>NC_059079.1:104996702-105650702 GCF_020497125.1 Mauremys mutica | reverse complement strand
GAGACATACACTTTCATACTGTCATGTTTAACTGCAATAAGAAATGTATGGACCCTAAACGTGGTAGTGATTTGGTAGATACAAAAAGACCTAGGGCTCATTAATAAGAAATATTTTAATTTGATAATAACTGAAGAGAGAAGTAGCCAGGAAAGTACTTTTACTGTAAGTGTTATTAGTATTTGCTTGGACCAGATTGCTAGCTGTGTTTGTGGATGAAGGGGCGAGGGATTGGCTTAAATGCAGATGATTAAAATTGTACATTTTGCAGAAATTAAGAGGGTTGGGTTTTTACCCTTTTAATATTGTCTCCAAAATACCATTAAGGAAAAGCAAGTAATGCAAAAGTGAATATGGAATAAAAGAAGTTGTAACTTACACAATAACGTTCCATGGGAGAACTGGACACACCTGCCTTTTGGACACCAGAAACTTAAGCTCCTATTAGCCCAAGCACCAGGAATGTCTTGGTCAATTTATTCTTGGACCTGTAGGAATTCTCCATTGAAAGAAGGAGGGAAAAACAGATTTAAAATTGTTTAATGAGCAGTTATTTTAAAATGGAATTAGAGAAAAGTTATTAGCTTGGGAAAGCCTAAAAAGTCAGAGTTTCTCTTACAGAGACAAGGTGGGTGAGGTCATATCTTTTATTGGACCAACTTCTGTTGGTGAGAGAGACAAGCTTTGTGTAGCTTGAAAGCTGGTCTCTTTCACCAACAGAAATTGATCCAATAAAAGATATGACCTCACCCACCTTGTCTCTCTAATACCGTGGAACCAACACGGCTACAATAACACTGCAAACAAGAATTTCCCTTGGAAAATACAGAGGGAAGTACCTGTGAATGAGGCCACACCCCCTCTTGTTTGCCTGATCTCTGTGGCCACACCCCCTAAAGCCTGTATCGTTCGTATGGTAGAATATTCTCAGCAGCAGAAGAAAAATGGATCAGAGAGGAGTATAGTGAGTTAATACCATTCATTTTCCTATAACAGAGGGAGGAATGCTGCTTGCTGTGCTTTAACAACTAATCTTCAGGAAAACCTCATCACTATGTAATTATGGGTCATTTACAAAGCTAAAGTGGGTAGTTTCCTAATGCACAACCTTATGCAGGTGAGTGTATGCTCTGTTCCTGGGAGAAGTCCTATTAAACTCAATAGGACTACTTGCCTGAGTAGGGGTTGCAGGATCAGCCCCTTAAAACATTTAATGGCTCTCATGCCTTGTCAGATAGAAGGGCTACCAACAAAATTATAGCCCTGAGGTGAAATTCTAGTCCCACAGAAGATAATGGGAGTTTTGCCAATGACTTCAATGCAGCCAGGATTTCACCTCTAATTATCTGATACTGAGAGATGTGGAGCATCTCCAGGGAGGTTCTGCAACTCCTCAACTCCTAGTAATTCAGTGGGACCTGAAGAAGGCTCAGAACATTGCAAGAAATGTTTAGCAGCTTGCAGTACCAGACCCCTGCTGGAGTCAGTGGGAGTTTGCCCAAAGATTTGACTGATGGGAAGCTCTATTATATTTCTGGAATTATTTCTTCTTGTTGTAATGAATGGTGAGGCTTAAATCTGACATTTTTCATGATACCAGTTCCACTTTTACCTTTTTTTCCCTCATAGTCCAAGTTGCACGTGATAAAAAGAAACCTATAAACTCTTAAGGGTAAATGTTTCAATAAACTGGCATTTATTTCAATTCACTCAAGCAGAGAATATTTAAAATATAAATAAAGGAAAGAAGAACAGGTATTTGTTCGCTTGGGCTTCGATTCCTCCTGCTTTCCTTGCCTTTTAAAACCTCTGATTTTTGCTAACCGAAATCCCAATAATGTGCTTTTTTTTCCCCATACACAAATACTATATGCATTCTTTTAAATTACTCAGTAACTAAGGAGGATTTGCTTGGTAAATATCGTGTCTCTACATAATACAGTAATTACATATTCTGCATACAGGTGGTAATTACATTGACTGTAGATTACTTAGTGATTACTGTTAGTGGGTTCAGAAGTAATTACTGTGTCACCTGCACACTCTAGGTTGTAAAGCGGAAATAATCCTACATTCTTTCTGGGGGGAAATTCCCCGCTCCTCCACACACACACAGGCAATCCACAAGGCAGGAGCGCCCCAAAGGAGTTGAGCTGGGGAGAAGGGGAATTCAGCCACCAGCCCTGGAGAGGGCATCCAGGGCTGTAAGGTAGCCACTCCATGGCTGCTCAGTTTCCTCTGAGCCTATTGTTATGGGGGTTCAGGGGAGAAACCAGACTGAGTACAGACACAGGAGCGGTGGAGTACAGACACAGGAGTCCTGTGGCACCTTATAGACTAACAGACGTTAGTGGGCATTCACCCACGAAAGCTCATGCTCCAAAACGTCTGTTAGTCTATACGGTGCCACAGGACTCTTTGCTGCTTTTACAGATCCAGACTAACACGGCGACCCCTCTGATACCAGATACCTTGTGTTTCATGAACCCCAGATACAATTCATGAACCCCAATTCCCAAATTCCCCAGGGGGTCTCTCTGCAGTGTCCAGTCCCTCTCCCTGGTACCTGTGTACCACTCACACAAATTATTACATTTGCTGCCTCCAAAGTGATCATGCACACACCAGCCTGTTAGTTTAGCTGAGGTCCCACACTTTAATATACTACTGAGATGGTTTTGTAATAAAACAAGAATAAATGTATTAATAAAGAGCATTGATTTAAATGTAAACCCACATGGCGTTTATTAATAAACCCAATAATAGTTTTATGGAGTGTTTTGAAAAACTTTGCATACTGTCTTCTGTGTTGATAATATCCTGGCCTCATCAGCAAAATAATTATCCCTCAAAACTGGTCAAGAGTGTATTCCTTTAAAACAAATTCTCTGATATTCTCCAAAAGGAACCCATTATCTGGCTAGTGTCACTGCAGCTGATCACAGCGTGGGCTCATCTGGCTTCATCATGCCTGCAAGACACAGCTCCAGGTAGACGTGTCAAAACGTATCTCTGTCTATCTACAATCAGCTCTGCATCTTGGGTTATAACGCACAGGGCCTGATTCCTCTCTCACACTCACGCTGGTGTAAACCGATGACAACTACATTGGAGTCAGTGCAGTTATGCCAGGGTAAAGCTAGTGTGCGCGAGTGGAGAATCAGACCCTTGCTGCCTTCCTCTCTGCCCAATTGCAGCATTTTCCATCTATTGCCTTCACATAGCTTTGTCTCAGTCTGGTGTTGGAGGAAGAGTATTTGTGACTAAATAAAAGACTCGGGTGAATTGCCAGAGGGAGGATAAAATCACATCTGGAACTTATCTAGGATGCTCCCTTCTGTGGACTTTTAAAAGGAGAACGATTTTCACCCAAGAGAGTCCCAGGCTGGAATTCCCTTAGATGAGAATAGTAAAGCCAAAAAAACCCTAAATAAATAAGTGTTTTCTGAAATGCAAATAAATACAGTCCCATAAAGATTTATTTACAAATATTCGCCTCCCATTTTGATGATATATCGGATTCTGACTTCTTCCTTTTTGCTGGAGGACTTTGGCGGTTGTACCTGAGCTGCGGGTTTTCCTGTCCTAAGCTGAGCTGAGGGGTGGAGGGAAGGATGTTGAACTGGAGGCTCTGATCCTGCAATCAGATCCAGGGGCAGACACTTACCCTTGCATAAAGTCCTTTCAACTTCAGCAGGGGTCCAGACCTGAACCCAAATGCAGGAACTGAGCCATAGATTGTGCAGATTTCAGTCTATTGTGATGTCACTGTCGAGGTCCTCCAAAGACCTTGCAATAATCCTCCAACACAAAGAAGGAAAACAGGACTTACAGGTCAAGCAGTAGATTTTCCTTTAAAATAAATCATTGTTGCTCCTTTCTAATGGATTCAAATTGACTCAGAGAGCTTCAGTTTTTGCTTTGCAGCTCGTCTTTAATCTAACATTACCATGAAGTGGATCCTAGCAATATCCCTGCCAAACACTGACGACAACAATCAGCTGCTTCTTTGGGTTGGTGAGGAGAGGATGGGAAGGAGAGAGCAATTCCTACTCGATGGACAGCTATGACAAATCAATTGCCAAAGGCGCCATATAGTACACAATGTTTCACCCTTTATGTTGAATGCATTTACCCCCGTTAACATTGTATCTGTGTGCCCGAGAATGTGAGTCTTGGCAAAGGGTCAAGATCTACCTCAGGAATGAGCTTTCCTAGCACGCACAGCCCTGCCGCTGAAACAGCTCAAGAGCAACGATGAACTCAGAAACAGCTGTGAAAAAATGTCTGGAGACGGGGTGGGGGGAAAGAGAGGCTCTAGAACAGAAACAAGCTGAAGGCTGGGACTGTGTGAAGATATGCAGACACGCTGCATGCTTCAGTGGTGAGATACCAGACGATCCAGAGTTCTAATCTCTACTGACTTGCTTCACGGCCTTGGTCACATCACTCTTCTGTTTATGTCTCAGTCTCCTCTTCTGCAAAATAAGGATACTAATACTCACCTCCCTCACAAAGGGGTTATGAAGTGTGGACAGCTTGTTCAGCACTTGGAGAGCATGAGAGTGTCCTTGTATAATATCCCACAACAGGCCATACCTTTTTTATTCATTAGTTGTTTGTCTCACAACCAAACACCACTCAGCATTGATGACGGGTGTTTCAGGGTGAGGTGGCACCACGAGTCAATGGTCTAGCGGCGGAAGCAGTGGCCAGCATGTCCCTCAGCCCGCGCTGCTTGCCGCAGCCCCCATTGGCCTGGAGCAGCGAACCGTGGCCAGTGGGAGCCGCGATCGGCCGAACCTGCGGACGCAGCAGGTAAACAAACCGGCCCGGTCCACCAGGTGCTTTCCCTGAACAAACAGCAGCCCTAGTTTGAGAACCACTGAGCTAGAGGAATGAAATGAATTGCACACTCCTAACCTAGTTGGCTTATAACCACAAGGTTCAATGTGTCCCAGTCAGAAGTCCCTGCTGAGCAGATGCTTGGGGCTAAATTTTATTTGGCTTAGGACAAGCTTCCACTGAATTTACTTTAATGTGAGTAAAGAAGAGCAGGACTAGCCCCGGCCCTCTTCAGTGCTAGAATATCAGAAAGTGTTGCTGGTCAAAACTGAAGTGCAGTGGCAGAGCAATACAGGAGCCCTGGAGCGGAAAAGCAGGACGTGCCATAGGTCCCGTGCCTGAGCTGCACGAAGAGAATCCCTGCACAGGAATAGGGGGTAACACCTGAGATGCAGTGACAGATCTACATGAGGGAGGCTTGCATTGCACCTTCTTGCACATTGTCTGGCTCAAGCCAGTGCCTGCTGCATTCCTGAGCATAAAACAAAACAAAAAAGAGGGGGGGAGGTAGACCTTGAGTGAACTCCTAACACATTCAAGTACCCGTGCTGTAGGGTGGGATTCACGTACAGAATAATTTAAACCCCAAAGGCTTCACCAAATGGCTCAGATGCTATTATCTGGTGACTCTGTCATCATCAGCTGAAGAGGAGCAGAAGAGAAAGAGACAGAACAGAAGAGAGAAAAGCTAATACTCAGGGAAAGAAGAGAAACTTTCAATGCGACTGCAGCCCCTGGGTTTGCCCCCCACAGAAATGTCTATCTGGTGGCAGAGTGACCGGGCAGGCTGCAGGTCAGGGACTGTGGTGTATTGGCAGTGCTATGTGGGGCTTCCAGATTAGAGTAGCAAGAAGGGTGGGTTGAGGTGAACTAGCAAGGTTGTATGCTTCCCAAACTGTTGCTACATCCTCAGTAGGAGCGAGGGGCTGTGCTTCCCCTGCGTGTCTACCCATATTTGCACTGGTTCTTATAGAGCTGGTGTGAGTATAAAATGTCAGTGTAGCCACGGGAGCGTAGGCAGTGGCAGCAGGAGCATGGCTTAGCTGTGCTGTACATAACCACCATTTTCAAGCAGATTTGTACTTGGCACAGCTAAACTGGACCACCACTGCCCATGTGACACTAAGAACTAGCGTGAGTACGTGTATACAAGCAGGGGGATCATGGCCCTGGCTTGTAGCATAGACGTGGCCTCTGACAACGAGGATGCTGCAAGTCAGAATGGATTGAGGTGCATCAGCCGAGCTGTTCAGGGAAATCTCACGCAGGGACCTTCTATTGGGCTTCTGCCGGTGCTATGCATCCTTCTATATAACGAGCATCATGCTGAAAACCAGGAGTAAAGTAGAAAGGAAGGAGGGAGGGCTAAGAAGATAGAGACAGAATATGTCCTGGAGATTAGATAGGGGTCCTGAGAGAGGTGTCAGAAGAACAAAGATAGCAAGAGGTCAATGTTCATATTGCAGCACTTGGTATTGGCAGTGCATTTTTTTGTCTTATTCGTGCATTACATAAAGTCACTCACAGTGCAGCCAAGTGGCACCATGAAAGGCAACAGAATCAACTACAAATGCCACTCTAGAGACCACTGTGGATACTATAAGTAGCACCGTTCATTTACCAGAGGACACATCCATCCAAGGAAGGCATATTTTAGGTGTAAATAAGTAAAATTTAAGAAATTAATGAGTTCTATCATATGATTTTATCCTTAAAAATTAATAACATTCCAGTAAATGTGCAAAGAAGAAATAACTTCTTCTTTAGCCAAGTTTATTACATGCATGGAAAATCTTAATCCTTCATGACATCATGGCCACAATCTTTATTGTATTTAGGGAAATTTACATTTCCAACAAGCTGCAGCCCCTGATGGCTAACCATAGCCTCTCTGAGCTGGTGGCATGAGACGTTGGGGCCAGTTGTTTCAAGTAAACACAGCTGTCGTACATGCCAACGTCCTCAGAGCAAAGCCCACTAGATTTCAGTTCTACAAAAAAAATTGCATAACTCTGCATAGAAATGAAGAGAACGGGAGGTAGCGAGCAAAGAAGTGGAGAGAGAGAGAGAGAGAGAGAGACTTCAGCATTTCATCTTTCTTGCCCATGCCAGCATGAGCATTTTATCCCAACCCCTGCAAACCAACTTCATTGGGAATCGGGGGGAGGACCCATTCTTCCCCTAACCCAATTTCACTGCAAAGAATCATAATATCAGCCAACTTCACTGAGAAAAATAAACCAAAATACCCAACCCACCACCAAATTCACTGGGGGCGCGGGGCAGATCCCAACTCCTCCAGCCAACTTCATTGCCAAACTATCCCTTCCCATTCAAATCAACTCCATCGCAAAAACCATCCCCTCACCTTTGGAAGCCTAAGGGGTGAGCAGTAACACCGTGACGATCTCCTCCTCCCAAGCCTGTGGAAGGCAGTGCTGGGAGCCAGAGCAGCTGGTCTCCAGTCAGATCTCAGCTCACAGCAGCACTCTCTGGGAGTGGAGCAAGAGGGCACACTAACTGGTCCCCTTGCTGACGGTCCAGGCTGTCCCACATCACATACAGAAGCTCTGATTGGCTCCCCTTCCCTATTTCACAGCCTCCTGGGGAAAGGCAGCCAATCAGACTGTGGACGACTCTGGAAACCTGTAGTCTATCGGGAAAATGCAAAATAGTTCCCCAATATCATGGTTATATATTGCATTTGTGACCTGTGTGATGCCATAGCAGATCTGGGACTAGAATTTAGGCTGTTGCTGGTTCCCAGCCCCATGCTCGTTCCTTTTGCCCTTCTCTCCCATATTTCACCAGGAGGGAGAAAATAGCTGTTTTAAACCTACCTTTCATGAATCGTATCTAGAGCTGGGTAACATTTTTCACCTGAAACTCTTTTTCAACAAAAAAATGCCGCTTTAGGTCAACCAAAACTTTTCATGAACTGGTGTCAAGGTCACCAATTTGTTTCGGTTGAAAAAAAAATCTGTAAAAATTGACCTGTTTCAGTTCAGTATTTTCAAATGAAATGTTTCTGGTTTTTTTTTTAAATCAGAAATGACTTTCTGGTTTTCCATTTACTTTTATTTTTAAAAGTTTTTAAAAGCCCTGAAATGAAATATATCACTTCAGGTGGAACAAAACATTTCATTGGACCCCAGTTTTGTTTTTCAGTTTTTATGTTCCCTGAATTTTTTGTCCAATTTTTCAGAACTGCCAGTGAACTGGAAAACAGTTATTTGCAAAGCTCTTATTGTATCAGTGAGACATGACATTGTAAGATGTGCGGGCAATGAAGGGCTAGTGGGGAGAGGAGAGCCTGGGAATCAATCTTCAAGGAAACAAATATTTAACACGGAGTTCTTCAATCTAGCAGAGAAAGGTATAACATGATCCAGAGGCTGGAAGCTGAAGCTAGACAAATTCAGACTGGACATAAGGCATACATTTTTAATGGTGAGAGTAATTAAGTATTGGAATAATTTACCAAGGTTGTGGTAGATTCTCCATCACTGACCATTTTAAAATAAAAATCGGACGTTTTTCTAAAAGTTCTGCTCTAGGAGTTATTTTGGTGGAGTTCCATGGCCTTTGTTACATAGGAGGACAAACCAGAGGATCACAAGGGTCCCTTCTGGCCTTGGACTCTATGCATTTCACATTACAGTTTGCAGAACTTCGCTCCTTCACAAGTCCTGCTAGTTTTGCAAACATTTGTTGTGTCCCTGTGAACTTCTGGTGCATCCTCTAGCTCCTAGCACTTCTCTCCTCCCATTTTGCTCCTAGGGTGATCGATCTACCTGTGTATTGTATGCAGCATCGCCGTAATCCATGCTGAGGGGGAATTCTTTCTTTAAGGCAGACAGCTTTGTCCTGCAATAGCCTCTTTTCCAACATACCTCTGGATATAGGAGCTGATTTCCCCCTCCCTTCTCCACTCTTGCTAATTCTTCTTGTCCTTGTCAATTCTTCAAGACGTAGCTATGTCCAAGACACACCAATTTCCCTGCCCGGCATGGCTGACTCAGGGAGAAATTCTAGGATGACAGCAAAAGACAAAAAGCTCCCCAAAGGAGAAAGACGACGAAGAGCTGAACTCAGCTGGCCTGAAGCTTTCATCCACATGCCACTAGTGTGAAATAAATCCCAACGTCCCCTGTGCAGCGCCAGGATGATACATTTGAAGTTAAATGTTTCCCTTTCATTCGGGAAGATGATAATAATAATTAGAGTCTTTTCTGTCCCGTAAAGATGAGAAGGGGGCTGGGAAATATCCAGAACGCTTGTGAAGACAGACAGGCAGGCAGGCAGGCAGTGTGTAAATGGCCAAAAAACAGCCCCTGCGAGGTTCGCGGTACAGGAGAGTTGGAAGAAGCACACGGCATGAGCAGCAGTCCAAGGCATAACACTTCCCGGGTACCAATCGGAGCACGGTTGGAGGTGCCCCGGGCACCTTTGAAGAAGATATAGCAAGGCACATCCCATCGTGGCGCTATCTTGCTGTATGGAGGTGGGGAGAAGGGTCACACCAGGGATTCCACACAGGAATGCCACCACCACAGCTTCAACTGCCCCTGTGTGCCCGGGAGCACTGGCAGCCTCACGAATGCTGCATTCGGCATGGGGGTTCCCAGGGCTGTCCCTAGCGATTTTGGTGCCCTATGCAGCCCCCCTATGGGGGGGCTATGTAGGGCCCCAGGCCTCCATGGGAGGAAGTGGGGGGCTGGCCCCAGGTGTCTGCAGGGGCGGGGGGGGGCGGGGGGGGGCCCCACCCCAGGCCTCCCTGGGGGGAAGCGGGGGGGGAGGGGGGCTGGCCTGTGGGAAGTGGAGTTACCTGTCCCCAGCCTGCTCTGCTCCCCTGGCTCCTAGGCTTGGGGGGAGGGGGAATCGCCCCCCCCCCCAGCACTCGCCGGCGTGCAGCTGGGAGCCAGGGGAGTGGAGCAGGCTGGGGCCAGGTTGCTCCACTTAGGGGTGGGGGACCTGGGCAAGAGGCAGTGCAGGGGCGGGAGCAGCTCCCAGCTGCGCAGGGCACCAGGAAATGTGGTGCCCCAAATTCCCTGGTGCCCTACGCAGCTGCGGACTTTGCGTATGGGTAAGGACGGCCCTGGAAGTTCCTCTCCCAAGGCACCCATGAAGCGGGGACAGGTGTAATTTAGCCACAGGCAGTACATGCATCAACTTACATTAAGATCGACATAGAAATGGATACTTAGGCAGGTGGGATTATTTATTGATTTACCACCACCCTGGCATATTGGGAACCAAACCAGATCTCCCTCCCCCATCCATTTGAATACCATTGCACATCTGAAGCAGAATCTCCCTGTCGCAGCAAATGGAGCATGCTCCCGTCACACTTGCCTTCCCTGGAAGTGAAAGGATATTATTCAGGCATGAATCACTCGAATCAGGGCAGTTTTGCTCCCAGAACCCTCCTCAGCCTGGAGCCGGCATGATCTGCTGACACTGGCTGTGATGGCAGCAGTCGCAGCTCTATGGGAAGGAGACTCAGAGGCAGCGGTCCCTGCCATCAGCTGTGCTGGACACGTTCATCATTCCAGCCCAGGGCAGCTGGACTGGGCCTAAGGACAGCCTGGCATCTGCTGGTGTTTCAAGAGAAAAGAAAAATAAAACAGAGCGGCACAACCACAGTTCAAACGCAGGCATTAAAATAAAAGAGCCGTTACAAAAACCATACCTACTCCAGACAGTGGCAACGGTGTTACCAAGTTGCAGCTGGTTTCACCAATCCAGAGCTATACCATGCCCCAGAGGCCTACTTTGGTGCATTTCGTTTACAAGGCACCTCCCACATAGAAGGCCATTAACAAATCCTCCGTCACGTTTGGCAGTGGGACTTGGGCTTTAATGTCATTTAAGTGCTGTTGAAAATTTTACCCCAACTCTCCCTGAAAGTCAATGGGCCGTTGGCTTCTAAACATGCAAATCACTTCCAGATGTAGGACTTCGGCGCCTAAGTCCCATAGGTGCTTTTGAAAATGACTTGCCCAAGATTATATAGCAAGTGCGGGGTTGAGAACCCCAGACCTTCTGACTCCCGGGCTATGCCCTAGCCACCAACTCACGTTGCCGTCTGTTAATGTTAATCAGCTTGGATGCATATCCCAGCTCACCTTCTTTGCCAGGAAGGAAGTACTCTGCAGGGGCCTGCCTTCACGCTGGTGCAAGCCCCCTCACTAGGGTTCCCTGGTTAGTCTCACTGTGTGAGCTTGGTTGGGAGCGGTGCCATCACCACAGACCAGCAAAGCAAAGGGGTGCAGGCCAAGCCAGAGAGAGGCTGCAGCATTAGCACAGGGAAGGGGCGGTGGGCAGATCCCTAGGAAAGTCTTGACAAGTGCTCCCCCCTGCATATAGGAGGCTGAATTTAGCTCGGGAACAAGGGTCCTTCCTCTGCTGACTGACGCCTTCCCCTCCCCCCACAAATCCTCCATCTGCTGCATGCTGCCCATGGGCATGCTCTTGGCCTGTTACTAATTTGGGTTCGTCTCTTTGGTTCACTTCACTTGTTTGTTGTGAGGGGAAAAAAAGAACTAAGAAAAACCAACCAAAAAGAGAAAAAAAATATTTGGTTGGTGTGGGGGTGGGGGGAAGCTCAGAACTGGCACCTCCCGCAAGCCTAAAGAGCCAACCCCTCTCTTCTGATGGCTTTACAGCTCCCTCCACCACCTAGTGTTATTTTCAATGTTATTTTTAATTCTTTCTGGTTTCTAAGCACAGCCTGTCAGCTAGGGGGTCAGATAAGCCCCAGTAGCTGCTGTTGCCTGTGTGGAAGACACCCCCATCCCTGAGCTAATCTTTATCCCCAACCATGCCCACAATCTCCTCTATAAACCTGGCAGCAACAGAACTTTTCCTCATTTTACGCACGATAACCTGGAGGTTGGACACCCAGTTTCTGTCCTCCTGTGAGTCACCTTCTGGTGTAGATTCAAGGCTCGAGGGTTAGGCGCTGCTCCCCCCCTCCGTCCCTCCCTCCCTCCCTCATTAAACTAATCGGTGCATTTAATCATGGAAGCAACAACACCAGCTCTACCGCTGTTGGATGTCATTTCCTGTCCCCAAATGCCTTTCACAGAGAATAAAGAGGCACACAAGCAGGAAGGATGGTTTAGTGGGTGAAGCACTGGACTGGGAGCCAAGAGATGGGGATTGAGACTTCCTCTGGAACCTTGAACAAGTTACTTAGCCCTGGTCTACACTAAGGGGGGGATCGATCTAAGTTACGCAACTTCAGCTCCATGAATAACGTAGCTGAAGTCGACGTACTTGGATCCATGGTGTTCATTGTGGATCCATAATGGATCCACCATAATTTACCATGGTGTCTTCACGATGGTGAGTCGACTGCTGCCACTCCGCCATCGACTCTGCCTGCACCTCTCACGGTGGTGAAGTACAGGAGTCGATGGGAGAGGGCTCAGGGGTCGATTTATCGTGTCTAGACTAGATGTGATAAATCGATCCCCGCTGGATCAATTGCTGCCCGCCAATCCAGCCAATCTTCCCACTGACCAAGCCAACATTCCCTTGGAGACCTTTATGGTCTTCAGACAATGGCAATACCAGATGTGCCAAAAGGGAAGAGTATCTCTGGCTGTCACTCCTCTATATGTCACTTTGTGGTGGAGAGGTTCGGCAGACCCGCTCACAGAAACATACTAGGGAGTGCACAGTCAGTAATGTTAAAGGTTTTGGTCAGAGTTCATGTGAACCTATCCTACACGACCATGGTTCACTCTTTTAGAAAACATGTTATTATGAGCAGTTCTTTTCTGGATTCTAGGACAGAATGGGAGGAGGATGGATATTAAGTGAGAGCTGAACTCCACTTGAGGCTATGAGGATTAATAGATGATTGATCTTGTGCTGGTTTCATGTTTCGGTCAACTTAACCACCACTAATGGAGTAAACAGAAAATACAGTAGCGCAGTACAAGCAACTAGGCAGTCATGAGTACAGGAATGCTTGAGGTGGCAAACAAGAGCAGAGGCAAATCACTATAGCCAGGAGAGGCAGCACAAGAAGCAAAAGGAGTTTGCAATGTCATACAAAGCCAACTTGTATGCAGTCCACAGAGTGATGTGCTTTTCCCCTCAACTGGAGATGAATCTATATTGTACTGTATTCTGGAAAAAAAATTTAGTCAAGAAAAGTGTGGCCTATGTCTCTAATATAGGGCTATATTGACACTTCTATTGTTCTTAAAATTTCCCATCACAGCTCTAGGTCCTCCTCTGGTAGTGAAGCTGGACCACCTGCATTTTAATCATATCATCTAGCTGAGCTCTGAGAAGAGTTAGATGGCCCAGAGGCTAACCTACTGAAAGCCCCTCTGCACCAGCACTCCTGCGCTATGTAAAATTCATATCTGGAGGCAATGGGAGAGAACAAGTTAAAGCTGTAAGGGTATTTCAGGACCACCAGCCAGGCCTAGAGGCTATTTTATAAACCTAGTAAAGTGGACAATTATTGCTTGCTGGAGCAGACAAAGACCGCAGCTCCTTTTGAGTTTAAATGTAAGGAAAAGGGTTATTTTAACATTGGTACAAAATGCCACCTTTAAGTGATTAGTTGGGGATAGGATAGGCCAATTAATTGGGTGCATATATATAAACAAAAGCAAGGACTTATGTTTTAATACTTCGTTTATGTTTAAGATGACAACTTACTTTCATTAACATTTGTATGTTAATAAGTATGTATTCTTACATGTTAATTTTATATCATACTTTTAATAACTTATTGTTAATAAACATTATATAATGTAATTATATATAATGTATTATATGATAGGGATTTGAAGGGGTTACTATGTTTGGTAGATTACAATGACTTTTTTGTTTTGTATTTAAGTTAGGGAAAGTTAGGGACATTTTAAAAACTGAATAACAGGATACTTAAGAAGGATTTGTTTGTATTTTTAAAGGTTAAAGGTTTTATTGATGACACTAAATTAGACTAACATTTTTATTGTTTATATAATATTTATATATTACTAGTTAATATATGATATATTGAATACATTTATGTTTTTATTATTTTACATGAAGTAACTTTATTTAATTCCTGTTTTATTTTTTATATTTTTTATTTGAGATTTTGTTGGCTTTAAAGGTTCAAAAAGGGGTTTTATTTTTTAGTTTTTTGTTAAGAAGTGCTTTGATTTTGTATTATTTATTTTAGCTGGCAGTTCCTGAATTGCAATTTTCATTTGGCAATAGATTATTAACAATGCTATAGCAATTACGAGCTGAAGCACTATTCATATATCTGAACATACACGAATCCATGAATGTGTTCCTATATTGTTAAAGGCATTTACAATTTGGTCCCAGATGTTAGTTGCATTGAAATCTGCTATGTTTTGTTCTGATCCCTTACTGTCCTTTCACAAGTTAGTTATGACACTTTGTTTGTTTGTTTGTTTTGAAGTACCGCTGTTTGTTTAAGGCTTAAACGAGGAATAGGCACCATAAATTGTGGGTAAATATTACTTTAAAATGTTTTATAGTTTTTAATTAAGAAACATCTCCTTACAAAATTTTAAGAGGAAATCCCTTACTTTTTACAGAAAGGAAAAGGAAACAGAAGGGGAAATACTAAGGCTTTGTCTACACTGGACTTTCTCAGTAAAACTTTTGTCATTCAGGGGTGTGAAAAAATACCCCCCTCCCCCCGAACATCAAAAGTTTTACCGACGGAAAAGCACCAGTGTGACCAGTGCTTTGTTGGTGGGAGAGCTCTCCTGCTGACAAAGCTACCGCCCCTCATTGGGGGTGGAATTTTTTCTGTCAGTAGAGTCCCCTCCTGCTGACAAAGAGTGGCTACCCTGCACAGCTGCAGTGGCACAGCTGTGTCACTAAAAGGTGCGTAGTGTAGATGGAGCCTAAATATCTCCTCCTTTCCACCTTCTTTCTTTAATCGACTTAACCTACAGTTCCGGGCACGAGGACTTTGTTCTTTTTGCTCAGTGGAGCTTCTGCCAGGCACCACTGGAAGTTGGTGCATGGCTCTGATATCACCCCCACAGGCTAGCTTTGGCCAGTGCTCATCCAAGGTGAAGCCCTAGCATGGATGGAAATAAGTTTGCTGGGTTCTGATGGGCGCAGGGTTGTATCACAAACGCACTGCACAAACAGGTGCATTCGGCGTCTCCGCACAAGGCGGAAGAGGCTGAGAAGAGCAGCTCCAGGAGGCTCTTTTGTTCCTCTGCGGGGTTGAGAATGTGACTTGTTCATGAGAGAGTGGCCTGAGACCACCACCTCCTTCCAAACAGACGTCAGATGAATAATAATTATATTCACCCCCACCAATATGAATTCTGAGGCAGAGGCTTTAGTAATGGGATAGGCAGCCTAAAAGGGTAGCTCCCTCCTTCTCTCTCCCTTGGAGGGGGAAGACGGACAACACTGGACAAGCAGAGGGTGCTGCACAGCAGGAGTACGATGCATTGACAGAGCTGTGACTGGCTGTCAGGATCAGAGTATCAGGGGGACCAAAGGGCAGGACTGAGGTTGCTCAGCAGAGCTGTGTGTGAAAAACCCGGGCTGGACTAGCAAAGGGTACTGTAGATCATCACTGACGTGCTTGGCAGGGCTGTGTGGGAAAAGCCTGCGTAGCATTTCTCACCACTCTGGTTGCCTTGAACTAGTACTATCCTTCTCTCACTTTCACACACCAGCCTTGCTCACGCTGTTGCTTTGATGCAGAGGCGAGCTGATGGGTCCCACCGTGCCTACACCGAATTCACCCGGAGAGAATGGAGAAGCCGCATGGTTGCCTCCTTCATGCATCTGTAACAATGAGAAAGGTTCACTGTGGTTCGGTTAACAGCATCCAGAGGGGTCAGCGCTCCCTTGCTGCGGCGAAGCCTCCCGCTAGAAAAATTTCACCCCTTGCTTCTCCCGCCCCCCGCTCTTCACCACAGGAAATTGCTTCTACCCACTCACTCAGTAAATAAAAACAAGAGAGGCAGAAGAAAAATACGTCACACGCCACCCAACCAAGCCCACTCCCCTCCTGCGTCTTTGCAAATGACTGACGACCCACAGGAGGAACCCAGGACAGGAGGTTATAGCCGCCGGTCGGGAGAGCCGTCATTGTTAGATCTCATCTCTCACTTTAAAATACAAAACAAACCCCCTCCCACCCCAACAACCCTGCACCAAAGTGGTTTATACGAAAAGGAACACACTGCAGCACCGCACTCAATCAGGAGCCGACAGCCACCGCCTGGCCAAGCATGACAGCATTGCTCGTTTTTCACTCTGACACCACTGCAAGCTCCACGAGCCGTCTTGACTTGCAAGGTGATTGGAATATTGAGTACAATACCGCAGCGGAAGCCCGGCCCCTCGCACGACAACCACAGCCACCCCCCTTCCCTTGCACACACAAGGAAGAATGAAAAACAATGCGAATTAGAAGCGCCCGACGCCCCCTGTACGTCTTCCAAGACGACCTCAGCATCATTGTTGCCAATTCCTCAACTCATTTCGAGAATGCAAGGAGGTGTCGCCCACCGTTTTAATATGCATGCTTTTGCTATGGAAATGTAACCCTGGTAGTACATTGTAATGATGGCAGTGCTGCAGGGCCACTGCAGTCCTACTCCATCCCATTACTATGCAAATAAAGTTCCTGGAGAGAGCAATACCTTATCATATTCCCCCATGTTACCAAACTCAGCCTGGGAAAGGCTCCCGGGGGTCAGCAGCACAGTCCATGGAACCCCCAGCCATCAGGGCAGCAAGTTCCATTCTCCATCAAATCTTATATCCACACACACACACCAGGCAGCATGGACATCAGCCTGGACGAGATCCCAAAATATAATTTTTAATATAAAGCAACTCTAAGCTGACATTAAAAGACATGCACGGATGTTGGCTTTTGGTCAATAAAATAGTGCAGGGCTTGAATATCTGAGAGTGTAATTTAATTAGGGATTACTAATTACATTGCAAGCTTGTGATTTCCTCAGGCACTGCATGCAGTTTTGGTCACCCCCATTTAAAAAACAAAAACAAAATATGTTAGAATTGGAAAAAGTACAGAGAAAGTCCAACAGAAATGATTAGGAGTATGGAACATATGAGGAGAGATTAAAAAGACTGTTCAGCTTAGAAAAAAAGACAACTAAGGGGGGACATGGTGGAGATCTATAAAATCATGAATGCAGAGGAGGAAGCAAATAAGGAAGTGTTATTTATCCCGTCACACAACACATGAACCAAGGGTCACCCAATTAAATTACTAAGAGGTAGGTTTAAACCAAACATAAGGAAGTACTTCTTCACACAACCAACCTATGGAACTCATTGCCAGGGGATACTGCGAAGGCCAAAAGTATAACTGGGTTCAAAAAAAGATTTAGATAAGTCCATGGAGAACAGGTTCATTGAAGGCATTAGACAAGATGATCAGGAATGCAGCCCCATGTTCCGGGTGTCCCTAAACCTCTGACGGCCAGAAGCTGGGACTGGATGACGGGATGGATCACTCAATAAATTGCCCTTTTCAATTCATTCCCTCTGAGACATCTGACACCAGCCACTGTCAGAAGACAGGATACTGGGCTAGATGGACCATTGGTCTGAGACACTATGGTCATTCTTATGTTATGTCAGGATGCTCACTGCCTGTACTACACACCTGTCTCTTGCCTATGTTATCAGCAACCTTTCATCCTACCTGCACCTAGCTGCCACCTCTTCATGCTCAACTTGCCTCTGTTATACCCAATGCCTGTTCACCAGCTGTTCTACTGTACTTAACATTCTCATATCTTCTGCTCCTGCTTCCTGCCTGCACTAGGCCTGAGCTATAAACTGCATTTCCGCCTGCACTCTAACTGCAATGAAGGGTCAGCCATCAAAAATACCTTCAGAAACCCAGCCCCACATCTGTAGGCAGCTGTACATGCTCCGGGTGGGGTGAGGTACATTAACATGTCTTAGAAATAAAAAGTCAGTTAATACCCACTTTAGAAACCCCCACACTGCATTTCCACTATGGAAAAGTGAATAATATTCAGTCCCTCAATGGCAAAAGAGCTGGCTGCACCAATGGTACATTTTATTTACAGTAGTGTCGCTGCAGTAGCATCGGCAGTGGCTTGTACTAGCTTCCCATGTACATACCCAGAAGATCTGAATGGATTTGTACTCAAGGCAAGTAGCACCTCCCACCACTCAACACTGCCCATGCTACTGTGGCTACACTGCTGATTGTAACCCACCAGCTTGATGAGAGCTAGAATGAGTGTATCTCCTCGAGCTGGGAATCACACCCTCATCTTCAAGTATAGAAAAACCTTGTGACACTGTAACATCACACGTGGCAGCTAATATCCTCCCAGGGAACTTGAAAACTCTCCATTATTCATTTAATCATCAATTATTTAATTTGTATTTTTTTGTTTTCTTTTTTAAAGTAGGACATTTTCAACAAGCATTTTAAAAAATATTTGATATAAAAACACTTTTTTGGAGGGGGCGGGAAGCCCATATGACTAAGCAGCAAAGAATCCTGTGGCACCTTATAGACTAACAGACGTTTTGCAGCATGAGCTTTCGTGGGTGAATACCCACTTCTTCGGATGCAAGTCTTGCATTCGAAGATGTGGGTATTCACCCACGAAAGCTCATGCTGCAAAATGTCTGTTAGTCTATAAGGTGCCACAGGATTCTTTGCTGCTTCTACAGAACCAGACTAACACGGCTACCCCTCTGATACATATGACTAAGTTGACCAATAAAAAGTTTCAAAATAGCAAAACAAAAGATATGGAGGGGTTGATTTCTCTCCCCCTCCCTTTTTTCTAACTGTAACTTTTGATTGGCCGCCTTTGTCGTGGAGTAGAATTTTTAATGTCAAACTTTTTAAAAATTCATTTTTGAAAATTTCCCATTTCAGTAAATTCATCAAAAAATACATAAAAGTGTGTAATGTTAAGAAAAAGGCTTTTTTCACTGACCAGTTCTGGCACAAGAGCAGAAGACTGGTACATTCTACATTCCTTTTAGTGGCAGAGGAATGTTATAAAAAGAACATGGGGGAAAAAACAGATAAAACAACCTTCACATCAGGATCTTCTGGACCCATCTGGGGTCTCAGATCAGAGCTACTGTATTGCTAGCATCCTCTCTGCTATCCCCACCCCCACCACCATGCTAGCTTCTCCAGCTCTCCTTGGAGACAGGTATGTCCGTATCAGCCAACAGTTCCTCCTGCTCTAATCCCTGGCACTCTTTCTGAATTAGTCTACAAAGCTCATTGCTGCCTGTGGTGCATTGAAATATGTTATCATTAGGCTCAACATGTTATTTAGTTAATTAAATGTCACGCGTTTGATAACATTAATTAGAATCATTTCAGACTCAATAAAGACACACACACTCGCCAAACTCAGAGAGATAAAAGATGGTGTTTTTATTTGGAGCACTTTTGTTCCTGGCAATACATGACCTGTCTGGTCCTTACCAAAACTGTATTAAACCGTGTGTATTTTAGGGCAGTGGATCTCTCTAATGTTTTCTTTCTGACGAGCATGTTGTAAGAGACACCCATCTTGTTCCCAACATCCAGAACACGGACCTGAGCATGCTGCACTCTGCAGGTCAATGGGAACAGGCTCTGCAATCCAGGGCTAGTCCATAGTATTCAGTCTGAGAACCACCACTTGTAAGGCTGAGAATATATCACTGACGCAGGAAAGCATCTCCGAGACATAGCGCAGGCCAGAATTATAGCTATCTGAATTTGATGACAGAGTTTCCTTTCCAATCCCAATTCACAACTAAGCAAGCCCCAAATCAAAGCAAATCACAGCTCAAACCATCCATCTTTTCTTATGGCATATGGAAACCATGAGAAACCTCCTTCCGTGTGGCTTCCTAATCCCTAAAAGGCATAGAAGGACAGAGAACAACCCACCCAGCTGTGTGCTGCCCATTGTATACACTGCATCCCTTCTCCCTCTCACCCTATAATTCATCTTCTCTTCACTAGTTAGTCAGCTCCTATTTATTTCCCACACTGCAGGCTATCACTAGCCATCTGGGTGACCACCTCTCCTTCAGCGACCCTGTATGAGTAATAAAGGACAAAACTTGTTTTTAAGGAGCCCACCTCAGAAGGTTTTATGCTTGGTATGAACCCCCACACTTGCATCACTTGCTCATTACTGCTTGAAAATATACTTTGTATCTGATTAAATTCCTTCATGTGGTTCCCATTGGATATGGGGCATTAGGCACCAAATCAGGGATGTCCTTCACAGCATGCGACAGGTGGTCACCCTACTTGCTAGCAACCAGTCAGGTTCATTTGTTCCTAATAGTAACTCACGCCTGTTGAAGAGATTCTCATTATAATAAAATATAAACACTAAGACAATGGATTTTTCAGCCAGTTTGAGCAATGACTATAGATAAATCTCTCCCCATTTGGCCTTGGGATTTGATAAAGGCCCACACTCGTCTCCATTTGCCTATCTTCCTGTCTGGAAACTGAATCAGACTGCAAACTCCAAGCAGACTGTTTCATGAGAGCTGATCATCTTCTGTTGCCTCATTGCTGTGACATTGTTAGGTTGCGGCGGTCCCATTGCATATTGCTTTATTGTCTTGTCACACAATGCCGCGTAATATGGCCAACGCATGAGACGTCCTAGCGCATAAATCATCAGACTTGACCTTGACCTTGACAAGATGTGGGGGGATGCAACTGTTTCTGAAAGCTGTGGCTGAGAGGGAAAATGGATAAAGAGAGGAAAACTTTAGCAGACAACTGTGCAAAACAGTCTATTTGTTATTAAAATGATGAAATTGGGCAGATTCCAGAGATCAAGACAAAGGAAAGATCCTCGTTTTAAGTGTTAAGGCATCAATCTTAGCCATGGTAGATCAGAGCTAATGTCGCTGCAATGAGGTGATGAGTAAATTTTCACTGTACTTGTTAAGAATGTGAATCGAGTGACGGGATACAACACACTGATTTTTGCAGACTCCCTATTATTTTTAAGTAAGACATTTTGCAGGATGATAGTTGATCAGAACAGGAAAAGAAGAAATGTTTCAGAATTTGAATGTTTAAAAGCATAGACATATGCACTAAAATGTGAGAATAGTGTGGTAGCAATGGGTGAATCTTAAAAGCATCTGTTCAGTTCAGATCATCATCCAAATGTTTGGCTGTGGGAATTTAAAGTACCTAGGGGCTTGTCTACATGGGGAGTTATTCTGGAATAGCTAATTCTGATTAAATTTTCCTGTGTTGACACTCTTATTCTGCAACTAAAGTGCCTTATTAGGCTGATTCAGAATCAGGCACTTTTATTCCAAAATAAAAGCATCCACACATAGTGAAATAGCTATTCCACTCTAAATTCACACCCTATATTAATCTGAATTAACTTCCTTGTGTAGACAAAGCCCTAGGTGATTTAGGAGCACAAGTTCCATTAACTGTGGAGGAAGATGTAAATGAGTAAAAAAGTATGAGGAAACCACACACTTTTAAATCTCCAAGCCCCTTTTTCTTCCTCAATGGAAAACATGTAAAAAAGTGAGAGGATGTATTTTTTCCACCAAAATGAAAAATTTCATTAAAAAAAACAATTTTTTTATATTTTTCATTTAAAAAATGTATACTGTCATGGAAAATTTTGAACAAAACACAAGAAATTTGCATTTCAAAATACTTTCATGAAATATACTTATTTTTATTTTTATTTTTTGACCAGCTCTCCAAGTCTCCAAGACCAGCTTATCTGAGGTCAGGTAAGAAATATCTCACGGACAGCCTTTCTTATGGTATTTTAACATGTACTATTTTGGGCTCTTACTGAGGTGTGCAGTAATCGGGGTGGGGGAGGTAATCAACTTTTTTCCAGACTCAGAAAAGGTTCAGTTTGGGCAAACATTCTTGCCCGCTCTTATTTTAATTAAAATCTATTCACCCATCCCAATAATTATAAAATGTTGAGACTTATGGAACAACAACAACAACAAAAAGACACCAAGAGGAAAGTTCAGATCTGGTGGAAGGAGGTGTAGCTCCATTCTGTCCATCTTTCCAAAACTTCAGTCTGTATGGATGTAACAAGACAAGCTGGTCTTTAAGAAGATACTAGGTTTTCTGTAAATGAAATAATTATTGTTAGAACACTGTCATTTTCCCACAATCAGATTAATCAAGGGGAAATGCCATTCTTTCCTTTATTCAAGCCATTCCTGTCACTAAACGTGCCCCTTCCCACCAAAGCATCAGTTAACTCCACTAGGCAGGCTTGCATAGATGACTGGAATATTAGTGGGAAAGGAATACACATGTACTTTGCCGGAGACAAGCCCACCCAGAACAAATAATGCACAAGCATAATTCACTCTATCTTCATTTAGGCCAATTCCTGAATATGCTTTTCTATCAGGGTTGACTTTCCCAGGAGTTAGGCATTCCCCACAAGAAGATCTGAGGTCTGGAAAACATGCCTTACGGTAAGAGACTTACAAAACCCATTCTGTTCATTTATCCAAGAGAAGGTTAAAATGTGATCTGATGATGGTCTACAAGTACCTAAACAGGGAAGAGATTTCTGATCATAGAGATTCTCTAAACTAGCAGAAAAAGGATTAGACGCTGAAGCTAGACTAATTCAGACTATAAATAAAAGCAGGGGTTGTTTTTTTTTAACAGTGAGGGTATTTAATCATTAGAACAATTTACCTATGGATGTGCGGAATTTTCCATAACTTGAAGTTTTTCAATAAAGACTAGATATCTTTGCTATAAAATGAGCTCTAAACAAAAGTTGTGGGCTTAATGCAGAGATTATGGAGTTGGGTTGACCTCCTGCATCACACAGGTCAGAGAGTCTAGATCATCATAATGGTCCTTTCTGGCCATAAAAATCTATGAGTCTTTGACAGCCTTCCAGTACTCTTCAAGTCACTGTCTGCCTGGCTAGCTTTTCTAGTTCTGTAAAAAGAGACAGCTGATTCATAGACAGCCAATCCATTCCAGGATGACTGCATTCTGGTTTTCTCCTTTCTTTGCTTTGGGGACCAAACCGTCAAGGATATTCCCCTGAAAGCTATCTCACAATGTTTGTATGCAACCGGGAAAGGTTGGAACACTCTAATAATGGTCATGATCTTGCCATTCCTTTCTCCTGTTCATCGATGGACTTTGTTCCTATCACAATGTGATGCATAAGTGCATCCAAGATTTGTTTGGAATGCAATTTTTGCTTCTGCAAAGTATTTTATGAGAAAATAAGCAACTGTTGAAAATATATGCTGCTGATTCCCAGCTAATTCACCTATATCTAGGACCTAGAGGTTACAGTGGACGAGAAGCTGGATATGAGTCAACAGTGTGCCCTTGTTGCCAAGAAGGCTAACAGTATTTTGGGCTGTATAAGTAGGGGCATTGCCAGCAGATCGAGGGATGTGATCATTCCCTTCTATTCAACATTGGTAAGGCCTCATCTGGAGTTGTGTGTCCAGTTTAGGGCCCCACACTACAAGAAGGATGTGGAAAAATTGGAAAGAATCCAGCGGAGGGCAACAAAAATGCTTAGGGGACTGGAGAACATGACTTATGAGGAGAGGCTGAGGGAACTGGGATTGTTTAGTCTGCAGAAGAGAAGAATGAGGGGGGATTTGATAGCTGCTTTCAACTACCTGAAAGGGGGTTCCTAAGAGGATGGAGCTAGACTGTTCTCCGTGGTACCTGATGACAGAACAAGGAGTAATGGTCTCAAGCTGCAGTGGGGGAGGTTTAGGTTGGATGTTAGGAAAAACTTAGGTTACCTAGGGAGGTGGTGGAATCTCCTTCCTTAGAGGTTTTTAAGGTCACGCTTGACAAAGCCCTGGCTGGGATTATTTAGTTGGAAATTGGTCCTGCTTTGAGCAGGGGGTTGGACTAGATGACCTCCTGAGGTCCCTTCTATGATTCTATTCTATTCTATGATTCTAGACATTAGATCGAAGTTAGGTATGCGGTTTCTTGCCTAATTTGTATGCATAGTCACTGTAATTGTGCATGCAAGTCAAAAAATCCTGCACTTAATGATTTACTGTCATTTGTGTGCCCAGTTCCGGATTGGCTTGCACTACTGCAATAACTGCATTCTAATGAAGCACGTAATTGTCCATATATTTTGTGCAGGGAATTTCATGCCTTTTAAAAAAAATATGGACCTTAGCTGAGCAAACCAACTGCTTTCTTCAAAACGTAGCCCCAGAGGGGAAGGGGAAGATGTTACAGCTTCAAGCTGTGTCCTCCTTTCTAAGTGCTCTTTAGAAACCAAATGGGCCAGACTCTTATTTTCCTCAGCATGATTTCCTCACTCTTTGGGCCACGGCTGAATTCCGGGGCACATCTTCCAGAGCTGAGAGAGAATTATTTCTCTAATCCGGCATAGAGCAAATTCTTGTGACCCAGCAGGGGATATGTTAATGATTCGAAGCAGAAAAAAAGCATTTGAGTCATAAACAATGAGCGCATGAATAGCGAACATAACAAAGCACCAAGAAGAAAAGAGTGACTGTGTACTAGTTAACCCATTCAGCACTGCAGGACATGCACACCCACCTTAGGGGTTAGAGTGAGGCTGGATTCACTAGACAATGGGGCCTCCCAGACAGGTACACAATCATTCTATTAAAGGAAAATTCCACCCCCCACTTTCCACTGTGATGCATAGTAGGCAGAAAACTATCAATCCTCTTTCAAACCCAAGTGTTTGCTTACTGTTGCTGCTGGTAGCTGCCTTGTCTCTGTAAGGCCAGCGGCACAAGGAGACAGCACGTGGGGCAGCCATTGTTGTCCTGGAGGGAGAGCATTGCAACACTGCCTAAATCTCTGGAGAAAATAGCAATATCAAGGGAAACTTCTATGGATGCTGCCATAGGAAATATCTCCATCAAACCTTAGAACCTCTTGAAATGAGCCTTGGATTCAGAATTGAAATTGTCCATAAACCTCAAAGATGCTGGGACACAAGTTGCTCCTGCAGTTCAGAAGCTGGAAAACCTCCCTACCCCCGAGGTGCAGGAGGGTCTAGTTCTAGGAGTGGTAAGAGATGAATTGGGGAGGTGGGTAAATTCAGCTGTAGGGACTTTCCTTCTGTGCTCATTGCAGTTAGCAAATTTGCATGGGCTGGTTATCTTCAGCACCTGCAAACTCAACTGTAATGTTCAGTTCGGAAGTTAATAGGAAAATGGATCCTGTAGGGTCCTCAGAGGCTCAAAAGAACATGCTATGTTTTGCCCTATCATAGAGTTGAGTGCAATCTTTCAGGCTAATAGTTTAATTGATGAAAAATGCAACTTAAGTCAACCTGAAACTATTTGCAATTTGGCCATCAATAATTTTGGCCAGTCACAAAACAACAAGAGGAGATGGTAGTGGTGGCAATTCTGCACCCCCTAGAAGATTTAGCCCAGTAACTAACGCATGTTATCCAGGATTTGGGAAGAACCAGGTTCAAATCCCCACTCTGGAACAGACTTGAAATGCACATTTTCAATTCACTGGAAATTCTAAACAATTTCAGATTCGGTTCAACCTGCTCTGTTTTGTTTTTGCCACCTAGCCACAAAATCAGTTATTTACCCAGCTCTAGCTGTCTGCTATCTTTTCAGATAGTCAGAGTCCATTTCTCCACTTATCGCTAGGTGAATGGTCAGTTTTGTACCAGGACCTAAAGAAAGGGCATTATTTAGTAAACAGTGACACTGGAAGTGGGGCCCTTTGGTTGATGGGTGGGAGAGGAGACATTTATGGAAGTGGCAAAAATTGTTACCATTTAAATGATACCATTTAATATTTAAATTGCAAGAAATAAAAGTACAGTGGAATATCTAGCTACAGCAGCTGGAATCATAGCAGTGAGCTAATGTTCTGATCCAGGGTTTGTTGGCGCTTCCTGTCAGATCTCCTTACAAAAGCTGTGCAAAATTCAGCAATTTCAGTTCAAAGGAGGCTCACACACAACGTAAGCCTGGTTTCAGTTCACCTGACTTTGCAGCGCCCTGGGGTTTAGTTTCTGGGTCACGTTCAAACCCAGTGCAAAACTGTCAAGTCTCATTTGGCTTGGAGTTAAAAAAACAAACAAACTCTAAAGAGTGAGAAGCCAAAGTTTTATCTGGTTTCAATGTGAATCTGTAACATGGCCCAGATTTTCTCAAAACTGGGCCATGGTTCATTTGAAAGTTCGTGAACCTTTCAATAAGCCTGGGATGAAACCTGACAAAGCTCCATGTAAGCTAGACTTCCATTGCAAATGTTTCCCATAGCCCCTCTCTGATATCTGATTAAAACATTAGCTGATGTTCAACACAGTCAAGGGGAATGAGCTTGTGAGTAACAAATGAAACCATGAAGGGATAACCCTACCCACTCCCATTTGTAATGGGACAGGAGGAATCCCAACCATCCTGCTAAAGATAGTAGGTCAAACCTTGAAGTCCTTACACAGGCAAAATTCCTAGTGAAGTCAATGGGAGCAGAAGGTTCTTAGTATCTTTCAAAGTCAAGCTACTTATGTAGGTGCTGAAACATGGCTTTAGGTGCCAAGTTTGAACATATCATCCTGTGTGTCCTCCATCGCATCACTCCTTCCTAGCACATTCCATGTCTTTCTCAAACAAACAAACAAATACCAAGTACAAAGCAACATTTTAGGGACATTCTGAGCTCCTGAAGAGCATCAGATAAACAGCAGTGCAGTTCCCACTGCCCCCCCACTTCCATATACACCTTTTGTAGTGACTTCTGCTACTTGGCAGCTGGCCTGGGCCTCCTCCTTAGGAAAATTCTGGTTGCACCCCGATAGCACGGGCAGTGCGTGCCAGAACTCCATTTTTTGGACTTAAGCACTGCTGGAGAGTGTAGTCGTTGCTGTCTACAGAAGGGGTATAGGACAGGAAGTGGTAAGGCAAGGCAAGTTTCCCCCAGGCTGCCCCATCACTTTCCCTTAGCCCGGTCTGAGATGGAACCCCCAAGGGCCCCGTTGTGAAACCCTTGCCCTAATGAATAGCGAGCTCGCACGATTAGTTCCATTGCAATCACCGGTGTGAGGGATGGCTTCACAATCCAGCCTTAGAAGATCAATCTAAGGGCTTTGTCTTTGACCCTTGATTCAGCTAATCAGGACTGTAAACCTCACTTGGAGTTTGCCAGCTCCTGGGGATCCGGACTAAGCCTCTAGAGAGGCCACAAAAAGGATTACGGCTGGAGCTCCCGGACCCTATTTCCCAGCATGGGACAGCCTGACTCAAACATAGAGACAATTTAGTTTCACTTTTGAGTGTGGAATCTGGATGAGAAACAGCACTGCTCAGGGAGTCTCCGTTAACCGCCCCCCTACACCCCCAAAGGAGAGTTTATGCACTGCGGGGAGATCTAGCAGCTTGGATCAGGCAATTCCAGCACTGCAGAGACCAGCATCCAGCAAAGAGAGATCTAACCTGTGAGCCCAGGAGGGTTCTAGACCAGGGAGCCAGCGAGCCTGGTGGAGCCAGGAGAGGACCTGCCCCACCCAGAAGATAAAGTAAGGGGATTTTTATATAAGCCAACTAACACCCCAGCACAGCAACGCTCCATCTCAGGACACTCACTCAGCACAGCATCTGTTTTAGGAAAGTGCCAGGGAAGGAGCTGGGGTTGAGATGAGTTGTGAGGTTTGGGAGGTGAGGGGTTGGTTTATTTATTAATGTTGATTACTTATTAGCTAAGCATAAACCTTTCCTGCCCCAGACCCTATGTTCCTGCTCCCAACAAAGTCCCCCATTTAGTATATTGGGTTTTGGGGTGTGTCATTCCTTTGATGGGTTTGTTTTATTTACTTTACTGTTTGCTGTTTAGTGGGTGTTGCACTTCTGGCCAGCAACAACTAGGGTGGCCACTATGCATCCCCAGAATACCAGATTATCCAGTACTTCTGGGAACAGTGTGGGCCCACCGCCACCTGCATCACACACACACACAATCAGCGTGACCTTGGCCACACAGTACGGAGCAGCGCACTCTTCAAAATGGCTACATCCTCCATCCCATGAATGATATTGGAAAAAAACATGTCTAGTTTTATAGCCATGCCACACAAACGACAAAACCTTGAAGAAACTGGACTGTCTAGCTTAAAACCAGAGAAGTGGCTTGCCTAGCTGTAATAGTATTAATGTTCTTAAGGGACAGCACCGCTATGCATGGCACATGAGGAGTCACCTTGGGTGGAGGCACCAGTGTCAGAAAAGAACTCAGGACCCGACCCATATGGGAACAGAGGAGAAATTGCTCCTAAAATTGGTGATAACAAGCACCAGGGAGAGAGACGGGGATTGGCTTGAGTCACACCCAGGGCAAAGGGTGCAGGAATAAGGCCCTCTTATTCCGGAAGAAGAGTGTTCACACATGGAGTTATTTGGGAATAGCTATTGTGCTGTAAATCCACACCCTACCATAACCTGATTTAATTTTCAAGTTTAAGCAAGCTCTAAATGGTCCCTTCAGTTCATAGGGTACGTCTAAGATGGAGCTGACGGTGTAGTTCCCAGCTCAAGAAGACATACCCACATTAGCTCTGACTGAGTTAGTGCTCTAAAAATAGAAGTGAAGCTGTGGTGGCACAGGCTAGCTGCCAACGTACAATCCCATCCAGGACCCTAGGTATGTACATGGGGAGAATAGAAGGGTGTTACTGGCGGGAGGAGCTATTTGTGCGGCGTATATACATAGGGTCTCAGATGGGGTCGTACTTTGGACAGCTAGCTGCTCATGTTGCTGTGGCTACACTTCTGCTTTAAGTGCACTAGCCCAATCAGAGCTAACACGGGTGTGTCTACATGAGCTGAAAATGACACCTTCCAGTTCCAGTGTAGACATATCCTTTGTCTCTCTGAGACTGCTGGTAAGGAGTACATTCTCTTTCCAAACCTTTCCTGCCTCTCTCAGCTACACAACAACATGATCTTCACTGGGAAGTTCTGTAAAGAGGCAGAACAACACTTCCAGTCCCTTGTGAGGGAACGAAAACTCTCAATTTCTTCTAATGTTCTTGTTTGTTGTTGCCTTTCTCATGCTGGATAATTAAAACGATGCTCTCAGTGTTGGAGAATACTTACAATAAACAGCTTTTGTGGGTACTAAACAACTCAGCTACAGTGCTTAATCAACTGCAGAAGATGTTTATTGCTGCATATGCTCTGTTGCCATGAACATCATCCCTTAAACACTTAGTTTTTAACCAAGAGAAAATAAAAGTCCAACAAGACTAAGTGAATGTCCTCAATGCACTATAGGTAATAAAGGCAAAAAAAAGCAGTTCCTCTCACACAAGAATAGACTTAGATCCGTGAGTATACTGGAGAATGAACTCCTAGTGATGAGTTAACCACAGGATATTTGGAATTTGGGTTTGGTTCCAATAAGCACCTACATATTGGAAACTTAGATCTCCTAAAACTGCAAGATTTGGCTGCAAAGCTCATTAAATCAAAAGCTCTTTTAATATCCCTGATACCTTCTGCATTAGGGCCCAGACAGTGTCCGGACACGTGGAATCACTGCAAACTACAGACACAAACAAAAAGATTCAAACACAGCTTGAGTTCCAGCTCTCTGCCCTGTGATTACCAGGGACCACACTATGTCTGGAGCTCTATGCAGCATACTGACATCTCTAGCGCATGGACAACACATTGCAAGTAAACATATCATTACAGACAGAGCACAGATGCCTGCAAAAATGAGAGGAGATACTTAGGAAAAACGTTAAGACCCAAAGTTTGAAAAATGTCCAATAATTTTGGGTTTCTCCGGCTGGGTACCCAAAAATTCAGACACCCCAGATTAATGGCCAAACATTTCCAGAGCTTCTCAAAGTCTCCATTTTAGAAATCGGCAGAGTCAGGGGCCAGGATGTGCCGAGTTTTGCCTGGACAAATTTGCTCACCGCTAATGATAAGACCTCTGTAACCCCTCTGAGGCTCTCTCTATTAGGTCCAAGTTAGTAGGCTCCCTCTCATGAGCAATATGGACTTGGAGGCGGTTATATAGCAGGATCACAAAGCTGAGCAGTTCTAGCCGGATGTCAGATCTTTGAATCCGCTCATCCCCATAGCGTTGAGCCTTGAAGCTATTTACAAATTTTATCATGAAAATCCTTAGAAATAATCTTTCTTAAATGGTCTCATATAATTAAGAGGACAAAGCCAGGCGTTACTTTTCCTCCCGCCCTGCTGTGATAATGGACATTACGCCACCCAAGGCACCCTGTTCAAAATGAGGGGGGCTGGGGAAGTCCAAGCTGTGAACTCAGTGCTTTGGGATTAAGGGGAAGCATTACTACAAGGCAGGGTGGTGCTGTAATGACAGCCTCTGACACTGACTGACAAAGGCCAGGCTGGAGCCCCAGGGTTGAGATCCTCACCCCGACTCCTGCCCTTTGACAATCATTCAGAAGAGCTGGAGAGGCGTAAAGGGCGTCCCCTCGAGGGAGGATTCCCCAGTGCAGGCACTGCAGAGGACAGCTGCCTCTCAAGAAGCCCTGTGCAAGTCACAGTATATGGAGCATGAGGGGGTAAGGGTAGGGGTGGGGTGGGAACAGCGCTGGGGAGATTCCAGGCAGTGCAGCAATGCATAGGGCAGCCCAGGGAGGCTGCCTTAACATACATAGGGCCCCAGGCCTCAGAACAGGCCAAAGTCAGGAGAACACAAGGTGGCTTAAAGCTATCATATCCTCCCCCATCCTCCCCCGGGCACAGCACCTAATCTCACCCTCGCTGTCTTACGCTAGGGGCTAGTCTACATTAGAATCTCTACCGCGGCGCAGGTCTGGTGAAGACCTCCACGAGAGGTGGTAGCTACGTCATCGGGAGACACTCTCCCACCAACACAGGCCCTTAGGTCGGTGTAACTTACGTTGCTTGGGGAGGAAAGCGTATTCACACCCCTGAGTGATATAAGTTACACCGACGTAAGTAGTAGTCTGTACCAGCCTTCCGTTACAGAGAGAGCATTGTGAAATTCGGTGTTCCTTTCACAGAGGTTTAGGCAAACCAGTTTTGGGGGGTTCAAGTCTTGTGGGTTCAAAACCCCTGAATTTTGCTTTGAGTTTCGAGTCTAAAGGAATCCAAAATTGAGTCAAAAGTCATCATGTGTCACCTGGTTTGAGGCCAAATCATGCACAGACATGAGTTTTCCATGTTTGCTTAAACCTTGGTTTGTTTGAAACTGGGCCCATGTTTTTTTCAAATCTTACTGAAACCAGGCCAAGCTCTGAGTTCTTCAATAGAGTGAAAGGAGAGCGGTCTCAGAGAGCCCATGCCCTCACAGCTCTAGCTCACGCAAAATTGCAACTGCAAAAGAGGAGCTTTTCTCTTGAAAAATTTACCTCTACGTTCTCAAGCACCTGCATTTATTCAACTGCTTTCCAGAACAGGGATTGAGTTAAGCACCTGCTTAAATATTTTCCTGAATCAGGAGCTCAGAACCGCATTTGAACACGATAAGGATGCATGTGGAAATTTGGCGGGTGCAACGTAGGCAGCCAGTCTAGAAAACACACTCCTATTTTTCTGCACTTTCAGGAATAAGCTACTTTCTCCTTTGCTCACTTTTACCTTTTACCCACTATTCCCTGGTAAAAGTTACAAAACATCATTATTACATATTTCTGTCAGGCCCTGAAAGCCAATAAATAATAAGAGACAAAGAATCCAGCAAGGTGACTGGCTGTCAGGAATTTCTTTTGGCATTATAGAAACTACAGTTTGACATTCTTTTGTCTTAACTGCTGGTAAACATAGACATCAGCCTATTTCTACTTTACTATATTTTCCTTTCCCCACTGCCTACTGGTACATTTTAAATTTGACAAAATGATTTTCCCTCTCAGATGGGCTTTCAGCTTGCTGCAGATACGAGTTTTACTATAAAATTCTCTCTTCCTCCAGCTGTGAGTAAAACATGTAAAGCTTTCAGACTTCAACTTATCTCGCCTCTGCCGAAGTATTGCACACTGAGCAATAGCCAAGCTGCTGTAAATTCTGAGTGATAAATATTGCTCTGAATTAGAAAATGTAATACACAATTATAAAGCAGCACAGCAATTTAATTCTGATTTATTTGGGCACGAGGGGAAAATTTGCTCATACGAATCAGTATGCCCAACATCAGGCAGATTAAGGATGTGCTGTCACACTCAAAGGCCACAGCATTACCTTACTGCTCTTCTAAAGCACTCAGGGCTAGATTGTGTTTTCCTTATTCCTGCTGAGCAGCACTGTACTCCTCGAGGAATCACACTGAAATCAATGGGCCTTTCTGAGAAGTTAGAGGCCTCTCTCTGTGAATAAGTGTGGCACGTTCGGGCCTTAAGCAAGGCTCATTCAGTCAGTCACAGGAGGCACTGAACACATGCTGTCCAAGTGTCCTGGATTTGGTGAGACTCCCAACTGAAGTTACAAAGAACATTGTGAAGTGGGTCTGAGGTATTCTCCAGCCCTGTGCATTCAGCGCACGGAGCTACGGCAGGGATCAGAATAGGGAAGATGTCCCATTCCCTTTTGCTGCTGGAGGGAGGCAATGACATCCTTAATAAATGTGGTTTCTCTCCTCCTCATCTAATGATCACGTAAGGTGCTGACTATCCTCGGTGCTCCTTGACTTGGATGGGAGTTGAGGACACCCAACACCTTGCAGGGCCGAGCCCTTATTTGTGTTTTACTGGAGCTGGACTGAACTGAGATTCCACCCGCATCTACCCAGGGATTGGCTCCAGTTTGCTCATAACAGGGGAGGCTAGAGGATGTATTTAAAAATCTTAGTAGTATGAATAAAGCCGCGCAGCTCTAAACTATTACACATTTGCTTTCTGAAGTCTCAAGCTTTTGCAAGAATTTGTTAATTTCAGGGTAAAATTCCACCACCTAACACCATCTTTCCCTGGTAAATGTGGCGACGCTTCAGAAAAAGATGCATGCAAATAAAAAAAAATCTGTTTGGCTAAGAAAATAGGAGACATTTAACAGCAAAATATTTTTTCTATGGTGGTGGCCTGGAAAATTCCCTTTGGGTTTTGCAAAACCCAGCAAAAGATGTGACAATAATGCTAAGAACATGACCATGTAACTTGTCTCGATTCATGGGCGACGTGAATGAAGTTTGTTTGAAAGCTCTACCCACAGTACCCTATGAATGAGATGTGCTAGCCCTGTAACTTGGTTGAGTTCTCTTCTGTACTGGAGTTGCTGGAGAGAGCATATGGTAGGAAGCAGTGATGAACTGGCTAAGGTGGGATCATGAGATGGCAGGCAGAAGTGTTGGCTGAAAGCCCAAGGGAAGACAGAAATATAATCCATATTATGCAGTGCGCTGACTGTATAGCAGTCAGCGTAGTGTCTCTAGTCCACAGACCTTGGCTGTGTATAAGTAACATATGGAGACTGTTGGATGTGTCATCAGTTAACTGCTGATGCAATTCTGTATCCTGTTCGTCAATGTGTTTCACAAAAAAACACCTCTAACCCTAACAGAAAATCCTTATTTTTTTTAAGTTAAGAATGATGAAAGATGCCAAATGAACTGCTCTGAAGACTGAAGTCCCATACAATATTTATCCACAGAATACGCATATAGCATGAGCAGAAGCAGCAGCAGAAAACTGCCTGTGGATTCTTCCACCTGCATATCATTAATAGTTTAAAAAAAAAACCATGGACTTTTTTTCAGTAATTCATTTTGACTCTATTCATGCTCCTTTTGTGCTAGCTTCCTGTGGTAGCCTTGCCAAGAAGTTTACAGGCAGAAATGTTTGCAGGAGCAACAAATTTTAAGCCAATATTAGAGACTATTCACAAATACCAAATTCAGAATTTGTAAGCACAAGTATTAGGAATGAAAATTTTATTCCAAAAATTATATTAATCTAGTCAGGGCCAGAAACAATCCCATGTGATCTAGGTGTTCAATCAAAACGAGCTAAGAACTCAAATTTTGAATATTAAATATGCCCCACTGCTGGTGAGACAATCCACAGGCCAGGGATTGTTCACAAAATGTATCTGGTGAATAACATCAAACAAGAAATAAATTCAAGGCTATCACATTCTGCTCATGGACAATGATTATACAGAAAGGAAGGCAAAATTCATTGACTAAATTAGTCAGTTTCATGGATTATTCACCCAGTCTTACCTCATGCTTGATTTGACGGGATCATCTCTACATGTGTCTTAGATACTTCCATTCAGTCTTTGCAAACAACAGCAGATTTAGTGATGTCAACATCAGTTCATTTCCCAGCTGGACTGAAACTGACATAAACCACTGAAGAGCTATCAGAATACAAGGTTAGGCAACTTCCTGTCTGGACTGGATTCAGACCTTAACGTAGAGGTGAAAGGCTGTACTGACATCTAAAGAACCACTCCACCTACTAACTAATCCCTTGATATCCTTATGCCTCCCACCTGAAACGTCACTGCTACATCTCACCTCTGTCTAGGTTATGAGGGCTTAGCCCTGCAACGTGCTGAGCATTCTGGCCCCTCATCTACCAAAGCACCTAAGCACATGCTCACCTTTAAGCACCCGAGGCAACCCTATGGGACTACTTGCTTACGTGCTTTGTTGGATTAAGGTCAGAATGCTCAGCACCTTGCAAAATAGAGCCCCAAATGAGCTTTTATACCAACCCGGTATTAATAGAAGGGGATTGTTACTGCATCAGACACTTTGCAGCAGTTTTGGAGCCAGCCTTTCATCGGTTTATTCAGATATTGAAAAGCTAATCTTCCCCACGCAACCCCCAATATCAGCTCTCCAACCTCTGCCTGCTGAGACAAAATCACCACCACCATTGTGTTATTGTCCCCAATCTACTGAGACATCAACCCAGCAAGAGGAACTCAAAGCTTTTCATCCAGAGACTAGTAGAAGAAAAGGTTTTCTCAGAGCTTGTCCTTGTTACTTCACTCAAACCAGGCACTGAATAACTTCAGGATTGGATTTTGCATGGAATTAAAGGAGAAAAAAGGAGAAAAGCCATGGTGGCTTTTGGCAGCAAACCTTCATGGCAGGGAAGCCAAGGAGACGAAAGATGAAAAAAGGAAATTGTAAGAGGAAAAGACGTTGTGCTCCTAATAGCTAAAATTCATAATCCAACTAGTCTTTTGTTCTGATTTGGAAGGACATTTCCCCAGGGAGTGGGGAGAGAACAAGAGAAAAAGGAACAGAAGCAGAAAAGGAAAGAAAATTAGCTGCTTGACAGGATTGATGAAAACAAAACCTCCCTTCGGCAGACAACCTGTTGCAGAAAAATCTCCACATGCTTGCCACAGAAGTTGTTCTTATCATACTGCTGAGTGTTTTGATGACGTTTCTTGGCAAAACTTTGGTAGCTCCTCTGCCAAATCTATTGTAAGGATTATCTGTTCTGTAGAATCCAGTTTGTCAGTAATTTACCATAACCCTGTATACTGAGATTTCTAAACCTGCCTGCAACGACTCTGGCAAGTCTCTGGCAGCTTTGTGGTAAATCACTGGCAAATTTCACCAGCATGCATGTGGTGATCCTGCTGCAACTGTTTACTTCTGGTGACATTGATCTGGCAAATGCATGGCAATTCTGTACCTGCTGAAGCCCCTAGCAACTTTCTGCCATGGAGAATCACAAGCAAATTGATTGTGACAAGGTTTTAGAAGTCAAAAAATGTTATAAATAATGTACAGTCTTTTTCTGTGACTGCTTTTTTTAACCCTTTCCAGTGCACCTTTCAACATATCCTACCCTACCCTCACATCATCTTAACAGCTGTCGCCTTGTGGTTCTTTGGATAACAATAGCTGGTGCACCTCAGCAGGTCCTTTTCAGATTTGTCCCTTGCTGTCTGAAAGCCTGTAATTCCACTGTGATTAAACTGGCCCATTCAGGTGAAAGTCAAGACAGACCATGTAAAGTAACTGAGCAATGGCAGGTGCTGTGTATGTCAATTGAGTATGTCATCCGGAAGTATTTAGAAGTGAGAGAATGCCATTAGAAAGTCCCATGTTATTGGCCAGTAGCCATTACTAGTGGATGCATTTTGATATCATTTGCAGTGATGAGTGAACATCTCCACAGCCTCAGGGTTATAGCAAGCTGAAGGGGCAGAGAAAAGAAACTGTCTCGGAAATGCACCTCGGGACCAATTTGCCCTCACCGGCTTCCTTTCAGGATCAGTATTCGGAAGGGGTGAAGAGGGAGATATGAAATGAAAAGGATGTTTTGGGTGAAATCCTGCCCCCATTGAAGGCAGTGGGAGTTTTGCTATTGACTTCAAAAGGGACCACCCTTTGCCCCTTTGAGTCTTAATCAAGGGAAGAGCTGCTGCAATTTCCTGCATGGTGTCTGGGGTATTTCTAGTAATGGGCGAGCTTCAGAAGGTTTAGAACTTTGGTTCAGATAAACGCACATAAATCTGGATGGTGTCATCTATCTGTACCTCTTGGGCCAAATTCTACTAAGTTAGCTTGGCGTAAATCTGGGGTAACTATTGGCTGCATTAGAGGCATCCTTTAAGAAAACTCCAGAGAGCAGGCAAAGTTTTGTCAGCATAGAGAACATTGTATGTGATTATTTTACATCCTGCAAAGTTGGCAATGGGGGAGAGGAAGTGGAGCATGGACCCATGAAAAGTCAAGGTGGAGAAGCCAAGTGGGGCAGGGGTGCAATTTCAAATGATGCTTTTGAACTGCATTGGAGTTACTCCGGACTGACACTGGCATAAGTGAGACCAGGATCTGGCCCCAAATTGGATCTCTTCGTTTTAAACTCCACCTTTAAAAAAAAGGATGCCCACAAGGATCATTTTTATGTTTAAAAAAATGACAGGGCTGTGTGTTGCAAGTACCTATCACGTACTAAAGTTTAAGGGCCTGACTGGGTGAGATACCAACACCCTCAACCCCCGTTGGGATACAAGCATGTTCAGCCCTGCGTAGAACTGGCCCGCAGTGAGGCATGGGGAATATTGCCTTCAGTATGCAGCGTTGTTGTAGCGTGTTGGCCCAGGATATTAGCGAGAGAGAGGGTGGGTGAGGTAATATCTTTTATTGGATGAAATGAAAGATAGTACCTCACCGACCTTCCCTTTCGTATGCTATTTGTCTGCTTAGGGATTCTTCTATGCACACCATGTGTGACCATAAAGAAGTCCCTAATGCAATTACAATAAAGAAGGCCACTATGCAATTAAGATGAAGGCCTACCAGATTTTGTGGTCACAGCTAGAAGGAAAGCGTTATGGCCTGATATGACAGTATACTTTCCGAATGTTCTCAGGGTGTTGCCATGGAGGCAGCGTTAAGTTCTCTCTCTCGAGCAAATGACCATACTGCCCCTAGTTCTACCTATAATCATAATGACCCAGACTGAGCACAGATCATGAGGTCTAACAATTGCCTTGTACTTAAGCAACTGCGGTGCTTTCCCTTTGATGACACAGCCCAGCATCTTCACCTTTTCCAAATGCAGCCGTTGAACTGGGCTGTTGGCTCGGCTTTCCCAAAGCATGCTTACTACTGCATAGCATGACGGTGCTGTTCACTATGATCACCCGCTTGCAGCTCATCCCCGACTTCAACCCTCTACCCCAAGTTTGCAATGGTCCTGCAGCTATATTAAGCAGCATTCACTGTGTTTGGTCCCGGAGCGGGGAGGACACACCCTTATGGACATCCACTTCTTCTTGGGTTCCTATCTCATTGTGGAGACACTCAGCTCCCCAGGCGTATAGAGAAGACCTTGTATTTAATGAATGCTTCAGGGGACACCCGCCTGCCAGCAGAACATGCCTGTCAGCTGTAAATGTGCTGCATAGTGATCTTGGTAATTCATTACTCCACCTGCTCTTCTAAATGAGTGGCTGGATCCGATCCAAACATGTTTCATTGGGCTTGTCACCATTATTCAGACAGCTGGCACTGCTGATGACTGACCATTTTCCAGTTAGGTATCGGGTGACCTGTCTACATTTTAGTCTTTAAAAGACAAGTTCAATGCAGTGCAAAAAAATTCAAGAAAAGATGCCCAATTTCTGCATTGGCCCTTCACTTTCTTATACACAGGAGTGAATGTGAGCTTTCCAGAGCTCAGCCTGAGAGACTGATAGCGCTGGCTCATCAGCGATGGAGCAGCCTGGAACCATGTGACCTTCTCACACTGTTCCGCAAATACGCCTTTATCATGACTGGTGACTCTCTCCCGTTATTCCACATCTTGGTTTTTGCACAGACCTGCCAGCTCACCTTAATCCTGATCTGTCTGCAACACACCTTGATATTCCAGTCCTAGCCTCTTCTGAGCAGACACTTACAGGCACTGTGTAAACTTCCTTCACATAAATCTGCCAAGATTACTTTCAGATAATTACCCACATGACCTAATAACACTTGTAAAACATGTACAGTGTCTTTGTAGGGACAATGTCATTACTGATAGGAACAAAAAGTGACCTGCAATTCTTTACCTTTGCAAAGTCTCTGAAATTTCAGACACGGTATTTTTCTCGGAATAAGAGCGTCCGTGGTCTATTTAAAATAAACAAAATTCCAAAATATTACTGGCTAGATCTTCAATTAATAGCGGCTACATTGCAGGAACAAAATATGCACAATCACAGTTAAATTCATGCACAAAATCCACATTTTCCCATGCAAAATAAGTAATTGTGAATGCAAATTAGTATTTTTGCATGTTTATGCACAGCTATCCATTTTGCATGCACAGTTATCCATTTGGGATGAAATTCACTCCCGTGTAGAGGACCAGCACGAGGTCTATGCACCACCTACCTCCTACTTAAGCCCACAAAGTAGAACATACGGTATCCTCTGAGTGCCAAGCTGTGTGTATTGGCTTGCTAGTGGTGATCTGCTCACCAGGGTTGGACATCTTTCAATGGTTTTCTGATGTTGTTGTTGGTCTTGTTTTGTTTGAAGGCTTGTGTTTTTAAAAAGGCTTCATAAAAGCACCAGGTGCAGGTTGCAAACAGACAAACGAAAAGTAGATGCAAAATTGATTTCATCAAAATAGAAATGTTTCGTGGCAACATATCAGTTTTATGAAAACAGAGAGAAAAAGCAAGAGAGATTCAATAGCCTGGTGGCTAGGGCCCTGGCCTGGGATGTAGCAGACCCAGGATGCAGTCCATGTCCTACCTAATTCAGAGTGACCTGCAATAAAAACTACACTACTCTGAATTAGGCAGAGCAGGGATTTGAACTTCTATCTTCCATAGCCCTAATCGCCAGGAAACAGACACATTCATACCTCTCTATTTGCAAATTAGAAGGCTCAGGTTTCAATCAGAAAATGGACATTTTGACATACCGTATATACTCGATCATAAGTCAGTTCGTTTATAAGCCGACCCCCCCGTCTCCCCCAAGATGGATACGTAAAAATGGAAAAAAATTTTAACCCATTCATAAGCCAACCTGATAATTCAGGGGTCTGCAAACTTTGGCTCCCAGGCCATCAGGATAAGCCGCAGGTGGGCCGCGATGTTTTGTTTACCTCGAGCGCCCGCAGGCACGGAGGTAAACCTAAGTAAACAAAGTGTCCCGGCCTGCCAGCTGCTTACCCTGACGGGCCGGGACAGCAACTGGTGGGGAAATGTTGGGGGGGGGAGCTGGGGGTCAGGGGAGTAACCCCTGTGATCACCCCCCACACGCTCCCCATCCCATCCCTTCCCACCTTATCTGGGGAGGGCCAGGGGAGGATGCCTCTGGCCTGGCTGGAGCTACTCCGGCAGGCTGGGCAGCGCGGCTGCAGCATGTTCCAGCGGGCTGGGCCGGGCGGCACAGCCGCAGCATGCTCCAGCACCTGGGTGGTGCAGCCACAGCCTGCTCTGGGGGGCGGGGTTGAGCGGCACGGCTGCAGCCTGCCAGCCCCGGAGCTGCAGCTGCTTCGGAGGCTGGGGGCAGAGCAGCGTGACCAGAAGCAGAGGGACTCTGGCCCCCACCTCTTCCCTTCCGGCTCTGCTGGCTGTGCTGCCTCTCCGTGCTCCCTCTATTGTGGGGAGGGGCTGGGTCCCACCTCTCCCTCTCTATACCCCTTCATAAGCCGACCCCTTTCTCTGGTGCTTCCCTGTTTTACTAAAAAAATTCAGCTTATGAACGAGTATATACGGTAATTCCATTTCTGTGAAAAAAATTGAAAATAAATTGTTTTTTGTTTCGATGAAGAACAAAAAGCAAATTTTGAAACTCAAAAGTCACCACAGAACAGAACTGCCATCCCGTAGAGAAAAGGAAGTAGGGACCGATTCACTGGCACAGGTTTGTCTGCTTTGCACCAAGCCGAAGAGGCAAAGTGATCAGCATCTCAGTTGAAGCAGCCTGTTAAACAAGGTTTATGACTCCTTTGCATCATCCGTTTGGCACAAAGCAGCCGGAGCTTTAGTGGTGAATCTGGTCCATAATTTACATTTTAGCCTTAACAAGTTGTTTTACTGTTCCTAGGTCTTAAACACGTGTAGCTGACTGACTCCAATATGGATTATGCAGCAATGCTTCCTGCATATATAGAGGAATATTAAAGACTGCAATGTTCTGACAGCTGGCTCTAGACTTTGCCTTCTGCTGGCTGAGAATTTCAGTTCTTCTTAAACATAACTTGCATATCAGTGTAAACTCTCTCCTTCTTTTTGACAGGGTGCCCTTGTAGATGGTAATTTCCTGAGTGGAGGATGGGAAAGGGACTCATAATTCATCCTGGGTTGTGTGTCCTACGGGAAGAGATTTCCATGGAATATAAATGTGTCTCTATAGAAATATTAAATTAGATATAGATACAGGGCCTGATTCGGCTATCACTTTGGTGTAAATCAGGAGGATTGGCACCACTGAGCGCCAGGAAGTTATGCTGATGGAAATCTGGTGCAAGCGAGATCACAATCAAGCACATCCAGAGCCACACACAAATAATTGTTATTTAGACTGGGCTACAAGGTGACGGTGCCGAAAAAGAATCTGTGTTGATGCTGTATAACTAGCGGGATCACTTCCTAGTGCACAGAATAGGTGTAACAGCCTGGGCAAATCAATGAGGAAATACAACGCAAATATAAAACAATGCAACATTCACGGGGGCCGGAACCGTTTTTATTGTGGGGGTGCTGAGAGCCATTGAATAAAACTGTAAACCCTGGAAACCACTTCAAGCGAGGGGGGATTGCCCCCCCCCAGTATCCTATGGCCAGATTTGACTTTATATTGTTATATGTTGTGCTTCTATAGCATCTTCCATGCAGGCCTCAGGAGGTAATTTACAAACCTTTAATTAATGTTAGAAATGCCCCCAGATGTAGGTAAGATTTTTATAGAGGGACAGAGGAAGGTTAAGCCAAAGTCACCAACTGAGTCAGAGGCACAGCTGGGAAGATGCTGGGAAAACAGGGCTGGGGAAAGCCCTGGTCTCACTCACACGCTCTAATCCCCAAACCTTAGAAGATTAATAATGTGAATGAGTCTCGTTAATTGTTGGAAGCGACACCTCTAAGGCCAGTGGTTCGCCCGGTGCCAGCACAGACTTCCATTCATCATCTGTGGCTCGCATCAGGGCATGGATTTCACTGGCTGCAGGCCCTCTCAAGCCAGGCTGGGCAGGGGGTGGATTCCAACCTCTCTCCAGTCCGGACAGAAAGCTCTTGTTCCTAAAATATTAACCGCCCGGTCTGAGTTCTAGTTCTGGCTAAACCATGCGCTGTTTATTTGTGAAAGACGGGAGAGAAACGGACAAAAACAGAGAGAAACATGGACTCCTGCTGGCCAGTGGCTGCAGCTACGGGAAGCTGCATATAACGGGACGGGAAAATAACAAGCGACAAAGGCTACAAGCTGGTGTCTCTGCTCCTCGGGCCCAGCAGTGACCCTGCTACTAGCTGTTCTTGGGAGTCAACAGCCTCTCTGCTTTTTGTCCAAACCTCTGTGTGTCCCCTGCTTGCAAGAAGGGCTGAATGGGAGTAACTACCATCAGGGAGGTAAAACTCTAAGGCTGGGGGGGTTTCAAAGATGCCAAAGGGAGTTAGCAAGGTGTCCAAATCCCATAGGAGTCCAATGGGATTTGAGTGTCTAACGCCAGAGGCTCCCTTGAAAAGCCCAGCCTAAATCTGAAAACATTCAGAATTTCTTTCTTTAACGACTTCACTATTTTTTAAAAATTTAACACATTAAGTGGCACAGCGGGGAATGAGCAGCAGCAGGTAGACGGGCAAGGGAGGCCTCTGAATGGGGGAGCTTGGATGGCAAGAGACAGCAGAGGGAGGAACGGTGATGGAAGACAGGGAACCAACCAAAAGCAAGAAGAGTAGGCAGAGAACTGGAGCTGCCTGGGAAGGGGTGGGCTAAGCAATACCTGGAGAGAACAGCAGGTGGACCAGAAACAAGACAGGCAGCTGGGCCAGATGGAGAGCAGGAGCAGCAGGAAATCAGCTAAGCTGGGTAAGGAGCAGGAAAGACGGCTGGACGGAAGTGCCTTCTGGACTAGGGGGCAGTGGGGAGTTGGGGTGGGCTGACAGAGCAGAGCAGGCTACTGGGGAGCAGCTGATCAGCCTGCCGGCCGGCGGCACATGAGGATTACTACAAGTGTGTGTGCGCCAGCCTGCTGGGAGGAGCTGTGTGCTGGGCAGCAGTGGGCGAGTAGGGAGGAGAAGAGCTGCTCCCTGCCTGGCTTTGGGAGAGCAAATGGGTGCACTGCAGCATTTTGGTAGTGCAGGGAAAAGGTTGAGCACATCTTTGTCTTTGGACAGCTGATGCTTTGCTAGGGGATGGGTCTTCACCAGGAAATCCTCTCTCTCTTTCCCCTGCACTATCAGTGTCCCCAGGACACTGTTACACTGCAAAAGCACAGCTCTCTATGCTGCAACATGCTGCAGAGGGCTACCACAAATCAGTGTCATTTACATCCCAGCACACCGTTTCCCTGAAGTCTCCCAGAGCCGGCCGCACTGTGCTGTAGCAAATCAACATAATCTGGCTCACCCCTTGCCTCCCCCAGTATAAGGTAGCAGACTGCTCTGTCCTGCAGCAAATCAGTGTGAACCCTGTGGGTTACTCAGCACACTGCTCCTCCAGCACTACGCTAATACAAATCAGTCGAAGCTGCATCTCCCTACAGTATCCTGCAGCATGTCTCACCACTGTAGTATGAAATCAGTATAATCAGCACCACAGCTAAAGCTATGGGAGACTTGGCAGCTTCAATTTGCAGGGAACATTTTCATTCATTTTGCTTTTAAACTATTTGGCATGGTCATGCCCCAGATCGCTCTTTGGGCTGAATGTCTAGTGATCACCCAAACTGAGCAGAGCACTCAGCTGCAAACACTGAGATCCACCTGCCTGCATATCTCAACTGTGCAAGGGCACGTATTTTTCAAGATTTCTTTGCAAAGATATAAATCAGCCCTCAGATCTGCACCCTGGCTCATGAGCTATTCGGGGAACCTGATCCGAGCGTAACAAAACCCAAACCAGGCCATTTTTGAGGGATTTCTTTGCGAACATTTCACATAGCCCGGCTCTTGTTCCATTAAACCAAATTCAACCCTGGTGGCACTCCACAGAGCTCAGGAGGATTACACCTCCAATGAATGGAGCTAATCGTCCCCGGCCGCATTCCGAAGCAAGCCACCAATCAGTGCAGGCCTTCCCACAACACATGGTCTTTCTGTAACAACCAGTGGTTTACAAACTGATTTCTCTGCAGCACAAAGCAGCGCATCCCACCTGACCAAAGTACAAGCTCTACCACGACAGCCAGCAAACGATGATACAAAGCAACTGAAAAGTAAAACAGCCAACGAAATCCTTCTGCAGCAGCCCCAGCCCTAGGGGTGCCACCTTTCTAATGGCTGGTAACCGGCCCCCCAAGGCCCTGCTCCCTTCTCCGCCTCTTTCTCATACCCCGCCCGTTTTTCCTTGTCCCCCAAGGCTCCATCTCAGCTCCACCTCTTCTCCCCCAGATTAAAAAAAACCCAGACATCAGGGCTTGTCAAATGGCACAAGCTGAAACTCGGATTCTCTGGGTGAAAACCAGATGGGTGGCAACCCTACCCAGGTCGACTGATTGTATCTGTGCCATTATATATGCATTATCAGCAGTACAGTAAGAAGCCATCACTCCCAGACTGGCGAGCGCGAGTCAGTGGTTTATTCTACCCAACAGTGGGAACAGAAAATCAAGCTATAGTTCCAGGTCTTCAGAACATTCTCCTATGTATTAGTGGCACGTGAAACGTTAAATCAGAGTGAATAATTGAAGACTTGGCACCAGAGGCGGCTCCAGGCACCAGCACACCAAGCGTGTGCCTGGGGCAGCAAGCCATGGGGGGTGCTCTGCCGGTCACCCCGAGGGCGGCAGGCAGGTTGCTTTCGGCGGCATGCCTGCGAAGGGACCGCTGGTCCCGCAGCTTCGGCGGACCTCCCGCAGGCGTGCCGCCGAATCCACAGGACTGGGGACCTCCCGCAGGCAAGCCGCCGAAGGCAGCCTGCCTGCCGTGCTTGGGTCGGCAAAATACCTAGAGCTGCCCCTGCTTGGCACACCACTTCTGAAAGGTTGCTCTCCTCCTGCTGTAGCAGCTCATGCACTAAGCTCCAGAGATTGCCAGTTCAATCCCACCCGCCCACAACCGGGCTCTGTCAGCATTACCCCTGTGCTACTGGGGCGCCACTCCTATTTTTAGTGTGCTAGTACGAATCCATCTACGTGAGCTGGGAATCGCACGTCTAGCTCCAAGTGCAGATGTGACCTTAGCTGGTAAGTGCATCAGAGCAGGGGTTGTCATCTGTGTTGTGCGTCTGCACAGTACCTAGTACAACAGGGCCCTGTCCATAATTAGAGACTTCAGGTGTCACCACCATACAAATAAACAAAATCTGCCATCACCATAGTAGCTGAGTGCTTCACAGTACCCGTCTGTGACAGGGAAGTATTGTTATTACAGATTGGGAACAGAAGCACAGAGGGATTAAGTGATTTGCCCATGGTCACACAGGAAGTCTCTTGCACATCTGGGAGTTGAACTCAGATCTCTGGAGTCCCAGCCCAGGGCCTTGGCCACAAAAAACCTCCTCTTCCTGTCTGCCCTTGAAAATGAAACGTCCCTTTTAGGCTCTGCTCTGATCAGCAAGACGACAGCGCAGAAATTGGGGCTAGGCCTTTCTGACACAGACAAGCTGAACCAAGCCCCCTTTGGGAGGTCAATCGATCTCAGGACTGTGCTCTACCTGGCAGACAGTACGGTTGGTTGAGGCAGGGGCGTGGCTTTTCCATTCGCAGCAATGGGGAGCAATTACGGTGGATGATCCAAGCGCTACCCTGGCAGTGAGAAGAGAAATAATTAGACTTTCATAGCACCCTAGCTACAATCCGCACGGTGCTGGCAGAAGAACCCATCCCACTGCAAGATATCGCCAGGATCTGGAGTGTGCTTCTGGTTCAGTCCCGCTGAGCGCCCTCCACTCCCGCTGACTCCAGTGGAGCTGACAGGTCCCAGTGCCTCACAGGAGTGCTCAGCATCACGTAGACCCAACTCCTTTGCACCCAGAGGGCTAGAACGTGGCGCGGGCGCTGCAGCTTTTCTCAAGGGGGACAGTCCTGCGTTCAAGCCCCACGAGGCCACTGCCCTGACTCTATAGTCAAGGCCAAGTTTTATTTTGCACTTGAAGCTGGATTTCAAACGTCTTGTTCTACATGGAAAATGCTGTTTATCATCCCCTGGCTTATTGCGCTCGCTCCCCGAGGATGGAAGGAATTTTCTGAAAATTTACAAGTAAATCCACTAATTCGTTGAAATTAATTAAAAACTGGGTCCTTTAAGAAGCGTAGACTCTGTGGGCCTTGTCTGGGTCCCAAATGAACTCCCTAACGAAATAACACAGACTCTTCAGACTTTTCACCTAATTGAAATTAATTGAAACCTTGTGCATTAAACTATAATTGCAGAAATTAGGGTTGTAATTAAATCAGGTTATTAATGATTGTTGTATCTCATTATTATGATTAGATAGGTTACAGAGAGGCTTAGATACTTTTTCAGTCAGGCTATTGTGACATCTAAGGTAACTCATCCAATTTGCAACAATTCTAGTAGCTGTAATAATTCAGTTGTATGAGGGGAACTGGCCACGTGTCAAGAGTTCTCACTGGTGAAATACTTAGATCAAGTGTCACTGCTCTTTAAAGCTTCGGTGGCAACATGCTAGCTTGGCCATGAGTGCTTGAAAGGCTTCCAATGACATTGCTACCTTGGCTCACTCTACTGCATGATGAGGGAAACTGAGGCAGAAGTGCAAGGCGGGCCCTTAAAGCTCAGAGGCATTGAGACTTAGAGGCAGGACTCCCCCAGCTCTCCTTCACATACTGCCAGTCTGCAAATTAAGTGTGGGATTCACCACTATATGTCAGTCGTTCTACACCCCTTTGAGGATACAAATCAGCTATAAATCAGCTTAACTGGTCAGTGCACGCTGGCAACTTTGTGCTACTGTGGTGCATCAGTGAGTCTGCCTTGGAAGTTAAAGTTAAAAAAAAAATGTCTTCCAGTGGTAAGTACTTCACCTGGTAGCATTCTCTTTGGGCTTCTTACAGTGAGTTTTTTAAAACAAAGGAAACTCACAGACGAAAGACTACATTAAAGTGGAGTTAAAGTTAAGAGTACATATGAGTAATTTAAGGGCAAAAGATATTAGCGGGATTAGCCCATAAACATAAGCATTATAACCCAGGAAATTCAGAGGGAAGGCTACACTGAAAAGGACTCCTCGTATGTTAAGGTATGGAAATGGACAGTTAAGTCAACCAAACAACCTTAACCTTTTTTTCTATTGATGACAGGAAAGGGAAAATATGACCAAAAAAGAGGAAGGTCTTTTTAGTTCACACTGATTTCTAACCTGGGAGCACAAACAATACAATAAGGGCAGAGGCAAGGCTGTTCATTCCCACATGGGGATGGTTTGGGAACGAACCCTTCTCACTTCAGTACAAGCAATAGGAATCCCTCTGGCTTCTGTTCTTTGCAAATATCTGAGCTCGCAGTCATATGGCTCATCTCACCAACCTCTATGGGAGATGTTACCCTGCTTCTGCTTATCTCGGTACAAAAGGGGCATCAAAAACTCCCTTGTACCACACACTGACTTTGTAACAATCCAGCTTGCACCAAACACTACCATTAACGCAAACGTTATGAGCCGGATTGGCCCTTCACACACATTTTACACTAGGATGTTTTCATGCTCCTCCATAGAGTTACACATGATTGACACCAATATAAATCAAAAAAGAACCAGGTCCAGCTGAAGCCAGTAGCATTAACCCTTTGATCATGGAATGGAAACAACGATGTACCTGGCAAATTGTCCAGCGTGTGCAGTTAAAGGGGTTTTAACCTTTTTTACTAGGAAGCTGTTACTAGCAGTATTCCCATCCCAGGCACGGGGAACAGCTGCTCAACTCAAGTGGGAAAGGGAGGCTCAGAGAACATAAATCTGATCCCTTCGCTCACCATCTGCAGCATTGCCTAAATCTGAGAGAAAGGAACGAGACAGCAGAGAGCCTCTGCGCTTGGCACCGGGATGGCACCGCAACAGGGCGGCTGGCTCGCCCGTGGGCTGGAGATCCTGGGCCAAGCCCATGCTGGTGACAGCCTGAGGGCTTGGCTACACTTACGGTTTGCAGCGCTGGTCATCCAGCTGTGTAGGAGCAGCGCTGGTGTGTGGCCACACTCACAGCTACCAGCGCTGGTGTGTGGCCACATTTGCAGCATTTGCAGCGCTGTTGGGAGTGCTGCATTATGGGCAGCTATTCCAGCATTCAAGTGGCAACAACGTGCTTTTCAAAAGAGGGGGGTGGAGGGTGGTGTACTGTGACAGGGAGCGGGGAAGAGAGAGAGAGTGGATTTTTGGAGCCAACACTGTGTGTTAGTTTCCTGGATTGAAAAATCACAAAATGTTCACGAGCCCTTAGTCTTAACTCTTAATTGCAAACAGCCTGCCTCCAACACGGACTCCCCGCTGTTTCACTCACTCCCTGTGGTGTACTGTGACAGGGAGCGGGGAAGAGAGAGAGAGTGGATTTTTGGAGCCAACAGTTTAGCTTCCTGGATTGAATAATCACAAAATGTTCGTGAACCCTTGGTCTTAATTGCAAACAGCCTGCCTCCAACGCTGTTTCTCTGTCAAGCAAACATTCACTCCCTGCCTCGCATTTGATCATTCACAGCCAGGTACAGATAGCTCCTGTTTGCTGTGATCAGTGTTTGTTTTTTAGATAAGCAGTTCAACGGAGCTCCGATCGGAGTTCACAACAAAACAAAGAGAGGCTGCATAACAAAACAAAGAGAGTAATTTAGTTAAAAGCATTCTGGGATATCTCCTTATTCCAGGGGTCTCAAACATGCGGCCCGCGGGCCGCATGCGGCCCGCGGAGCTCTTCCCTGCGGCCCGCGGAGCTCCCCAGGGGAGCTCCGCAGGGGCCCCCAAGAGAAAAGCGGAGGCTCCCGCCTCCGCCCCTCTCCTGGAGCCTCGGCGCATAGAGCGCCGAGTCTCCGTCCGAGCGCCTGAGCCCCGCCCCGATCCGAGCCGCGTGGGGAGGGGGCGGGGCTGGGAGCTCTGGGCTGAGCGCTGCGCTCGGCGTGGAGCTCACAGCCCCGCCCCCTCACCACGCGGCTCTGAGTGGGACCGCCGGAGACGCGCTCGGGTAAGGGGGGGGGGAAAGCGGGACCCGCCGGGGCCGGGGGTGGGGGAGGGAAGCGGGACCCGCCGGGGCCGGGCTGGGGGGGGGGGAAGGGAAGCGCTCAGGGCTGGGGCAGAGGATTAGGGTGCGGGGGGATGAGGGGTTCATGATGTGGGGGCGCTCAGGGCTGGGGCAGAGGATTAGGGTGTGGGGGGATGAGGGCTCTGGCTGGGGCTGAGGATTAGGGTGCAGGGTCCTAGTGCCTGCCCTCCGCCAGTACTGGCAAGGCAGGCTTCCCTTACCCTTATCCTCACAAACCCAAACCCCTCACCCCCTCCCTGTGCCCTCATTCCCCCCGCACCCTAATCCTCAGCCCCAGCCCTGAGCACCCCCACATCATGAACCCCTCATCCCCCTGCACCCTAATCCTCAGCCCCAGCCTGAGCCCTCATCCCCCTCCACCCTAATCCTCTGCCCCAGCCCTGAGCGCCCCCACATCATGAACCCCTCATCCCCCCGCACCCTAATCCTCTGCCCCAGCCCTGAGCGCCCCCCCCATCATGAACCCCTCATCCACAGCCCTCACCCCCACACTCCAAACTCTTCCCTAGCCCTGAGCCCCCACGCATCATGAACCCCTCATCCACAGCCCTCACCCCACAGCCCAACCCTCTTCCCTAGCCCTGAGCCCCCTCGCATCATGAACCCCTCATCCACAGCCCTCACCCCACAGCCCACCCCTCTTCCCTAGCCCTGAGCCCCCTCGCATCATGAACCCCTAATCACCAGCCCTCCCCCCACAGCCCAACCCTCTTCCCTAGCCCTGAGCCCCCCTCGCATCATGAACCCTTCATCCACAGCCCTCACCCCACAGCCCAACCCTCTTCCCTAGCCCTGAGCCCCCTCCTGCATCATGTACCCCTCGCCCTCAGCCCCACAGCCCTCACCCCTGCACTCCCTCCTATCCCCAAACTCCGTCCCAAAGCCTGCACCCCCACCCCCTGCCGCAGCCTGGAGCCTGCATCGAGCACAGAGCCTGCATCCAGACCCCCTCCCCCACCCAAACTCCCTCCCAGAGCCTTAGGCAGTAAATCTAAGTGCGTGTTTTGTCCTTTGAGTGAGGTGCATTACTGAGTGTATATATTTATTAAAACTGCGCGCGCTTAGGGGAGGAGGTGGAGAAGAGACAGGGCAGGGGCGGGGCCTCATGGAAGGGGTGGATTGGGGGTGGGGCCAGGGGCAGCAAGGGGGCGTGTCAGTGATGCGGCCCTCGGGCCAATGCACTAGTCCTCATGCGGCCCTCGGGGTCATTTGAGTTTGAGACCCCTGCCTTATTCCCTGGAGGCCAATAAAAGCACTGGTGTGTGTCCACACTTGATGAGCAGCGCTGGATCACCAGCGCTGCAATCGCTACACCCCAACCTGGCCAGGTGTACAGCCAGCGCTGCAGCCAGGGAGTTGCAGCGCTGGATGTGCCTTGCAGGTGTGGACCGTTACTAATTGCAGCGCTGGAAAGCCTCTACCAGCGCTGCAACTTGCAAGTGTAGCCAAGCCCTAGGCTCAGCCCCACCGGCGGGGAATTAAAGAGCAGAAAGCAGCTGCAGGAAGGGGGTAAGCTCAGGAGGCTGCAGTGAGACAGCAGAGCGTGAGAGAGGCTCCTGTAGGGAAGACCGTGAAACCCAGGGAATTGCTCCAGCTAGGAAGGGCTAGGCATAGCCTGCTAGAGTGAGAAGGATTTTGACTAGGTCTGGGGAGTTTGGACTCCACCCCGCTGAAGGCTGGAGGAGATCTTTGCATTTAGTTTTGAATGTTAAGTTAATAAATTGGACCAAAGCAGGGAGGTTGTGGCTGGAAAACCCCTGCGTGGAGTTTATTTGCGACTGTAAGTAGGGAAACGGAGGTGATGGGCTGCATGAAAGGATGCCCTGAGGCCACCAGGGGGCGCCGTGAGGCAGCCACTCATCTACCCTCATCCTACCAGCCCCGCGAGGTCAGCGCTGCCCTGAATGGGAGATGAAGCCTAGCTCCTTTCCAGCAGGGATTGTTCAGCAGTGTGCATGTTAGGGACAGAGCAGCTGGGTGCAGCCTCATGGCTGCAGGCAAACACGGAGGAAGTGAGCGAGAAAACAGAAATAAAGAAACAAAGATTCAAGAGGCAACAGGGGAAGAAAAGAGGAACCCAGATGAGACCCTGAGAACAGAGACAAGGAGCGGCCTTTCCTGCTCAACTGGCATTGGCTTCTCAGATGTGCGTAGCTGTGTGAACAGGGGAACTAGACCAGGGAAATTCCTAGCTGAGCGAGACTATGAAGATCTGCCCCATCGCTGAGAGCTGGGGATGTGGTGGTGGGACGGATACCGGGATGGCTGCTGGGATAGCGCAGATCCCGAAGAACTCCCAGATCTTCACACCACTGACCTCCAGAAGAACAGCGCACCTCTCCTGGAACTGAACAACCTGGAGAGAGACCTCAGAGGAGAATGAGCTCATCACTGGGCAAAGATCAGAAATCCCAGCCGGTCCTTAACCCAAACCTTCTCATTAGCAGGTCCCTCCCCAGTGACCTCTGGGAAACAAAGAGCCACAAATCGAATGTGTCTTTAAAACACCTTAATTATAACCCTATGGTTACTGAGTGGGGTCACTACAGGGCTGAGTTAAAGTTGGTTTGATGCCTAATGATGCGTCTGGGAATGTGCAAGCAAGCAGAGAGGAGAGCGCCATTTTTGAAGGGAGAATGGAATGCAGTTTTGGGGGTACATCTAGACTCCACTTTAGTGTGTAAGACACCCCTCTATTTCTGATTCTTTCTATCCACTTTGCAGAGATGTGATGCCCCAAGTTGTTGTTTGTTGCTATAAGTTAAACCTACAGGAGAAGCATCGAGTGACGGCATTAAAGCTATGAAAGCTCCCACTTACACTTAAATGTCCATGGCGTGTCACTTAGTATTTTCCACTTCACTTGTTACAGTTGAGTCACCTTGTTTTGCAAAGTTTTCTGATATTTTTCCAAGGGGCCGGTGTCCCACATTTGTACTCCGGTAAAATCAGAGGTTACGACAGGTCACAGGGTTGGTCCCTGAATAAATAAGCAAGAAAAATCAGACACTGGAAGGAAGGAGTGAGACTTTACAGTGAAATACAGAGCTATGACAGGACATCGCTTCCACGCAAACACTCCCTAGGGAAGATTTATCCAATTGTTTCCAATTGCTGTGGGAAGCAGATGATTTGCTACCACAGCTGAGCGTGAAACCCAGAATCCAGGATTTAGAAGCATATGGAGTCTTCTTTCATTGCAGAACTTTAAGGTTTTATTACATTTGGGGGAAGAGAGCTTTTTTGCCTTTGAAAAAGGAGGGATTATTCATTTTAAAAGAACATTCAAAAATTCAGCAAAATTTTTCCAGCTCTTAAAAACTTTATGAAGGTGTCACCAATCCCAAACAATCTCCTGGTTTTTCCTCTCTCTCCCCTCCATAATGCCAGCTTGAAAGAACAGAGGGATCCACATACTGCCCACTGAAAGACAGTTTTGGCAAATGCCAGGAACTCAGGGACACATTTGCTGGGCATGAAATGGAGTAGATCTAGATTGCAGCAAGGCTGGAGTTACAGCCCGAGGAGACTACCAATCCCAGTTAGCCAAGCTCTGCGCTGCTCCACGCAGGTAGTCTGATCTGGACTGCAATCGAATGTGACATACTGGCACCTGTCATATCTGTGGACCGAGTTAAGGGTAGCTGTGAAACACCAACTAGCTACTTTCAAGCCTATGGGCTTCCTTTTGGTCTGCATGGCGCAAAACCAGTAGCCAGATTTTTGTTTTCAAATACACTTTGATGCGAATTCCCATCTCTGCCTAATCTGACAGTCTCCAGCTGTCGTGTTTCAGTTTCTCGGCACACTGCGCTGCTCTAGTTTTACAGACAAGTCGTATGTAAAATGCCTCCCTTTCAGACTCCACTGGGAAATGTTGTTGCCACAAAACCGATAGCTTGTTTTCTCTTTGGGTAATTACTTTCTTTTCCCCTTCAAATAAATGAGGAATGTTTTGAGAGGGCAACTCAAATCCCAGCAAGCCCACGTCTTCAGAATTAAAAGGAGTGTCTCGGTATGGATTGATCTCTAGTCAGGGCAGTCAAAAGACACATGAGTCTATGCAGAAGTACACAGCTCCCTGTATTGCTTTCTCTCTTTCCCTCTTGTAGATCTGCCATGCACTTGATCCAGGCTCACATTAAGTTGGTAATATGAGCTCACACCGCTCTGCCCAAGCACCTTAGTCCTGGGTCTGCAGTCTCCCTGCTATTCCAGAATAGAGTCGGGTTTTATATAACACCTTTATTACACACGAGAGCCTGGAGCGCTTTTACAAAGTAAAGCAATGAGTCTGGTATTGGCATTGCAGCATCTGTGTAAGCAGATGCAGCCACTGTTGTGGGCTCATCAATAACACACACAGCCTTGGGTGCTACTCCTTTGAAATGGAGGGGGGCCGTGTTGGCTGGGGTCCTGGGGCTTCTTTCTGAAAGTACCGAGAGAACTTTTCTCCTCTTGCACCCGAGCAGACAGAAAGCACCTTGCTTTAATGTCTCTTCGGAAGGATGGCACCCCTTCTAGTGCAGCACTTCAGTGCCACCAGCAGGTATTAAAGCGAGCCCTGGCGTGGGTCCTGAAGTCTGAGCCAGGAGAGGCCAATATCACCATGAGACAGTTCATACTGATAAAAAGAACAAGGACTCCTTGGGGGACCTTAGAGACCAACAAATTTATTTGGGCATGAGCTTTCGTGGGCTAAAACCCACTTCATCAGATGCACGGAGTAGAACATACAGTAGGAAGATAGATATACACAGAGAACATGAAACAATGGGAGTCTCCTTACCAGCTCTAACGAGACTAATCAATGAAGGTGGGTTATCAGCAGGAGAAAAAACCTTTTGTAACTTTGGCCCATCCTGATTATCACTACAAAAGTTTTTGTTTCTCCTGCTAATAATAGCCCACCTTCATTGATTAGTCTCGTTGGAACTGGTATGGCAACACCCATTGTCTCGTGTTCTCTGTGTATATCTATCTTCCTACTGGATTTTCCACTGCATGCATCCTATGAGGTGGGTTCTAGCCCATGAAAGCTTATGCCCAAATAAATGTGTTCGTCTCTAAGGTGCCACAAGGACTCCTTGTTCTTTTTGCTGATACAGACTAACACGGCTACCGCTCTGAAACCTGTCTTCATGCTGATAGTGACACTACAGAAGGATGTGAGATATTAGCAACAAAAAGGCCATTAGCAAGATACCCATCCTCTTGGGGACCTTTGGGTCCAGTTTTCCAAACCTGTCTCGCCCTACTAATTAGTTACCACAGACATGAATGGTCAGGTTCCTATACAGCCTACTTTGGTAACAGGACCCTTTCCACAGCTTTCACTTATTCTGGATTCGTTTACATCCTATGCCAATATATACCTGCAGGGAAAAAACTCACTTCAACAGCTTAACTGCTTATATAGGCTCCAAAGAATGTCCCTCTGTCTCCTCTGCTATTGCTGGGACTCCGCAGACATTCCATTTAAGCTTAACACACTGAGAAAGGCTGAGATTCTCATTTCCATTTGCAAATTCCACTCATCTCCCCGTTTTATCCTCTCTGTGCTCTTGATCCTGATGGTCCATAGGGGGAAGATTTTTTAAAAGCCTACATGTTTTGCAAGAAATAGAAATACCGGGGCCTGCAAGGTAGGAAATCCCAGGCACAATGAGCTTGTGTTTCATGCAGTCATGTCCATAAAAGTTGTGCGTTACACACACAGAACAGTCCCCTATTGCACATGCCGCCACAATGCAGATTTTGACTTGTTAGGTCAAAAGGAAGCTGATTGAAATAACCCAGGCTGTTGGGAGGACTTGTCCTTGAAATTATTGGGATAAAAGGATGGGCAGCAGTGTAGAAAAATGCCTTTCCTGGGTTCAAACCCTCATTAGGTCACACGTGAAATGAGTTTAATGGACTTCACTCACGTTCGTTCTCAGGATTAGGCTCAGACGTTGCAGGGAACAGCGGGAGCACGACAGGTTTAGGAGTGAGGTCAAGGATGGGATCAGCAGCCGGGTTGTTGGTCCAGATTGTGGTGCGTTGGTTGGTTGTAGGGTGGGAGTTGACACAAAACCTGCCTGGGGCTATGCCTCACTCTACTCAGAACACCTCATTTTCACAAGCTGTAGTAACGTTGAAAAACAACCACATACTTCCCCAGCTGCTGTTCCCCCAAGTCCCCTTAATCTGCAGCGTGAAGATTCTGCAGCTTATGCATCAGTTTGGAGCCTGTTCTCTTTTTTATCAGCATTTTTTTTTAAATTATTTTGTCCATTTGGCTTATAGCTCCACTTGGACATCAGGGAGTTCAGCCTTCCTCGCCGGAATCTTTAAAAGATAGTTGTGAGGGGAGGGCAAGCGCCCATATGAAATCACTGGCCATGCATGCCGGGCTGTTGCCGAGAAGCCATCAATTATATGGCTTTTTGAATATGTTACGCTACTCACTGCTGTTTGATAACAGGGCAATCTGATTTATGAGAGCAGCCAAGATTCAATTATGGATTTCCCATAAATTATCTGTACGGGTTCTTCATCTCGTGCCAGGTCTGCTGCACAAGGAGGACTGGGCTTTATTTGACCATGAAAGGAACTGGAATTTTCAAAAAGAAAACAAACTGAATTTAGTACCAATGTGATGTGCTGGGATTCCTGAAATGAGACAGCCATTGACAGGCCAGAAGGGAGAATATGCAAGAGGGGAGGAGCGGAGTAACTGTGTCTCCACACTCCTTAGCATATATTTCATGAGGCGCCTGGGTATGGCTGAGAGGAGATAGTCCTTTCTGTAGCGTCTTACCTGCCTGTAAATGTTATCGACAGAGAAAATTTAATAAGGTTGAGGAAAGGTTTAGATACTTCCAATGACTTCAGTGGGAAATTGACCTGAATAGGGAGTGCAGCAACAGGCCCTTAAGAATGATAATAGCTACTGGAACTGCAGCTCAGCTGCTAAGTTTAAAGTGACTATCAGTCACGATTCAAAGCAAAACTGACTACTAAGGATCAGAAAACATCTCTGCTTCTGGAAGCACAGGGGAGGCCCATAGGGAGGATGTGAATGAAGGAGGAAGGAACCAAAGAGTGTAGCCCGCTGTTCTCGTCCCATCATGTCAAAGTCCTTGGCCAAGACTTTGCACTGCTTGGCCAGTCAAGCTAAGGACACATGGTGCTCCAGCCAGATGGGGTAAGGCACAGGCCTGGGAATAAAAAGATCTAGGTTCTAGTCCTCTCTTTGTTCCATTCCATCTTTGGATTTTCTTCCATGCAACCCCTGTGAGTGCACGTCTGGAACACCCTCCCTTTACCTGATATGATGTGGCCCCACGTTTTTCTCCTCAAGAAGTCTCTCCTGAAGACATATTTCTTCAAAGCGGTCTACTAGTCTTATTCCTTCCCTCCAATGAACATTCCCAAGTCAGGCATTTGTAAATATCACAAAACCCAAAAGACACCGGAGTCAGTGGTGCTTACGGGCACACAGCAGCCCATGGGAGCAGGCCCACAGGAGAGAACCTCTAAAGAAATGATGGCTCGGTTCCTACATTCAGCATGGGAACAGAGTGGGTGGGAAAGGCTGTATTGTACTCAGTGCATTCTAGGATTGTGCAGGGGCCTATCCAGTCCACAGGGTAAATTAGAGCGACCCTGAGGTGGCTCTATCTCATGTTCTGCTTCCCAACACCCCTGGGGGTCATGGGACATGGAGAATAGCTGAGGTGCAGTGTGCGCTAGCCATGACTCCATCTCTTCTACTGAAGCAGACACCACCATTACTTCTCCATCTCCCGCCTGCACACAATAAGCAACATATAGAGCTATCCAGCCAAATGAGCAATGTCCCCTTTGCCAGTATTTGTATATAAAAAAATGTGACTTTTCAGTACTCATTTAATCCCAACATTTTTTTCTGTGAGCTCAAGCCGGGGGAGGCGGGGGAGGGAACAGTAAAATTTCTCTTCATGGGCAAAATAATTTGCCCAGAGAAATTTTGCACTTATCTTTTAAGTGAAGATCTGTGTGCACAGACCACATCAGAAGTCAAAATTGACTTGCTATGTGGCGTATCAACACTTATTTTCTACCTTGCTGCTCAGTTCCATGGGAGAAAATCAAAGTTGAATTGTCATGATTATCTATGATCTCTGGAGCGATGTGGGCTTGATGGACCTATGGTTTGATCTAGTGTGGCAAATTCAGCATCCCTGTTAAGAGAATTATAGACATGCCATCTGCTTTCATTTAAATTACTTGGTGTTGGAGGAGTTGACTTTAGGACCAAACTCCTTTTAGTGTCTAACGTGGGGAAGATTTTCTTCACAATCTCTAAGTTTAACAAAAGGCGGGGCCTTGAGAATGCTCCTGTCAACGTTTATTCTCACGTATGAATAACTCCCAGGAAGGAGCCAGGTTCTTGTTAGTTTGTTTTGTTCTGTCAACTTAGTTTATGAAGCAGATTGTGTTAAAATAAATAAAGCAAGTCTCAGATTTGGTCTCCACTGATGGATATTTTATGTCCAGATGCACTTATTTTATGTACGTATTTATTTGAGGAGGAAGGATGTTTGCCAGGGTTTAAATGCTCACAGAGTATTTTCCAGAACTCTGGGGCTTCAGTGCCACAGGAGGGGCTGGAGTTCAGGGTTTCTGCCTCGTGGGTTTGAAAATATTTACCGGAGCTCTGCTCCAGGTGAATTTATCCCTTTTCAAAACATAACGAGTGTCATTTTCGATACTATGGTGACGTGTGCCTTATATATACCTCGCATAGATTAATTAGATATGAGACCAGACCACTGGCCAATCTAGTCTGGTATCCTGCCTCTGACTGGTCAGTGCAGGAGTTTTCATACAAAGTCATAAAACCTCACGTAATTTATTTCATATTATACCATGGGGTAACATTTGTTCTTGACCCCAACCAGTTTATTGTCTGCAGCAAGATTGAGAGCCCTTATTAATGGCAGATGCCATCCTTACTCAGATCCTTGGGTCCAATTCCTTTTGTGAAGCTCAGTAAATTATTTCTTTGAATGTGGGGCGGGGAGGGTACCCCAGAGGCATTGGAAGAAATCAAGAACTCCTTCAACATTCCGTGGTGCCCAAAACCATCTGCTAGGTTCTGTTGCTTCTCTCCCCATTTCCCCTCTCATTGTTTGGCTCCATCGAGGTCTGAGATATTGAATCTGCTATGCAGGGACTGGATGCTGCGTACTCTCGGAGTACAAACTAAATCCATCACGCAGCCACGCAGGAGGGGAATTCAAACCATCACTAAAATCAACCGGTTTAGGGATTTGAAATGCTGCTGAACATTAAATATTAATGGGGAACAGCTCAACCTTTATTTTCATTCCCTCCCACCCTGTCAATCAGCTGACAATTTGCCTTCCCCACGGAAGATGGGGTGAATATTCTCACCAAGATTCAATTACCAATGAGCATATGGTTAATCAACATGCTGCAGGAAGCACAGCAGGTATTAGATTACTCCTCACACCTTTATCTACTAACAGCCTGATCCAACATCGACTAAAGTCAATGGAAGGGCTCCCATTGACTTCAGTGGGTTTGGATCAGTCCCCAAGGGAGATGGGAACCTGGGAGGGGACACTGGACCATCAGTCTCTGATATGCAAAGACCAGCCATGTTATGTGCATTGTTATCAAGCAATTCGCCAGTGGGTTACTTACCAGGACAGACCACAGAAAGAATGCGTTCCAGTGGCCATGCAACCATTCAGCTACAGAGAGGGTGACCAGACAGCAAGTGTGAAAAATTGGGACGGGGGTGAGGGGGTAATAGGCGCCTATATAAGACAAAGTCCATAATATCGGGACTATCCCTATAAAATTGGGAGATCTGGTCACCCTAGCTACAGAGTCAGTTTTTTCAAAAGGACCTCAGGGTGCAGGTCCAGATTAACCAGTGTGCAGTCCGTGCATTTGCATAGGTCTCCCACTCTGAGAGAGATTTGGGTTGGGTGTTGTTGAGACCTGGCACGCAGGGCCGCAAAGCCACTCAAACTTGGGATGGCCGGGCAGGTCACCTGGACCCCCTCCTTAGCAAAATTCTGGTTGCACCTCTGCTTCATCATCACATCTGTTCAAATGCCTCAAAGGATGGATGGAAAAACCAGAGAGAGGAAGTGAGTCGCCAGAAACAGAACCCAAGTTTCCTGAGTGCTAGTTTAGTACCCTAACCACTAGAACACCCTGCCTCTCAGACAGAACTCTATTTAGTCCTACACTAATATTACTGCTAAGCTCCTATTGTCAGACAGACAGAGACAGTTTGGGAGTATTGCCTTAGTTATGACTTCAGGACTTGATCCTATAGAAGCAGTTACTGCTCTGTCATTAATTAATTTTTAAATCCATCGCCCTCTCATTAATCAATTAGTTGTTTAGAACCTGGAAAGCCTTTTGCCACCTGATTGCAATGCATACACAAGATGCATTGAGTCAAATATTTCACCTGGCACCGCTCCCTTTAAAGGAAGGGACAGCAGGTAATAATCACACACTCCTAGCGTTCACAGGTCCTTGTAGTTTCTGAATCTCTTCTGTTCCCCATCCTCTTGTTTCCTTCCTGTAAATGGCTGAAGTCATTAATTTAAAGTTTAAAAACCCAAGTTACTGAAGTGTGACTCAAGTAATAAATGTTTCAGAATTTCAATTAAACGAAATGTGGAAGCGCTGGATCTGTGTTCTGTAACTAATGAGTCACATAGAACCATTATCCCACTATCTGTTAAATACAACAAGGTCAGCATATTCCCCAACATAGCTTCATGACTGCACAATGAACTAGCACTGGCTAACACCGTGGGTGGGAGCCCAACCCACCTGCACCCATACCCCCCTACTGAGGGCCTTGGGGTGTTAGAAGATGCCTTTGGTTGCCTGAAAATATCAACAGGGCAATGATAGGCTTTGGGGAGTAAAGGGCAGGATTTTAATCAATTCAGGACAAGCTGGGGCATGGCAGGAAGGATATAAATGGGGACTGAATTTGGACCTAAATAAGAAAAGACAAGGGGACATATAGCTAGCATAGAGACTGGTGTCCACACCATAAACACCGCCGTTATAACTGCCCCCCGTTTTGGCATTGTCTGCAGATGCTAAAGTCTGAATCTCCATGGAAACCAAATGACCTTTCAGCTCTACAGACAGTTCTCAACACCTCAGGTGGGACAGCTTGGGAGAAGCATGTGGTGCTATGCCCGTCCTGGGAGTGACTTCAGTTCAAAGCACTATGTCATTCTAGAAAACTAAATAAAAGGAAATACAAACCAAAAGAAAAATAATCCACGTCGCCCATGCAAAGAAACCCCTTGAATGCCCTATTTCATCAACACTGATGCATGCCCTTGTGACCAAGAGTCTACAGATCACCGCAATTTCCCCTTTCACAGGGCTTCTCCATCTATCACAACTTGCTCCGAATGCAGCAGAAGCTGGGCGCACAGGTTTGGGCTGCCATGTTCACACTGTACCCACCTTGTGTTCTTCTGCATTGGCTGCCTGTAGGAGTTTTACAGCACAGGCTGGCCTCTTCCTTGAACTGGGCCTGACTGGTAACTGGATTCAAACCAGAATTGTTTGGAGTGGGGGGGAAGGGGTATTCCCCCCACAAAAAAATCAATGCATTTTTTTTCAAAGTTCTGACTGGTCTGTCACTGGATGACCACAGCTGCCATAGTTTACAGAGCCAGCCAAGTCCATGGCCACCACTCCACCAGATCAGCTTTAGCCCAGTTGGCTACCTGACCAACTTGGTTCCATTCCACCTCAGGAAACTTACCTCACCTCTCAAACAGGTGAGCTTAAATCCTCAAGGTACCTTCTCATAGCCCAGGACTCAGGCATGAAGCTTTTCCCACCAGAGCAAAATAAGACCCTCAGATAGGGAGAAGAAAGCCTCCCTTGTAGCCTAGTGGTTAGGCAGCTCACCCAGGCTATAGGAGACTCTAGTTCAGTTCCTGTCTGACTGATGAGCACAAGGAATTAAAATTTTCTGGGGCACCTGGCATTGGCCATATGAGGTCCCATATGAGAAGAGATTAAAGAGGCTAGGACTTTTCAGCTTGGAAAAGAGGAGACTACGGAGGGATATGATAGAGGTCTATAAAATCATGACTGATGTGGAGAAAGTGAATAAGGAGAAGTTATGTACTTGTTCCCATAATATAAGAACTAGGGGTCACCAAATGAAATAAATAGGCAGCAGGTTTAAAACAAATAAAAGGAAGTTCTTCTTCATACAGCGCACAGTCAACCTGTGGAACTCCTTGCCTGAGGAGGTTGTGAAGGCTAGAACTATAACAGGGTTTAAAAGAGAACTAGATAAATTCATGGTGGTTAAGTCCATTAATGGCTATTAGCCAGGATGGGTAAGGAATGGTGTCCCTAACCTCAGTTTGTCAGAAGGTGGAGACGGATGGCACGAGAGAGATCACTTGATCATTACCTGTTAGGTTCACTCCCTCTGGGGCACCTGGCACTGGCCACTGTCAGAGGACAGGATACTGGGCTGGATGAACCTTTGGTCTGACCCAGTATGGCCGTTCTTATGTTTTTCTGTTCTTAAACTCCAAATAATACAATGGTGAGCGCTTTGTTAAATTACACTGAGGCGTATGCAAATTAAACCTGGCAGTAGGTAGGGATTTATAGCTACACAGGGTTTATATTTTATCAGGTTTCTGATAAAAATTCTGATAGTTTCTGCCCAAAAATCTTAATGGGTTTATCCCCTTCAAACTAGTGAATCCATGGAAGACTCTGATTAGAACTGGTCCCTAGGCCTGCTCCACTGGGTGCTATCCTCATGCCCACGCAGTGAGGCTGAGGTTGTTGGGTTTTGTTTTTATGGAATTAATTGGTTTAACATCTAGGAGAGATTCTAAAAGCAAGGGAGAGAAAGCAAAGAAAGTTGCCCCCTTTTGAATTGTTTCTCCTTTGAACCATGCTGGGAAGTAAAGGAGCCGGGGGCAAAAGAAGGTGAGCTGGAGAAAACAAAACAAAGCAAAACAGGTTAGAGGGGGAAACCACAAAGAGAAAAAGAGGGGCGGGTTGGGCAGGTTTTTTTCCTGTAGCTTTGCAGACAGTATTAACATCTTGTTGCCTACAACAGACACGGGCTGGGTAAAGCAAGCATCACTAACACAGAGACACAACCACAGAGGCTGCAGTTAAACAAATGTTTGTTACCCTACAAGGCTTCCCTCCAACACCTGTTCCCTCATTCCCATCTCGCCGCGATCACCATTGTCTCAGGCTTAGAGGCTGCTGGAGGAAGGGAGAAATGGGGAACTGAAAATGCTCCTTGCAGAACTTTCCCAAATGCTAATGTCTCCCTCTGGCAGCGTCCCAGCAAGAGGCCTTGCCTTGGCAAAGGGACAGCGCTACAGGCTTAGCGCTTGTGGAGCCTGTGATGGGGTCACAGAGCAACGGGATATTTGACTTTTTATTAGTATTTCCTGGGTGCATTTTAGTGCTCCTGAGAGGCAGGATGGGCTCACAGCATCAGTTAGCTCCAGGGATGCTACAGGCAGGTTCTGTGCAAGGTCCTTCCTCCACAGCGTTGACAATGCACCTCTGTACAGTCAGAGTCAGCATAAACCTTGGAATTCAAGGCCCCATAAGTACTCTGGATATGGCAGGGGGGTTCAGCTAGAAAGAGCTGCCCCTGGGGAACTTTGGGCCAGCTCTGGGCCTGGCCTGCACCCTCAGACAACCCACATTGTAGGTCTTGGGGTTGTGAGGAGATGTGAATCAGCCCGCTGTGTTTGGACCATGGACACTGAATAGGACTGTTCTCAAGGAGTCTTTCCTGACTCCTGCAGCAGTAGGATGGGTTCGAAAGTCAGCAATTCATGGACTGGTCATCCCCTGCATGGAGAAGGGACCCTCCACATATGCTCTCCCACATGGACGCGCTGGGGTCAGCTGCCCCTAAAGTAATATCCCAGCCTCCTCCAGAGGGCGCTTGACAGGTCCAAGTTCTGAGCAGGCAGATGGGGCAGTGCCAGGGCAGGCTGAGACCCCACACATCATCCCTCCTCCAGCCCCATGAAGCTTATGCAGAAGAGACAATATGGCTTGGGTCCTGCACCCAACCCCAGGTGTGAGCCACATTGCTGGAGATCAGAGATGGGGAGTGGATTGGTCTGCCAGGTTCAGGAGCAGGTCTCAGAGGCTGTTTTGGTTGGGGACAACCCTCACCCCAGACAGAGCAACTCTGCAAAGGATCCTGAAGGAGATTTCTTTGCACATCCCTTGAATCTCATGCTGTGGATCTGCCCATAGCGTCTCAGGCCCATGGGGGGTGAGAAGCACGAAGGGTTCGGAGTGCATTAGATTTGAGAAACCGAACACAGAGAGAGAGAGGGCCTATGACTAACACCTTGGGTAATACCACTGACTTCAGGGGCTTTCCCCCCGAATAACACCAGGGTAAGTGAGGGGAGAATCAAGCCCAGAGACCTTAGCATGTAAATGGGCACAGAGGGCCGTCATTATACTTTTATGTTCATCATAGATTTCCTTTTAGACACAGGGGCGATATTATATCTTCTCTTCCCCTCATTCCCCCCTCCACATCTCCTCTTCCTTCCTTTCTCTTTCCATTCCTCACTTTTTCCCTCCATCTCTCTCTCTCTCTCTTTTCCCCCTTCCCTCTTTCTGTCACTGCTTCTCACTGTCTGTTTTTTCGCCCGCTGCTCTGGCACCCGCCTATGACATTTTTATTCCTTTCGCTGGATTATTTGAAGATATGGCTGCACCGGGCGAACAGTATTTCTGTAAATAAGTTACAGCCACATTCCATTTGTGTCATTTCCAGCTGCAGAATTGACGTGTCAGCTAATAAAGGGTAGCATGGCCCCCTCGGGCAAGCTAAAATGAGAGAGCAAGAGGGAGGAAAAATCCACCGTCAACGATGGAGAAATGATAAATGTCTTTTCAGAAGAAGCTAAAGTACCTGTTTCATTAGATGAAATATGAGTAAGGGAGTGGGGGTGGGGGAGAAAGGGGGCTTATATCTTTGCCAAAAGAGCTTGTTCCCAAAGGGTGTCACTAACTCGGGAAATCATCTGCTTCCTGTCTCAACTGTAAACGAGGGGGAAATATCCAGCTTCACTGAAACCATGCCGAGAGGTGAAGGTGATGCTAACAACATCATGTTATTATCATTATGTGATTGCAGAGCCCTCACGTGTTCAAAAAAACAAGTCAGGCTCTCAAAAATCACAAGCTGTCTTATTTTCTTTTCTTTTCTTTTCAATAATGAATGTTGGGTTCTTTTTATTTGCCTTCTGGATTCTGAGCCTTTAGATTGCACTGGCTTCGCATGCTCAAGTTTTCTCTGCAACCTCAGGGGCTAGAAACTTGCTTCTTTGTATATGGACGCTGCGATTCTCATGCAATCCGGGCTTTAAGAAATACGTCCCCAGTTGCGAGACTTGTGATCAAATTTCAAGAGCTGGCAACACTGCAGTAGCCTGAAAGTTCCAGTCAGGCTCAGCGTCCCGCTGCGTTGGGAGCAGCGCAATCTATTATTCTGTAGAAGAAGCACTTTAAAAGCCGCACAAGCTGGGCCATATGCTGGTCCATCAAGTTTCCCTCAACTCTGCACCCACAGAAGGCATCGCTAGGGATGAGAGGGGAACTGATCCTTTCAATCCTTGGCCTGTCTGCTCAAGTGATTAATAAGGGAACCAACTGTGATGGTGCTGTGGCCACCACCAGTCGTTAATGATCTTCAGTCACTACTCACAGCCATCCATTGGCATATTGGAACCAATAACTTCCCTCCTGTTCCAACGGTCTAATTCAAAGCCCATCAAATCCATGAAAAGGCTCCCACTGACTTCCATGGGCTGTAAATTCCTCACAGCCCTTTTCATTGCTTCTTTCTCTGTATGTTAAAAACCAAAGGCTGGTGTATTTTGGCACTTTCCCTTGGCCAGGTCTACAGAGAGCAAACTTGACCAAGAGGTCACATGGGGATGTCTATCTGTGAGTCTCTGTTTAACAGGATTCATTACCATTTTAATAATGTTAATCCTCTTTAATTGCTGCCTCCTCCTCTTTTCCTTTCCAAACAAAAGCATCCGTTTCCCCTCAGATACTGTATCTGCATGGAGTGCCCAAAAACATAACTGGGCACCCAGTGATCTCAGCTCACAAGACAGGACTATACTGGCAGAGGCAATTCATTTCACTGAGAGACAGCTGGAAGGCACTGCCTTCCAAAACCCTCAAGTGAGTAACCACTGCAATCCATAGAGGCCCATCCTTAGGTTATGAAAGCATTTCCATTGCAAACCAATGAGGTTTTCTTAGTAAATTTTAACTAGACCTCGGTCTAACAAAGCAAGGAAGCATCAACTCAGTATCACCATTTTTAGCAGAAAGAAGAAAAGCGAGGGGGAATCCAGGGAAAACCCAGCTGGAGCTGTTTAAAATATTCCTCTGGAAAGCACGAAGCTTCCACCGCTAACGTAGGGAACTGGTAATTTTCAGAAAGGGTTGGAGGAGGCAGAGAGGGCCCAATCCTGACAGGCGCTGAGCTACTCCTACAAGGTATTTAGTGCCACTCAACACCGGCCAGGATGAGGTCCGAAGCCCAGATAAGCATCCAGAAGTTTGGAGGATTCTCGGAGGCCTGGAGTCAGCAAACCACCTAAGCGTATGCTTTACTGTAAGCGTGTGGTTAGCCCTGTTGACGTCAACGGGACCACTCAGATGCATCAGGGTCAAGGATGAGCGTAAGCGCTTTGGAGGATCAGGGCCTAAACTATGAGAACCTCTTGCTCCTGTAAAGCTGGGCTAGCAATCTCAAGAGAAAAGGTTCTGTCGTCGCCAGATTTCCAGGATTTTGAGCTTCTCTCCAGGTTGCAAACCCCTCAAGAACTTTTCCCCCCTCTTCCCCTTCTGGGCCCAGCCAGAACCAGACAGTGCAGGAAGACAAACTTTTTCAGCCCTCAGGCTGTCTTTGGCTGCATTTGGGTTCCAGTTCTGGGGAAAGCTAAGCTCCTTCCTGGTTTGACCCAAGCCACTGCAATAATTTCTGAGGACGCACTGTTGCTGAGATCTTCTGGTGCAGGGTGGCCACCCAGCACAGCTCTGCAGGCAGATCCTGGCTGTAGGAGTTCTTCTGTTGGCATAGAGCCAGCACAGCAGCTGGCATGCCACAACCCACTGTTGCCAGCATAGCAGGCGTGGCCACAGGAAAGGGCTGGGCGTCCCTGTACCCCAGTTGCCATCCTGATTGGCTAGGGCTACTGGCAGAGGTTACTGCCGCCTTTAGGCTGTTCCAAGTTGCGCCATGGGACACATCCAGCCCAGGCGTGAGGAAGCATCCTGCTCTTGAGCTATAGTGTGCACTCCCTGGTCATAACCCAGGATCTGAGCCACGCTGTTGGATGTAAATGGGAGGTTTTCCATTGATTTCAGTGGGTGATGGGTTAGGACCATATGCTGTGTGTGTATTCACATGTGTCTATGTCCACAGTCTTTAAAGGACTCAGATCCTCTCTGCCGGTCATTTAGGAGTCTATTTTCAGAATCATTCATGGATTTTCCCTTTGAACCCCCTGGAAATCACACTGCTAACCCATCCCCATCACCACGTACACAGATTTGAATATGTAGGGATTATTTTTTCTGCATCTGTATTGAAGAATCATCATCTCTTGGGGAACTGGCAGGTTTTTTACTCTGTGGCAGAGAACAGTGTCCCTCCAATTACCCACACGAAAGTTTCACAAATTCAGCTAACTCTGCACTCCAGAGAGACACTGGATATCAGCCTGTTTAATTAAAGTCACCTTTATACAAGGATCTAAATCCTATTCTCTAGGAACTGCCAGGGGATTTTCAGGGCATAATCTGCCTACTATTAACCCTCCATTGCTGACAAATGTCTGCTGGTGCTGTACAGCTTGAGGGACAGTACAAGCCTCATATGTGCACCATGGGGGGCTGGGAGCATTCAGGCTCTCATATGCAGAAAGGAGGTTGAGCTGGTAGTTTCATATCTGTTGCACAGCAAAAGAGAATGTTGACAGAAGGGACCAGTGGGTTAGGCCACAGTTGTCCCCAAAATTTTACTTTGAGAAACTAGCTCAAGTTGTGAAGAAGTTGAGTCATAGAAGATTAGGGTTGGAAGAGACCTCAGGAGGTCATCTTGTCCAACCCCCTGCTCAAAGCAGGACCAACACCCACTAAATCATCCCAGCCAGGGATTTGTCAAGCCTAACCTTAAAAACCTCTAAGGATGGAGATTCCACCACCTCCCTAGGGAACCCATTCCAGTCAGACCAATGCATCCCAGCCAGGGCCTGCAGAATGGGATCCTTATGCAGTTCTACTGATGCACTGCAGTTCTAATCTGCTACCATCCTAATCCTAGACACTTACGCCGCCCTGACAACGTACCAACATCCCGACCTGTGACATCCCTTACCATCTCCTTCTCGCCCCACAAGAAGCTGACAGTTGTGCAAAATGATTCTAAAGACAGCAGGGTAGATTGCAGATGGGAACATCAATGATTAAAAGAATTCTATGGGGATTTCTTCACACATGGGGTCAGTAATGCCAGATGACCAAATTGAGATGATGATTCAATGTAAAAGTTAAACAGGGTTACAACATCCAAGAAGTTTAAAACCCTGACTTGGGACAATTCAGCCTTGTCTACATTATTAATTCAGCAGGAAACGCTCCTCCTGCAGTACCCATTTATAAACTAGAACCTCATAGGATACAAATGTATGTTTTAATAAGTTAGTGTATGTGAGAAGAAACTCTCATAGGCTGGATTTTTATGCTCAAAAGCATACGTGATGGAGCAATGGCCCTACATGCACGGGGAATTCAATTTAAACTCATCCATTGTGCATATTGGACTCTAGCCCGCTGTCACAGAATTGGTCTCCTTGCTACAAATAGATGCTGGAAATAGTCCAAGAATAAAAAGAACCAGGTTACACATGCTCTGGAAGCATACAATGACAATACGGTTCTGGGAGATGGTGAAGGAGAGCCTTAACTTGGTTCTCTGTTCCACTATAACCCCTAACAAGTCACACTATAATTCTAGTAATACATCAGAACCTTTTGAATTCTCTAACACCAAACATAAGCCGGTCAGGAGAATACTTTGGCAGTCAATAAAATACTAAGGACACAAACAAAGATGAAGGCTCTTTAGACCTCCAGGACTGATCAAAGAATAACTATTACTGAAACACGCAAAATTTGAAGAGAAAAAAACATGCTTGTAAGATGAACACATGCTGATCTTGTTTCTTTAGGTTTAATATTAGGGCTCGGCAGAAGTTTTCCCATCTAAATGTTGTTTTGCTTTGTTTTCCAGTAGAGAAGGTGGTTTCTGCACTACTGAAATTTTCCACAATAAATCTGAGATTTTGCTGAAATGTTTCGATCTGCTGTAGAACAAAATATTTTTGTCAGGTTGAGTTTTGTCATGAAGCTAAACATTTTGGTTTGTTGAACTGCATCACCACTTTTGATTTCACGTCTATTTTGCATAAATGTGTGTGTCGTCTGTGCTGCATGGAGCCTCATGGAAGCTGTAGTGCAGGTGACTTGTGCCCCCATCATCCCCAATGGGTTGAGCCCCATGACAGGACTACATCTTCCATGATGCACCACTATCTCCTTTGGCTGACCCACTGCAATGCATCATGGGAGTCCAGTGATTGCCATGCATCGTGCTAGATGTAGTCCAGCCAGGGACAATGGTGGCATAAGGCTCCTGAACTACAACTCCCACTAGGCACCACTGCAGCTCAGGCAGACACTGTTCAATGTCAAACTCAGCTAGAATAAATGGAGACATTTCTGGTTTCAAATTTTTCAAAACGTAAAAAAAAATAATCTCAATGTTTTGACATTTCATCCTGCTTTGAGACAAAAACAAACATCAGAATACTGGAATTTCCCACAGAATGGAAATTCTGATTTTCCGTCACTTCTATTAAATGTGTACAGTCAATGTTTAGTAAACACTAGTCCAAAGAAATTAATGCATTAAGCTTCTTAGGTCAGGAAGCATGTCCACGCAGAGTTTATACAGCACCTAACACAATTGGCCCCCGATTCTGATTGGGGGTTTTGTGGCATTATTGTAACATCGTAATAATGTCTGATGGGCTGATTCTCCACTCATTTGCACTGGCGTAAATCAGAAGCCACTTCACTGAATCCAATGGAGTTACACTGGTTTAAAGCAGGTTGTAAGAGAGATCTGAATTAGGCCCATTGTCTGTTGCATTCTTGTGGGTGGGTGAGAAAATGGTGGGTTCAAGACGTATGCAAGAGTGTGGTTACTGCACTACTTCATTCAAATGAGATGTTAAATCAATGTCCTTTGCAGCTCTGGTAGCTGTGAGCAACAGTGTGTCTTGGCCAGGGTTCCTTTGCCCTAATAAATACAGGCCACGAAAGGACAGTAAAACCCAGTACCCTGGCAACCCCGACAGTTTGGGCACACCAAGAGGAGAGGAGTGAAGTGGCACAGGTTTCCACAGGATCTTTCATGGGGGCTGGAACAATTTTGATAGTGGGGGTGCTGAGAACCATTGAACCAAACTGTAAACCCTGTATATAATGGAAACCACTTCAAGCCAGGGGGTGCTGCAGCACCCTCTGCACCCCTAGTTCCAGCACCTATGGGTGACACTGGAGAAATCTGTACTTGAACCCCTCTCCCAAGGTAAAAAATATTCTGGCTGGAACTTCGCAGAACGTCCTGTTGAGAGAGACTGGACATTCCGCTGACTCCACTGGGGAAACTCTGGAAATAAATAGTGCATCCACAGCAAGGAAACAGGGAAGGGAAAATGCCCATCGCCAGCCTGCAGCTCACAGGCTCTGAGCAACATATAAAACATCCTGCAAAGCCACTTTTGGAAACAGGATCACCTCCAGTCAGCAGACTAAAAAGGTCTGCTGTGAAGGCGCAGATGATGCAGCAGAGAAGCAAGTAGGCTGGTTCAGGGAGTCGGGGACGTTAGTTACAACCACAGGCTCAAGAAAGGGAACCGGCATGCTATGAATAAAGGAAGATTCAGAGGTGACCTGACTGAGTAATGCACAATTCAGGAGAACCTCCAGAGAAAAAGGATGCTACACAGATACATAAGGCTGTGTCAAATACAAGAACCAGGGGGCATGAACTTAAACCTCTGGAACCATTGAGCCATGAAGGAACTGAGGTGGAAATCAAATGCAGTTGAAAGAGGTTCATTGGAGGCGGCCGCAGAAGCAAGCCATGTAAAAACGGAGCGAGGTAAGAATTCTGACAAGCCAAAAGATCATCCCTTGAATTCCTAGGCCAGCTGAGGCTGGAAGCAATACAGCAGAGAGGCTCTGAGAGGAACAGAGTACCCCATCCTTGCTTTCTTGTACCCCCCTTCTAGCTGAGGCAACACGCAGCACTAACACTGGCCCTTCTGCTGTGGGAAAGTGTACAATGGTAGTGGCCCTCTGAAGATGAGGTGTACAAAGGAGTGAATAGGGGAGTTGTGAGAGACACACCCATGCCAGGAAGAGTAAAGTAGAAATTGATTTTTGAGAGCCCCTAGAAGTGTCCCAAGGCATGGTACGGAGTGATGAGTTGAACGCAGATAGTGAAGGGACTGTCCCGAGCAGATGCAGAAGGCACTGTTGCTTAGTAACAGCTGACATATGACCTTGGGCTTCTTACCTTCTGTCTATGGGGAAGGAATATTGACCACACTAAGCGGGTGAATCTCTCCATGCTCCGAAAGGTGCTATGAAATCACTGATTCTTACCTCCTCCAGACCCACCTGTAAAAGGCCTAGAAGAAGCTCTAGACTGATGTCTCATTAGATGGACAACTCCTTGCTCCCCAGACACTGCACTGCTATGTGCAGGGAGAGAGGTGATGAGTGTCCCACAGGATCTTCTGCACCAGGCCAACCAGCTTTCCCTGCCCAGTATCAGGAGAAGGATATATGCCCCGCCCCCCCTTCAGTCATAGAGATGACCTTCTCCTTTCTTCACCCTGAACATTTCATTAGGCCTAAATCACCCCCACTGGACCTGCTGTTAGCTGCACTTGAAAGCAAATTGACAAAGAACTTAATCAATTTCCCCAGCTGTCAGTGGTCAGGGACTATATCCAGAACCTGGTTTGATTTATCTCTGAGATTATTTGTAAATAAAAGACGCCAAGCGGAAGCAGGAGAGGGAGGAGCAGTGAACGAATGAGCGAATGTTTTAGAGTGTGCAATATCCACAGGGTTCAGTCATGTCATAGACTCATTCATTAGCCTTCAAGCCTGGGTTCCATTTTCAGTTGGGCCACACAAAGCCTATGGAGTTCAGTGGACTGAACAGTACCTAGTTTAGAGGCATAGGAGTAGAATACACACATGCCCAAGTTCTCATCCTGCCTCTCATCTTGACAACCCACGTGGCCTTGGGCAAATTCTCTAACTGCAAGTGGAGATAATAGTGTGAATAGAGGGATGTTGTGAGGATTAATTAGTTAATGATGGATCAGCACTTTAAACATGGATGGCACCGTACAAGTGCTATACATCATCATCATTACAAAATCGCTACCTAATTCGGTTCAATAATCTCCTTTGAGAACAGGACCAGGACTGAAATAGCAGGACCAGCTGCTGTCATAATTGAGGGGCATTTGCAAGACACGTGGAGGCGCTCAAAACACTGCTGCAAGTGAGAACGGAGAGGCATCAGCAGAACTGCACAGTAACATGGGTCTGCAGTACCAAGGAATGCGACTGATTGGGACGAAGGTGCACTGGCAGAGCTGTGACGGTATGGGACGTCAAGACCAGAACACCAGGGGGTGCTGCATACTGGGACCAAGACACACTGGCAAAACTGCACATGGGCTGAACGCTGGACTAGCTGAGTATGCTGTCAGTCAAAAATCCAGATGCATTCCCTGAGCTGCAGTGTGCCTTGGAATGGCAGGAGGTGCTGCAGAGGCTGGGAAGGAGGTGCACTGGCAATGTTGGGTGGGCCCAAAGGACTTGAACAGAAATCAGACACAACCCGGGATATGTCTTTACAGGGTGGGGATCAGTATAGTCTGCAGAAGCAGCCTAGTGCCCCCAGTAGCTTTAAACCAGCTCACGGAATCTCTGTATCTTAAAGACACCAAAGGTACAACTGAACCTAACGACATTTGGAAAGCTCCCTGAACATGCCACTCATTAGTCTTTAAGAATGTCAGTTTCCGTATGGATGGCATTCATACGCCCCGGTCAACTCCCTCCCACCCTTCCAGATCCCCTCACATTTCAATGTGTTAAACTGACCCAATGCCCGTGTGGCACGACGCAGCCATCCCTACCAGAACCTGCATGGAAATAGGGCGGCATGCAGAGTGCATGTTGCCTGCTGCTGGGAATGTGCAGCTTAATGAGAGAGTATCGCAGCAGGAGCACGACCCACGCGTCAATTACACTGGCACTCACTATGGGAACAAATGGGACCAGCAATATAGCAGTAGGCACAGCAAAGCGACTCTCTCGACCCTGCCTCTGCACTCTGGTTAGAATCGCCTAGTAATTAAGTTGTTTAGGCCTCCTACGCACGCAAGCAGATGGGCCATCATTCAGGGGAGACAGTATCCACAATCCATTCCTTGGGGTCTGAACCTATTAAGGTCGGTGTTTTACAAAAGCAATCAGGGAAAGGCGCTTGAAAGACACTATGACAGCAGTACAGAGGGCCCTGCTTCATCAGCGCTTTCGAAAAATTAGTTGCAATAACCTCAGCGGAGAACAGCTACAGCGAGTTTAGCTCTGCTAAACGCAGAGGGGGAGAAAAAGAGATTACGCAGGATGTTTAAAAATAAGATGCAAACAACTCTGGCATGTCTGGCAGATCAGTATCATTTGCATCCCTACGGTACCCTGCTGTATGCTACACTTTATGGCTATAAATCAGAGCAGCCTGCAAGCCAGTATAGCGGCCATGCCGTCTCCCATTGCATCCTACGCTTTAGTGCTACAAATTAGTATAATCTGCATACTTCTATGTTTCTCCATTGCAGTAACTTTCTTTATGCTGCCCTGTGCTGCTGCAAACCAGTATAGTCTCCCTATAATACAGCGATTGCCATGCAGCAGTGTGCCTTCATCCACTCACATATCAGCACAGCAATTCACTGTTTATTCTCTCCCTGTATTATGGAGGGTGCTGCCAGGCCCCCACTATAATGAAAATTGATTTTCATTATAATTCCATGGTTTTTGCTTGCTCCAGCCTTCCAAAATATTTCACTCAGGGATTGAGATTCAGATTTTGCCCAAAGGTGAATTTCTGGGGAAAGCAAAATTATTTCAGATGGTTTTGGGTAAAGGAGGTGAGGGCGGAGGTGGGGAGAATGATCATTTTCCCCATTGCAAAAGATATTTTAACCACATTTTAAAAAAAAATACGACCAACACGCCAAGGCTTGGAACTGGGCATCAACAAGGTCTGAGGTCATTTGCTTAGTTGTGGAGGGAATGGGAATTAAAGCAAAGACGTTATCATTCAAAGTAAATGTCTTCAGAGCATGATCAGTAGGCATCTACTAAGGGTTTGGGGTTTTTTTTAAATCAACATAATGAAGCCCCGCCCCCATCTTGATGTTACTGCCCTTCCTCTTTCCCCACCCTTGTAAGCTCATGGGCTGCTGTTCCAAAGGACAATTTGCATAAGGAAGACTGAAAATGTCACACTGAAAGGCACACAGCAAAATTCTCCTAAAGGAAATAACACCAGCAAGCAGAGAAAATCATGGGCATAAAACCAACTGTGGATCTTGTCTTTTTTTGGGGTGGGGGGGGTTGCAATTTTTGCTGCATTCTAAATATTTTGCAAATTCTAATCTTTTCTTTAACAACAATTATTTTCCTATTTTTCCCCCACTGTGCATTTCAGACTTCACAATGTAAAGAGAGATACTGTTGCCCTGATCACACAGCCTTGCAGAGGGCTTTCTCTAGCTAGACAAAATGCACCATCAAAGGTGGCAACTCTCCCTTACCACATCCAATTTGCCTGAACTAAAAGTGAATTTCAAAGCCTACCTGGTCCATTTAAACATGAACTCTACAACTGGCTGGAAAATGGGAACAAAAACAGTGAACGCTTTTGGAAATATTTGTTTCAATTTTTCATCAGAATTTCATTTTCCAGTGAACTGTAACCAGCATGCGTGACAGATATTGCAACCCCATGCAGTACTTCTGGGGCCCATTGTATTAAATTTAGGAATGGATTATGTGTGATTGTGTTCTACTCCAAGCCAGAGGGTTACCATAGATCCTCCAGAAGTAAAAGCCATGTGTGTGGGTGAGGGGGGTGACTAAGGAGAGTCCTTAAAACTGTAAACAACTCCAGAAAGGTACTAGTCCCAGGCAAGGTTTCATATATTGGTACAAACTGGGTTTTCCAGAGATCAAGAGACAAAGGCAGAGTTTAAACAGATTCAGGGTCTTCCTTTTGATTCAGCAAATAGACAAGACCTTTGATCTTAGAGGAATCCCAGCCCTTGAAGGAAGGGATGAAAAAAGTTGGCCTACCAGACCTCCCCGCATGTGGAAAATGGGCATTCCTGGGATATTTAGTGAGCATTTAAATCCTTTAATTGTTTTTTACATATACAGTTTTCTCTGTAATGCTTTTGCCCTGAGAATAAATGTACTTTGCTGAGAAAGAGCTGTGTGTCTATTTCAAGTTAGACAAATTCAGTCTGGAAATAAGGCATACATTTTTAACAGTGAATGCAATTAACAACTGGAACAGTTTATCAAGGGTTGTGGTGGATTTTCCATAATTTTTAAATGAAGATTGGGTGTTTTTCTAAAAGATCTGCTCTAAGAATTATTTTGGAGAGGTTATCTGGTCTCTGTTCTACAGGAGGTCAGACTAGATGACCACAATGGTTCCTTCTGGCCTTGGAATCTATGAAGTTTTGAACCTGTAATTGCTGGCATACACTAATCCCAGCGGGATATTAGTGTATAGCAAGTGACTATGCAGCCTTAACACCTCTAATCAGAAGGGAGTAGGACATGGATCCTTGCCCAGAGACAGGTGATGGCTGGAAGCCTGAGACCTGATTAGCGCTATACAGGTGCACTTACCCTGGAACTGCATGATTAAGCGCAGGACAGTTCTGGTCTTTTCCATCATTCTCGCTCGCTCACTCTCTAATGAAATATATTTTTTAAAATTACGTTAGTGTAACTTTAATGTTGTGGAATTAAAATTACACAAAGACATGAAATAGAATCATCTAAGTCTGAGGAGCAACATTAATTCAGACCTATAAATGCAGTAATACTTTCTGGTCTTGATTTTTTTTTCCTTAATTATTTAGCTTATGGTTCTAATGGCCAAATTTTGTCCTCACCTACATGTGTGCATCTCTGTGATCTTCAGTAGGTTTGTCATAAACTTCCCCACAGGGATCACTATGATCAACTAATTTGATCTCCCACATAACAGAAGCTATAGAAATTCACCCAGTAATTCCTGCATGGAGCTTGTGGCTAACTACAGCATCTCTTTTAATAAGACAATGAGTCTTGATTTACAGACTCCACGTGATGGGGAATCTATCCCATCCCTGGGAAAGCTGTTCCAATGGTTACTCACTGGTAAAGCCTTGTGCATTACAATCTCCTGTGCAACTGATTTGAACTGGGTAAACTACAATATTTGGTTGATAATGCACAAGGAGGAACAGAATCTAGCTACCTCTCCCATCACTGTGCTGACTCTCCAGGGCTAACAAATGCGAGAAGCAATAAAAAAATATTATTACAGCGTAATAAAAACAAATTTGGTGCTGCCATAGTTGGTTACAATTCCGTTAATTTCAATGGAGTTATGCCAAGCTACCCCAGAAATGCACAAGGCCCAAGGCCGACCTCCCCTTCAGACTCAGGCAATATCCCTCTCTTTGTAGCAGTGTTTGACTTTCCAGTCTCTCCTCCTGCTCCATGTTTTCAAAGACCCAACTGCCTCACTGAAGCGCAGCCAATGCAGAACGAGACCTGAAAATATATATCACTGCTGTGTCACCAGTCTCTTAATGTTACGCATAATCAGCCACAAGGAAAAAATGTGTTTTATAGGATCCTAGAAAGGGTCTCGGCTGTCTCCTGATTAATCATTCTGCTTCCCGAAAACTGCTCTTCCAGGCCAGTGAAATTCTGGATGGGTCTGTTCTTCTCTCGGCGTGAGATCACCTTGCTCTGCTGGAGATTTCCAAACACTCTTGTAGCAAGTAGGTGCTTAACTGGAGTGTGGGGAAACCCTTAGTTCTAAATTTTTCTCTCCTCATTCCAATCCTTTCTTGAACCCCATTTCTTTCAAAAAATCTTTCCCGCCTTGCTCTCCTCACTGGTAATTTCTCTGATCCCAGCCTGACTTTCATTGTCATCTTGGTTCATACACTATAAAGTCTTCAGGCAGCTAACATGTCTGAAGCCCCAACCCAGCAAAGCAATTAAGGCACATGTTTAACTTTAAAGTTAAGCATGAGTTTTAATGCTATGCTGAATTGGGAGCTCACTCGGTTTGCAAAGTTCAGTGTAAATCTACAGCACTGAATAAATTATTCAAAATAATACCAGCCCCACAAACCAAACTATATAAGGTAATGTATATTTCACCTCAGTGAAACCCCCTGGATGCTAAGCCTTGGATTGCTTTTCTAACTGTATTCTTTTTATCTTGATGTCCGTTTCCAAATATAGTCTTAAAGGATTTTATTCATTGGAAACTGTTATGCTTTTATCAAATGACAGTAGAATATTTTAGCAAAGTACTTCTACATTGCTGCTTACTGAGAATAACGTTCCACATGTAGGTTAGGAAATCTACGTCAGTAATGGTATACACGTGCACTTGTATTTGTGGCTAGCACCATGGAACCATTTTAAAGTCTCTTAATGGCATTTTAATCAAATCTCTCAACGTTTTTACAATGCTTGCTCTTTATCCGTGAGAATTAGCCCTAAAAATGTAAAAGTCGCAAAGGATCTTTTCTTTGCCTATAACGAGGCTGTAACAGGGTCAACCACCTGCTGAAGGGGTGGCTCTACGGTGCCCTGCCTCGGTTTCCCTTTTTGCTCAGGGCCACTTAAAAATTCTCCATAGTCCAAAAGCTGTGAGACAAAAAAGTCCCCTCCAGGGTTCTACTTTATTTGAGTCCAAATAAACTCAAAAGTAAAATCTCTCTGCCCAGACTCCAGCTGGGTCCAGCCCCTCCTCCCTGAGGGACTGTCCTTCGTGCTCTCTGAGCAGCTGGGGAAGATGCAAGGCCTGGCCTGGCCCCTTTGCCTTCTCCCTTCTCTCTGCTCCAGCCTCTGGCTCCCACTGAAGCTCCTCACTCACTCTCCCTCCCTCCCTCCAGAGCTGAGTTCAATTCATAGTCTCTTTGCTCCCTGAATCATTCACCTGCAGCTGCTTTTCTCCAGCCAGCTGCAGTTCCCTTGGCTTCTGGCACGCCCAGCCCTCCCAGCTGGGGTAATAGGCTCCCGTTCAAGCTCCCTTCCCCAAGAACTACCCACAGGAGTCTGTCCCTTCCTCCTTTATAACCCCAGCCTGAGTAATCACATGAACTCATTACCTCATCCATTATTACCCACCTGGGAAGGTGAGTGGATGTCACACGTGCCGAGGTTCCATTTCTCTGGCCAATGGCAGGGGTCAGGAAGGGATTTTTGCCCCCCCCCCGAGTATTCTAGGAAGCATTTTTATCTCCTTCCTCTGAAGCATCAGGGATGGCCATGGCTGGAGATGGGACACCGGGTGGGGTGGGCCGAGGACCAGGAATTCTCTCTCTCAGGCGCTTGGCTGGCTGGTTCCTGCTCACATGCCCAGTGTCTAACCAATCGCCCCAGGTGGAGACAGGAAGGAATTTTTCCCCATGTCAGATTGTCAGTGACCTTCAAGGGATTTCTCTTCCTCTGCAGAGTGTGGGTGCCTGTCACTTGCCAGGGTCATCTGGGTATATCTCAATCCTTTCCCTGCCATTGCAGGGGCCGTCAGCACTGGAGGGCCTTGGTGCCTCTGTTCTCTGCCTGTGCCACATAACAGCCTCATCTCCTGCAGGTCTTATTTTGGTTGCTGGGTTTAGCATGCAGGTGCTGGATGGTGTTGATTGGTGGCCTGTGCTATACAGGAGGTCAGGCTAGGTGGTCCGTTCTGGCCTTAATCTCTTTGCGGTTTAGGCTGATTTTGAGCCTCTGTTGTCATAGAGTTTGCCACTTCTCCACAAGGAGCCTTCAAAGCCAAATGGCGCCATGCACTCCCCATTCTCTGGATACATGCCTTCTCTGGAGACCAAAGTGCTGCCTCAGGCTTAAAACCAGCAGCCTCCTGGCTCTCCTCAATGCACCCAGCTACATCCTGGCTCTTCCAGTGTGGCTGCAGCAGCAAGATGAAGGGGGATGCTGTGTCATTTCCCTCTCTAGCTCAGGTACAGAGCGTCAGCAGTCATCTGGCCCGGAAGATGTGACAGTCAAGGTATACATTTAGACACACCCGGACCGAGGCAGCAACTCAGCTCCTTATACTGAACTGCTAAGGAAACATGACCTATATTCTTTAGGAGAAAGGAGACTCAGAGGTGACTGAAGTATAGCACAATTCTGAAGCGAACAGAGAGCTGCTACATGACTTTTAAGCCTGCGTCAAATTCAGGAACCAGGTGGCATGAACGAAAAGCTCAGTAAAGGTCAAGCCCTGGAGGAACGGAGTCAGAATCTCTTCATGCAGAAAGGAGTTAATATCTGGAACAGCCTCTTACCAGAGGCAGCAATGGGAGAAACTTGTGCAAATAGCTGTGAAAAAGCTGGGAGATAGGATAATGGTGTTGGGTATAAAGCCGGTCTAGTGGGTAGGGAAGAGCTTAGAGGGGCTCTCTGAGCGCCTGCAATTTCCTTCGTCTTCTCTCAGCTCACACACTCGGTAGCTTTCAGTACTGAACTGAAAGGCAAATGGGAAGCAACAGATACAAGAGCTCCTCTTAGGACTTCCCTAGCCACCAGTTAGCACATGCACCACCACCACCTGGTTTCTGGAGAAGATCATTAGCATCCTGATGGTGTTGATGAATATTGACCAGATGTCATTGGAGCCCTAGAGAGAAAGTTGCCTGGCATTTGCTAAGGGAAGGTTCAGATCTGCTTGGAATGGTACCTCATATACAGGCAATGAGACTACATATGTGCTGCTTCAGGCCAACTTTAGCTAACCATTAAAAACTTTGACTAAAAACAAAAACAAGATGGACTTTACTAACCTTTAAATCTTTGGTTTTTTAATTTAAAAAAAATCAAGGAAAGATGATGAAAGTTAACGCAATAACCAAAGAAAATATATTACCTTCGATTTCTCCTTGCTTGGATCTATAGCTATTTCAGAAAGAAATGATTAGGTTACATGATAAATTTCATTTATTTCTGATAAAAGAACAATGGCACAGCTTTGACAAGCTACTACTCAATATGCCACATGAGTAGACAATAAAAATGAAATATAATAGAAGTCCTAAGATAGTCTACACAGTTAGAAGGGGGAAAGCTTCATAGCTCTTCCTCTGGAGGTTCTCAATTTTTTTTAAGGACATTACCCCCACCCGCCTTTCAAATTGCACAATGAAAGATTTGGAGAGCCAAGTAAACATAGTTAAATTCCTTTCTCAGCTGTAGAGGACACTTAGCCACCTCCAGTTCTTCTTCTTTAAAGATATTGAAGTGTGCTAAAAGAAGTAAGTGCCTACACAGAGAGATATGTACCAGCAGAAGTGAGATGACATGGGACATCATAGAGGCAATAACTAGGGGTAGATTTTTTTTTAAGGGTTAGTTAGTTTTATGACCATTAACAAAATTTGAAGCCACACAAGGGTGATGGATCACAGTGCCATGCGCCAGAGTGTGACCTGGCCAGCACTGGGTCAGGATGGAGCACTCCTCCTACCTCTCTGCCCCCTCCACTAGATGGTGCTGCACTGCTAGCAAGGTGTGTGATGCTTTTCATTTTTTCCATCTTCCTATGAATTGCCAGGTTCATACTCAAGGCTGGGTTTATGAGATCACATGGGTCTGGGCCCAAATGGCACATCCTATGGGTCAAATTCCGATCTGAGTTATAGGGATGTAAATCCAGAGGAACTCCATTGAAACCAGTGGATTCAGACCTGTGTAACTCAGATTAGAATCCGGCCCTGTGTTCCCCCAGTTCCCTGCTCATTGTCTGTGAATACATCACTCTGCTGCATTTGTGTGGGGCCCTTCCGGGAAGTAAGGGTCACTTTGACGACCCTCTGGGTCAGGAATAGCATAAAAACAAGGAGCAGCTCATTCAGCCAGTGCCACCGAGCTCAGCATGTCCTTGTTCAGGCATGGCAGGGGAGAAGAAGAACACACCTGATATTTATTCCGAGCAGATTCTTTTGTCTTGACCTGAAATGAAGGCAGAACCCCTGGATCAAGTCTGTGAGCCATCTGTCTTTGACTGGCACCAGTCCTTGCTTTCCCTCTGTCAAACACATCTCAGTGTTCCTAACCGAACCCCATCTCCATCCAAACAATAGCTGGAAGCTGGGCTGATTCCCCAATGCAGTTCAGAGTCAACGCAGGAGCCCATTGGAGCCTCTCCTTGCTGTTCGCTGCCTGCAGAATACAAAAGCCACTGAAAGCGCCCAGGATTATGCAACAGATAAATCAAAGGAGGAATGTGTTCTCTTTTCTCTGCACTGAGTTCCCATACATCACCGTGACTCACTACAGCTCCCCCGGCAGGGACAAATTCAGACTCCAAATGCACTCTCCATCCGATTCCTCCATGAGAATAGATGAGTTGCCGGGTTGAGATATTGCTTGTCAATGGTAATACTTTAATGTATTAAAGCCCCTTTTCTGGCTCAAAAAGATTAGGTTTGGGACCCAGTAATTAATCCAATTTCTCTGGTACGATTTGGGCATCGTGCCATTGAGAAGAGAAAATCCCCTACAGCCCCATCGCCTTTCTTTCTTCCCCCACTTTTCCTTTTTGGTTTATTTGCCTCCTCTAACCTTAATAGATGTGATAAATCATGGAAATTTAATTTAGAGATCAGATCCTTGGCTGCGAGAACAGACAAGGTTAGCCCAACTCTTGTACCCCGACCCCTGCTAATCTTGTAAAAATCCTGCATTCTAACTTGGCTGGAACTTTTGCAGCCTTGGGGTGCCAATTTCAGTTCAACGAAGTGTTTGGGTCTTTTGTTGGACACTTACAGATGGCCTCTTGGCCACCAGCCAGACCTCTCCCATTGCTGTGCAAGGACAAATGCTGTTCATCTGAATGTTCTCATCAGCCTCTGTATTGCAAACTTGCCTTTATCTCAGTAGGATGGGGATGTGCTATCACCTCATGCCAATTTCAAGGTCTTCCCTCTCATTATAAAGTTCTCTCAGCTATAACACTCTCCCCCAAATGCTAAGTGACACCCAGCTCATGTTCAAATTCATCTCATGGCATTTCTGCTTCCCACTCTGTAGAACTGCAGCTAATGATACCCAGCCACCTTTTGTAAAGCACTTAGTACATTTCCAGCAAAGATTTCAAAGTCTTATTATTCCAACCAACCTCACTAGACTGGTGCGCCTTTCTTCTGATGCAGCATCTCCATTACAGGAGGTTTCCAACCATGGTAGCCCATTCTGTATGGTCCTCTGCTAATCTCTTTATGGGTGAATACTACTTTTGATCCACATAAGACAGCATGTCACCCATCCAAGACCTTCTTTCTGCCTTGTGTTCTTCTGTCCACATCTTTCCCTTCCAGTGCCTGTAAACATGCATTGTCTGCTGAACCTCTTAAAACATGCCCTGCAATTCAAATTATTCTTTTCATAAGATCTCTAACTAATGTGTGCTGAGTTCCAATTATATCCAATACTTTTTCCATTGGCTACATGATGTATCCATGATATTTTCAGAATTCTTCTATAACACCAAAATTTGAAAGATTGCCATTTTTCTATTACCAATTATCTGAATGCCCATGTTTCACAGCCATAATTAAATAACAAATGTAAGTTTTTAAGAGTCAGACTGTAGTCTTTACTGTACTCCAGAGAGTCTTGGCTCCCCGGGAGGGTGATACAAACAGTGGCAAGGTGGACAGGTGACACTAGCCATGCAATTATTCATTCAGCTATAACCGTCTTGTCTCCAAGGAGCAGCCAGAGCTCATGTGGTAAGAATGAGCAAGTTGGTTGGGCATCTTTCCTCAAAATTCATCACTATTCCTAATATTTCTTTAGGTTTGAGTGACTTTTTATCATTTATCTCTTTGCATTTTCACACTCATCAGTTCTGGGGTTTGGTCAAGAACAAAGAAATGTAGATTTCCTAAATCAAAGTATACGAATTCATTACATTCAAGAAATAAGTTTATCCTCTCAACATTAATTCCCAGACCACTGAAATCTGAAACAGCTGGAAATCTCATGACAAAAAGTCTCCTTCTCTTGAGATTGTCGGACCAAGTTGATGCAGAAGTACTCAAATAAGTTTGGGCAATTTTCAGAGCAATTGAGAGGTGGCTCACAAATAGCATAAAGTTCTTCAGTTTTGCAGCATGATACGGACGTCAGAGGAACACTATGACGCATATATGAGCTACAGAGAACAGCTGATCTATATTAATAGCTCCTCTCTAGCTTCACCTTCAATATGTAAGATGTATTCACTGACCTTAGAAACAGCCTGGTAATCCTCCCATTGGTAGGTTAGCATTCATAATCCCAACACTACATGAAGAAATAACCTTATGACTAGTCTCTGCACTCGTCATGATTCATAGACCCCATTGCCAGCATCGCAACCACAGCTGATCAGGAAATTATTATTTTCCCTCCATGAAAAATTGACAAAAATTCGGGGGGTGGGGGGAGCTTTCATTTTCATTGAAAGTTGGCATCGAAATTTGGGGGGATTTTATCAAAAATTGATATTTTGGAGTTTCTGAGTTTGGGGTTATGTGACAAAAATAGAAAGGTTTCCATGAACATTTCTGTCTGACCAACAAGTCACTTTCCCTCAACCTCTCCCCCACCCCCATTTAGACCAGCTTTAGTCACAACCCTTAAACCAGGGCTCATCCAAATTTTGCAACAGTGAGCATCTCCACGGGCAGCTTGGCAGGACTCCAAAGGGAGCAAGTCATTTGTATGTTTGCTTTGGATCTTTCTATAATCATTTTCTGGTCCCTGGGTTTTAATAAAGGAGACTTTTTATTTCAGTGGCAGCAGGAGCATCTTAGAACATAAGGCCTGGATGATGCTTTGTCGCTATGCACGAATGGTGGGAGGGGGTTCAGAAACCCTCCTTTCTTTGGCAGTATTGCCAGCCCTAAGCATCCAAAATCATGAGATATTAAACACACTCAATAGCGGGTTCTTTTTCTTTACCTTCTCAGAGTCTTTAGGGGTCACATGGGTTACATTTTCTGCCTTTGCTCTGCAACCAGAAGAGCTAAAAAGTTTTTTTTAAATGAGAGCTGATTCCCCTTAGGAAATCATGGGACTCCAAGAGCTGGAGCTTTACAAAAAAAACCAAACAAATATTATGAGACTCGATATAAAATTGCTGGAGAGCCAAACACGTTTCCTGCCCTTCACCATACAGCAAGGACTGCATCAGACAGAAAAACTATCTAGCACACCAGCAAGCAGATCTAGCCTGCCACAGAGGAGAGAACATGCCATTCGCTCTTAAGAAGCACCAAAGTAGCCAGATGCTGTCCCAGCTTGGTGGGGAGCTCAGAGAGGCATTCCAAGCACTCCCACTGGCGTTGGCTGGTTCTGCACCACCTCCAGTATGACCAAACGTAACCATTTCTCAGCTGAACTTGGTGCTTGTGAAAGACTCTACGCTGATGGCTGTGAAGGCATAAGGCCTCATTATCCATAGGATGGCTACAAACATGAGCAGCAGCAAGACAAGCTCCCCGCACTGTCTGCCAATGCGCCTGGAATGATGACCTCTAGGGATAAGTGGGAAAATCAGTCTCTTGGAAGGAAGGTCTGAATTGAGAGAGATTCCCTTTATGAGCAGCCAGAAATGAGTTAGGCCCCTCAGAAAACAAAGCAAGATGTGGTCTCTGCACTGAATGGTATCTCACAGTCTAGCACAACAAGGGAGGGCGATAAATATAAGGTGGAGAGGAAAGCAGAAGGTAAAGATAATCAATAAGAACATCACATGATCACTCATAAGATATGGACACATTTGGAGGGGCAGGGTTGTTTTTTCCATTTAGTTGAAAGTTCTTCTTAATAATAGTAAAGAAAAGTAGAATATTGAATATAAATATATTTGTGGGGGGAAATGTTCTACCATTCAGCATTTTCTGATCGTTTTTTTTTACTGGAATAAAAAAAATTGTATTCAATTTTTGTATTTTGGGAGGATGGTTGCTATTTTGATCTCCTTCCCCCCCCCCCTTTTCAGGAGGAAAAAAAAACAGGGTGGAAGAGAGAAAGGGGGATGGGATTTAAAAGTGAAAACCAATCATACATTTCAATTCCAACCAAATCAGGTGGGGTGGGTTGTGTGTCTTGTTCCCAACTCATATTCTCCATTCCCCTTCATCCCCTAAACCTGGGATAATCCCCTAAAAACAAACTCAGTTCATTTCTGGAAGCCTCAAGGGTGGTGCTGATCATCTACCTAACCAAAGGAAGGATAACGAGAAAAAAAAGCCAGTAGATGCTGGACAGACACAAAGCATCACCATCTAGCCAACCTCATTTGTAAGTGACACTCATAGGATCGGTATGTGGTAATTTAGCATAGTAGCATTCCAAAAAGTCACATGAGCAGAGACATGGGCTAAAGTCTAACCACAGGAGTGTCACGTAGTTAAAATGAAATCAGCTTTATTGCAAATTGTTTCTCAAGGTTCATGTGAAAATGGCCTGCTTCCCCCCACCCCAAGCAGCTGGCATCTCATGAAAACCTTTGCAAAACATTCTGATGAGAGGCAATTCTGCAGCTATTGTTACATCTTTTCCATTTCCCTTGTTCTATATGTAATAATAAATATGGAGATATACCTATCTCAGAACTGGAAGGAATCCTGAAAGGTCATTGAGTCCAGCCCCCTTCACTAGCAAGCCCAAGTACTGGTTTTACCCCAGATGGCCCTCTCAAGGATTGAACTCACAACCACCTTGGGTTTAGCAGGCCAACGCTCAAACCACTGAGCTATCCTTCCCCACGTATATTAGTGAGGACACGTGCATAAAAATCCGATCCAGGTTTCTTATTTCCCATGTGAAATCAAACTTCTCTCTCTGACATCACACTCATTTCCACAGCCACCAGGTGGTGATGTCACAAATGAAGTGTGAAAATCTAAGCAAAGTCTTATGAATTCAAGTGAAAAAGTGGCAGCAGGAGCAAAAGAACCTTCAAAAAAGCAAAGATCCTGGGTGAAATCCTAGCCCCACTGAAGTCAATTAAGTTTTGCCATTGACTTTAACAGGGCCAGGATTTTACTCCCCATTTTTAGTTGAATGTTGTCACCAGTAAAGAATCTCAGAAGAGAAATATAGACCAGAAATATCCCTCCTGTATTTCAAAAGCACTGTTCAGGATTTTAGCCAAGTGATTGTCTTTCACAATAGCTACGTTGCTGATGGGAGGAGACCACTGGCTGTCATGCTGACCAACATTGTCTCAATGCTTCCTTGTACTCATCCATCTGTCTGTCTGTACCCACCTCTTGTCTCATCTTATACTGAGATAGTGAGCTCTTTGGTGCAGGGTTTGGACAACGCTAGCGCTAGGGGGTGCTGGTCAATGACAAGAATTCCTTGGCACGTTGATACTACTACACCTTTACACCGATATAACGCTGTCCTCGGGAGCCAAAAAATCGTACCGTGTTATAGGTGAAACCGCATTATATTGAACTTCCTTTGATCTGCTGGAGTGCGCAGCCCAGCCTCCTCCCCGTCCCGGAGCACTGCTTTACTGAGTTATATTCGAATTCGTGTTATATCGGGTCGCATTATATCGAGGTAGCAGTGTACAACTAAACAGCAGTAACAACAACTACAATGCTACACAATGCACTGGAGATTTAGTGAAGAATAAATGTCAAAAATCTGCATGGCGTGTCTAATTGCTCCCCTGTTCTCCTCCATAGTTTGGCACAGTAAAGATTTGTAAATCACAAACAATATACAACAGGAGTATTTGCCCGGATGTCCCCACCTAATGTGAAGGGCATTGGGTGTGCAGCGTGTGAATGATTTAATTAGAGGAAAGGCAGCTTTTAGAACGGCCCGATATCCTGATTCAGCGAGGTCAATACCTACAGGCTTAAAGTTAGGCATGTGCTTAAGTACCTTGTTAAAACAAGACCTGGAACACTGCCCTGCCCTCAAAATATGACCAATCCAATGAGAGTTTGGTTCAGATGAGCTAGATGTTTCTAACCTGGTGTCTTATTGGTTAAAAGTGTTGTCATCACATGGATCTTGCTGAAAAGTTGGGGGGAAAAGTTCTGTGGAAGCCCCTTCTCTCTCTAGCTCAGTTCATTTAAGTTCTTGTTTAACTCAGTTATTCTTTTCCTAACTGGTCTCAAGTCTGGTACTTGCTTCCCCTCAAGAGGTTTGCAGACCAGGGGCAGCAGAATGAAGGACAAACAGATGAGTAAAGGGTCTGGGATTGTTTTCCCATTACATAGCTTGAAATAAACATCTGCGAAAAGTTGGCAATGACTGGTGAGCTTGGGACCTTACTAGAAATGAGGTGGTAGGCCTCAAATCTAGGAAAACAATATCCCTTGATCTCGCAGACTTTGTATTTTGTTGACCACGTTATCCACACTTGATAGACACATGGAAATTCCTGGAGTATAACTGAATCAGCATCTCTGAGAAACGCTATCGTCCTTTTGGTGGTCAGAGGTATGGACTACACTGCAAGCAAAGAAAGGAAAATCCAAGCAACATACCAGGAAAAATTCACGATAGCTGGGTCTTGCAAACACTGCAAGTGACCTTTAGCGTATCCCCAGAGAAAGCGTCATGGCCTAAAATCAGCTGTGATCCTGTGCCAGTTTGGACAGCAGGATGACGTGAGCAGAATTGTTCCACCTTACCCATCCAAATTGAATTTAGGACTGCATAAGGCAATAAGGGGGATGTGGAGGTGGTGAGGCATAGGTATCAAAGCGCCCCATACGCAGAAAGTATTTCACCCCCCAAAAATGCACAACTTGAAATTAATATTAATCTTTAAATTAGCATTTTACATTAATCTGCAACTTAAAAACAACCTGGCATGTTTCTAGCTTGCTAGGCTATTCACTGGTCAGCACCTTTCCCGTACAGAAAAAAAATATAGAATGTCACAGCTCTGAAATCAATAGAAGTTAAATAGGGTTATATAGAAATTAATCTAAAAAAACTACTGACTATAATAAAGAATGAGATCCTCCTACAGGATATTTTTACTCGCCCATAGAATTCTATAGAAAGGATATAATTCTCTGTTGCATTTTATAGGAAGTTTTGGGTTTTTTTTAATCCTGTAGAAAAGTGATCATTTTCTGTTACATTCTTTTTCGGAAGGGTGATACCTTTCTGGGGCTGTGAGATCCAGCACCTGACATCAATTTCCCTTCTGTCACGTTTCCATCGGCTGGGACAGCTGTATCGCAGGCAGAAGAGCGTGTTTTACAGCCTGGCAGAGTAGAATGTCTTTTATAGAATGAGTGAACCACAGGGCTTTACAAAGCAATATACACTGTGCAACGACTGTGGAAGGAAACGGGCCAGCTCTCAGGCAGACAGAAATCACTCACCAACTAAACACACCCATAGGGATTCAAACTGATTTTAGGGGATGTTCCTAAGAGGTGCTGTTAAGCATGCCCTCAATTCCCACTGAACCCAATGGGAATTGAATATATCGGGCATGACTCAGGATCAGGCCAGGACAGTGGAATTATCCCCTTTGCCACTCTGCTTTTCAAAGAGCCCCATGTGGCCTTTAATAGCCCTCTGAAAAAGCCCCAGAGACCTCATTTTAGCAAAGCAGCAAACAAATGGCACCTCAAGCAGTGCAGCAGTTTCAATGCCGGTTATAAGCCCAAGGCTTAGTGGGACTGGAATACGGGTCAGCTAGAGCGCACCTTCTTTTTTATAGCTACACACTCAGAAGCTAATTATTTGTCATGTTACAGAGGGGACGACTTTGTAGCTTTCTGGAGACGGCGTCGTGGTGGCTCTGTGTAGCTCAGATAGGAGCGTCCGGCTGTCCGTTTTATGGAATTAGATTTACAAAGCAATAAAAAACACCCATAAAAATATCTATAGGTGCCTTAATAATTACAACAGAGTTGTGATCCAAAGTGACCACCCTTCAGCAGCAATCAGATACAAAGTGATTCACGCAGACCGCGGATAAATCCAAGTAGCAGAACAACCCCTCCGGCAACATACCCCCAACCTTCCTCGCCAGAGCTCTGTCAAGTAAATGGCTTTTGCAGCACGTCCATAAGGCCATCGAGTGAATGATGTCATAAGGTGGGCTGAAGAGTGATAAAATCAAGCAAAGTGTTTAATGAATATGAATTAAATTCTCACCACTGTTGCAAACATTAATTAATTTAGCCTCAGGGACGCTCTTTGAAGGAGGCATGTACTACTATTCCCATTTTGCAGAGGGGAAACTGAGGCACAGCTAAAGTGACACACCCAAGATCACACAGGAAGTCTGTAGGATAAAATTCAGATCTCCTCTCCCCCAGCCAGTGCATTAACTGTGACCTCACCTTTCCTTCCTTTCCAGTGGAGTTTATAGAGGATGCTGCAAAAATCCTCTGTGCTCCTGCATAAGTATGGAATCACTGAGGCAGACACATTATGCACTAAGCAAACCACAGAGGATTTCTCATGAAAAAGAGACTACCACAGACAGCTGACAAGGGAGGAAGCTGTACGTAGGGTAGCAAAGAAATTGCATAGGACAATCAGCATGCCCAGATCATTACACACTGGAACACCCCACAGATCTGAGGGTGAGAACCTGAAGGAGAAAATCCTCGGCTTCCCCTTCACACATCAGATTTGTACTGCTTGCTGACATGGAAACATGAGCATTTAATCATATGGAGCGTGACCCCCCCCCCCCACACACACACACACACCTCTGAAATGAGTGAGTGAAATTCACCCCTAAACATATGCAGCCCTTAAGCCCAGAGGATCAAAAACCAGGAGAGAATTTTTGCAACAATTTTTGTGAAAACATCTTGGGTTTTTTCATCAAAAGAAAATGGAAATTTCAATGAAAACTGTCATCAAAATTTCAAAGCTTGACTGGCTTTAGTGGGACTCCAGTGGTGCATAACTCTGGTCCTGGTTTTTTGCATAGGAGTGAACTGAACCCAATGGGGGCAGAATCAGGCCTCTGGCTGATACTCGTTACAAGAAGGATACTGTTTACATGGTGAGCATTAATCAAAAGGCAGGTAGGTAGATGGAAAGTACTGTGTAATTGCAGGACAATTACATTTATTACTCTCATAAACCGGAATGCAGATCACGGAGTCATTTCGGATCAATTGGTATCAGTGTAATAACCAAATACCCTGCGAGAACAGTCAACATCATGTTGTTCCAATACTGCTAGCCAAAACACATGGCAAATAGCAGGAATTTACATGCTCCGTGTAAAATCCTTCATATGTGAATTAGCACTCCATGACCTGGACTCAGGTACCTAACTAAAGCTCTAGGATGAAGATTCTGGCCAACAACTCTGCTCCTCAGGCACAGTGGAACTCTCCACAGTAAGGGGAAAGTTTGTCTGGGTGGGAGACAGAGCTTTCTCCGGGGCTTGCCCAAGACTGTGGAACGAGCTCCTGCAGGAATTAAGGATCATCAGAGACTTCAGCGTCTTCCATTCTCAGTGCAAGGCACACGTCTATAATCTTGCCTCCTCTGACATGGACAGAGAGAAATGTGTGCATATGCATGTTCTAAAAATCCAGACCACAATACTCCACTGCACGCGCTTCTCCCCCGGGGGGAGGGAGAGATGACATGTGATGGACATTACTTGTGTCGCCTAACGCCCTGCTGGAAGGTGCCCAGATACTACAGTGATGAGTGCCGTGTACGAGCCTATATAGAAGAGGAAGAATTTATCCCATGTACCATTGGCAGGTACCAGTTCACTGAAATTTCTCACATCTTAGAAGGGAGCCCCAGGGAATGAATTCCAATGGAAATGCTTTGCATACCCAGATTCAGGAAGAGAGGACTATGGGGAGGAGGAGAAGACAAGTATACTGGTTTGTATTTGAGTTGATTCTTTGCACTGTCCCAGGACTTTGGGGGGAATCTGTCTACACTGAAGAGAAATACCCACGGCACCAAGTCTCAGAGCCCAGGTCAGTTGACTCAGGTTTGCAGGGCTCAGGCTGTGGGGTTACAAATAGCAGCATAGATGTTCCCGCTTGGGCTGGACCTGGACTCTGAGACCCTTCCCCCTTTCCCAGGTTTCAGAGCCTGGTCTCTGGCCTGAGCCCGAACATCTACATCGCTATGGTTACCCCATGAGTCCCAGTCAATTGACCTGGGCACTGAGACCCAGCACCCCAGGCTTTTCTTTGTAGCGTAGACATAACCTTATGTTCTAAAGAGTTAGCATGAGAATTGCTGGCACCATTACCACAAACGTATCACTGCTGTTCTTCCTGGCTGTCCCAAGGGAAGTCAAAAGCTGAACTGATCTTATGGAGGGAAGTCACTCACTCTGTGCTGACTGACAGAGAGGAAGCATGGCCTAGAGGTTAGAGCATTGGCCTGAAACTCATGAAAGCTGGGTTCAATTTTGTGGCTGTCCACAGATTTCCTCTGCGACCTAAGGCCAAGCCACTAAGTCTCTCCATGCCTCTGGTCCCAAAGTGAGAAATATAGTGAGGCTAGAGACATTACGATTGTGAGGTGTTTCGTTACTGTGGTAATGGTGGAGCGTGTAAGTACCTTGGATAGATGCCAGTTCTCACTCACCTGCTCCCAACGGCGAAATGTTTATTGCCAATAAATAGGGCTGAAATTGTCAAAGATGCCTAGGGGATTAGGATACCCCAGGGAACTGTCACCGTTGACTCTCTCTCTGCCTATGTATTTTACTGAATTTTTTATTTTGTTTTGTATTTTACTGGCAACAGTTCAAGCACATGCCCACAAAGGCAAGAACTCCAGACTGCTTGCTAAAAGCGATCATAGAGCGAAATTCAACCTGTGCAAAGAAAAGGCCAGCAGAAAGCCTATTGCTCTTATTAATCATTATTAAACATTTACATTATGCTAGTGCCTTCAGGCTGACCCCATTGCGGCAGGCTATTTGCAAACATGCAGTAAATGAGAGTTCCTGCCCCCAAGGCTGTTTCGGTTTCAACTGAGCCCTCCGCACAGGCAACATTTTTACCCAGAGCGCAGAAAAATGACAGTGCTGAAGCAATTTTGGAGTCATGTAAATTCTGGTTCTGATCATGAATGTTCATTTTCACAGACTCAGCCACTGGAGCCAGAGAAAAGGCCCCTCTCCTCTCCCCGATTCCGAGTCATGGGGAGAAGTAAGTACTCCGACTGCGCAGGAAACACCTGTCTAGAGTATTGCCTTGCTGCTGTGTAAACTATTCCCCCCTCCCACTCAATAGAATTGTTGACATTTATTTTGTGGCCAGTAAATGTACTGGCAGTTGCCAAGTCAGGTAAACATTGCTACAGAACAGTGATGCAGATTTTTTTTTCCAGGGGAGTACACAGTATGATGGAGGAAAAGCTAGGCTAATGGTTTTGCAGCTGTGGTCTAAGGGAGGTTGGAGTTTGGAGGGAGGGAAGCCTAACTTGTGATGCCTGGACTCCAGGTGAGGGCCTAGAGATTTTGCTGTTAGCATCATGCTTTTAGTTAAACCTGCAGAGGAGGATACTTCTGCCTTCCTAAGCCCCTGCATCAGGGCTGCATTGCAATAGTGACAGTGGCTGCTGCAGAGTCACAGCTGGAGGAGGGGCAGGGGGATGGGGAAGCCAGCGGCAGAGTCCAGGAGCGGGTGGACCGCTCTGATCCCCTTTTTGCACACATGGATACTGCCTCAAACCATAGGTTGGGCCCTGAGTTTGGCCAACGCTCAGACACCCAATTACCCCCAGCCTGAAAGAAATGGTGAAGGCAGCACCCTGCGAGGAGAACGGCACGGTGCCCTTGGTGTATGAACTGGTTTGTTTTCAGACAGCTTTCGTTGCTCTTCTGTCACTGACCCTCCCACTCAAGATGTGACATGCCCTAGATGCCACATCACGCGTAATTAACACCAAGGGCTCCCTAAATACAAGCCAATCACACTCTTGCATTTGTCAAAGGCAGCCAGGTTGATGCAGTTTTTACTCCTGTGCTCTGAGCTTCCTGTGCTTTTTGCCATCCCCTAATGCTACTGTTGTTGTTATTATTACGGGGAGGGGCTTAAATACAACTGTCTTGCAATGAAAGCTGCCTCCTAATCCAATTCTCCTGTCTGCTATTCTTTCATTATTGCTATGGATTTTGGCAGCTTCTCGCAGCAGTCACACAATCTTCTGATTAAATCCCTGAAACGAGGCCTGCTTCGGGAACAGAAGGTAAATAAACAAATAAACCACTGCTCAAACCAAACCAGAACAGTGAGGGGGTGGAGGAGGAGTGAGGTGGGGGAACTGTGAAGCCCCCTCCCCCAACTTTGTCCCCTCTCTTTGATTTTCCTTCTTCCCAACCAGATTCCAAGGAGAGTTCATAGTCTCCATTATTCCTCTTTCCTTCTTAAAGAGCAGATGATGCCTGTTTGAAAACTATTCTATTTAGAAACAATTTGCTACACATCCAAGATTCTCAGGAGGGGGTCGAGAGCATCTCTCTTTGTTCTTTATTGCAGGGGACATTTGCATGAAAAGAGGCCTGTCGTTATTTAAACACTCCTCTGTGCCTGCTGCTTATTCCCCAGGGGGGGTCATAATCTTATATTAGTGATTTGCCAATCAGAGAATTACAAGCTGACCCCATTAGCGCCCTGCTGTTCAGGACACCTGGGTTCAAGTTCCTGAGATGCCTGGGACTCTCTGAGCAATGATCCCCTCCCTTCATCACAACAGTCATCAGTGGGGTTTGAACCTTGGCACGTCAGCACCAAAGTGCAGAACTCTTAGTACTTGAGTCATTGGAATAACTCCAGTAGTTAGCAGCAGTAATAGTCTAGTGGCTGATCCAAACACAAAGTTTACCATGGTGCATATGTAGCCCTCTGGAAGCAGCATGCTAAACCCCTAAGCTAAAGAAACATCTTGCACTGTTCTCTATAACAACATGACTGGCAACAAAGCACAATATTGACTAGACCCAAAGAGCATCTCAGCCAGCTCTCCTTAGTCAAAGAGGGTGGCAACAACACAGGCTCCGAAGGGAGTGAGGGGAGAGGATTTGAAGATTTAAAATAAACCAGAGGACTGAGAGCCTGTTTCTCCTCTCATGCATACTGGTGGGAATCAGGAGTGACTCCACTGAAGTCAATGGAGTGAAATCAGTGTGTGACAAGAACTAGGCCCTATGAATGAAGATGGGAATCAGCAGGAGAATAGCAAGGATTCTTTTCATTTGTTCATGCAAATGATCCCTACCCATAAAAAGTGAGAAAATGGATAACTAGATCCTTGGCTGCTACAAATCAGAAGCAGAATTGACTCTAAATGCTTCTTATGTTGACAACTGACTTCTGGGTCATAAACTAACCACTGTATTGCACTTCCTCTCTTAGCTAAATTGCAGTTCTTGTTGAGTGGCTGCAGAACCATTCGTAATCACAGAGCAATTAAAAAAGTGGCAGGAATTTCTAAAGTCTGTTTAAAATATTTAGCGAATCTTTGCTCCACTATTTCAGATATTACAGCTAATAGCTACAGTTTTTCTTTACTATACAATGGGTCCAGTTCAGCCCTGGAGTGAACAGATGAAAAACCATTGGAGTCATAGCAGGGATTAATTTGACTCAGTAGTTTGAATTTCATATAGAGAGTTAAATTTAAGACTAATCACAGGTTAATTAAATGGCAAGTGAGTATTCAAAATAGTGTAATAGATACATATTATAAGAGCTTCTGCATTAATTATATGATTGCTAACCTTCAATAAAAAGAATCTTTTTGTGCACATTTTTTTTTTATCAAAAATAGATTTTTTTTGAAAAACAAGATTTTGCAAGAAACTGTCAGTATTTTAGGGGGGAAATTGTTTTCCGTGAAATTTTCTGCACTACTTTTTACCCAAATTTGGAGCAAATCATATTCAAAGTTGGTACTGAATTTTTTCACCTATAGAAAACCATATTCTCTTACTGAAAATCAGGGTTTCGGGAAACAAAACACTTCTAGAATAATTTTGATAAAAGTTTTGCAGAAAATATCACAGAAAATTTCACATACAAACCAAAAGTATGGAAAATAGGTCTGGTTTGAACTGTGCAAAACAGAAACAGATCTGAAATGTTTCATGGAATCATTTTCTCCTTTTTTCAGGCCGTTTTAAGCATCTGAAGTCTCCCTCTGTGGAGAAGCATCAAGGGGATGGAGGAGGAAGTTACCACTCAGTATCAATCCTAGGCATCCAGGACAATGCTATTTGAGATGCTATGTTCCTTGGGAAGGTTATTAGAGTGACAGCAACAGCTGGAGCCATTGGGTCATAAAACATCACATCCACAGGCAGCTGGACTCCCTGTGATGGATTCTGCAGAAGGATGGGATGGAAAAGCTCAGACGATGCAGAAAAGAGACTCCAGCAGAGATACTGACACAATAAGCAGATGTGGTCAGGGGAAAATGAGCATGGGGCAATTCTACAGTCACAACAGGCTGCAAAGCCCAGCCCAACTTCCCTTCCCTTGCCCACAGCGGGAACACTCCCTGTGAGGTCATGCTGTCGTCGCAGAGAAGCCATACAGCTGACTCCAAAGGCACAGACCATAAGCCCAATGAGAAAGCAAGCAGGAGGCTGCCCAGATATGCCCTAGATGGCACTCCACACCCCTCCATTGTTGATGTAACAAGCTGGCAACATCACAAAATAGCCAATCCTGTCAAATGTATTTGTACAGCATGAAAATCGGAGGTGGTCAAATGCAGGACACTTGTCCAGTGCTGGGAACCACAACAAGGGCAAGCCCATGGGAAGTATAGAGGGCCATAAAATCTGAGTGCAGGGTAATCTGCCCCAGAAAGGAACGTAGCCACATACGCCCAGAACAGCACCCCGATCCAGCCTAAGGAGCAGTGCGCCACTCTCTCCTCACAGCAATATCACTCAGCCACCACCCAAGCGCCCCCTTGTGGCTAGGGTTGTCCCTTTGGTCCCCCTCACCTCTATTTCCCTTTCATCCAGGGCCCTTTAAGGGCTCGCAGTCCAAAGGTCCTATTTGTTTTGCCATTTGGCCCTCTAGGCTCCAAGCAGTTCAGTCTCTCTTTCCTGGTTAACCCAAAATAACACAAAACACACACTCATCATCCCAGACAGCCTTCACAGCCTCTCCACTGCTTGTACTGTACTGGCTCTCCCCGCCTGGAGAGCTTAAAATCTCCACTCTCCTGCTCCTCCCCAGGTCCCAGCTGGCTCAGGAGAACTTCTTGCTCCCTACAGTAGCTACAGACCTAGATACAATCTTCTAGACTTCCCCCCTTCGCTGCAGCTTCCTGCCCCTTTTCTCTGGGGATCACCTGAGTCACCCCAGGAGTGGCTCATCCTGTAACCAGGGCTGGCTAAGCCCCAGGCTCTCTAGCCTACAGGGAAGCCAGCCTGTTACAAGTTGGCCTGTGTTGCTAGCAGCAGTATGAGCTTTGAAGCAGTTTTGTTGGGTTGAGAATATGGAAATCACCAGTTTGGTCCCCACTGAGGAGGGAGGCAGGAGAGATGCCATTTTTGGTTCAGATGTGTTATTTCCATCCCGTAAGCTCTGCTGTTCTTGTATCTCCCTACCACTTGTGCTTGCCTATTGGTGCTTTCAGGGGATGGGGCATAACGGGGCAGGTGCTCCCTTCCATCCATAGACGGGACAGGCAGAGAAGGGGATGTAACTGGCTCTCTGACTCATGCCCCCACTGTCTTGGGAGGCGTATTGTACCGGACCACAGATTACTATGTCTGAAGGCCAACCCCACTGCTGGACTTGGCACTGACCTGGCCGCATTGCAGAATCAGCAGAGATCCGGCGGGGACTGGACAGGGCACTTCTCAGGGTTTTTCAGCCTCTTTTGCCCTCCGCCACTGTCCTCAGCAGAGCAAGGACCCTGTGCTCCGAAGTATCCGACATTCTCTCACAACTGTCTGTTCAGCCTATAGTAGCTAACTGCTAGTGCAAAAAATAATACACCTGACTGAATTCCTTTACATTTCATAATTGCTGAGGTTTCACTGCATCACCTCATTGGTCAGTGAGGAAGCACTAAAATAGCCCAGGTGCCTCTTGGGCTATGGAGTCATAGGGTCTGTGTGCGCAGGCCACAGCAGCAGGCCTCCCCGCTCTGCTTGACAGATGTAGGCTCTGTGTAGGCAGCACTATGGCCTGGAATTCAGGATCTGGAGCCTAGGGAGCAGGGTGGGCTTCAGGACCCGAGTTCCACTCTGAGCCGCAACTTCAAAGCACTGGTTACCCAGCTACTTTTAGAGCCCTGGCACTAGCCCGAGTCTGTCGACCCAGGCTGGCAGGCTCACTGCCCCAAACTGTGGAGACATACCCAGAGAAGCCAAGTGGTCTGTGACGCTCTTCAGTCAGGAAAATCAGGAGCAATCCCAGAGTTATCCTGAATGCATGCAGAATGAGGGATGTGGAGGCCTGATAGTAGTTTGCCACTTTTTTTCATAGTTTCATAAATTATAAAGCCAGAAAGGGTCATTGTGACCATCTAGTCTGACCTCCTGCACAACACAGGCCAGAGAACGTACCTGCATTAATTCCTCTTTGAACTAGAGCAGAGCTTTTAGAAAAATATCCCGTCTTGATTTAGAAATCGCCAGCGATGGAGAATCCACCACACATCTTGGTAAGTTGTTCCAATAGTTATTTATCCTCGCTGTTAAAAATGAGCCCCTTATTCCTAGTCTCAATTTATCTAGCTTCAACTTCCAGCCATTCCAACTTGTCATACCTTTGTCGGATAGCCTGAAGAGCCCTCTCTTAGGGTACGTCTACACTTACCTGCCGGTTCGACGCGGAGAGTTCGACTTTTCGGAGTTCGAACTATCGCGTCTGATCTAGACGCGATAGTTCGAACTCCGGAAGCGCCGCGGTCGACTCCGGTACTCCACCTCGGCAAAAGGAGTTGGCGGAGTCGACGGGGGAGCCGCGGAGTTCGACCCCGCCACGTCTGGACGGGTGAGTTGTTCGAATTAGGGTACTTCGAATTCAGCTACGCTATTCACATAGCTGAATTTGCGTACCCTAATTCGACCCCCGCCCTTAGTGTAGACCTGCCCTTAGTCTGTTCCCAGTGCAGGTTCTTGCTGACTGTCAGCAAGCCACCACTTAACCTGACCTTTGTTAAACTAAACAGATTAAGCTCCTGGAGTCTCTCATTATAAGGCACGTTTTCCTGTCTTAACCATTCTCGTGGTTCTTCTCTGAACCCTTTCCAATGTATCAGTTCATCCCTTCTTCCCTTAGCAATTCCACTCACTCACCACACACACGGAGAGAGAGAACAGAGAGAGGAAGGTGGGAGATTTTTTTTCAGTCTTGCCATCCTTGCCTTTCTAAAGGAATTTTTGGTACTGGAGCAAAGGGCCAGGCTGGTACCGACGTCTTCTGTTTATCCCCACAACAGATACAGCCCAGACAAGTGCAGCACAAAGCTGACACCAGATCATTCCTCTGTAGGTAGGCCCCACTTTGGACTCTGGAGACAGCAATTCATCCCATGAGAGAGGTGCCCAGGCCCTTTCAGCGCTTGAATGGTTATTTTCTACACAGGCGGCCAACCTGGGGGCTGGCTGCAGAGGTTGTTTCTGTGACATGGACCCCTGCTGGTTGAAGACTGAATTGAGACCATCAACTCATGTCACAAAGAGCATGACTTTTTGGTCACATCCTTCTTGGGCTGGATTTGAAGCAATGACTTACAGAAATGGTGCACAACTTTGTGTTGGGCCTTTGCACAGGGGTGAATTTCACCCAGAGTAAGAATTAACCATGTGAGGTAAGTACTAATTGCCACCATTTCCCCACCTGTAAAATGGGGATCAGACAGATTAGGTGACTTGCCAAAGGTCACACTATAAATTAAGTGACAGTGAGAGGATTAGAACCCATGTGCTCTGACGCCTAGCCAACTAATCTAACCACTAGGGCAGGGTTTCTCAAACAGGGGTCGCTGCTTATGTAGGGAAAGCTCCTGGCGGGCCGGGGTGTTTACCTGCCCTGCCTGCGGGTCTGGCCAATCGCAGCTTCCACTGGCCGTGGATCGCTGCTCCAGACCAATGGGGGCTGCTGGAAGCAGCGGCCAGTACGTCCCTCAGCCCGCGTCACTTCCAGCAGCTCCCATTGGCCCGGAGCAGCGATCCGCGGCCAATGGGAGCCGTGATCAGCCGGACTTGCAGTCAGGGCAGGTAAACACATTGGCCCGGCCCGCCAGGGGCTTTCCCTACACAAGCAGCGACCCCTGTTTGAGAAACCCTGCCCTAGGACAAAGTGCCTCTGACATATCAACCAGACCATAAAATTTTAAAATCCCTGTTGCTCTAACCTTTAGCAGTTTGAGGAAATCAGAGGATCCAATAAGGGGCTTAATTCCCTTCTGGTAAAGGACTATGGTTTTGTTAGTCACTTTTGAAGGAAGATCCTGTATTTGTTAAAAGAAGCAGCACAATTTAGAGATTTAGGTTAAAAATAATACAAGTCAGAGGCTGGGCATCCTTGCACCAAAAAAAAATAAATATTTTTGTCTTAAAAAAAAAAATCTGAGCAAATCTTGATCCCATGGTGCTTTTGCACTTAACGTCACATAATGTCAGTAAATTGCCATTATCCTGGGGAGCATCTGAGATGAAATAGTAAAATATGACTAAACGTCTCCACCACATGACCTCAGGATCCTTTCCGTCTTTTTTTTTTTTTTAACAGTGTGGCTTATTATCTAGCTTTATCAATCACCTCCCTTTTACATGAGCTCTAGTTCCAGCAACGGAGAATGAGTTTCTGTATTTCAATAGCTGTTGCTCTGTTTCCCTGTGTCTCATTTAATGATCTATTTGGTGATCCTGGTAGCCAAGCCTGTATAATTCTGGCACAGTAAACCAACAGCTTCTCTCTCCCTTGTGCTGGATACATGTCCTGTACCTTATTTATGCATATTGCAATGGGAAGATGGGCAGGATAGTTAGAATAATCCAATGAATAGTCTGGGCTATAGTATTAACTGTTTTATTTCAAGGGTGCTCCTGGCTGATGGCATCTGTGCATCTAAAGAACTCTGCCTTTAAAAAGGAATTCAATCATAAAGAAATGACACAGCAAAATATAGGCCAGCAAATTCTGGAGTGGGTGATAAAGGAGTCTCCAATACTCACCTCCTAAAATACAATGAGTGAAACCAGCCATCCAACTGAAATTACAAATGCCTTGAACTGCACCGGGAAGGAAGCCATGCAAGATTTATTCTCTGTGCTGGCTCCAGATGTTGATAGCAGAATTTAATTTGGGTACATTCTGTCTACATTAATCCCCTCACCCCATTCAAATTGTATACAGGATGCTTCTGCATTCCCTATCTAGACTGCTGTGCACTGCTGCTGTGCATTCTTAAGCAGTTACCAGGCTTCACATGGCTGCATCTCAGTGATGGGATCAGCAATGTCTAAACATAAGGCCAAATCCTGACACACAAACACATCACAGGCAAAAAAAAAAAAAAAAAAAGGCTGGAAACGTAGCAGGACCAAGCTGACTCTCACAAGCTAAGGGAAAGCAGGTTGAGAACAGCACCTTGCCACAGGTGGTAATGTGGAATGGGGGTTGGGTTAGAGGGAAGGAAGAAGGCCTGGCGAATGGATTCATCACATGGATTCATAGCAATATTGATCCATTAGTTAAACCCTCCATTGGTGGCCACAACTGTTACTATCCTTCCTGGGCAGTAGCAGCAGCGGTACTAATGCTCCATAGCATGAGGGATCAAGGAGCTTTCCATTTCCTGACCCTGCCATCTGCCCCCAGCTACATGCAGGTGTCTAGGATTTAGCACGTATGTGCATTGATTTGGGAGGGACTTTGGAATTTCCTGGTATGAAAGATGCAAGAGAAACATATGCCAGTAAAAATAACAACTCAGCAAACCCAGGCATCACCCCCACCCCTCGTTTACACACTGGAGGGGGAAATAAGAGCTAAAAAGGAGGTGACAAAGCAGAGATTCTGGTTTCAGTGGGTTTTGTAGTTGTGCGTGTGAGAGAGATCAAGAATCTGAGTTTTCATGGCATTCGTATTGGCTGCACTCCGACAAAGCATGGGCAGGGGGCTGCACAAACTTGTTCTAAAGAAAGCGAAGTACCACAGTTCTGACTTGCAGGCCTGGGCCTGTCGGAAACCGAAATGAACCAACCATGATGAGTTGCATGGCTGTTCTGTGGTGTGGATAATTGTCCACTTGAATCTTCTTGAACCCACCAAGTTCATTTCACTCATGAACTGAGGCAGAACGGGACCAGGGTTTTCACAATTCGAAAGGAAGAGCATTAATCTCCTGCATGGGATCGTTTCAATGGAGGAATAAACTGGAACCAAACAAAACCAAGAGATTTGGGCACCCCATTCTAATGGCCTTCTTGAAGAGAGAGAATGAAAAAAATAGTACTGGAGATAAACAAGGGAGCATATTTTAGATGGGCAACCTTTCTGCCTGAGCGATTACTAGACTGAATATATGAACCCACTATTACGCAAAGTCAAACACGAGGCCAAAAAAAATCAGAGCAAAGGTTTGGATAAGTAAGGGTGGGGGTATTATTATTTTACTGTTAGTCCTGATGTAGCAGGTGCCATATTACAATCTGCTTCAGGCAGCAGCAACGGATTTGCCAGCTAAATTCTGATTACGGAATTTGCAGTGCTGATGAGAATGACAAACAAAAAGAACGCAGCTTGGTTTTCAAATACCAGGTCAACCTTGCAGTGCTGATGGCCAGGCAAATGTGTTTGGACTTGTAAACTGGACAGATTTGACTTTGTAGTCAAGAGGCAGGGAAACATGGGACACCAAGATGTCATTTTTTGCTGCCGCTATGAAACTCCTACAAAGACAATTCAAGTGTTTGCCACTGTAGTGGGGCCACACTGGTATGTGTGGTATGAATCAGAGCAGTTCCACTACTAACATTTGACTTGGATGAAGCTATACTGATTTACAGCAGCAGAGGATCTAACTCAATGAACCTCTGAGCGCTGCAGAACTCCATAGTTTACCTCTTTATATTCCCTAGTGGGCACCTTCTTGCCCATTATTTTCCTGCCAGCATCGGATTTCTGCTCGCCCAGGACACCTTGCTTAACAAGAACTCAGCCAAGTTCCCAAGACATAAAACATGTTTGTTGACATGTTTCTTTCTTTGTTGTTTCTCTAATTCATCACTGAGACCAAAAAAAAAAATCAACTTCAGAACCATGGACAGCAAAATGCCAAGTCTAGTTGTCTGATGGCTCAGTGAGAAATGCTTTGATCAGTGCAATTGAGCCTTTATGAATACGTAAGTGGAAGAGTTTTCAGAGTCTTGGAAAATGTAAGTGTTAAATACATTGGGTGTGTATAGGTGTTTAGAGAGAGAGCACAAAGAGCGCCAAGAATTAACATACTGGTGGACAAAGCTGAATAGGATGTAGCTTACTCTACCCATGTGATAGGGAGGAACAGAAAATGCATGCATAGTACAGCGAGATGATACCAGTATTCAGCATGCGTCTCCTCATTGATGAATATAAAATATTTATTACCCTGGCCACCATAACATTGCAGGCAGGGGAATGGACCATAAGGGAAGAGAGGTTTTTTTATACCTATATATGCGCTTGTTTGGCAGACTATGATTTGTTAATAAAATGCATATATTGTATATGTAATAATGCTTTTGTCTTATATAGCACCTTTCATTCAAATGGATCCAAAAAGACATTCTAAACTTTAAGAAGAGATTTTATATTCTGGTAATTTTACAGGTTACTCGTAACAATTGATTATACATATTCTTGAGAAATGTAATATTGATTCCCAAGATCTACAATTAATAAAAAAGCCTGTACTGGGGACAGAAAGAAACCAGCAATCTGAATTAACTGTGAATTGTCAGAGTCTTACAGCATCAAGCACCACGGTTGAATTCTCGCTTCACAACTACTTAATGTCTGCGGAGAAGGCATAAGGCAAAGTTTAGAAGACACCAATTAGTGCATACAGGTCCATGATGCATACATCAACAACATAAGATACGCCACTGACTGTGTTTGCACTGCTTCAGCTACTGCTGTGACCAATGCCAGCAAGAAATTCAGAATGATGATTGGTGTTAGGAAGACAAAAAAATGTGATAATAAGTGAACACAGTAATGCACATGGTGAGCAATACCTTGATGGTCAAGTAGTGGAATAAGTGAATAGTTTCCCCTACATAGGGAGTCTAGCAACATCAGAAGGAAGATGTGGTGAAGAAATAAAGAGAAGGATACAGCTGGCCAAAAATGTATTCAATGACGGCTAACGACTTCTATATTGTTGAAAGTTAAAACTGTACATCCGCACTAGACTGCTGAAGTGTTGGCATTTTGGTGTTATAGAAGAATGATAAAAATGAGCTGGATAACCAAAACGATGAACAAGGAGGTGATGAGAAGGATGAATTTGAAAATAGCACAACTCCTTGAGACCCTAGGTAAAAGAATACCATCTTTCCGTGGACACACAGCTCACTCATCATAGGGCAACTGGATTCCAACACTCATGCTATCAGATAAGAGCTCAGGCAAACCAAAAAGAGGAAGAAAGAGAACCAGGGAACTGGTATCCAAAGGAGAGTGGAAATTTTATAACTCGATCACAACTGGGAAAGATGGAATATGGAGTTTGCCAACCACTATCTTCCGAGATGTCACTTGAAGAGAGACAGAGAATCTCAGGGGTTACATGTAACAATAGTGGGTAAAAAAAAAATCTCTGCCAGATTGATTTTTTTTAAGTTTATGAGAGCCCTTTAAAAAACAACAATGTGACTATTAGGACATATGTTTAATTGTGTTCATTTACACCTACACACACACAGGAACAGTATGGATTGGAGGAATCACTGCTGCCTACTTGCTAATACCTGTTATGGCAAATTCTTCTGCCTCCCTTCCCCAGTGCAGAGGGTCAGCTCAAGGTCTATTCACTACTGAAGTGAGATTTAAATAATGCACAGGCTTTGTACTGGCACCTCTGCAAAGGAAGGCATTCCATCCTTTGCACTCACAACCCTTCCATATTGATTTAGCCATCCTTTCCCCTGCCCTCACTGCCACGCATACACACTCATCAGAAATATTTGCACCATAAGCCAGAAGGAGTCACGTACACTATGGTGACAGCACATGGGAGGCTGGGAGCACTCACAAGAGGTCCGACATTCACCGCACAAGTGAAAGGCAGCAAGCATGCCTGGAGAGGAAACACAAAGCACTTAATAGTCACTAGAGTTGGAACAGCACCACAAAGTTAGGATCCCCAGTTTGGGGTGCTCAGACTGGGTTTAGGCCAGTTCTAGTGCACCCCATCAACCAGCCCATAGGCCAGGGTAGCGGCACACACAGCAGAGTGACTATGCTCAGATATGTTTATTAAAAAGAAATCACAAATCAAGAAAAAAAAGCTAAGTAATTTTAAGAGCTGCAGGGACTGTAGGGGTGTCCATGGCTTCCACCATTTTGAGCACAGGCTGCATGAGGCCCCTTAGGAAAGTTGCCTCGCTCACCCCAGGACAGAGGTGTAAATGGAGCTGTCTCCTTCCTCCTCACTGGGAAGTGCAGTCATCTGGCTTTATATTTATTGCAATAACCTCCTGTTTGAAAGTGAAAGTTCAGAGGCTGGGCACCCTCATCCATCTAACAGGACAGTAAATCTCCCTTTCACGGAGTTGAAGCACTGAAGCTAATCGGAATTTTTCCCCCGTCTCTCTTTTCAGAGATAAATTTGAAAAGCTTATGCACAATGGGAAAGGAGCCTAGAGCAGGAGCAAACTGAACTGGCAGTAAAAACCACATCACCTTCCGCAAGGAAAGAAAAAGTCATTGCTGTAATAAAGCATGCTGGCTCTATGACCAAATGCCGGAGAGGCACTTGCAGAAGTCAAATGTAATGAATATTCAGCATTCTCTGGGTATTGTGGCACAGCAAAGTTCCTCCATCAAGGGTCTCATTCCTATGGATGAGAAGAAAAGATAATAGATTCCCGTTTGGCAGAAGCAGCCCCAGACATGTTAACTCAGAGCATACCGATTTCCCTGGGAGATGAGCAGGGTGGATATTATTAATGACTCTGTTCATGAGGCCATTACCACTGTGATGGTTTGGGGAGGGAGATATCAGCACCTGTGTTGCAAAAACCCTGTTATTAAAGGTTTACATCTAAAGCTACAAATAGGGGTTTGTCTCAACAGCATTCCCAGTCCTTTTTGTTTCCTGCAACCCTTCATAGGAAAGTTAGTTTGTTCTCAGTGATGTTCATGGAGAGCGAGGAGCTCACAAATACTTGTGCAAAAAGCACTTATGTGAAGGCTCACATCAGAAGTGGTTGGGGAACAATTGTGAAATCTCTTTTATTTCCATCCCCTATTTCTAAGTGGTTCAGACATGGTTCAAAACCAATATTATGTCACTTGGGCAACCAATCAAACTCCAAGAATAACGGCAAGCAGGAGACATGATCAAAGTGAATAGATCAAAACAACCTTTAGGATGAAATCTGTTTGTTTAGCGTATTTCAAACATGTTACAAGAGGGTAAAAATCAAATTTCATTTCTAACTATGAACACAAAAAAGGATTAAATTCACTGCATAAATCATAGGCCAGGCCAGGACTCACCCCACATGACTTAGCTCCAAGCACACACCTTATTACCGGTTTGATTATATATGTTCCCAAAAAAGCAGCAGGCTGTTTAATTTACAGAGACACTGAGCAACGGAGGTGGGGGTGATGAGCACTGGGGAAAAATTGCACTTATTAACTAACATTTCTTTGCATAGTGTAGAGAGCTGTGGTTATTAATGATAACATTAACACCCCTAGGTCTTTTTACAAGTACACACGTTGATTAATGAATGCACACAGCACCCTATGAGGTGGGCAAGTCAGTATCTGTCTCTCCATCTCATAGATGAGCAGACAGACACAGACAGGTTATAACTAACAATTTTCCAAGGGGCCAATGATTTGCATGCTTTCTTAAGTCAGGCACCAAGCCTGAGCCTGTTGAGCATCAACACCCACAGCTCCCACTGACTTTATAATGGACCTCGCTAGAAACCACGCCCCATGGTGACCCCAAATCAGTGGCCATTAAATGGTTTGTCCAAGGTCACCCAGTAAGTCAGTGGCAGAGATGGGATTGGCATGCAGGAGTTCCCGGCTACCACCTTATGTTCACCCCTCTAAAAACTACTTGCTCACAAGACCACACCAAATGCTCCTCTAGTCCACTCTTTACCAAGGACTCTTATTTTTCATTTCCACAGGCTTGGAGGAAGTAGCTAGGATGAAAGTCCTGGCTCCAGACAGGAGTGGAGGTATGTGCCAAATAACTAATGTTATATAAACCCTAAATATACTAGAACATCCTACAATGACATAAACATACTTTAATGATCTGATCCTGCTCTCCTTGATGTCAATGCAAATCTCGGATTGATTTCAGGGGGGGCTGGATCAGGCCCCATGTCCCGTCTATTAATTATAGACTCTAATGCTGCCCAGAGTGGGTCTCTGATAGCTCTTGGCAAGTCCAGAAGTAAGAGCGTCCTGCTTAGAGTTTACTATGTTCTGTGGTGGCTCTGGTCACAAGCACAGTTCTGGTTTACCTACCCTTCTGTCTGGCTCGCTGTCTTCCTGACTTGATCCCTAACAGTTGCGTCTTCCAAGCATCTTGGCTATTGTGACAATAACTCTGAACGCTAGGCCCAGCAATGCAAGAGTAAAAATTGCAATAGCCTTCTAGACCTTTGACAGAGCTGAATGTCGGTACCCCACTTCATTTTGTCCTCAGCTTTTGCAGCTTGTATAATAGCCTCATAGCCTGAGGACTTTGTCTTCGGCTCTACTGCCTCTTTTCTTCTCTTCCCTCTTCCTCTTGGCATAAAACTGGTTCTTAACCCCTCTCTTACCACCAAGTGAAATGCACTCCGTTTCCATCAGGAGTAGCAGCTGTTGTGTTACTTTATTGCCAATCTTCAGGTGTTGCGCAGTAGCTGGGCCAGTGAAACATTGCTTCCCCCATCACACACACCCACGCTTTGCGTAAAGCTGGGAACATACAGAGTGTAAAGACAGCAGTGAGCAGAGAGAGGTTTGTCTCCCTCCCCCTTTCTGGACTCTCAAGGCATTGCTGGAAACAGCTCAGCGCTGCAAGAGAGGCATAACTTAGGACAGAAAATTGATTAGATAGATAAGGGCTTTTGTACTAAACCAGGGAAACGGGAGGAGGGGCAGCGAGAGGCTGGAGGACAGTCGGCAGTATGTTAATTTGTTTGCAATCTGATAGAATTGGGATTAACTGATGGGGGTTGAGGATAATTTGGGGTTTTCTGCAGCACCCAAACTCTGCAGCTGGTGCTAGTGCTTTAGACAAGCTCCACGTGTGTCTGACAAAGCACTACCCGGCCTGGCCAAAGCTGCTGCCTGGAAAACTCATTCCAGCGTGAAGTACCACTGCTCCTCCAAACTGAAATACGGGAACCTGGCGGCGGCTGACACAAAGTCGATCTCGCTGGGTCCTCTTAAAGGAAGAGGCTGAAGGGCAACACATACAGAAAAACTTGGTACCCACCACATAGAATCACAGAATATCAGGGTTGGAAGGGACCTCAGGAGGCCATCCCCCCTGAATAACCACATACATGCCCCTGTATAACCACATACGCCCTGTCCCGTTGACACTTACCCAGAGAGGTAGTGGTGCCCTCATTAAAAACAAAAACAACTGCACTGTTGTGCAGCAGTGGCTCAAGGTGCTGGAGTAACATCCTAGTTCGCTAGAGTCTTCTGGCCCATTTTAGAGAACGCCAGAGTGCCTTGGAAAGCTGAACATTCCAGGTCCGATTAGGAGACTCCTTCACCACTGCTCCAGCACAGCTGGCCATAATGGTAGCAGAGGGATTTCTCAGTGTCCCCAGGGATGCAAGACCACAAAGGGAGGAGATCACAAGAACCATAGCTCCAAGTCCCCTCTCTGCATCCTCCAGCAGAGCTGGCCAAGCAAACAAAGAGTTGGTGCAGAGCGGGAGGACAATACACTGCAATATTGACAGGGCTAGCAGCAGGCATACTGACCCTGTGCCCTGGGGCAAAGCAGCTCCGTTATGCAGGGCTCTGCCTATAAGGCACAATAGACACACACACACACACACACACACAATAGCTGAAATGAGGACGGCAAAGTGTGGGACGGTGCATTCTCCATGCTGCTTCTGATTTATCTACTGACTGATGGTGCATTTATTGATCCCTGGCTGCCAAGCAGATGGTCCTTGCTAAAACACAGCCCCGCTCCAAGCAGAACGGGAGAACTAAGGGGAGAGCTTTGCAGTCAGCACTGGCTTTCGCGTGCGCATTTATGCTGAGCGGTGACACAGCTGCTGACAAAAGGAGCCACTCTGGACAGATGGCACGTCAGAGGCAGCATCAGTTCCCGCTGTTGGTGAGCTGAAGTCCAGTTAGCAAGAGGGCATTTGCTGCCCCAGTGCAGACATCTGGCCAGTGTCCTGCAGCTCTTCCATTCAAACCAGATTCTGTCCTAAACACACACATGTGGATGCCAGAATTGTTCCAAGGTAAAGCAAATACCCAAAGGGATAACAGTGTGTATAAGCCATGCAGAAGTCCCTTTGATTCCCCTTGCTATGACTATGCTCTTGAAGTCACGTACTCCTGTGTAGACCTGGGATGTGGGAGAACAGGACACCTGGCAGGCTGGGATTTCATGAATCATACACATCGCTGCCATGGTCAAAGGGGGTGGAGAACTCCTGGCATTGAGCAGGGGGGCCAGGGAAAGTAGTATTGTTAGAATCCACAGAACCTTCAGCTCCTCTTCCCAAGACCTACCAGGACTTCAGAGACCCGGATCCACAACTAGGGATAGGAGGTTACTACATATCCCCTCCCCACCCAGCCCATCAATCCCTTAGAGATTCAAAGTCCAGTTACATGGGAGCTCTACTGTGCTGGGAGTCAGGACAGTGCCACAGGTTAGGGCTACAGTTGATGTGGCTGACACAAGTGAACCCTTCCTCCATCACTGGTGGGACAACACCTGAAAGAATAAGCAGTGTCCTGCATAAGCCACTGCCCACTGTAAGAGGAAAGGAAGTGAGAGCAGGCAGCCACCATGAAGCAAGAAGGTTGGCGAGACAAATTTTCCCAGTTACTGGTCGGTCCTGGTTAAGAACAGTCTCGTTTATGGGTTTACCTGAAACGCTGCCCCTTGTCAGGCAAATCCTGCTGAGCCGAGGCAACAAGGATTCTAGCTCAGAGCATCTTGTCATGCCGTGAGATGCGTGGGGAAACCTGGGATAGAGCAATAATCCCGGGGGAGGCGGGGTGCAGAGCCACAGAGATAATGAATGAGTGGAGTTGGTAGCAGCCATTGCAAAGCTCAAAGCTCAGCACATGCAGGCGGATGCAGGGAGCGTAGTGTGACAGTCACACGGAGCACTGGACATTACAGACCGGAGGAAACCAAAGAGCAGAGTCAGTGTCTTTTTTCACTCCAGCTTTATTCTCTGACCCTGGCTCAATATTCTATGACAAACACACCTACAACTCTCCTACATGTAAGGCGTCCCCTATTTTTGGATCTGAGCTCATCTTGGATACTGTAACAGGGTGTCCGGGTTTAGGCCCCAGCTGGGAGAAGCAGTGCTATTTTGCTGACTCATGCTGGAAGCCAGATCAAGTGGCTCTCTGTAGCATTGCCTCACCAGCCGTATTCAGGCTTGTGAATCTAAGTGGGAAGATGGAATTCACTTCACGGAGACAAGGGCCATGAAGGGAGAAATCTCAGGAATGAGCCAAGCTGTGGAGATACTTAGTCTGAGAGGAGGGATGGTCCAGTGGTTAGGAATTAGCCAAGGACTTGGGAAACCTGGGTTCATGTCTCTGCTCCAGCACACACACTTCACGGTGTGACCTTGAGAAAGTCACTTAGCCTCTCTGCGGCTCAATTCCCTATCTGTAAAATGGGGATAATAGCACTGCTCTGCCTCCCAGGGGGTTCTGAGGCAAAATCTGTTAAAGACTGAGGAGTGCTCAGCTCGTGCAGCGATGGGAGCTGTAGAAATACCATAGATCGTTTGTGTAGGTTTATGCTTATTTAATTGAACAATAAAGGCCACAATAAAGTGATTAAGTTAACAATAAAGGGCAACAAACTGCCACAGGGAGCAATTGGGGACATTAACCCTGTGTGTGTGTGTGTGTGATGCATTGAGAGAGGGGTGTCAAGACTTTGCTCACTCCTAGATAAACAACAGAAAAGTGAGGGGCACGTGTCTGTCTGTCTGACTTGCACTTGCTGGGAAAAACTGAGCTCTAATAAGTTTGGAAAAGTCTGTTCTTTTTGCTGTAAAAGGGCATTTCCTTCCTCCCCGACATAAAGATCAATGCGACGTCTGTGTGGAAATGACTCCAATCCCTTCTGACTACTCCATCAGTGCCTGTTACTCCGAGACAGTCTGCCTGTGACTGAGACTGCAGCTGCACCTTACTGCGGGGACCCAAGAAGAGAAGAAACACATGGCTGCAGGAGCACTGCATATTGCATAACAGTGAAGAGCCTCTGCTAAGCCCTGATGGTATTGCCAAGGTGGCAGCCCTCATTTACATGGCACTTCCCATAATGCTCTCTGTGATTTTCTGTCAACCTTCGGCAATTCTCCCTCACTCAAATAGGAGTGGTGCCGAAGTAACAACCTCCAATGTCACGATGGCCTAGGAGCACCGATAAAGGCACCCGAGGCATTAACGGTCTGGCTAAAAATCCCAACCCAGTCACTGAAAGCAGAGTTACAATAGAATGACTCACGTTAGAGGTTGACGAGCTCCCGCACAGCATGGCACCCATGACTTGCCGTTCACATTAACCTGAGACTTGGTTAAAAAGTACACACAGAGTCATCAAGGAAGGGGTTAATCAAAAGTTGGACCTATAGATTGTTCTCACCAATCCATGAAGCACTTCCTCTTTTGACAGGTATCAGGCCCCTTTACGAGGCAAGTTCCTTCCACTGAGATTGGACTGGGATAGAAATTCCTGTTGCGGGACGGGACAATGTGATCTGTGTGTGGAACGGGACTTAGTGCAGTTTATATGCTGAAGGGGACAGAAGAAGAGATAAATGACACCAGCTCAGGCCCAGCCTAAACTGTTTAACTTAAATCAGTTTTTAAAACAATGTGGTTAAACTTGGTGGACTCTTACTTCAGTCTAAGAGACGCTGATTTCCATTTAATTTATCCACTTGAGTTAAACCAAAAAAGCCTCTCAAACCAAAATAAGTCTCCACACAGGACTATGCAGTGGTTTCACTATATCAGTTTAAATTCACAGTGTAGGGTACATACCCCAGTGCAAATTCCTGGAATAGACAAGCCCTTAAGACCCCTCTGAAACATCCCTCGTCTGCTGCATCCAGCGCCCCCATCCTAACAAACAGATTCAGCTCAGACTCCAGCACTGGTCACCTGCTACTGACACACACATTCCTGTTGCTTGAAAGAAAATACCAAAAAGCCTAATGTGGAAAAAGCCCTCCAGGTGGCTGCGTCTGAGGAAACAGACGAAAGCTCTTGAAACTGATCCTGTCTCTCAGTTCATTCTTTATAGGTGACTGAATAGCAACATTCCCCAGGTATCAGAGGGGTCGCCGTGTTAGTCTGGATCTGTAAAAGCAGCAAAGAGTCCTGTGGCACTTTATAGACTAACAGACATATTGGAGCATGAGCTTTCGTGGGTGAATACCCACTTCGTCGGATGCATGTCACCCACGAAAGCTCATGCTCCAATACGTCTGTTAGTCTATAAGGTGCCACAGGACTCTTTGCTGCTTTTAACATTCCCCAGAGAAATCCATCTCCCGCTCCCTTTTGTGCCAGTTACTAGTGGTGATCGTTCTGCTGGTAGTCCAGCTAAAGGGCTGCTTTACTCAGGAACGACAAAGAAGGTGGATGTACCTCCACCCCAGCCCGTGCTGAGCTCACAGCTGTTAGTTTAACAAGAGCAGCTCTTCCGCGGTCTACCCCAGGGCAGCTACTCCAGTGCCCCAGGGTGTGTAGTACCCAGCCCAGCCGGTACCAAAGAAACAAACAGTGCCAGTTCACTTAGCAGCCACAGTGGTGGACTGAGCTGTACTTCCACTAGGGGCTTCACTTGAGGGTTACAACACACCACCTACAATCCTAGCTTTGAGCTGCCACCAGTGACCCCGACTCTCCGCTGGCCTCCCTCTGGGGAGAAGGCTGCCTTCCTCTCGGGGATGCTGACCTGCTCAGTGGAAGCTCCAGCTCTAGGAAGAGGTGGTGAAGTATAAAGGAAAAAGCCTCTAGTCGATCTGAGAGTGTCCATGATAAAATGGCGAGTCATTTTCAATTACCAACAGGGAACGGCCAACTAAGAGTTCCTGGAGGGGAGCGAGACGCTGTCATTTAACCAAGGGCCACAATCAATGCTTCCTCCTGCCTAGAAGTAGCACTAGAAGAAGGCCGGTGACAAGCTACCCCTGTAACCCAGCGCCGTGGCATGCTGGCTCTGCTTTTCACACAGTACCCCAGTTACGCAGCAGTCATGGCTGGGTCCCCGGGAAGTGGCCTGGCAGCACAGATCTCTCGAATAAGTAGGTCACAGTTAAGGGGAGCGTGCAATGGCTGAAATTCTCTGGTCAGCATCTGGCCTGAGCCCTGGGATAATGGCGCACTGAGGGGAGAGATCATCCCCACCGGCTGGGGAGACTCCCTGCAGACTTGACTCCAGCTGAGTGGCTCTTCAGCTCCTAAGGTGGCCCCCATAGGGCAAGAGATGGACATAGCCTCACAGCCCTGCCCCTGAGGCCCAGGCGCTATTGCACAGAGGGACCATGCAAAGCTGTGCTCCATGCATGCAGCACACACAAAACCCCCTCCCCCAGGTCTCCCCCCGTTACAGGCATATGCAGCCTTCTCCCTTAGGAAATGGCAGCACGACTGTCCTCAGGCGCCTTTGCTCCCACTGAGGCAAGGTCTGGGGATTTTGGCCAATATATAAACACAGGCACCCCCTTCACCCATCCCTCTGTGGCTTTGAGTGATCCATACTTCAGGGCCTGACTGTGGTCTGCTGGATCAGATGGACTGATACGCTGTGTCCCGCCCCCAGCAGCCTGACCTATCCCGCTCTCCTCTAGCGAGTAAGTTTCCTTCCTTCTGTTATGTTTTCCCTTCCTTCAGCTGAAATGAATGGCCTGTTTTCACAGATACTAGAAGGGAAGGATACAGGCACCAGCATACCTAGAGTGTGATTGGCCGCTGGGAAAAGGGCCGCAGTATCTCCCCACGCCATTTGCTAATCAGCAACCATGTCTGTGTCAACATGCCCATTTGGGCCAGAAACTTTACCTCCGCAGCAATGTTTTCCCTGCAAAAAAGGTGTGTAGCAGCTCAACCGGAGCTCCCACAGGTCATGCACACGCACAATGGGCTGTTGTCTTAACCTATCTGACTCGTGGTTAAACCCTCTGCATCTGTTCCTGCTTTTGGGAGCATAGGCATTAGCGACGGACGAGACCGGTTACCTTATTCAGTCCTTTCCCAAGGGCTCAGCAAGGGCCAGCCTACAGCCATGCCGGACGGGGTATATCCTAGCTCAGGGTTTCTCAAACAGGGGTCGCCACTTGTTCAAGGAAAGCCCCTGGCAGGCCAGGCCGGTGTGTTTACCTGCCCCGTCTGCAGGTACAGCCGATCGCGGCTCCCACTGGCCATGGATCTCTGCTCTGGGCCAATGGGAGCTGCTGGAAGCAGCGGCCAGTAAGTCCCTCGGCCTGTGCCACTTCCAGCAGCTCCCATTGGCCTGGAGCAGCGATCCGCGGCCAGTGGGAGCCGCAATTGGCCGGACCTGCGGATGGGGCAGGTAAACACACCAGGGGCTTTCCCCACACAAGCGGCGACCCCAGTTTGAGAAACCCTGCCCTAGCTCATCTGATCCCGGAAGCTTAGCAGTCATGGGCCTGGCTAGCACTTGGACCGAAGAACACCTGGGAACGCTGTGTGCTTTCAGCAGCCCTCTTTAGGAATTCATTCAGGGAAGTCCTATGGCCTGTGTAATATGGACGATGATCACAATGGTCCCTTCTGGCTTTATAATCTATTATTGTTCCTTATACATGGGAGCTGGTGGGGAAATAGGGGAGTGGAACTTCATGAAAAATGTCATCTTTTCCTGTCAAAATTGGACATTTCAGCAAAAAATTTTAAAAATTGGAGAATTTCGAATTCAGAGACACTCCAGTTTGCATTCCACTGCTAACCCCATCCCCAGTTAGAAAGGCTCAGGTGAGGAGACAACCCCCAGTCTCTTGCACGCAGCCTATGGGCTTATCGATACACAAAACGTGTACCACTTTAACAACACCAGTATAGTTAAAGCAGGACAGCTCCCCTAGCGTGGATGCATATCAGCATAAAAGTGCTTAGACCCGTGCAGGAAGGGGAATAAGCCATGCTGTATAAAACATGGTAATACTGAGATAACTGCATCCATCCAAGGTTGGACTGGTACGACTATTCAGTAAAAAATCATCCATGCAATTGACATCGTTATTATACCAGTATAAAGAAGATGTGCAGTCCAGCCCTAAGCTATCGGACTCTTATGGCTCACCACCCCTCACACACATATTCATCTTAACTTTTCCTCTGCTTAATTTCATCTGATGACTTGTGTTTATTGCCTAGTTATGAGACTAACACATCCGACAAAGCACAGCTTTCCCTGGCTGTGGAAGCCCGCGCCTTGGTTCTGCTTTCCTCAGCATGAATTAGGTCATTAAGAGAGGGCTGCTGTTTGTTTCCCTTGATCTTTGTTTGATTCATTAGGTTTTTTTCACATATTTTCTTGTCTTCTGCTCTCAGATCTCAGCAGATGCTTTCGCCCCACTCCCAACTCATCCCCCACGCCTCTTTCCTCACTTCACAAGGAGATAAAAGCACTGCGAAGTCCCTCCCCACCCTTCCCCTCCTATCAGCGGAGCCAGAAAGCGAGTGTGATTAATAACCACTCAGTGACTAGCCTGCAAAGCACAGGGAAGATTGATCATCAAGTCGAGATGGTGGCAGACGGAAATGTCATGAGTGCTGAGCTGTTATCATGCCACCACAGGGAATATGGACCCCATGGCAGGAGAACCCACCCACCCCCACCACAGTGCGAAGCAGCGTGGCACTTACAGGCAATTACAGTTTCCCTGCACTATAGACACACATAAGGCTGCCATGATGGATAGGCTCAGCTGTAAGCAAGAGGCAGGGCAGAACTGCAGGGAGTCCACTCCTCTCCTTTTGGGGTGGCTAGTGCCCAGGCACCTGCTGGGGCTCTGGGAATGTGACTGTGCCCAGCTGCTGAGCAGGGCGTGAAGTGAGCAAAGACGCTTCTTTTGCCTAGAGCCAGCCTTACGGGTGGGCGATGAGGTGACCGCCCAGGTGGCCAGGGGGCACCATCCAAGTGGCCTGGGCTGCCAGAGCAGGGGTGGATGCAGGTGAGCCCCTGGCCAGCCAGTCAGGGGCAAGCGATGCCACCCAGAGCTGCCAACCTGGCAGGGAGGCACAGGCAGCAAGGCTTACCTCTGCAGAGCCAGCAAACCGGCCCCTGGTCCCCCTCTCCTACGCACACGTGCGGTGGCCACGCACCCGCTCTCCTCCCGCTAGGTGGTCAGGGTGCCTGGCCGGGGGAGCCCTCAGCTCAGAAACTCCTCCCCCTGCGCAGCCCAGCCAGGCCCTGTGGCCAGGAGCTGGTCCTCACGCCCTGCACCTCGCACTGCTAGTCTCAAACTCAAAGAAAAGGCGCCAAAATACAACTTCGTCCAGGGCGTCGTTTTCCCTAAGGCAAGCCCTGCTTGTGCCATCTCCATACAGACCCCATAGAACAGCCAAGCACAATCTGTGTGTGTGTGGTTAGAAACATCCCCTTACCTGCTCAGAGAGCCACCTCCTGCGCTGCCTAAACGGGAGAAACACACCCAGGGGAGTCTAGCTCCAGACGTTGCCTCCAAAGTGTCATCTCCTTCTCAGCTTACTCCGTTTGAATGGAAGTCACTTGGTTGAACGTCATTCGAGCGCCAAAAGCGGCGTCCCCTACAGAAGAAAAAGCAGGACTCACTATTGCTTTATTTCCCAGTACACCAATAGCCTGCAAGGCCACGGTTACGGCGGTGGTGACGACGCACCTTTAACCTGTCACAGCGGAGCAATTCCACACTTCGCAGACCCCAGGGTAATCCAGCCAAATGGAGCCCCACAACCTGGCATTTGAGTCCACAGGACAAAATTCATCTGGTCATTGAAGGGTACTAACCAAGCAATGGGGGCTGGGTGGCTCCTGATCGTGAGACATGAGAGACGCGCCCCTTTAGGTCACTGGTTTAAAACAGCCCACATTTTTAGCAGCCAGCGGTCACTGATGGCTGGTGTCATGCTCTGTGAGTGGCTGCACAGCAGTGTTTCTCAACTGGTGGCTCATGAAAGGTGATCAAGGGGGACCCAAGGCATTGAACATTTTATTACAAAGCAAAGCGAAGCAAACTTTGCTCTCCCATGTCCCACATATCCTTCCCATTCAGGGTCAAGTATTGTCTGTCAACCTCTCGCTGGACTGGTGCATTTTTACTCTTACTTCTACAGTAAGTTTAAAACACAAACACTTGAGACTTTACATAAGGGGTTGGCAACCAACAAAGGTTGAGAAATACTGCTCTAGAGGGTAGTTGTCCCATCATACACAAAACCACCATCACAGCTGGCAGCCTCAGAACAGATCCAAAGACCCAGGACTGAAAAGGCATTGAGACCAACGTGCCCTCTCCCCCTGGCCAGTGTACTTCCTGCTCTGGCTTGAGAGGAAAGCCCATAGCAGTTCTTAGGATAAACAGAGGACTTCAGTCTCCAGGGCGGTTAATCCTGAATGTCAGCAGCACTAAATCCACTTAACATTTTAAGGATTGTGGTATCATGTCACATAGGCGCCCCAGTCATGGGCCAAAACCCCTTTGTACTAAGCACTGTGCAAACACAGAACAAAAATTGACAGTCCCTGGCCCAAAGAGTTTCCAATCTAAGTATTAATCTGGGTAGACTACTTCGGTTATTGCATTGATAACCACCTGGTCAGCAGGCACGTGCGAGGAAGAAATAGCCACCTGGAGTTTGCACTCTAAACCAGAGCATGACTGTGTTTCCTTGGCCATGGTTAGAACAATCCATATGACTTTGTTAACGGGGTCCATGAACATGCAGTTTCATGTAAGGTGACCTGGGTTCCAACTGGCCTGAAGTTGGGAGATATCCCCGCTCCGTCAGTGATGCCATTTGTCCCCACCACAATAGCACCACATGATTTGACACACCACATGGTTGCAGTGCTGAATAATTTAAAAACAAAACTGCCACCGACTCTAGGAACTGTCCATACACAAAGCAGTTCACAAAGGCAACCATACATGGTGGCACATGGACTCTGATTTACTTATGTGTGGGGTCTAGAACAAGTGCAGAACGGATGGACTATAGGAGGAATATGCAACCCTCCATCTCCTCATACCAACAGCCATAAGGGACTGTCAGGTCCCCACAAAGACCATTCGCTGTGATGCTAACCTTTGGGAGAACTGTTACTGAAAGGGGTGAGTCCTGGGGTAACTATATTACATCAGCCGATGGAGCAAGCAGATTTCAGGAGACAAAGAATAGAAAACGGTGCTGGGCTGCTGTTAAGTGGATGTTAGGTGAGATAACCCCGATAACAGACCTGCCCATGGATAAGCAGTCAGGTTCTCCTATATTCATTCTATTCTCTAGGGTTATTAGCTGGGATATTTAAAAAAAAAAGTTATTTAGGTTCTTTTGAAATGTAAAGCTCTTGCAGGATCAATTAGAAGAAATGCTAAATTGGAATAGTGATGACAGTGCTGATGAGCATTTACAGCCCTCGAGAGTGAAGATTTAGCCTTTCAAACTCATATTTAAATCTGACAAAACTGAGCAATGAAAATAAAGTGTGGGAAGCCCTCGTGATATAGAGAACAAGAAAGAAGGAAACATGGTGACTTGAAAGGCAACATTAGAAAAGGTCTAGGAAACATCTCTTCCTGCATTAGCCCTTCTCTGGTATCATCTCTCTACCTCTGCACGGCCATTCTCACCTCTCCCTGGAATTGTCCTCCAGCTCAGCATCCCGCCCATCCATTTGTCTTTCCAAATCTCCTATATGGATTTCCCACATGCTCCCCGTAGGGCTGTGAACTAGGTGTCTGCTGTAGAACCTTGTAGTGTGGCAAGGAACTATTCTGCTGACTCACCCTATCAGCCAGATCATGTGGGTCTCATTAGCTCCACTCAGGAACATAAAGAAAGAGGCAAGGGAGCTAGGCTAGAGACAGGAGGGCCTTCAGGTAGAAACCTTAAACAGCCCTCTGAGGAGGGAGCGTGGGAGCTAAGGCTTACATTTTGGACAACAGTCCTGCTTGCTTTAGGACTTTGTAACTTTAATTTGAAATAAAGGAAAGGCAGAGGAGGGAAGGGAGTTTACACAATAACCATCATGCATCATGCTTAAAGAGGACTTAACCAACCACTACTGTACATAATGAGAAGAAAGGAAAGAAAATCTGATCCCTGGAGGTCAGCAATAATCACATCAGAATCCTGATTTCACAAGGAAATAAACAAGCCAATCCATCACTCAGTGTCAACAGGTTACAATCCACAAATCTCATGTCAGAACCATGCAGATCCACTGTGGAGACAGGCACGGGTTGGTTTTCATTTGGAAGGAGTAGGGAGTGAGATACAATGAGAAAAGACTTTTTAATCAAGAGAAAAGTTTCTCAGATTTCATGCAGGGGTTCTGGGTTATTCCCAGGGATGGGTGAGCCACAAAAGAATTAGAAATCTGGATCAGATAAACATGAAACATTTGGATGTTCATCTGATCTAGCTGAACTTCTTGGACCAGACTTTGATGGCAGTTACACCGGTGTAGATCTGGAGTAACTCTAGTGACCTCAAGTGATTTTGATGGCGCTAATCTAGATTTACTTCAGAGTAACTGAGATCCATAACGGGGTCGAGATGTACCATCTGTTTCAGATTTTTTTCCTGCTTCTGGCTGAAAAAGCACAAAATCTTGCCCTATTCTCTACAGGTGCCAGGAGCCTTAACTAGAGCTGGACCCCATCCATTCAGCTGCAGTGGGGTTGTGGTCAGGATTTCAAAGTACTTTGAATGAAGGTTTGTGAGAAGGTCTTTGTTTAGAGACCCCACTCAGGATCAGAGCCAATTGTGCGAGGTGCTGTACAAACATATCTGGAGACTTTAACTATTTCTCCCTTCAATCATTTCTTGTATATTTTAAAACACAAGCAATAAGTACTAACCAAGGAAAGAAGATCAGTTGGATGATGTGGGGGCGGGGGGAAGGAGATGACAAGGCTTCTGCAGACTCAGGTTCTGCCTTCACGCTCTCTAGTTTTACCATTTGATGGACCTATTTTCTCATACCTCCCTGCAGCCCATCTATTATTCCCTCTCTTATTAAACCTTCCTTCCCGGACGAATGACTGTAATTTGTCATTAAATTAAGGGATGAAGTGGGTCTTAAAAAATATAGAAAGGTGATTAACTTCCATCAAAAGGAATATTTCTCCATTATAAAACTCTATCATCCAGCTCCCTGCAGGAGTATTGTTGTTTACCGTGGCTCTGGGATGAGCTGGGGCAGGAGAGAGAGTTGGATTAACAAACTTCTGCTACATAAATATGTGAATCGGCCAAAAATATTAAAATGAATGTGGAAGAAAACACTATAAACCTGTCATTATACAGAGGTTCTGCATTGTGATTTATTACTTCAGAAATACAACAAAATAACAATGGATTCTAGATTTACACACACACACACACACACACACACACGTTAGTATGAATTCTATGGTGGCTAGGTGCTACTTACAAAACAAAGGGTCAATCAGCACCAGCATCCAGATACCTGATACAAAGCTATTTCTTCTGGAATCCCATAGATCTCTTGCCAGCAATGAGCATTTCATTGCCATGTGGTACACGATTGTTGTCTCCCAATCCAGGCCACAAAAAGCAAAAGCCAGCATGACTATGGGTTGGAAAGGTGACCTCGTGGTTGAGACATGAGGCTATGAGTCAGGAGTCCTGAGCTCTATCCCCATCCATGCCCAATAGATTTACCTTGCAGTGTTATTTGCATTGCTGCTTCTCCACGCCAGAGATTCTGCACCAGTAAAAAGGGGATGATATTTAGCCATGCAGCAGCTGCTGCTTTGTCCTGTATCTTCTTTGCTACAGTCATGGTTTTTCCCCGAGTGTCTGCCTTCTGCTGACGTTGGACTGGACCATCAGCAGCCAGACCACGGTGCCGCTCCATGTCCCCATGCGCCAGGCATATCCAGATCCAAAGTCTGGAGGTTGGGATCATGTCTTCTTTAAACAGATCAAGTCTCTTATCCTCCTTCCATTGAACCAATCCTGCTGGAAAGTCACTAGCACTTCAGTGAGGCTGTGAGGACCTGCCTGCGCTGGGGGAAGGAAGAAATCTGCCTATCTAAGGAAAAAGCTTCATTTTGGAACTCTGCCTCAGCCCACTTTATTGGGGTATCTGAGCACGTCACAATCTTCAGTGTATCTATCCTCACAACATCCCCTGTGAGGCAGGGCAAGTCTCCCCATTATAGAGAGGGGAAACTGAGGCACACAGAGACTAAGTGACTTGTCCAAGGTCACAGAGGAAGTTGGGGCAGAGCCCAGAATTAAACCTACGACTCCTGGATCCCAGGCTCGCACTCTAATTGCTGGACTATGCTTCCTGCCTTTCACAACCGCAGAGGGGACATCAGGTGGCAGAGTCAGACTGCAGTGGAGGGATTAGGAGAGGGAACCTGTACCTGGTACAGAGAGCAGGGGTCTGTTTCTCCTCTTACTGACGCTGGTGTAAATCAGGAGTAACTACTGCAGTCGGTCCATTTGTATGGCTGTAGAACTGGTGTAAATGAGAGATGAGTCAGGGCCTGATGGAGCACAGCTTCCCCTACAGGTTAGGGGGGTCACTCCTTCTGCAACCCCAAATCACTGTGTTGGGCTGAGCAGGGGTGCGTGCGAGTTCTCCTGGCCAGGCCAGCGCTATTGCAATCTGGCATTTCTTCCAGGCACTGGAAAAACAGGCCAGTGCTGGGCCACGACAATAAACGAAAACTCCAGTATCATTCCCCACCAATGCCTGTAGCCCGATCACCTCTTCACATTCCCTGTTCTTTGCTTGATTTCCATCACTGGTGCTTCGGAAGCTCTTTCTGCTCTCTCTTTGATGCTCAGCAGAGAATCCCCTGCCCTCCCCTTCCCCACGGGTCCTGCTCACTCACTTCCCCTCAGCATTGTTAGACTGGGGGCAAGCCAGGGAGGAGGTGAGATTTTGGTTCTGGCATCTCTGCGACTTGTCTGCTGGTAATGAGCCCTCTGGTCCAGTGAGCAAGGAAGGAGAAGGAGCAGGAGGCCAGAGAAACCCCAACTAACCCTCCTGTTTATCTGTATGCTTCTTCCTGGTAGATGCTATCTCTGCCTGAGGCATAAACTCTGGTCAGGGTATTCAAAAAGCCCATGTCACATGCCTGCAAGGAGGGGATCTATTAGTTCCAAAGAAGGGCTCATTCTCTAAAGACCTGCTGATAAACCAAGGCCACTAAGGCAAAGGTAATTTAAAGGTCAAATGAAACCCGGTGCGTCTCCGTCTTCTTTTACAATGTAACATCGCCAAGATGCTTCGCCTGCAAAGGGGAGTTTATATATATTATATTTTTAAGAGAAATTTCTTATCGGCCGAGGAGATACCAAATGTCTGATATGAAACTTCCTGCATTCATCTAGCGAGCAGTTGGCATCTTGCTAGCGGCCAGTATGTCCCATTTTAGAAACAAAATCTCCTGTCATCTTTTTAATCACACTTGGGAGGGAAAAAGACATTTGAATTAAATGCAGGGCTCATGAGACAAAGCGAATCAGAGGACAAAACAGAGTGCTGGCTTGAGCCAGGCATTGAACAGACAGGCTTCCCTTTCTCTAACGCAATGGTAATCTGCCTCAAGTCTACACCTGCACCGCCCCATTGGTATTCCAATCCTGAGCCAGGCCTCCATGCATCAGATCCCATCCTCACTTACAGCACCCCCTACTGTTTGAGTCTTAACCTTTGTGACCAATTTAGGACTTCTCTGCACTGGGGATTTTTGCATGGATGCAGCTGGATCAGTGCAAAGCTCTAGTGTAGACGCAGTGCATCAGTGGCTTGCATTGGTTTGACGCCATGATAAGCCACACCACTGCAAGGCACTTTTTACATCCGTGCAGCAACTCCACACCAGGGATTTGCACTGGTGCATAAATCCACAGCACAGGCTAGCCCTGAGTGGTGACTTGGTGGATGCACACGGAAATCGCGACTTCCAGCTCTGCCATTTGTGAGCTAAGAAGGGATTTGAACTCTGCCACCCAAGTTGGAAATGCAAGAGCAGCGTGTCTATTCTGCCACTGAGAGTTTGCCTCCCCTGGTTCAGACCAATCAGAAAGAGTCTGCGTCATCTCCCATTTTAAGGCAGCCACCTTTGGGGTAGAATGCTGATGTTATGCAACAGCTCATTGCCAGCACTTTGGGACAAGAAGTGCTGAAGAAGAACGTATCGTTCACTTGGAAGCACACAGAAATGTAAGGCAATTTTGGCCAGGACCTTCAAAGGTATTTAATCTCCTAACTTCCACTGCAAACAATGGAGATGAGTTCCTAAACACCTTGGAGGATCTGGGTCTTTATGCTTTGAGCCTTTAAGCCAGTGCTTCTCCTGCCTTCCTTCAGAAAGCCAGTCCCTCTGCCATCCTCATCTGAAACCCAGTCAGGTTCCCTTACCCTCACCCCCGCCCCAGCGTGCAGTAATTGAAGGTCACCTGTTGCGCATAAGTGGAGAAAATCCTCAGCTGTCATGCTAAGGCCTGCATGGCTGATGATAATTAAATCCACTCTGTTTGCGTGGGCGGGAATGTCGCCTAAATGTAATTAGGATCTTTTCACGCTTGCAGCCAGCCACGTGTGGGGTAGAGAATAAACATGGCCAAGAAGAAAGGAGCAGCAGCAGTGTAACACCTCCAAGTTCAGAACACTCGGGTGAAAAGAAAAAGCAGAGTTCAACAGCTGGATGTCTCCCAGGGGAAGTCACAACAGTTCATGTATCGCCAAGCAGGGCAATATCTGGCCTTGGCCATCAGGGATGTCGCTTTGTTTTTTAAGATGATAACCCTGGGTATTGCGGCTAGACTAAGTTTTAACAGAACTTAAGGTTTGTATATGGGGAATAATTGTAAATCCCTTATCAAATAGCAGTTTGGAAGTTGAGTGGTACCAGAGTAGTTTCCGTGATCTTTCATAGCCCTAAGAAACCACCGATTTAAGGCAACCTTTTCATAATATCCCCCTAAAACTAGATGAGTAGCTGGTGTAAGCTCACATAGCCCAACTCACTTGAATGGAGCTACTCCAATTAACACCAATTCTGGATCTGGCCCATTGACTTCAATGGAGCTGCTCTGGTTTACACCAGCCTAGGATCTGACCCCGTAAATATTTCTTTTCTAAACCTTGTCTCTCATCTTCAATCTCCAAACATGCACATATACTTCACTGATTATAAACTGATACCAGCACAGCTCTACTTTCTCGTGTGCTGGCCATGACACAGGACTGCTGTTCAAACCTCTGATGGGAGGTTCTAGTCTGGGATTGAAGAGATATTGGGATGTGCTGGGACAAGCCAACCACAGGCATTGACAAACAGCTGCATTTTCACAAAGCTGAACTCCAAACTCTCAGCTCAACCAACGGGGGCGTGGATCAGCGTTTATATTGCCTTTCCATCAGTCCCCAGCCTGGGATGGGGAAGCTCATGATCCAACCAGTGGATCAAATTCAGTGACGAATCCTGGTCACATGCCACCTAAGGCATGTTGAGCATATGCTAAGAAGAAACTCAAGCAAACTCCAAGTTCTCTTTAAACCAGCTCCTTGAAAAATAAATAAATTGTAAACAACAAAGCATTAATGGAGGTTTTTTGGCTGAAATGACAAATACAAACAAAACATTAGTTCTCTCTGTCAGATTCCTACATATATACTGTGTATCCAAACCAAGTATGGCTCACTACAATGTCATTAGAAACATTACAGTATAACCACTTTGCAGGTATCATGGATGCTTGGGACCCAGGATAATACTGGATAGATTGATCTTGCAGGAGAATGTGTAGTCCAGTGGTCAGTGTGTGTTACACATCCCCTTTCTTTGCCTGTTCCACAGAGACTGAGAGTCTGTTACAGCTCTTAAGCTGTAGACACTCCAGCTTTCTGCTCTGAAGGGCCCTGGGCGAATCCTTCTCATCTAACAAAATAGCAACCAGCACATGAGCGTGAGGAAGAAGCTATCACTATCCTCGCTGTGGCTAGCATCAATGACACGTTCGCCAATGGCTGCTTACCCCGATTCGTTCCAAATACAACAAACAGAATTAGCTGCCCTGACAGGTTTCCTCTGGGAAGACCATACCCCTTCAAATACCCTCTAGTGACACGCAGGGACCCATAGCTATCCATGCTGTTGTAGGTCAATTCCAGAAAGTCTGCACCTCAGTTTGGAAAATAGAGATGGTAGATAGTCCTGGTCTCTCCGGGATGCACTTGAGTCTGTCAGTGTTTGGGGAGCACTTTGAGTCCCTTTGCTGAAAGGTTAAAAATGTGCTTGTGTGATTATTGCTGGAGATGATGGCCTGGGTGCCTGTGACCTCCAGTCTTTTGGCCAGTTACGCAGCCTTCCCAGATGGCCTCCAGTTAGGATGGTACTGAGCTTTCCCAAACTAGGTCCCAGTGCTGCAAAGTGGATCCACATGGGCAGCCCTTTACATTCTGTAAAAGCCCAGTGCTACTTACTGGGCATCACACAGGCTCAAGGCTCTGGGAGCAGGGGCAGGGCTCTTGCCTATGCAGCTTTTGTTTATTATAACCATTCACCTCTCTCCCTCCCTGAAACATACTCAGACACTTACATGGCTTAGATTCGACCATGGTGCTCCCGTAATTTTCTCTTCTCCATGCCCCACTCTCCTCCCCCAGTATTTTCTTCCTACCAAAACTTGGCAATTCTTGACACCCCCATCAGGAATAGAGCCAAGATGATCCAGAGTTATCTGCAGAAACCTCAGCTTCCCTACTCACGTCGTTCAGCTGCAAATTACAGCCAGTCACAGCTGACCCTCCTCTGACTCAAAAGCCAGAGCTCATCTGGGCTGCTTTCTTTCCTACTGCAATAAAAGAGAGTGTTGCAATCAAATCCCCCAGCTCCTTCTACCCTCTTCTTTTTGCCTCTACCCTCTTCTTTTTGCCTCTACCCTTTCCCCGCCCCCTCCCATAATCCCTACAATTAGCATTAAATACTGTAGTTTTGTCCTATTAACACAAATTGGCCTTTCCAGAGGCAGATTAAAGGGTTCCCACTGGGGACTCCTTTCCTTTACAATTTTGCTCCTGTGATCAGTGCTGTGTGTGTCACTCCCTAGCTCCTCCGGGAAAGGTGTGGGAGGAAAAGAAAAGACAAACACTTATTAGCAACTCCTTTGAAGATCAGGAGATTGTGAATTAAACTGGTGATTCCCCTTTTCCTCCCCCTCTTCCTTCCCTGGGGAATGGTAAATGGGAATCACTTACCCAAGTCATGTGCATGAGGTTCCACCTAAGTAATTTATGGAGCATCTTTAACCCACAGACTCCCTTTCTCTTAATTTGTTCTTTATTTATTTATCCTGAATGAGAAATAAATGCATGTAAAGTGGCAATTAGGCACTGAAGAGTGTGTGTGTGTGTGTGTGTGTGTGTGTGCGCGCGCGCGCGCCTGCACTGCCTTTTCCACATCAGAACGGCTCCCGAGCTTCCAAGGAAGCGGGGGAGAACAGCGAGACCTATTATTCCTAAGGCTGCCATGACTCACGTTCAGGCTCTCCCTGGGTCTCCACTCTCCAGCGATGCTGAGGACCGACCCCTATATCTACTCAGCACCCCTCCTGGCAAGGCTTCCTACCCCAGGGACACAGCCAGGGGTAGGGAGGAGAGGAGACCCACTCTTTTATGGCCTCTGGGCCCTACAGCTGCTAAGAAATGGGCCCAGGGTGTCCATGCCCATGAGTTAGCACCTTCTGTCTAGAGGAGGGAAGTAAGTGGTTTTGTCGTTGACTCATGCACAGCTTCTTACGTGGTCACCCACAGCAAGTTGTCCAGCTATCCACACATGACCACATCCACGTATCTTCTCTCTCTCTCTCTTCCCTGCCTTCAGCCCCAGCCACGGGGAAGCAGGAGGTTTGAGGAGTGCAGTGAGGCCTCAAAATGGGACGTAGGTGCCTAAATACCTTTGTGGATCCCAACCTAAGTCTCTCTGTGCCTCCATTTCCCCTTTGCTCAGTGGGGATAACAGCACTTGCCTACATTACAAGGGTGTTCTGAGGATAAATACAGTAAAGATTGTGAGGTGCTCATATACTGTCATAATGAGGGCCATATTAAGTACCTCAGAAGATAGGTCGTGTACTGGGGAGTGTGACAGCCACGCAGGTCCCCTGGAAGTCTGTCCCTAACACAGTGTTTCTCCTTTGGTATCCATCTCCCCAGAAGCTGTGCTCATCAGCACTTCAGAAGGAGCCGAGTGCTTCAAAGTGAGTCAGTGACAGTCAAGAAGAGAACCCAGGAGTCCTGGGCCCCACAGCATGCCGCAAATGCCATTAAATTATGTGGCCATCCAAGAACATCATGGTTGTTGACTATACTGCATACCAAGGCCACTTAGAGCCTCACAGAGACAATTGGGATGGAACTCAGATCCTCCTTCTCCAAAAGCATAGACGCATTCCAGTTCCCTTCAGCTAAAGGAGAATCTCATTAGCTACTAGCAATATAGGGCTTAGGAGACAAAGTTGAGCAGCTCTGATTCTGTCCAGCAGAGGGACACCTACATTAGCCAGTTTGTTACAGTACTCTCTATATAAATTACGAGAATATGATGAAATAATACCTATGCTTTAATACCTATGCTATAGACATTGGCATGACAGCAAAAAGACCCAGCCAACCAATCAAAATATACTATGACAGCTCATCATGCTAATGAAATACCAATTGATTTTGTTGAGGTTTATCATCTATGGAAGAAGTGCGCTTACTCTACAATGAATAGGCTCTTTATAATCAAGATGTATTTAGTGTACAATAAACACCCTATTAAATGCAGAGTTCTCTGAAGTTAAAACACTTAACATCTTAGCAATTATTATAAACGGTTTGGGATAGCCAGCACTTGATGCAGTGGCATCCCTCAGCAAAGTGAAACAAATCAGTCCCGGTGGCTTTATTTTCCTCTGCAAGTACAAAGAAAGTGAGGCTGCATTGATTTCTAATATACAGCTGGGCCACGTGATCATTTTTACTGGCCCACCAGAGGGTTTAGCAGACAAAATCTAGCAGAGCTCAAATTTTACCTGAAACATAGCAATACCCTGCACAGAAAGCTCATGTGCTGTTAACTGGGATTTAAAAAACAATATATCATATTAGTTGGCACAGCTAGCAACACCTATAGTTAAGGGTGCCTGACACTTCCCATTATAAGACCCTGTTTTCAATTGCTTGTAATTTTGCCAGCCATTTGGCCTGAAATTTTCCATGTTGATGTCTGCCTCAGGCTGGGGTCTTGGTCCGTTGGTTTGGTGTATGTGTGTGGTGGGTTTTTTGTTTTGGTTTGTTTTTAATTTCAACCATAGCAATTCAGATTTTTAAGGAAAAAAATCTGTTGTTTTGCCCATGTTAATAAACAAATTACTGCAACCATTTCACTGAGAAGCTTGAGTCTCTCTGTGCTTCAGAGCAAGGGCTTGAAATTTGACAGAGGGGACACTCTGGTATCAGAGAGATGCCTTTTGCTGTCCTTAGGGGGAAATGCCCAAATTTAGCCATCTTAAAAGACTGAAACATCTGAGTTTGCACAGGCTCAGTAAAGACCTGTTAGAGTTTGGCAGCTAAATTCTCCAAAGATTCTGTGCACACTGAGCACACTCCATCCCCTACAGGTCCCACAGGCAGCTGGACTGCGCATGCACCATCTCCACAGGAATGTGCTCCATCCTTCGACTGCAGGGGATGAGAGGGACTCTCTCTGCAATTGTTCCTCCCAGGGGGCTGCTGTGCCACAGGGCACTGGAGATGAAAGCAGGAAGCCTGTCTCTTCTGGGTTCTCAGTGCCCCTCCTCCCCCAGTACCCAGACAGTGAGGAAGGGAAGAGGAAGCTGCCTGACTCAAATGCAGAGAGATGAGGGATGGGGGGGGGGCAGGAGGGTAAAGAAATACAGGACAGGAGGGAGGATTGGATAGGAGCCAGGAGGGAGGGAGGTCATGAGCAGCAGGAGTGGGAGGTAGAAGGGGGACACTCGCAGGGGATGGAGCTGGAGGGAATGGGCTAGGAAGAGAAAGGGACAGGGAGAGACTGGGAGGAAAACAGCGAGAGGCTGTAACCGCTAGGGAACACATCCCTGCAGAACCTGGAAATGAACTTGGGGGTCCTGAGTGACAACATTCCTCTGCTATCTAGCAAACAGCTGTGGAACCCATCAGCAAAGTGACCCTCCATCCCCCTCTAGTGGCAGGTCCACATAGAAGATAAAAGCTTTCTACCACTACCGATTTTTCCATTCGCTCAAGTGGTAGAGGTCTGCAATGTGCATCTAAAAGATCCCAACCCCGCTGATGACCCACAAATGGGGGAATGTCAGTGTGATGAAACTAGCCTTGGACAAATCTTTGAAGGGCCCAATCCTGTACAACCTTACTCTTGTGAACCGACCCAGCCCACACACCAAGGCTCATGGGATTGTTTGTGTGAAAGAAGACTGCTGGCATGAGTAAAGCTTTGCAGGATGAGACCCTTGAAATATGCAGGCCCGACCTCTGTTACACAGCAGCCCCTTTGCACCCTCCCAGCATAAAGGGGAAGGAACTGCAAATGGTGTAAAGGGATGCCCTGGTGGCCTAGAGCCAGTGTAAGAACTATATGCCTGTCCATTCAGTGAGTATGCCAGAGAAGGGGTAATAGCCGAAGCATTGCTGTATACGATCCATTCTCAGCTGTCAAAATGCCTCTCGGGGACTGTTCCAGCTGAGCCTAGGTTAGAACAGCTCTGTGGCTGCTCTAAATTATGTGAGAGGCCATTCCGAGAATAGGGAAATGCCATAATGGCTTAAACTACCTTCTTCCCTCCCCAGTGCCTACAACTTGCATAGCTGAGCCAGAAAAGGGAACCCAGCCCTGCATGCCTCGGTTTCCCCACCTGCACAATGGGGATAATGGTATTTATTTATCAGCCTGCCAGGGGATTGTGAGGACTAGTCGGTCAGTACTCCAGCCAGTGCTTGGAAGATGGAAAGCACAGTACAAGCATTGAGCCTTGCTATTCCCAAATTTGCCACTTCTAAAATAAACTAAACAAATTCCAGCCAGCGTTCTAACTCCAAACACATCTTCTCACCAGCAATGGAGTTTTCTCTCACTGCTGCCTTGGGACCAGGGGAATAATTAACAAAGAAGAGTCGGCCAGTCAGAATTAACACCCCCCTCCCCCTTTGAAAGTGCCTATTTGAAGAATGCCATTGCTAACAAAGGTAAAAGGCATTACTCGTAATTAGTGGAGAGAAGGATTTTCTACAGAGAGTTTTGCAGAAGGTGAAGTAATTAATCAAGTGGGAAGGGCTGGGGGGGAAATGACATTTCAGATGTGTGTGTGTGTGTGTGTGTGTGCGCGCGCGCGCAGGCGGATGTTGTTGTTTTCTTAAATCTAATCTCGGTTTCGGCTTTCCCAGCCCTGAGTCCCAGGCAACCATAAGAACCACAGCGACGGGAGCAGAATGGAGTCCCCCCATCACAGCCCCTCATGGGTACCTCCTGGCAAAGCAAGAGTATTTCTGCCAAACTGGCAAAAGGGGCGAGACATGGGGAGCTTCAGGCTCTTGGAGGGAGCCGCTGAGCATCCGTGACTCCCAGAGAAGTCTATGGGCCAGATCCTGCGCTGGTGTAAATGGGGGAAGCACCACTGAATTCAGTGGGTGTTAAGCTCCCTCTCAGGATTAGGCCCTTTGAGCCAGACTCATAGCTACCCTATGACCCTTTGTGCCAGCTAGTCTGAGTCAACAGAGTCCCAGGACAGGCCTAAGCTGCCCTGTCTCCTCAAGAACCTCCCCCGGCCCAGAGGCTGCAGTGCCCGTTCTCCAATAGCCCCAGCTAAGGTGTCTGTGGGGGGCATTCGAGGACAAAGCCCGTCAGAAGAGGAAAGTGGTGGACTGAGGCAGAAGGAAGTAAGGGGATCTTGTGCCCCAGCAATTTCTCATTGGATCTATGGCCGTGGGGAACGCACCCCTGGAATCAGGTGCCAGCTGTCCGCCTCAGCCCCTGCACTGGTTCTAATCTGCCTCTCGGAGCCCAGCTCTAGAGCCGGCAAGGGCAGGATCCAGAACAGCTGCCACCTGTGTACTTGGATTCAGAGCTGTTGGCATGAATCGTATCCCTGCTAGAGCCCACAGACCTGGAGAATGGCATTTCCCTCTACTACGGGTCCTGCCTAGCCCAAAAAGGAAGGGCTGAAAAGAAATTGGCTTTCTCTGCTCTGTCATTGGTTAATCAAGAATAGGACTTTGGTTGTTGAGTGACATGCAGTCTCTTTTAGGTTAGGATGAGACCTTCTTGGGGGGCAGATTACATCTGCCCACTATGGGGTTTCTTGCATCTTCCACTGTAGCATCTGATACCGGCCATTGTCAAAGACAGGAAACCGGCCTAGGTGGGCCCCAGGTCTGATCCAGCCTGGCAGCTCCTATGATTGGCCGAGCGTCAGGATCAGTAAATTAGGTTAGAACAGCTTAAAGCAGTAAATTAGGTTAGAACCGTTTAAATGAGCTTAAAGACTTGTTCTACTGGGCCCTTTCGGAGAGACCTACGATGCTCTGCAACTGTTATTATTCCAGTAAGGGAAATTATCCCTGACACTTCCAGGCCTGGCCAGCTGAATTATCTGGGATGCTACTTGCCCCCAAGATCTGGAAACTCCCTACATGGGAGAAAAGTGAAGTTCTGTGAACTGGCCAGTGCCCCTCAGTAAGTCACTTAGCCCTGTTCGTGTGAACCACCAGTGCAAACCAACAAGCAGCTCCGTCATTTGCTGGCAGTGACCACGGCCTTTCGAACTGAGGCTGTTTCAAGCCAGAAAGGCCCTCGGGAAGTGCACTTCCCTGAAAGTTGATGGGGGAGGGGAGAGCTGAGTTTGCTTTGGACCCAGTTCTATTTTTAGCTCATTGAAAGTGCTCACCATTTAGTACCCAGAACCCTTTGCCAGAGGGGGGCAGGGACTCCTGGGAGAGCTGTATACTGGCGCAATCCTCTGCCAGTGCTTCTCCCCTGCACCGTTGGCAAGTGAGAACGGGACGGGCGGCTTCCATATCTTGGCCAGAACAGCCAGATGGGGAGCGGGTACCCTGACCGGGCTGGCCTCTGCTTCAGGGCTGTTGCCATCCAGGGCAGAACCCCCCACAGCTGGCTGGGGATGGGGTGCTGTGCTGGAGAGCTCTCTTTGGGAGAACCTCTCCTGAGCCCACAGGCCAGTCTTAACCCAATATCTAGGGACTGCTCTGCGCCCAGACCCCTCCAGCCAAGTGCCCCTTTCTGCCCCAGCACACCCCTACACTAGCAGTTACAATGAGGGCCCTTATGCTGCCCCCGTGCTGGGGGAATCTGCCCCAGAAGCAGCTCCCTGAATGCCCCGGAGCAGCATACAGCTGTCTTACATCCTTGAGGTGGGACACTTAGCACAGAGCTGAAAGCAGTTCCCCAGTCAGAGGCTCCAACCCAGCCGTCTAGCCAAGTAACATAACCACCTCCGACAGCGATGAGCACCAGCAGGCAGGTCCAAAATACAGACAGGCCTTGTTTGTGAAAGGAAAGTGCTGTCTACATGGTTTTGGTGCATAAAAGGAGAAGCCAGGGGAACTTGCTCTGTCTTGGGAGAAATGCACCAGTTTAGGCACTCTTTTAAGGGCAATTTATCACACACACCTGCAAGTTTGAGAGCTTCGCCAGTGGCTCTTGGAATGATGAGTGACCTCTGGGTTTCGCCTGATGCTGCCAATCCACAAAGTGTAGGCTGGTTTTGATACTTCTTCTGAATGTTATCTCAGTGCTACAATCTCCTTATCCAGATCACCTCCATGCATTCCTGGATGTTCATTAATCTTTCCCCTCTGGAGTTCATCTGCAATCCCTCTTCAGTAAACTGCCCGTTCAATACCCTACTTTCACCCTAACACTAGGAAATGGAGTATTCCTCAGCAATGGGGAAGGGGGTTGAGAGTCTGACTCTGTTCTCACTTGTACCCCTGTATATTAGAAGTAACTTCACTGAAGTCAGAGGAGTTAGACGGGGTACAAGCATTATCCCTGGTAAATTCACCCATAGCAGAGTAAAGGCTTTTCTCCTACAGAATGCTTTAGTCCAGTTTCTAGGTAGTCAAACAATGCCCAGGCGCCTTTGGAGGTAAATAGTACTCCTGCCCCAACATATCCACCCGGGGACCCCCTTGCATAGCACCTTGTGTCATAATTCACACCATGTGGGTATAAAATGCTGCCGCCAGTGCACGAGAGCAGCGAATCCTGATTTGGGAGCATTTTCTTCTCACTCTGCGCAGGTGCACGTGACAACTCGCAATGCAGGGCAGCAGGGAATCAAGACACCACTTGGACAGTTTCGTAACTAGTAGGAGAAAAACAAATTATGACTTTAGGATGGAGTACTGATTAAACTAAAGGGTATTTGCACTGTTGTGAAGGGGAGTCTACTGGGATTCAATACCTTTGTCTACATGAGGAAGTTATATCAGTATAAGATAAGGGGTGTGTTTAAACTGCTATAATTTTACCAGTATAAGTCCCCATGTGGAGCCTCTTATTCTGGAACAAGAGAGCCTTTTTCCATTTTAGTTTGTGTCATTTTGGAAGAGGTTTAAGCTAAACAAACAAACAAAAACAGCCACTCTTATTCTGTCCCCACCTGGGGAGTTATCTAATTATACTGCAGAACAGGTAAAACTGTCCCATGTAGACACACCCCGACTCCCTTAGACTTCAGACAAAGGCACTGGTGCACTAAGAAGTACTGTCCAGCAAGAACTCCCCCCAGCTTGGTTTTGGTTTTCCTTGGGGATTTGTTTTCAAAGACAGGGGGGTGGGGGATTTTTTGTTGGTTTGTTTATTTTGTGTTTCTCTAAGTGAAAATAAGCCTCAACCCATTTCATGTTGCATTAAAAGTTAAGAGGCTTAGGGCTGTATTCTCACTTCAGTGTGTAGGCAGCAATGTGTATGGATAATCTGCAGGCATCGAGATAAGAGCTTTAGCATCCATTACATACAGGCAAATATCCAAAGGCCAAGGGGAGCTTTACGTCACAGCTTCCTTTGGATCCCATTCTAAACAGACCCCACTGTCTTTTACTTCCTCCCAACAGCTTCATGGCTTAAGTAATCAAGCAGCAAATGCAAAGAGGGGCCATGCTTGGTCATAGCGTGGAGATTTAATGAAAGGATTGAATGTGATTTCTCCACATCTTAGCCAAGCTGTTTTCCAGTCACCAGGATCCCAAATCTTCCCCGTAACCTAACAAAACCCTTTAGCCCACACACAGCCTAAATAAATCCCTTTGCCTAATTCAATCTGCTCAGTAATTAATTGTTTCCTTGGTTGGGGAAAACTATGTAAAAGAAAAATGTTGGCACCACACAGACAAGAATAGGCTGCATTTTTTTTTCTGCCTAAGGGAAATGCACTACAATGCTCCACTTTTTACCCAGAGAAGTTATATTTGTGCTTGGAAAATCATAGCTTGTCTATTTCCACCAGCTCATTTGTATTGTGAATACACAGCACAAACACTCTATTTTCATCCCATTTTCTACCCTTCCTTTTCACTAAATGTGGGCCACTGACGCTGAATAGGAATTCTCACGGGCTTTGCAACCTCAGCGCTTCACGAGGAGTAGAGCAGGAACAGGCCGCTACAAAACAGTCCTGCAAACTTGTATCCAACGACCCTTATTGCAGCCTTGGCCTTACAGCAACTGTAGATGTGGAAGCCTGCCTGAGTCTGGATTCATTAGAACCAGCCATCATTGGAGTAAGGAGGTATTACTGCTTCTGGGAGGAAGAGTGACCTTGTGGCTAAGACACAGGACAGGATCTGAGACTCGGACGATCTGGCTTCCATTTCCTTTGTCCACATTTCCCCATCTAACAGGGAGGATTAGGAGGGTTCATCATTGGGGTGGCATAAGATTCCACTCGTTAATACAAGCGGGCACTCAGTACCGTGCTAATGAGCCTTTCCAATACTTTTGTCCACACAGAAGTGGGTACGCGTTTGGTTTAAGAGGTATGTTCTGTCATTTCAGGCTGTAATAGGAGCAAGGGGGCAAAGCACATGGGCATCCCCATGCAGGAACTGCCCATACTGAATCAAAAATTCACACCCCTGAGTAGTGCAGTTATGCTGACGTACCGTCACTGTAGATGCTGGTAGGTCAATGGGAGAATTCTTCCATTGACCTAGCTACCAGCACTCAGCGAAGCGGCTTACCTATATCAATGGAAAAAAACCCTTCCATTGATGTAGGAAACATCTACATTATGGCACCACAGTGGCGTAGCTGTGCCATTGTAGCATTCATAGTGTGCACAGAGCCTGACATCCTGTGTCCAGCGGAAGTGTCAGATAGTCACAGGAAGGTGTTAAAAAAAACATAATGAACAATTTTACAACATCCCCACAAGAGAAAGATTGTCCCAGCCCCAGGCAGACAGTAGTTGGTTTATAGCACGAAAGAAGAGGGCTTATCTCTTTTATAGATTTTAACCCATCAAAGTGTAACTATAATTGAGAGAAGGGATGCTGCAGTGGCTAGTCTGGGATTTGGAAGACCCAGGTACGGTCCCTGCTGTGCAACCAGCTTCCTGTATGTCTTTGAACAAGACACCTAGAACCAGATGTTTTGAAGAATTTAAACTATCTACAATATCTCTAATAGAATTAGTCTCCTAGATACTTCAGAAAATCCCACAAGGCTCTTACCTGCATCATTGGGTCTCTATGCCTCAGTTTCCCCTACAGTTAACACTGCCCTACTTCACAGGGGCATTAGGGTAACAAGTGAGGCAATACAAGTACTTTACACAGATAACAGTCACCTACACATTGCAGCACAGCTCCCACAACACCCACTCGGTACCAGTGTCATAACCCAGAACACATTCACTAAATCCAACTACTACAGAGGTCACCACAAACATAAGGTCAGTCTTAACCACACTGGCACAACCCTGAGGTAGCTCATCTGGGAAAACGCAGCCCCCTCCACTAACGTAATGTGTCAGTTTATAACATGAGTAGTGTTCTTTGTTGTACCAGGAGGAAATGGGCATGAATGTGATTTCAAAGCCATGCATGGCCTGCTAGGGAGGGCAGAACCAAATAGCTCTTAAGATTCAGGAAGGATCTTTGAGTGGACAGTGGTGCAGGCCAATTTTGTTTGCTAAAATCAGGGTGTTCCTAAAGGGCAGGCTTTTCTTCAAGTGTCCAAGGCGAAGATATTTCCATTGCCAAAAGCCACCACAAGCTGCACTTTGCTCCTTTCACGCCTGATGATAAATTGATGCTAGTTTGTCCTATGAGTGAATTGGGGCCTGTGAGATCAGATATTGCACCATAAGAAAACATTCAATGCAAGGGAGGTCACTGCAATGCTGAGGTCTCCCAGTTAACCTTAATAGTCTGCTGTTTCCAGTCAAATTTCCTCCTCAAAGAGTTTCCCGTTAGATGTTCTGCATGCAAATTAGCCCTAAGCCTGAAGTGACTGGTGGACAGCGTGTGCTTGCTTCTCTCGTTTAGTAAGCTCCGTGCTATATTTTTACTATGCAGGCTGCTGCGGAGGGACCGTGGTAAGGTACATGGGGAAGAAGCTCTGAATGGTCCTTATCTGGATAACGTGTGGGCTCCAGCCATTCCTTTTCCTCTGCCCCTGCAGAAGACCCAGTCACCCCAGTGATGTTTAAATAAATGGGCAAGGTCTTTCCTTCACCAGTCACAGACACCACAAAAGAGCTGGATTTTCTATAACCTCTCAGAGAGCTGTGGGAATAACTGATGTTTTGGTTCACTAGCCGTGATGGCAGGCCAAATTCTGATCTCAGTTACACCAGGAAAAATCTGGATTAAGCCCACTGGATACTATCTGGCTAGGGTTTAAATTGGGGGGGGAGAAAAAAAGCCGATATTAGTCCTCCAAGCTCCACCCACAAAATCATTTCTGGCCGCGTGAGTCACCAAAATGAGAGGCCACTCGCTATGAATTGTGTAGATTTTCAAGACATGATGATGCAGCTCCCCTGGGCTCCTTGAGCTTCCCGCCAGCTCAGCGGGGCTTGGATATACCCTTGGGCTCTGCCAGGCTCATTGGGCTCAGTTCCACATTAATTAGGGGGACTAACTGGTGGTACCTCCAAAATGTCATCTATTTGTGGCAACCAAAGTGAGACTTCACTCACTATAACTTGTGCAGATCTGTGAGCCTCCGTCTCTCTGCTTACATAAAGAATTAAGTAGGTAACAATGTAGATACTTAAATCATCATCTGTATTAATGCCTTGCTGAGATGGGGCTGTTCACTGCTCTCTGAGCTATCATTTCAGGCTATCCGCAGACTTAAACATCTCTGCATCAGTCACATTTTCCAGGGATTTTTCATAATCTTAACAGCTAAAGACTTAATATCTAGATATCTCAACAAAAGCTGAAATTCTGGAGAACAAGACAGCAATTTGAAGGCGATGTCAATTCACCCTGCTGCTACATACTGGCTGAATTCAAGCCTTGGTCAATTTTAGGCCATTCTAAAGCACTTATCAGTCTGCTATCTAAGGATCTTGTCTATTCTGAAATCTACTTGTCTACTCCTGGTGCTGCATGACTACAAATCCCTAGCGCTGATGCACTGGGCTAGTGCGGCTTGCCTTCCTTTGAAATCAGTGTGCAAAGTATCTCAGTGTAGCCACAAGTGCCAATACCTTGATATAAACAAGAAGTGAATTAGCCTTGGCACTTCCACCCGTGTAGCACTCCATTCCCCCTTGCTGGGATTATTGTTATTGAGGCAGGCTATTACCATGACACTAATTTAACCATAACGTCATTTATTAAATCAAAGGCCAAATGGTACTTACACGATTGCTCTGATGATGCCTAAAAAGCCTAAATAATAAGCAATTTACTACAGCCAAAAAGTAACAAAACATTAATAAGCATTTGATCAAGATAATTACAAATGGGCTACACCCATATTGGTTGGCTCCCACATGATCAGGCAACTGTTGCAATAACCCCTTAAGACTTTACTTTTTTATACCCTTTTACCAATCAATTGAGGTCATTGCCAATTACCAGCCCTAAACTAAGGCCAGAAAAAGCAGTTTTTGATCTAGCCAATTATTAACTGCACCTGTTATCCAATTAACCATGTTTTGTTTCTATTACTTTTGCTCACTCCTTAAATAAGATACTACTGGAATTTCAAAGGTGAACTACAAATTTAACACAACTCTTCTTTCTCATGATCTTATCCTTTTTGGTCATGTGTGTTGGGCCTATTGCTGATGCTAATCTTCCAACTCAATTTAAAACCATAGTTCTCCCAAAACTAATGTGGGCCTATGTTCCTACGCCCCTTTTGTGTTGCACTAGCAGCAGCTGGTAGAGCAAGTCAGACTTTTATTATTATTATTATTTTGGTCTTAAATGACTTTTTGTTGAAAAATGCCATTTTTGTCAAAATCAACGTGTTGGTTTTGACAAATTTTAGTCTAGAAGAAAATGAAATGAGGCATTTTGATAATGTCAAAACATCTCACTTTGACGTTCTCAGAATGGAACGTTTTGATTTTTCTTTTTAAAACATGTAAATAACATTTTTGAAAAGCTTAAAAGGTCAAAATCTGACGGAAATGTTTTATCAAAATGGAAAGTTTTGATTGTCCCAAAGTGGATTTTTTTTTCAGAATTTCGTTTCAGAGGCACTCTGTTTCACAGCCAAAATTATTTTGCTTTTGTTCCATTTCAGAGCAGAAAAATGTTTGAAATCACAGAATTCCCCATGAAAGAGAAAATCCAGTTCCTGCCCAGCTCTAGTATTTTGTGTAAGTCCTAGACTAATTACGGTGCTTGAACCTACCATCCTGGTCCAGATGCAAGAGTGCTACAAACTAAACTAACTGGGTAAGATAGATAGATAGATAGATAGATAGATAACTATACATGTGGTATTGGATGTAAAGAGGTTTTATTTGGCCAAGGCCCTGGAAATAAACAGTAATTCTAGGATCCTGCAGATTGCTGAGTAATTACACTTGCAGGTTTGAAAGTAATTAACTTGTGACCTGCACCTCTGGTTTCTAACAGAAATAATGTTGTACTTTCTCTATAGTTACATGGTCTGTGGCGCGGGTTTTTTGCTAGTTACCCTTCCATCACTACATAAATTATAACAGTGACAAGTACATAATGCAATGGGACTATTCACAGCGTAAGCCAAGAGGCATTACATGAAATACGATTTATGGAAAAAAATATTAAGAAATCAACACTACAAGGAAAGAATTAGCATCCATTCCCTTGTTTCTTCCAGGATTAGTGCACTGACCTGATTCTATGTATCCAGTGCAGCAAGAACCCAAACAGAAATCTGCACTGAACCATTCACCTTGCCTTCAGCAAAACAGATATTCAGTCCTGAACTTCGCCAGCACACCAGGTTTCACATCGTGTGTGAAAGGGTTAACTACTAAGGGATTATTGCCACTGCAGTCAATGGGGCCGTGTACCTGTCTGACAGAAATCTATATAGCCCCTATTCTATTTGTCAAGAAATATAATGCCCAGGTAAAACTGCCCCATTATCATACAGAAATATAGGAGAGAAAAATAAAATCCAAAGGATATTTAGATATTAATATGTTCAAATATAAAGGATATAAAATTATATATAGTTTCATACAAAACTTGGAGAGAGAGATATGCATTGCAGATGTAACATTTTATAATTAATAAAGCTACAATCAGTAAATGAGAAAAAAACTATGAGAAATGTATTTTTTTTAAAGGCTATACCTTTTTATGGCTAAAGCTGTTAGAAGAAAGTCTCAAGTTGCTTTGCTTTGGGGTGAAGATACTCTTCCAAATTCCCATGTCCCCTCTGGAGCACGTAGTATTCCCCACTTCACACCCAGCTCCTCCAGACCCCACTTTGAAGCCGCATCTTTCTATCTGGTGGTAGGGAAAGCATCTGGGAATCAGAGCCCTTCTTCGCTAACCCTTAATCACACTGATGGCCAGGTTGTAATACCTAGATTCACACTGAGTGGCGCCTTTCTCCACAAAAGTGATCCCACCAGCCTCAATGGGACTTTCTGTGGCATGAGGTACTGATCGGTGTGAGTGAAGGGATCACAGCTTGGCCATAAAAGGAATCTTTGGTGAGAGGCTGTGTGTGACTGGGCCAGAGAACAGAAGCCTAGGACTGTAAGATGAACTTATGGTCTTACACAGAGGTGTCATTTGCTACAGAGCAACGGGGGCAGTTGCCCCCTTGTTACTCCTCCTCAACTTTTCATAGGCCTATAAGCTCCACTTCCCCTCCCCTAACTTTGCAGGATATAATCACACATAACGTTCTTTATGTTGACACAACTTTCGCCCCGCCCCCACCCAAAAGCTGATTTTTTTTCTGAAATGATGCTCCTAAGAGTTAGGGCTTGTCGACATTTGAAAAGTCACCAGAATAGCTATTCCAGTAATTTTGCTATATGCCCCTGCTATAAGCCACATGTTGAGATATTCCAGAATAGCTCTTATGGTAAATTTCCAAGTGTTGATAAGCTCTCAGGTGCCGTTATCTGCTATGCTATACCCCTTAGCCACTGTCTATGTCAAAGTTCCATTCTTGTTGGTGACCTCTGAATCCTACTTCAGGTAATGTATCTACTGGCTGGTTGTGTTTAACTCTGGACTGGCTACAGAAGCAGCACATTTCAAAGATTTCACTAAGCGCTCCATTTTCAGCACCTTTTTAGAATATGGGCAGTCACAACCTTTATATTGGTGCCAGTGGATTGTTTTTCATTTGCATGGCTTTAACTACAAATTTCTTTATCAACGATTTACTGAAGACAGCATTATGGAGACACTTGCTGGAGTTACTTTGTCAGCATATATTGGAAAATCTCGGTATTGGGCAACTGAGTTTCAATGAATTTAACTAAATGAAATTCATGACTGCTTCACATGGCAATAGTTTAATACAGAAAGAGATTAATTAAATAGAAATTTACTTTACAGAATCCATTGGAAGGTTCCCAACTTAACTTCATTTAAAAGCTTTATTTAGTCTATATATTATCTAAGAGAGAATTGCTGTGCTAGCAATTTGAATCTCTACCTTGGGAAACACAATCAGAGTTCTTTGAGCACTACTTCCTCATTAGCTGTTCTCTAAACAACAAAACAGCAATAATGGATTTAGTATTCCCAGGACACTGAATATGCTTTGCTGCTACCACCAACCACTTGTCCTTTGAAAATCCTATAAATCATTTTTTTTCGGGGTTGGGGGAGGTGTTCTCTGTGTGTGCAGGTTTTATTTTAAACTCAGAGGATTGTTTCCTTTTTTTAATTTCAGGATTTTAATTTGTGGGGGTGAAACCTAGAAGTGGCCCTATTGGGTATAAAAGCTAGATGAAAAATATATTAAAAATGGGATTAAGCTACAGTTGTGATTGAAGGCTTGAGGAAATTACACGGGGTGATCTTGCATTTAGCCACTGAGTGTCACTGGGGGTCTTGAGGTTTCCCAGATCATGAGGAGAATTTGGGAGCCAACTATCAAAAAAATGAATTGATGGATTCCAGGAACTTGGAAAACTAATTTTACTCACAGAAGCTAGAAGGGATATGTCTGTGTTCTTTAGAATAACAGAGAATGAGAAGCAAATGCGTGGAGGTAAAGAAAATGTGGAAGAGAATTAAGGTACTCCAAGGTGAGTAAAGATGAAGAAGCAAAAAGGATGTGACTATGTGGAAAAAGGACCGAACCTTGAAAGGAATTTAACTGGAATTTCATGATGCAGATTCACACACAAGATTTATGCTGGCTCTCCATTCAGAGGTGAAGTTCACCCAGAGGTGACATGATATTCATGAGGTAACCTACTAGCCCTGGATCCAGAAGCAAAATATTTAAGGGGGGGGAACATCTGGTAAAGTACAATGGCCAGCTCATTAAGAGGGGACTGACTCTGACCCTGCAACTGAAAGCACAAGGGTGGACTGCTGGGGCAAATAGAAAATGGAAATTTGAGAGGAGACCAGGATAGTTTTAAAAGAAATGTTTTCACAATATTTTCCCTATTTGTGGACCAATTTGAAAGCTGGCCAGGATGTTTTGGATTTTAACATTTCTAAATTTAGGGGTGAGGGGAAGTCAGGGGACGGAGAAGAATATCATTGCAATTTTCATGATTTTTTTTAAACCCTCTTGATGAAAGTTTAAGTATTTACAGCATGGAGGTCTGTATTTGTCTAGTATTTGTAGCATGTGACGCTGGTGAAAGGTTATACCCACAAAAGCAAGAAAATCTGCAATTAAACCAGGTTTGAGAGAACAACAGTAGGAAAACAGGCAAAAAGAACAAAGAGTTCAGTAGACACCAGGCTCCAAAACTAAGATTAGGTTGGAATTATAAATAAACTCTGGGCTGACTCTGCTCTCACTCCCACCAGCACAAATCTGGAGTAATCCCTGAACTCAACAGAGTTACACTGGTAGAAGCAGAATGAAGATCAGGCTCCATGTCCCTCTCTAAAATCGTAACATTGGTTTCTTTTACTGCCAACTCTTACTCACGAATTTGAGATGCTATTTCATGACATCCTGAGCAATCTAACCCCACAGTCAGAAGAACTATTGGGATGAAATTCAATAGTTCAAAGTGCACGATCATGCACTTAGCATCGAATCATAAGAATTCTTGGTACCAGCTGGGGGCTCATCAGCTGGACGTGACAGAGGAGAACGACCTAGGGGTGTTGTTTGATCACATGACAACTGTGAGCCACCAATGGAATGCGGTGGGGAAAAAAGGGAAATGCAATCCTAAAATCAGACTGACCAAATCTCGCTGGCAACCAAAAAACTCCAGACTCCTGATTTAATAATGTCATCTCCTGCATAGACACTATATTACCCAGAATATGTGCCCACCACACATGGACATCAACCTCTCTCTGAGTCAGTGAGTGAGACTGATTCCCATGCGTGGCCGATGCACAAGATTCTGGGTAATGTAGCTGACCATGGCTTTGCTTCCGTTTCCACCAATGGGAATGCAGGAGGGGTGGGGTCAGTGACCTATGGCAGGGCATGGGGGAGAGAGATTTGAAGCGTGAGGCTGCAGTGTGGGCACAGAGCCCTGGTAGGTACTGCAGGAGGGGCAGGGAGCTGGTTGTTGGTCAATATGTCAGGAAAGGGGTCATGCTCCATTCTCCCCCAGGCCTGGGCAGCAACAGGGAGGGGTCAGATGCAGGGGTTAGCAGCTGCTCTTTTCTTGGAAATGTCAGGATCCATCGCTCCTTACACTTGTTTGGAAGGATTGAAAAACACACACACACACACAAGCATGGCAGAGTTATTGACTATGAAGACAATCACAGCCAAAAGCTTAATGTGACTCATTCTGATCCTCCTTTAATTACCCCAAATGGAAGCTGTTCTGGATCAGACTGCCAAGCGGGTGGCTGACTATTACTCAACAATAAGTTTGAGTTTTGTTTTCCTTAAAAAAAAAAAAGGTTGCAAACCAGCTTCTTCATAAAAAGCCAGGGCATGAGATTTTCAGAGGCAATATGTTTATACATAACCTGCTCTCTGATTGCCTGCTACACATGGAGGTGAAGGGATGGAGATTTCAGCAATGGAGTAAGGTGGTACCACTCTGACTGGAGCCAATAGGAGCTTTCTTCATTTACAACAGGGATTAATTTAATTTAACCCAATTAGCCCATTCTCTTAGCTGTCTAGAATGCTACACAGCAAGCAACTGTCCCTGCTGCTCCTCCAGCCGGTGCAATGATTATGTCTACACCAATCCTTGGATGTGACACCAATAAAGTCATTGCAATAGAATACTAGTCACACGATCAATGATATTTACTTTAAATGTGAATGCCTCAGCCTTCCTGCAGTGCCAGGAGACCCTTATCCAGTGACCATGATCTCTTCCCTTGATGTTATTTCAAACAGGATTCATTTCTGCTCATTCAGCTGGAGAATGAACAGGTCTCCCGGGCCAGGGGAGGCTTTGCAAGAGGATCCTGCCTAGCTGGACTCACCAAACTACTGTGCCTTTTGAAACATAAAGCTCAGGATCGTAGTGTAGGTGGGGACAGGGAAGGACAGAGTAAATAAAATAATTTTAAAACACTTCATGCTCCTAAGAAATCATGTGACGAGCATCCCCTTAATCACTTCCTCATATGCTTGTTACCCCAAGTCCCCATCAGCTACTGTTATTTAAGCGCTGTTCTGAGCAGAGAGCAGGAACTGAATCCAGAGTCTCTATTGCGTCACAATGCAGATGCAAAGCTGGTACATTATCTCCACCACCGGAGCTCTTGAGATGATGTTACTAACCTAAGGCGCAGAAGATCAGTATTCAAGTCCTGTCTGTGTCACAGACTCCTTGTGTGAGGCTGGGAAAATCACTGAATTGACCTGTGCCTCATTTCCCCATGTGGATGATAATCCTTCCTTTGCCACTCTAGTGTAGTTAGATTGCAAGCTCTGAGAGGCAGGGACTGTCCTGCTATGGGTTTGCACATCATCTAGCATAATACAGCCCCGCTCTCGCTTGGGACTTCTAAGTGCTACTGTGGTATTATAGACATGGCTGGCAGCATTATTGCCCATTATTAAGGATACCTGACATCTCACATTATAAGAACCTGTTTTCAATTGCTCATAACTTTGCCAAACTTAAATCACAGGGGCTGAAATTTTCCATGCCAGGTGTTTGCCTCGGGCTGAATGAATATAAGCCAAAATTGTTCAGCCATTTCCAAGAACAAAGCTATGGAAAAATGCATTGTTTTGCCCATATCAGTCTATTCTGATGATCTTTTCTTTGAATCTTATGGTGAACCTTCTCTACATACCTTCCAACTACTGCAACAACTGCAGCAGGGATCCTACAGATAACAGTCTACTTCACCAGGCAACCCTGAATTGTCCCCAGAGCAAGTCCATCCTACGCACTGAATGAGGGAGCTGTGGAAAAAATAGTGTGTGATAATTAAAGACCATGATACTGCACATGCATAAGAGGGCTGAATTAAGGTTGCACAGACAACCGTAATTCTGGCATTTCTTAACGTAAATGCTTGATTTTACTTGTCTTCTAACATAGTCTTTTGCTGTAATAAGTAATAATGCTCCTAATAAAGCATCAGCCCTCCCAATGCTCCTGCTGCAATGATACAGATCCACACTGTCCCATACTCATTTGTTCATTCATTCATTCATTAAGTTGTTTAGGGCACAATTAAGCCCCAAACCAGTACTTCTAGCGTTTACAGAAATACTGCAGTAATGAGGCCTGTATTTTGGTTTGTGGGTAGATTCCGTTTTAAAGTTACATGGCGTAATTAAAATGTCTATGCTGAGAGCAACCCTTTGGAGTGCTGGCAGGCTGCTGGATTTGCTGAATGAGAAGAGAGATAAATAAAATGTCCTATTCCTATGTCCTTGACTTTGCCATAGGGAAAGCATATTGCCTGGTCGAGGAAATGAGGCATTGCTAAAATGAAATGGCATATTTAGTGGGAACTTCAACCCTAGTCAGTGGTTCTAAACTGTGGTTGGTGGCTCTCCCATCCAACCCGGCCCTTTCAGTGGCACTATGAAAACCACATACTTCGGGACTGGGAGAGAAGGGGAGCATGTGAGATGATCTCTCTTACACCATTGTCTGCAGAAAGGAAAGGTAGGAGCCGCCTCAGGAATTAGGCAATAGCCACCACAATCCTCTGCTTATTACAGCAATCATTAGCAGAGCAGTGAAGTGCGATGTCAGAGTATTATGACATCAGGCGAGAAATAAGCAGTGGCCATGACAGATACAGCCATTTTCTGCAATATCTTTGACAAATCTGATTGAATTGAGTTCAAGTAGCTTTGGAGTCCATTGTATTAAAAATGCAGCGATTATGCATTACTACAGACTTGTCTGTAACTTGAGAGACGTGACCAATGTAAACCCTGGGACGCTTTATGAGCTTCAAGGCACTATTTGAAACGATGTGCCTGACAAGAAGGAACTTATGGGACAAACAAAGTTAGGTGGGTTTCCCAGGAAATCTCTAGGGGGAAGTGTATGCAAATATACCCCCGATGGTTATGCAAGAACTTGACCTTTTGAAGCGTCATCCTGAGGAAGGGTCCTTTGTCTGCTGATCACCTGTTACATGAGGATAAGATCAGAGGCCCAAAATATGTATAGGAGCCACTCACAGATCCCTGGGTGTTCTTGTTCGGAGTCAAGGCAGTTAGGAACATGCAACCACAGAAAAACCAGTTGGTGGGTTTGAACTATTGAAACCAGATCCCCTTTGGAGCTGGGATGATCTCTGGTCAGCTTATTAGCATAAGTTTAGGTTCTTGCATTGTTTTGAATACATTTTCGCTGTAATGCTTTCCCCTTAAGAATAAATGTGCTTGCTTAGGAAAAGCTGTGTGGTACCTTATAACTGGGGGCAATTACACTGCTCAGGGCCTCTGCAGCCTGATTCATCAGTCAGACTTGCTGGGGGACTCACAATGCAGGCAGGGAACTGCACAGCCTGGCAAACCCCAGCCAGCAGAGAAAGAGACAGGTGTCTCCACCCAAGAGAGGTGACGGCTGGGGAGCCAGAAGCCTGACAGTGGGTGCCCTGGCTGGACCATGGAGAGGGAATACAGGTGCAGTTGCCTTGAACTCTGACACTGCTGCCTACTTAAAAAGCAAAAGATCAGTTGCCCAAATTGAATAGTAAAGGGAAAGTGAAGAGTAATGCAGCTAAATATCAGATACGCTGGATATCCTTCATCATGACTAAGTAATGAACAATCACTGGTGTCAGGAAAGTTTGCATTGTCATCATTAGTAATGGAACAAGAGAATAAACAAATTCAGAAGTGCTGGCAGAGATTGCTGAAGTATCTGAGGCTACCTTAACACATTGCCCAGTCTCACAGAACACACTTCACAGGCTCCCTCCTTCGCAACCCAATGACCTCAAGGCCATTGACGCAATCAATGGCACTGCAGAGAATTTGGCTCAATGTGTCAGTGACCAGTTGTTCAAATACCAGTGACATCTTGTTGTTGGTTATGGTGTTTAAAACGTATACGGGCTCCTCAACGGTAGGCTCTAGCTATTGCCTGATGGTTGATCAGTTGAAAGCAGTAGTCCGATTCTGTTCTACTGTGGATCTTATACCATGCCCATCACTGCAATATCTGAGCCCCATCCACAGACAGACACCACATTTGGTCCGTTCTTCCCAAGGAACAAAGTAAATGATACAAAGACCCAGGATCTTCCTCCCAGTATATGTCACTCACGTACACAAGTCCCATTCACCTTGAATGGGAGTTAGCAAAAACAACAGAAAATTGCACACAGGTAATTCCACTTGCAAGAACGTCAAGCTGGCGTTCTAGTGGGTCCAACACCTGTTGCCAGAAATCTCTCTCCAGCCTACTGGCTTGAAAATTCCCCACACCAATGCCACATCCCCCTACCCTGCACCACATGGCCCCTTCTGTTGTCAAGACTGACCATAGTTTAGTCCTGTGCTTGTCTGGGATGCTCCATCCAAACAAGAGGGTCTCCTTGCTCTCCCAGGCCCCATTAACAATTATGCTGTGTCTGAGTTCAATAGGTTCTTCTGGAAGGTTCTTCTGTCATGACTCTCTGAATTTAATCCTTTCGAAGGACATTTCCCTCCCAAGTACTCATATCTCAGTGATCCAGTAACATGCATTTCAGTACCACCATAGCCATGACAGGAGCACTGAAGGAAGTGGATGGAAAATAGGCTTCCCCCAGCCCCTATGGAGAAGTTAAATACAATTGAATTTGCTGTTAATTGGGTGGGTGGTTTCATCAAAAACTGCCAAAAGACAAAACAAAATATGATTTTTCTGACCCAAAATCCCCATTTTTCTAGGAAAGCAGGCACATTCTGCTAAACACTCTTGTCAACAACTCATTTTTTTAATCAAAAACTATTTTGATGGAAAATTTCTGACTAGTTCCATTTAGACCCCCATTTCGTGGGCCAAACAGCAGAAGGCTATGCTATGTACATGTTTTGGCTTTATTACTGCATGTTCTGTTACTTCGTCTCTTTGGGAAAGTTGTAGGGACTGACCCAAAGCTCATTAAAATCAAAGGAAAAACTCACCCTGATCTAGGTACTTACATGGCCTTCATCATTGTCGTATCTGAGCATCTCAGAACCATTCATGAGACAGAGCTTTCTTAGGGGCTGACCCAAGACTGTGGAAGGAACTCCCCAAGAACTAAGGACCATGACAAACCTCGTAACCTTCTACTTCAAGTGCAACGCATCAGGGACACCTTCTCTAACAGAAACAGAGTAGCAACATGTGTATTAATTTTTCTCATTAGTTATTGAGACAGGTGGGTGAGGCTCAAAACCTTGTCCCCTTCCACCAATAGAAGTTGGTCGAATAGAAGATATTACCTCAGCTACCTTGTGTCTCTCATACTCTGAGACCAACACAGCAACAACAACACTACAATTCATTAATGGTTGTGAGATGCTCATATATGACAATGATGAGGGAGATATATAAAGGGCTGTCAAGCAATCAAAAAACAATTTATCACCATGAGATTTAAAAAATTAATCGTAATTAATTGTGTTGTTAAACAATAATAGAATAGCATTTAAGTATTTTTGATGTTTTCTATATTTTCAAATATATTTATTTCAATTACAACACAGAATACAAAGTGTACAGTGCTCACTTTATATTTATTTTTTATTAAAAATATTTGCACTGTAAAAAACAACAAATTATTAGGTGAATTGAAAAATACTAAGTACTGTAGTGCAATATTTTTATCATCAAAGTTTAACTTACAAATATAGAATTATGTACAAAAAATAACTATATTCAAAAATAAAAGAATGTAAAACTTTAGCACCTACAAGTCCACTCAGTCCTACTTCTTGTTCAGTCAATCGCTCAAACAAGTTTGTTTACATTTGCAGGAGATAATGCTGCTCACTTCTTGTTTGCAATGTCACATGCAAGTGAGAACAGGTGTTCGCATGGCACGGTTGTAGCCAGCGCCACAAGATATTTGTGTGCCAGATGTACTAAAGATTCATATGTCCTTTCATGCTTCAACCACCATTCCAGGGGAAATGTGTCCATGCTGATGATGGGTTCTGCTCGATAACAATCCAAAGCAGTGTGGACCGACGCATGTTCATTTTTATCGTCTGAGTCACATGCCACCAGCAGAAGGTTGATTTTCTTTTTTGATGGTTTGGGTTCTGTAGTTTCCACATTTGAGTGCTGCTCTTTTAAGACTTCTGGAAGCATGCTCCACACCTCATCCCTCTCAGATTTTGGAAGGCACTTCAGATTCTTAAACTTTGGGTCGAGTGCTTTACCTATCCTTAGAAATCTCACATTGGTAACCTTCTTTGTGTTTTGTCAAACCTGCCGTGAAAGTGTTCTTAAAATGAACATGTGCTGGGTCATCATCAGAGGCTGCTATAACATGAAATATATGGCAGAATGCAGGTAAAACAGAGTAGGAGACATATAATTCTCCCTCAAGGAGTTCAGTCACAAATTTAATTTATTTTTTAATGAGCATCGTCAGCATAGAAGCATGTCCTCTGCAATGGTGGCCAAAGCATGAAGGGGCATAGGAATGTTTAGCATATCTGGCATGTAAATACCTTGAAACACCAGCTATAAAAGTGCCATGCAAACACCTGTTCTCACTTTCTGGTGATGTAAATAAGAAGCGGGCAACATTATCTCCCGTAAATGTAAACAAACTTGTTTGTCTGAGCAATTGGCTGAACAAAAGGAGGACTGAGTGGACTTGTAGGTTCTAAAGTTTTACATTGTTTTGTTTTTTTAGTGCAGTTATGTAACAAAAATATTCTACATTTGTAAATTGCACTTTCACAAAGAGATAGCACTACTGTACTTGTTTGAGGTGAATTGAAAAATACTATTTTATCTTTTTGCAGTTCAAATATTTGTAATAAAAAATAATATAAAGTGAGCACTGTACACTTTGTACTCTGTTGTAATAGAAATCAATATATTTGAAAATGTAGAAAAACATTCAAAATATTTAATACATTTCAAATGGTATTCTATAGTTTAACCGTGCAATTAATCGCAATTATTTTTTTTAATCGTGATTAATTTTCTTGAGTTAATTGCACGGGTTAACTGTGATTATTGACAGCCTTAATATATATATTTGACAAAACACACACACACACACACACGTATATATGATTTCAAAGATCCAATACAAACCCATTCCAAACACTTCTCCCCATGGAGAGAGGAAGAGAGAACAAACACGTGACAGCTGTTACTCATAGTTTAATGCACTACTGGAAGGTACTACACCAGTGATAGCAATATAAGAATATCTACAGAAGAGATTTTGTCCTTACAATAGCCCAGTGAGGTACACAAGTATTATCCCTATGTTGCAGATGCAGAATGGAAGCAGAAGATTGATTAGGTGACATGCCCAAGGTCACATCGGACTGAGTCAGTATTTGAACCCAGCTCTCTTGAGTCACAATCCAGTGCCCTATCAGCAGACTCTCTTTCCTAGCACTATCCCAATGGGCTTTGAATCAGGCCCTTAATTCTGCATGATTGAGGTAGTTAATGTGGGCTCAAGCAGGGGTGTTTTCAGGAGGGAGGGAACACTCCTGAGTATACATTTTTGCCCCGGCCAGACCACCAAATACCTCCTCCTCCATGAGCTAGTAGGTGGCTTACCAAAGTAACAAACACCTTTTGCAAACCAAGGAAGCCATCCTAATATTGGGAGAAAGCCAGGAGTGATCTCAGACGCAGAGGTGCCCTCAGGCTAGCCTTCATATACCCTCACACTAATCAGAACGCTTCGAAACAACCAGGTTGGTCACACCAACCCTTAACTGACACTCCCAATATCCATCTCTCTTGACAAAGAATCACTGAAGCCTGTCAAATCACTATCTAGCTACCTAGCACTCCCTCTCTCCCCCCTCTGAATGTCAGCATGAGAGGTGGCTTCACACTGTAATTGTGTCACAGAGGAGACTTGGTACTATATAATCATTTACCGCTGTCCTCCCCTCCGCTCCCTTTCTTCTTCATCCTCTCACTTTGTCTCTATTCCCTCATTATAACCACTTGCCTTTTTCACTGTTCTCCTGTTTACCCACACCCCCAATCCCACTCACTGCTCCTATAGCATCATAGAAATGTCAGGCTGGAAGGAACTTTGAGAGCTCATCAAGTCCAGCCCCCTGCACTGAGACAGGACCAAGTAAACTTAAACCATCCCTGACAGGTGTTTGTCCAACCTGTTCTCAAAAACCTCCAGCGAGGGGGATTCCACAACCTCCCTAGGAAGCCTATTCCAGTGCCAGTTAGTTTTCCCTAATATCTAACCTACATCTTCCTTCCTGGACATTAAGCCCATTCCCTCTTGTCCTGCCTGCAGTGGGCATGGAGAACAACTAATCACCATCCTCTTTATAACAGCCATTAACATATTTGAAGACTATTACCTGGTCCTCCCTTCAGTCTTCTTTTCTCAAGACTAAACATGCCAGGTTTTTTTAACCTGTCCTCAGATGTCAGGTTTCCTAAAGCTTGTGTTGTTTTTTGTTGCACTCCTCTTCTCAGCTCTTTCTTTTTCTCCAATGCACTTTTTACCTCCCTGTTATTCTGTAGGAAGGGAGGGTTCCTGGCTGAGCAGGGAACTGAGAACCAGCTCAACCAGGGGCTTCTAGGTTTTATTCCTGGCTCCCTGGTGCATTCTGTGGTCTTGGACATATCACTTTACCTTCCATTTTGCTCATCAGTAATATGGGGATATTAGTACTCAGCTCAGAGGAGTTGGTAAAGCTCTTTGAAATCCTTCCATGAAAGTTCCAGGATAAGTGTAAAGTGTTATTAAATAGCAATCCCTTCATCCACAATCGTTTTTAGTTTTATTCCCAAAGAGTGAAAAATTCATCCCTACAAAGAGCCAAAGCACAAAGCGTAGATAGTACTTATGTCTCAGATGGGCCAAAGTGCTGCTAGAGGTCTTGTATTTCCCCTATGCATGGGGGGTGAATTTTACCCAACATCATTTTTTCATACCTCCACAAAGTTAAGAAATCTGCCCTATATATGTTGTTTCTCTTGCCTTTTGATGTAAATTGTTCAGTTTTAACATGTTTAAAACAAACATATGGAAGTACTTCTTCACACAATGCAGAGTCAACCTGTGGAACTCCTTGCCAGGGGATGTTGTGAAGGACAAAAGCATACCTGGGTTCAAAAAAAGAATCAGATAAGTTTATGGAGAATAGATCCATCAAGTGCGACTAGCCAAGATGGTTAGGGAGGTAACCCCATGCTCTGGGTGTCCCTAAACCTTCAGCTACCAGACATTGGGACTGAAAGACAGCCATGAATCACTTGAACTTGCTCTGTTCTGTTCATTCCCTCTGAAGCATCTGGCATTGGCAACTGTCAGAAGACAGAATACTGGGCTAGATGGATCATTGACCTGACCCAATATGCCTGTTTTTATGTTCTTGTGTATATTTCTTGCCCTGTGCAACGTCCCTGGGTTTTCATTCGTGTGTCATCAATGACAGATTTTTTAAAAATATCTTTCAAAAGCATTTTGAGCAACTGAATCTACCAGAAAACTAGGACAACTGAACTGCTCCAAATGGTGAAGTGATCACACAGAAATGGGATAGAATTCTAAACACATTTTGAAGAGTAACAAAGGACAAATCTGGGGAAAGGAGTCCTGATGGCAAAGGTTACTTACTCTAACTTTAGAAGAACTGGCTTGCAGTCAGGATTAGATTTTCTCCCAACCATATTTCCTTACATAATACTGAAGAAGGTTTCCAGTCTCACTGCCCTCGCCTTCAGGGAGAGCAAAACAAAAACAAAACACAGTGTCCAAAAACCATTTGGATAATTGCATTATGGGCACTTGCCTTTTCCCCTGGAGCTATTTCCAGAATCACTGGGGATGCAACTGGGTTAAAGCACAGGACTGGAAGTCATGAGACCTGGGGCCAGATTCACCCATGCTTCCACTAGCTGATACTGGAGAAAACTCTGGCAGAGGGCCCTGAAATGGAGAGCCTTCGAGTGGAGAGTGGAGGATGGAGAAGGTTGCACTGATATAAAGAGGCAGAAATCTCCCTTGCACCAGTACACTTAAGGAAGATAAAACACAAAAAACACTGATCCATGGCAACCCCTCAACAACCTTCACCAGCAGGGCTCCTAAGGAGTCTAAGCTAAAGCCATCCTCCCTACTTACCCACCCAACGTGGAACACCTGAGGGAGGACAGTGGAGCTACCTGCCACCTGCACTCTGTTGGGGTGAATGCCCTCCCTTTCTGGGTTGCCGAAGGCCTTGTTAATGAACAGGGGTGTCATTTACACCACTCTGAGACAGCACTACTGAATTTGTCCCCGAGTCTACTCCCAGCTCTAGCACTGATTTGCTGCTTGAACTTGATCTTTAATTTTAAATCACGATTGGATTTTTTCTTCTAAAAGTTCGAAGGGGAATTAATTCAGTGAAGTGCTAGGACCTGCGTTATATAAGAGGTCAGACTAGATGAGCATAGATTATGAGGCTAGAAGAGACATCTGTGAACCGATGGATATTGAGAGAAATCCCAAGAGATACTCAGTCCTACTGGGGAATCAGATCTCTGCTAGAGTCAATGGGGTTTGCTGGTCCTTGGAGCTGGCCCACCAATCAAAAATCACCGTGTCCTTCTCTACTATTGTCATTCCTTTGCAGTCTCCAAAAACCAGCATAAATATGATTTAACTGTTAACTGGCCATCTATTTAACATTCACTGCCTGGGGCTCCACCCTAGTGCCTTCAGATTACTGGGGATAAAAGAGGAAAGTTTGCTTCATGACACTGGCTAACCCATCCCAGAAGGATAATAGGGGTAAATGTATATTCATGAGTCAGCAAGCAGATTGCATGATGCCCTTGCACATCGTTACACCCCCAGGAGTCACTGCCAGTTCAAACCAGAGCAGGTTATTAATCAAGGCCAGCTCCTGAAACCCAATAGCGAGAGTAAATCTGACTAACCTACTTCCCCCAGCAGCTGCTGGAATCCCTACCAGATTTTACTATTTTTGAATGACACGAGCAAGGGGCTATTTTGCACCTGGGCTTGTCTAAATAAGGACATTACTTTTTTAGAAAACAAGGACTGAAAAGCCTGCAGTGGAGGTTGTTTTAGAAATGACGCCGCCTAAGAGATAGCCCATAAAGGCATCTTCCCCACTGAGAAAGAGAGGCTTGATTCTTTCATAGCCTGGAAAGAAGCAGCAATGGAATCAACAGAATCTCTCTCCCTCATTTCATAGCCACTCCAGAGGGAGGATACACCGCTATAAGAAACCTGACCAAGTGGTCAGAAATCGGATGCAAGTCTCTGTCTTTGCCGCTGTATGTAGCAGAGGAGGGGAAAACAAGGCACAGCCTGGGGACAAATCTTGTTACACTTAGACAGCAGCTAACAGGTTTCATTCATTTTTTTCCTATTAACTCTATCGCGTTGTAAATTTCACTCAGAGAATCAAGCAGAACCAAACCTCCAGCTCTACTGGTCTCCGTGCTGGCTACAGAGTAAAAAAACAAACAAACAAAAAACCCACCTCCCGCCATCCTCCTGGGGAGCTCAGCGGCACTGCCCAGCGCCGAGGCGGATTTCGAGCAATCGTGCTGTGATTTGAAACTGACGAGGGCTCCTTACCTGGCTGGCTGGGTTCCTTAGCTCTGGCGTTTGCCAAACCTCTGTTAACAATGCGAAAGGGGAGGGGGATGGAAAAGGCGGCTCCTTTTCAAAAAGCTCCCACGCCCAGGTGTGTTACACATGAGGAGGATTTCAGAGACTTCTTAAAAAGCCAGTGCCTGGGGGTAAAAAAAAAAATCGTCCAGCGCTTTAAAGGTTAACCTCCTCTGCTGAACAACATGCGTTTTATCCAACCACCTCCCGGAGTCGCTTTCTCAGCACCCTGACCAATGAATGCAGCCAGTGGGAAGGGCTTAGGATGCTGGGTAGGCTGGGTCCCCCCCTCCCCTTTCTCACCCCCTCCTTCCCCCATTTTTTGTTTGTTTTGTTTAGTAAATTAATGCAGCAAGAAAGTCCCAAAATCTAGCGAGCTCTATCCGGCTGAGATGGGGCAAGGAGGAGAATGCAATGGATTAAGGGGCCACTGAGGTACTTTTCCTTCTTTCTGATCACCAGGGGAGTCCCAGACCCATGAAACTCGCCCTCGGCTTCCTCACCACTTGAGCCCCAAGCAATGGGACACCTTCCCTGCAGCAATAACAGCTTACTCCGGGGGGGGATCTCCCAGAAGGCAGGAATCAACAGCAGCCAAACGGTCGAGCAGGAGAGCAAGATTTCCGGGACAATACAGCACATGCCCAGCACTGACAAATTCTCTTGGATTTAACTGGAGAAGACACCCCAGCTAGAGGAGGAAATTAAAAGCGTTGGGCTGGTGGGGTGTTTTTGGGGGGGGGCTTGGGTTTTTTGGTTTTTTGTTTGTTTGGTTGGGGTTTTTTTGGTTTTCCCCCCTAGCTCTCCTCCCCCATGGCAAATATACTCTGGTTGCATCTCGCCTGTTCCAGCAACTCGATGCCAGGACTGGGATCCCACTGAAAGGAAAGGAGATTTCTGTGCAGGGATCTGCTCGTCCAACCAAACCACACTGCAGTGTGGGGGGCGGTGGGAAAAAAAATCCGCGGTGGAGTTTAAACACCAAGTCTCTCTCCAAGGTGCTGACGCGGGGGTCTCTGTCCAGGGTCCTGGATTCACAGCTTCCTGATCCCCCCCGCAACTCTCTCCTAGGAGGATTCTCTGAACATGACCACGTAGGAAGTTCCAGCACTTTATTCCGCCTGGTTTGGTTTTTATTACCGCCGTTGTTGTTGTTTTTTTAAGTGGAAATTTAATCATTGGTTTATTTATTTTTTTAAACTCGTGGACTACAAATCACCAGATCCCAAACAATGTTTAACGTCAATGCACTTGGAGTCTACGTTTGGGAAACTCTAGTATTCTTCAGGTAGGCTGTTTCCTACTGCTCACTGGGCTAGGATGTGTGCATGGATGGATGTGCTGATGTTTCCTTGGGGTTAATACCTGGGCTTGATATTCTCCAGCCATCAGTTCCCCCCCACCCCCTCCACCTCCCTCCCTTTTCCTTTCTGATTATCCCCTGGGTCTGACTATTTAACATTCCAAGGCTAGAGACTTTCGGTACCGTTCTGAGTTACTCCGTTTAATTAGCACTGCGTTCTCTCTCTCTCTCTAACCGCAGTGCTGAAAACCCCAGGTCCTCACACTGGTAGGAAAGTGACAACTAGTGGTGGCTGAGAATATTGCATTTGAACTTGCACCACTAAATCGTTTATTTTCTTCTTAAAATTGCAGGCTTGAGGGGGATCTGTTTCCATGTTCAATTATCATGATACCTTTAGAAATAATGGACTTGCTGATTATGGAATACTCAACCTCCTGGTTTTCAGCCTGTAATGTATACACCAGCTGGACACACAGGAGTAAACTCATTTCTTTTCCTAAACTTTTTACAAACCACTTAAAAAAAATCCTAAAATTAGAAAGAAAAAAACAGGTGATGAATAAGGTCATTTTGCAACATGATGCACTTTAAATCTTGATTTTGATCAGCTCTATTTTGAAGCTATATCTTGTTTAAAGAATAAGGTAGGAGAATGAGCACTAACTCTCTGAAGGGACTCTGTATCACCTCTCTTATGAATGCTTTTATTAAACACATCAAGAGAAATATTGGCACATAACAGCACTGCTGTATATGAATGAATAATGCAATCGGCTGTGATGATAACGATAGATGTCACATACATGCATTTGGAAAATCATTCTTCTTTTATGACCTGCAGGGCTCATCAATCTTACACTTCATTGAAATTGCATGGCTCTCATATGGCAATCTTTGTGTGTTTTAAACATATTAATGCCCAGTATTGTATTTTAATAAGGGACAGTGAATAGTATTCTCTACAGGTATAATTTATATTGCCAGGGTCATTGTTAATTATGTTTTTTTTTCACAATAGTAGTGGGACAAGTATTATCTACCAGATTTTGCTAACCGGCTTTTCCCTACGAATGCCAAGGTCTTCCCAAACATAAAACTTGAAACCTTTTCCAATTCCTCCACAATCAGAATTAAAGAGAAGGAACCCCTGATAAGAAACCACAGTTCACATGCTAATACTTTGTAGAAAATGCACAGCAATTTTGCAGCATAAGCGCAGAGTGCTTCATAATGGGGTATTTAGAATGTAGGTCAAGAAAGTAGGACTTTGGAAACAACTTCTCAGGGACTCTAAAACAACCCAACCTTCAGTTCTTTAAAATGTGTCTCTTCAACTCCCATGTGGCAGCACTGAAAACCATGGTGGAGGTGGGCAAATAGGAAACATTTGTAAGCAAATTAAATCCTTCATTTGGCCAGCAGTAGGCAACAGTGAACCAGAAAGATGAGAGAGAAGATTACTTAAACATAAACACATCTTCCCACTTTGCCCTAAACTTTCTGGAATGGTGGCTACCCTTTTCTGGAAAAAAGAACAACAACAAAACAACCACCTAGATGGCAAGAACAGAAGAAAATACCTAAACCAAAGTTTGATGTGGTCCTAATATCATAGACAATGACAGTTTCTCCTCTAAACTGACTGAGGTTCGGAAGAGTCATATTTGTGTATACCCATTTTTCCTCTTGCCTATCTTGGTCTAAAACAAATTCTGCACACTCTATGTTTGATTTGTTTCATGCAGTGTGTGTGAGGGGGGAAGAATTTATATTCAGAGGTACTGAACATCTGCAGATCCTGTTGCCTACCACTGGACTTCTGGGTATGCAGTACCTTTGAAAACCAGGCTCCTGTGTTAATATATATTAATATATAATGCTGTGTATATTACATACATAATTGTGCCTGCATCACTCATACAAAAAGGGTACTTTAGTTTTAGGTGCAATATAAAATATTTTAAAATATTCCTGACAATTATCCTTAACAACAGAAGTTATTTGAATTGAACTAAACTATCACCTGCAATTATTTTCCAAATAAGAAGCAAATCAACAATCCCTGTACAGAGTCAGTTCTCCATATTTTTCTCCCCACTTTACTTATTACAGGCTAAAATCCACCAGCTCGTCAAATCAGGAATAGTTTTTCTATTTCAGCTTTAATAAGATAACTTAAGATTAATAGATTTAATAAGATAACTTCCATTAACCACCGTTTACAAAGTTAATATGCCAACTACCCACGCAGAAGTGATGCATAGGGTAATCCAAGAAAACCAATCTGGTAATCCAATAATCCAAAACAGAAGAATGCATTATATTAAATTATATGGTGTGCCCACTGTATTACCAGTCTGTCAAAAATATTGTGGAAAGAGGGTCTGTGATGTGTCAGCATGACAACTGTAAAATAATAATAAAGAAAAAACCAATAAAGACAGATGGGGGGGAAATCAACACAGCAGATACAGAAAATAAAATTAGATCTGCTGTTTAGCCATAAGGTCTCTGCCAGCCTTACAAAAAAAATCCTATGGGGAAAAATAACATCTGGTGTCTGATTGCAAACATTAAGATATTGCCAATATAATATTTGTTTCTGTTACAGTTGGGGTGTTTTAGTAAGATTTGCCATAAGCAGCTTGATCCGAAGTGTTTTTTTTTATGGAAGAAGGTGTTTTATTTTTCTACCTGCCTTCAGAGAGTGTAGTCACTTTACTGTGACTAAGACAATTACGGAGTCTCTAGGGAAGACCGAATGGAGTGGTGTTTATATCAGACAAATTGTCAGGTTTGTTTTCTAATATTTCTCTAAACTGAACTCCGTAAGGGGGAATAATATTTCTTGAGTTGATAATGGATAGGGCCGCATTTTCAAATACACCCTCTAATCTGTGCATACCTTTATGCAGACATATTAAAATAATGTGTCTAGGAGTCAAACTGTCCAATTTGTGTGCACAAATCCTGCAAATTCCATCATGCAAAACACAAATTTAGAGGCTGTATTTTCAAATTTGACCTGTAATGATCTTGCCTGTATTTCCTGCCTATTATACCACTGCACTAAACCTAGTGATGCAGAAAGATCACTCTAGATGTCAACAGAGAGTGTACATGCACTTAGGCTATATTGGGATGGGATAGAAAATAAGGGGAACCTGGAATATATTTTTACTGAGATGGACATTGCTTTGAAATGATCCACTAAAATAACATGGGCCCAATTCTTATCTCACTTATACTGCTGTAAATCAAGAGTAATTCCAATGAAGTCAACAGAATTATACCAGTATATACAAAATCAGATTCAGGCCCTGCCTGAACAGAGAGTTCTTTGCGCTCACAGGAATGATACTAGATTACTGTTGTGAGTAATCTGCATGCTGAAAGTTGCTGCCCATGTGAAAAACCTGTTGGACTGCTTTATCCAATATTTTCCTACCTGCACCTCCTACTCATCTCAAAAATTCCTTTAAATAATGTATTTGTAAACAATGAGAAGTTCCCATATTGAATATGAAATCCCCGTTAACCTTGCAGAGATCAAGGCACCCACAAATTTTCTTCCATCTCTGGCTCTATGGACTTTAACAAGCAATATGCACTTTGAGCCAGTCACTTCTGTTTCGTGAAAATACAGCGGAGGGAGGTATACGTCCACACTTCCACCATACCTCTGCAATGCTGAATAGCATTGCAGTGAAATCTGGGAGCAGGGCACTAAACGAGGCTTCTAGAGTCATAGGCTGAACAGACGAGCTGCTGTTTCCTTAAGTTAAGGAGCAATTTCCACACACTAAAGAAAACAACATACTGAGAATTTTGCATCAAGACCTGTTCTGCCTGTGTTCTGAGATTATTCTTTTTGTCACTGAAGAAGAATATTTAGCAAAGCCATAAAATAACTGGTTGTAAAGAGGCTCTTTAACTTACTTAGTCTAGGATCTATAATAGCTCCATTAAAGACCATTAAAAGGGTTGCATCTTCAGAGTTTACAAATGTGATGAGGTGGACAGCTCCTCCAAAAGAAACCTTGACAAATCATTCCACTAGAACAGACCGATTTGGAATCACCCCTGCTAGAAGCGAGGCACTTTTGTAAGTTGTCTGATAGAGATTTTTAAAATTATATTTGTAATATTCATTTTGATGGGGGAAAGAAAAGGTCATTTTTAAAAATACACCGGACGCTTCATAATATGTAACAGGCTGCATCCTGATGCCTCTCAGCTAATCACCAGCATCAATTCCTTAGCATGGTAACTGTGTGGGTTATTGGGTCTCTCCTTGATTAGCCGTGAAATCCAAAGGAAACCCCATGATAAAGCAAACAAAAATCGAAGGATCGATAGGTGTCCAAATAGAAACCATGTTTTCTTAAGAGTCTAAATGAAGGAGAGGGAAAATGTAACTGTGCCAGTTGAACAGAATGCTGCAGAAAAGCCACTTTCTCCCTCCCTCCCTTCCCCCCCCCACCCAAAAAAAAGCCTTGTTTCTACTGCATGGTCACAGTCCACTGTTGAGTTACTAAAGGCCAGTTTTCGCCAACCTTATTCTCCTCATTCTGAAAGTTCAGCTGGCATCACTAAGTTCAGATGCCTCAAAGGGGTTACCTGCAGAATAAGGCAGCGCTCACTGAGGGTCCAGATGGCAGAATCTGACCATTACGTACGATGAGCGTGTAAGATCTTTTGTGCTCCCAGGGATTAGCTGAAAACAAGACCTTCTTCAAGGTCATCTGAGTAAGTGTCCAGAATGTCCCCAACTCCACTCCTCAGGGGAAAAGGTCTCTCTATTGGAGAAGGCCTTGCATTCGAGTTAACATTGCAACTGAGACGTCAGAGGAGAACAGCCCTCCAATTCATTTTTAAAAGCATATAGGATTTGAACCACCATCCTGGAGACTGAGGGGTTTGTTACTTTAGCCACAAAGCTATTCAACTCCAGAACGGAAGCACTTGTAAGAAGCAGCATGCTGCCATTCCCATACTCCTGTGTTACCTCATGACATTCATACTGCCAGACTCTCACCGGGTGAATTTGGCTGAATAAAATGAATGTTCTCAGCATCTGAACTAGATGTTAGGATGATAAGGTAATTTCAGTCCAGTCATTGATTAACGCTGACTGATGGCCATTAATCTGAGATGTAAAACCAGCTAAGAAGTCTGATCTCATTTCTACCTGGAGTGCAGGTGAGCAGGGCTCTGCAAACTCCATTGCTAATAGTCACTTGAGAGCATAAACCCAAACCTTCTAATTAATATAACTGGTATTTAAATACTTACAAAAATCACCCTAGCCATATCAGACCATGTCAGAGCATATCCACACACCAGGTCTCAGTTATTCATTCATGGAAATTTTTTAACTGACTTTAAAAACCCCATGTGACTGATACTAAAAGGATAGCTAGGTCGCTAAGGAGCTTTGATTTTTCTCTATTTTGTTTGCATCAGCTCTGATAGACTGCAGGAAGGCACATTAAATCACCTTTTTTTCATTATTTGCTGTAGTAACCCTTTTAATTTGCTACTGTTACCTTAGACAGCTTGACTTACATACTCTCCACTGACTGAGAGCCTTTGTAGGCAGAATCATTTCTATTCTTCCCCTTAGATATTAAGGTTACATGTGCTCTCCCCATATCTAAGCATGTGTGGCTTTTCTTATTTTTTTCTTTCTAAGCCACACTCCCCTCCCCACAATGACTTCACTCATCAGCTGTGACTGTAATGACTCACCTCAAGTGATTTGGGGAAATTAGCTTTATAAAAAGCTGCTAATACCATCATTCCATGGTGGTTTAGCAAAAAGCTAGGGCTAGCGGAAGAGGCGATTCTACTAGAAAGAAATGGCCAGCTGCGTCCTGCTATATGCGACAGAAATCACTATCTATCATGTTTGCAGAGACCCCGTCACCATATTGTCTAAGAGCTAGCCTTCCATGCCTGCTATACTTGTCTTCAAAGAGGGAGAAAGAAAAGCATCCATTTCATCAAACCTTGCATAGTAAAATGTTGTGTTGCTGAGCTCAGTGGTCCACTTCCCCAACAAATGAAACCTTAAAAAGTATACTGGTGTCTATATACCCCTGGGGTAGAAAGGTCATTTTCATGACGGAGAAAGGCTTGCACAGATTTACACCAGTATTTCATTCTTAGAGCTCATGGACCAGCTCCTTGGCTGGTGCAAATTGGCCTAGCTTAGTTGACTTCAGTGGAGCTATGCTGATTTACTCGAGCTGATGTTCTGGTCTGCATGCTACAGATTACACATACACACACAAACAGCTTCTGAAACTCTCCTGATGCTCCAATGGACCGACACACCGATTCTGAGAAACAGCCTTTTTACAAAGCACGCACAGAAATACCCTGCAGAGAATAGAGACAGATCTAGATAGATGCAGTCTTCAGTTATACGGACGGAGCACAACCCATGATGCAGACAATTATTCATTCCATATATTGCGCCACGGTAAGCTGCCGATTTCAGTACTGCAGCACATCTGGTTGGTCCGTAGGCATAGCCGGCATCATATAAATATGTCTTGATCAGAGCCAATTCCAATTGAGAAAAGCCTGAGAAACCTTAATTTACCAACATGGAATTTTGATTTAAAAGCAAAAACAATGAAACAAGAAACCCTCCCATATTCTTGCATCTTTTTTCCTCCTCCCCCCTCCAATTCCTCTCTGACTCGCTGCCCGCTAGAAAAAGGAGAGCCCATAAATAAAATGCCTCATCGGACAGCCTACAGTGGGCTCTGTTGTATTTATCAGTGCCTCATTGTGGGCAGGGGGGGAAAATAACCACGGGGTTGCCAAGACAAAGAATGACATGTGTGGAACAGTGGTTCTTGCAGTGCAATCAATCACTGCATACGTTGCCTTCAGACTCAAGCTGGCAGCAGCAACCCGAGGTACACCAAAATCAAAGACATTTTTTCTCCCTAGACAATGGCCCATGGTACTTGTTCTCATTAACAATGCAGATCTGAAAATACCAGGAGGAGTGGAGTAAAAATCAATGGCAGTCTGGATGCCTATAGTATTGGTCCATGTCAGCAGTGAAGCACAGCATAGCTAGAAATCTGCACCAGATAGAAAATTCCCTTCCATCTCCTCTCAGCCACCCTTGCTTTTTTTATTTTTCTGGCTGTAGTCTTGAGTGAGATGTTACGAAGCAAACCCCTGAAAAATGCCGAGCACCCACATTCTTCAGAGGTGGGAAAAGTAGAAGAACCTTGGAGACAATAAAAGAGAAAGGTAGCTGATTGCATCCAGCAGCTCTGACAGGGTGCTCAGTTCCTCACAAAATCAGGCCTAATACATATTTTAAAAAAACAGTGTGCGAGATTTATAAAAGTCAAAGACAAAGAGGTACCCATGGGAGACACTTGACTGCAGCAGAGGCAGAAGGAGTGGGACACAAACATCAAATTCCTGGTATGAGGTTCCTTTCCTGCAATATAAAGTCTACTTTGAAGCACTTGAAAGGACTGTGGCCAGGATAGCAACTCTTATAATGACATCTTCTGGCCTCTATACACACGGCTCAATTCTCCAGTCAATTCCACCACCTCTATACTAGGGTAACTCTGCCAACCTCACTGCAATTCCTTTTGATTTACTCCACTAAAGCAAGCCCATAGTCTCCCTTTCAGTGACTCCTAGCTCAGATCTATTCTGTTTATGAATCAACACAAGGCCTTCCCCCATCCCCTACCATGATCCTCACAAGCTCTGCCTGCCATCCAAAAATCAAAGCCATTCTCATGCTCTCTGCTTCCTCCATTGCCCCCTGCCATTAAGATTGTGGGATTCGAAATTAGCTGTCAATTGCACTGTTGAAGTGTGCAGCTGAGTCAAATAAGCTTGTTCTTCCATAACAACACTGGCCCTGCAGTGTTGGCAGGAGTGAAAACATGATTTTGTCAGAAACTGCACAGATCTAAGTTGGAGGGTGCATAGGGAACCAGTGTGGGGAGCTCTCACAGTTGTGCCTCAAAGCCTCACCATTCATTTTAAAAGTTACATTTCCTTAGAGATCATGAACGAGCTGGTTAATTACACCAGGCGTCAGAAAGAGCAGAGGTAATATTTACCTTCAGTTCCCCTTTTCAAAGCAAAGTATTCTCTCTCATCTAGCTTTCCAAACCTGCTTTCATTCACCTGGGCTTTCCATGGGCCCAAAGGGCCCTAAATGACTAGGATTATTTTTGATAGAATTGAATTTATTTCTCAGTAAATTCATTTTACCTCAGTACAATGTAATTTTCAGATGGAGTTCGGATGTTACAGTAGTGACTGCGTAATTTCACAGATAAGCAATGGATTGTGTCTGGTATCAGGGTGCCTTTTCATAATGTTTGTGGTGTAATTTCACAGAATAAACGACTCTTTGTGTTGGATGTTACATTTCTATTAATGAAAAGGAACTCTATTTAATCTATGATTCATCACAAACGGCAACTGTAATAGCGTTATCCAGTCTTAAGAAATGTTAACCATCCCTAAACTGAAAGGGGCTTTATTTTTAAAAAGCGTCTGTAGTGAACTCTCTATGTATGCTGCTCTGATGTAAATGCAAGTGATACTAGAAAGGAACACAGGCAGGATAGCAACAAAATGGCAGATGAAATTTAATGTTGATAAATGCAAAGTAATGTACATTGGAAAGCATAATCCCAACTATACATATAAAAGGATGGGGTCTAAATTACCTGTTACCACTCAAGAAAGAGACTTTGGAGTCATTGTGGATAGTTCTCTGAAAACATCCACTCAGTGTGCAGCGGCAGTCAAAAAAGCTAACAGAATGCTGGGAATAATTCAGAAAGGGATAGATAATAGGACAGAAAATATGTTGCCTCTCTATAAATCCATGGTACACCCACATCTTGAATACTGCGTGCCGATGTGGTCACCCCATCTCAAAAAAGATATATTTGGATTGGAAAAGGTTCAGAAAAGGGCAACCAAAATGATTAGGGGTATGGAACGGCTTCTGTCTGAGGAGAGATTAATAAGACTTGGACTTTTCAGCTTGGAAAAGAGACGGCTAAGGGGAGATATAATTGAGGTCTATAAAATCATGACTGGTTTGGAGAAAGTAGATAAGGAAGTGTTGTTTACTACTTCTCATAACACAAGAACTAGGGCTCACCAAATGAAATTAATAGGCAGCAGATTTAAAACAAATAAAAAGAAGTATTTCTTCACACAACACACTGTCAACCTGTGGAACTCCTTGCCAGAGGATGTTGTGAAGGTCGAGACCATAACAGGGTTCAAAAAAGAACTAGATAAATTCATAGAGGTTAGGTCCATCAATGGCTATTAGCCAGGATGGGCAGGGAAGGTGTCCCTAGCCTCTGTTTGCTAGAAGCTGAGAATGGGCGACGGAGGTGGATCACTAGATGATTCCCTGTTCTGTTCATTCCCTCTGGGGCACCTGGCATTGGCCACTGTCGGAAGACAGAATACTGGGCTAGATGGACCTTTGGTCTGACCCAGTAGGGCCATTCTTATGTTCTTATGTACAGATGAGTATTTGAGAGCTGTTAGAAATCAAGGGCCGGATCCAAAATCAAAGGAAAGGCCCCACATTTCCTAGTTGTGAGATAAATGGGTTCACAGATTCCAAGCCCAGAAAGCATATATAAATGATGAGAATATACTTACCTAGAGTCTGAGACCCTGGCCTTGCAAAGGCTTACGTACATGCTTAAATGTATTCACCATAGCCCTGTCTGAGCAAGGTGCTTAAGCACATACCTAACTTTAAGCATGTGAATAGTCCCATTGATTTTAAAGGCTTTGCTATATGAAGAAGTGATCATAAACATTTTTAAGTGTGTGTGTGTCTATATATACACACATGGATTTATTGGATTTGTTTCCTAATTCACGGCCAACTAAAAACAATATTGTATGAAGTTCTGAATTATTATTCTTCATTATTTTTTTAAGAGAGGGATTTTTAAGAGATGTGAATTAGGATTGTAAATCCTATTGAAAGTCAACAACAGTGTTTCCGGTGCTGCCCAAGACACAAAGGCCTTTATCCCTGTCCTGACAAACTGACAATCAAGAAGTCTGAATGTCATCAGACAGGCTGTAATGAGAGTTTGTAGCTTCACAACCGTATATTTAAGTGAGTCTCAGGTAGGGAGAATAACCCCAAATTAAAGTGAAAATAGCAGCATTATCAATACAAGGGCAACAATTAAAAAGGTAGAGCTGTAATACACATAAATAGGAATGGAGAGGTAGCTCCTGGTTTGTGGTGGTGTGTCTGGGACCCCCTGCTCCCCTAGAAGGTTGCATTGTTTTTGCACTATGACAATGCATGTTCATTAGTGAGAGAAAAACTATAATGGGCAACACTGAATTAAAACAGTAAATATAAAGCAGCTTGGACAATGTCATTAATCACGAGAGTGGGGATTGTGAGACCTGTCCCATACAATCTGTCTGCCCCTTTCCTTGTGCCTTTCCTTTTGACCTTGTATATAGCCCAGGGATTTCTTTTTTGCCCTGGGGTTGCTTTTTTCTTCTGTTCTGGCCACTGGACCTGCTCTCAAGTTGCTCTGTCCACCCAGGGTGAGAGATTGTTCCAGCTACCGGTGGCTCTGCTTTGTTTTTGATCGGTTTTATTGGGATACTTTACCGTTCTGGATGAGGCCCTTTGCAGGAAGAAGTAAGAGATGTGGCTGCAGGGATGTGCTAGTGAAGGACGTAGACACCTGCATGCTGCAGCCTGAAAATGATTTTCCTCTACCTTTTCTAGAGGGTCTTTGATTTCCCAGTGGATATTAACATTCCCTGGAGGGTTAATTTACTGGTGCCAATGAAAACTTTCTCCATCCTTGTTATATGCCCATGCAAGTATGTAGCAATAATTTACATTTATATAACACCTGGCATCTTAAAAACTCTGCCACTAGTGCAATGCAGCCACTTCTGGGGTGAAACATAGACACTGCTTATACAGCTCATAGCAACACTGCACAACATCTTAGGACAAAGATAAGACTTTCACGTGTGAATTTTTTTTTTGCATGACAAAGAGATGCATGCAGAACCCCTGGCAGCATCTAATGCATCCTTCTCTTTTGCAGTCCTCATGCCAGCAACATCCTCCTTGCCTCAAGACCAATGCCTATGATTCTTACCTAGCTCTTTAATGAAAATACTAAATCCAGATGCTCCTTGAAACTTGGCTTTGCAAGTCCATTCCCTTACCTCATCACCTCCACAGCTGCTACCGGCATGATATATTGTAACCACTATCCGTTAACTGCATTGCATGGGTACAATCAGCTGTGCAGCATTATATGACACTTTGAACGATGCGAGAAAGAGATACTCAGAGCTCTGTTCACCCTGCGGCACACCTGCCCAAGAATTCAGCATCAGAGTCCCCGATTCCTGCAATGCGAGTTGCAGAGACAAACATTCAGAAAATGAGTGTGGCTCTTTTTAATTTAATTACATATAAATATTGATTAAGCTCTTCATTTCAATATTTAATCTAATAACAACCTCTGTTTTTGGAGGGTTTTCCAGGCATTCGAGGCCACTGTCTGTCTGACACTTTGCCACAGGATCTAGTGCTGACGTGCTGCAAAAATCAGGGACGACATGATGCAGCAATTAAGATTCCCTCACCCTCTTTCAGACTCTAGGCCTCCCTCTTTCTGGCTGCTGAGGTGGAGGAGAGCAGTGGCAGCAGATATGAGGGAAGAAGATGAGAAATTAACTGGGGAGAGAGGAATTCTATTCATCTTCTCACTTACAGATAATTGGGCAAATTCTGCTCTCGGTTAATGCTCAGGCACTGAAGTACTGAGGTTGCAGGTAGGGGTGGGAGGAAATGTGACCAGACTGCCAGCCGGGGGAGATAAGGGATGGGGAGCAGCTGGGAAGGCAGAAATGTGAGAGGAGACCAGATATTTCAAGGAGGGGTCAGCTGTGAGATTGGCAGCAGGAGAGGATGGGCCCAGAGAGAAAGACGAAGGGGGAAGCAGGCGGGAAGGCAAGCAGCGGTGAAAGGGAAGGGAACTGGCCATGCAAAGCCACTCAGAAAGGCTCCAGGGAGATTGTTAGCAACTCTTGGCTGACTTTTCTTTATCTTGAGGGGAAGGAGGCGCCAGCCTGCCGGATTCAAGTTCCTAATCAGAAGCCGAGGTCCCCGAAAGGTGCCATGTCGGGGCCGAGGTGGCAAACTCACCTAGTCTAGAAATAATCAAATGCCCTCTTTGTGTGGAAGGGACAGGCAGGAAGGGAGCACAAAATGGTGGCTCACAGAAGGGCCCATGGTGAGGCTGAATCCAACCTCTTTTATGCAGCCCATTCCTGTTGTTCGAGTCCAAGTGCCACGTTAGTGGCAGATGGCCTCTGGTAGCCCTAATCTCTACAGCTAATATCAGGCCCCTAGGATGCATCTCTGTCACCAATGGATGCCAATGCTCTGTTTATATTTACACCTCCTAGACGGGTCCAGTTTAATAAGGGTGCGACACCCAGGGGTGCTGGTAAGACACTGTTTATTTCCTGACCCAGCTCCAGGCTATAAAGGTTTCTTATCTTACAGTGGTCCAAGAATAAGCCTAGCGACCCTTGAAGGGCCCTCCTGAGTAAATACAAAACCAACCTGCCCACTCCTGAAACCACCCCGCCATTTCCGGTGCTTCTTTTCCCCATCAAGACAGCAGTGTGCAACTAGAAGCCTCCTCCTTCAGAAACTGCCTGCGCCTCTGCCTTGAATCCTTCAGGGGGGTCACCGTGACATCACCGCTCGCTGTGTTTGCCCCGCCCAGCAGTCCGTTGGTGACGCTGTGCTCTGCCATGTGGAAGTCGGAGTTTGGTCCCCCAGGAGTTTGGAGACAAACTCAAGCCAATCCTGAGTAACTATTCCCTGGCTGATGCTCCTAAAAGCATTGGCGGCTTCCTTGCCCAGCCTTCCTAGGGTCCCAGGGAGGGTCACTGTGACATGGGGCATTCAAGAGTGCTGAAGGGGGAATAACATGGAGGAAATGGGGAAATCCAAGCAGACTTCTTCCCTCGCTGCCCCAGAACAGAGCAGAACATAGAATATAAAGTCTTAGACACCCCGCTCTGTTGTTGTGATATTTCTAAATAAATCCGGTAGCCAGAGCAGGCTGATTAGACAGGAGGAAACTTTTAAGCTACAAATATGATGATAATCAGCAATGATGGAAAGAAAGAAAATAGCTGACAGTTAAATGAGACCGTGTGAAGATGAGGCAGGGAGGTCTGTCTAAAGTGTTTCACTGATGCTTCTGTGTGTATGTGTTAGGACAATGGAGGCAAACGCAGGCTGATCTTGAGTAACCATCCCCAGGCTGACACTCCAAAAGGCACTGGTGGCTTCCTTGTCCAGCCCAGAGATGTTAGCCAAGAAAAATATACCTGATTAATCCGCCACTATGGAACATCTCACGTGCCTGAGTGATCTGAAACCCTATTCAGCCAGCAGGGAAATAAATTCAACCTGCCACATTTAAACGACGGCTCTCCAGGTTCTGGATGTGGTAGGGGCTTCAGGCAAACACGTATGGCACAGCATGTGACAGGAGTCTGGCACACTAAACTTCCAGTGACAGTGTATCATTTAGCTCAGCACTACAGAGTCATTCCTGTTCAGTTCCACATTAACTACAGGACAGGGCAGCGGCCCAGCGTAGCTGTCATGGCTTGTGAGTCAGTCAAAGGGGACCCATTGCCTTCAGCCGCAAAGGTGCAGACTGGGCACTCAGAGAAATCCCTGGAAATGGAACTGTTGCTTCTGTCATGAAAGCTACAGGACAGAAACCTAAAGCTAGAGGCGTAGCTCAGCACTCACTTGTTCAGCTCGGGACTGGCACGCTGGGGAGAGCTGCTGTCTATGGATCAGGCTCCTGTGCTGTCATGTGAAGGACACACATATATGGCAGACCTAGTCATGGGACCGGGAGCTAGCAGCTCAGTTAATTGGGTACGTCTACTCTAGTGTTCAGACACCCACTGGGAAACACAGCCTAGGTCCTCCTGGCTAATGGGCTCATACGTTATTTATCACACATAACACAACAGCAAATACGGATTTTTTTAAACTGTTTATAACTTGCTACACAGAGAATATTGCAAGAGGTGCTAGTAGATGACTCAAGGGCTTAACAGTGGGCTAAAACTTTTGCATTTCTGGTTGAAATCCAGCTGAGGTCCATTGTGCCTGAAAGTTCTTTCTGTAACTATTCACCAACCTGCATGAAATGAGTTTAGCATCTCAGTCCGTTTCCCAGTCTCCCAGTCAAAAGCAGAATCAGGAAGTACAAAGATTCCCTCCTCCCCACCGCACACCTCATGCGGGAAGGTGGAGACGGTAACAAACAAACTCTGGAGCTTCAGAAAATTAGCAGCCGGACAACTCTGGATTGCAGCAAGCAGAAAAATAAATTGCCCATGGGACTAAACATCCCACTGTTGTACGTTCAGTTAGCTTGGTCTGAAATTGCACTTTTTTTTTTTTTTTAGTTACACACTCGTTAAGGCCGAGTTCCAGTGAAATCCATCTATAACCTAGGCTTTCACACTGGGAGAGCATGTGATGTCTTCTGAGTAGTGCCATGATAGCAGTATTATCATCATTCTGATCCCAAAGAATTCCTCCTGATTTCTCTAGGGACTTCCCCATCATTTGCACCCTCCTGTCTTCCTCACTTTAAAATGGGTGACAGCCTTGGTTGGGTGTTTTATATAGGAACTCTATTCATCTTCTCACTTACAGATAATTGGGCAAATTCTGCTCTCGGTTAATGCTCAGGCATTGCAGTACTGAGGTTGCACATGTGTGACTGAAAGCAGAAATTCGCCCTGGGAGGAATACACATAACACAGCATATTCATATTAAATAGAAATAAGCCTCGGAGGATAACTTCCCTTTCACTGTTAGCTAGGCTTGGCAGAATTTGATTTTAACGTTTTTGTAATTTTGATGGATAATATTGATGCTTATCTTTAAGTCTTTTTTTTGTCTATTTTTATTCATTTTAAATTTTCACAATTGCGGGAAATTATGGGGCATTAGACAACAATTATGTAATGAAAGTCACCATTGAGATTCAACCGTTAAACCATTAAAACACAAATTGTCAACATCACATGTCAAAATACACAGTAAATACCCTCAAATCAAACTCTGCTAAGTTCTGAAGCAGCATTTTTCTTACTTTGCCTATCTGTAAATTTCGATTACCACTGATGGAAATATTTTTTCATGCACTTGTGTGCATAGGGTGAAATTGACATTTGCCGATAAAAATCTAGTTCTTACAAGCCATTCTATTGATGCATCCCGTGTTTCTGATCACACTATGTAATGCCGCCTTAGGAGCCTAACTCTCACTGCTAGTCACCAGCAGGCCCACGCTGATTTTCCTGCATCCCAGACCTCTCGCATCCATGCAAGTAGGAGGGAAAAGATTTGCTCCACAGTGCAGATTTTATTGCAAATAAATATTAGGAGCCAAAACCTTGCCCCCATTGTGTCTGGTTTGAGCAGCTCCAGTGGCACAGAGACTCAAAGTCAGCTTGAGTGACTAGCTTAGGATAGAGCTGGTATCGCTCTCCATCACTTCCCCTCTCAGAGATCCTGGGGCACAGGTATGACTGGAGTGACCTTCTGCTCCATTGTCCCTCAGCTGCTAGGTTGCTGCATTATGCTACATCTCAGGCCTGGACTAACACTCTCCCCTAAGCTGTGTGTAAGTCACCAAATGGCCAGTCCCGAGGATCGGGTCGTCTGTTTCTCTCTGCTATAAACAGAGACTCAAGAAAAAGAGGAATGTGAGTTGCCTCAGTTGAAAGCAACTCCCAAGTGTGTCTCTCTCTTTCACACATTCACACTCACTCACTCACACCCTCTGCCTGGCTGTTTCTTGTTTAACAAAATCCAAGACGTTCCCACGCAGCACTGACCTGTAGGAAATGATCATGTAGCACATATTAGATGTACATTGTACTACGTGTCTGAATTGTCCAAATATCCTGAGGCCAAGTTCTAGCTGGTGTAAATCAAAGGTTGCTCTAGTGCAGTTAATGGAGCCATGCTGATTTACACCAGACCCTAGCCCCATTTGTCTAACGTACTACTTAGCTGTGCATTTCCCTCCACAAACACTTGCTTTGCACTAGTTTGTGCTGCTGCTGCCAACTGTTATTGTTGCTCTTGGTATTAAGGATTAACAATTACCTTCCTGCTATTTAATGGGGGAAGAGGAGCAGGGTGCTGATTACATTGCTAGGCTTTTCCTCTTTGTGGGGCGAGAATTGATAGTTCTCTGCACAAGCATTCCACCAGAGCTGGAGATTTGGGGATGTCGGATTTAATCAGGGGGACAGCCCCAGCCACCACCACAAACAAGCATCAAAATACGTCATTGTGGCCAAATAAATGAAAAGGACAGAAAGCAGCTGGCTTGGGGACCTGTCTAGACTTTGGGAGAAAGCTACTTCCTAACTCAGACCCCTGGTTATAAGAATCTTCCCTCTGTTTGTTAGCAAAAGAAAACAATCGAGTAACATAGCTGCCAAGTCAGTGCAGATGCCAGCCTATGCCTCAGGGTTCCAAAAACTGAAGCCTCAGAAAGCCCGGGTAGTCCATTTTAGGAAATGGGATGCCTCGAATTCCCAACCAGCCCAGTTCATCTTCCAGTGATTTTCACCTTCAGATGTGTTCTGCTGATTGGAACTCGTAAAGCTCAGAGCCCACGTCTTCCCTGTGCACCAGCATTTAATCTCACAAATAACAACGCTGGTTCACTGACCCTTTTTGTTGGTAGGATTGTTTGACAGCTGTTCTGGGCCAGATTCATCTGGGATTGCAACCGTGTAAATGAAAGGAGCATCCCTTTGTCCTCTGGTCCCTGGGCCGGTACTAAAACACAGCAGGCTTCCATCTTCCTGCAAACTGCACTGTGATTATAGACACTGCATTCTTTATGATTTCTCTTAGATCCTTGGTCGGTTTGGATTGTCAGCTCTTTGGGACAGTCTCATTAGGTGGACTGAAGCACCTAGCACAATATGGCTCCAATGTCGGTAGGGCCTCCGGGCATTAATGTAATACGAGTAACGAATAGGTTCTGTGTTATGGTGCCGATGAAACTGAAGCAGTGTCATGGTTCTATTTACTAGGGGCAAGTCGAGCTGGTTTGGATAACCCAACAACCAACGCTAGCCCTGAAGTTCACTTCTTTTTATCTTCAATAACTTTAGACTAACTGGACGATTTCCCCTGACTTGTATCTGGAGGACCCAGTGCTGTCCAGGGGGAGGTTCTGAAACAAGCCATGAAAGGGTCACTTAGGGTCGCGTTTCCAAGCCCAGATGGAAGGCGGAAATCCCAGATATCGCACAAGAAAGCCTCTCCTCGAGAGCTTCCATCTCTAGCCGCAAGAGGCTCAGGCAGAGTTCAGAAAAGCCTTATCGGAGCCCCCAATGCAACGTTTGCCCAGAGCAACTCTGTAGGGAGCAGCTGTTGGCATAGCCTGTGCTGGCAATGGTGATCTCCTGCAGCGCACACCAGCCCATTGGTTACATGGCAACACTTAGTAGCCCACTCAAGTGCTCTTTAACCTCCTGAATATTACATGCAGCAAACACAGCTGGGTGCCTAACAGCCTGCACAAAATGCCACTGGCAATTTTGACGTGTCCAAAGGGAGAGAGTGAAGCTACTTTTCGGGGTGCAGACTAAAGCTCCAGAAGGCAGGGAAACACTTAGAGGGCTCTCCCCCCCCCCCCATACACCTGCCTTCCAAGTCTAGCAAACATTAAAAATACAGGGCTGGCGCCTCACCTGAAGTCAATGGCGCTATCCCAATTTACAGCAGCTGAGGATCTTGCCACATACACTTTCTCTCCATTTTCATGCCCATTATCGGGATGCGTGTTTAGCTGCGTAGAAGGCCTCTCATTTAGCAGCACCTGCCTCCACATACCCAACTGCTCCAGACTTATCTAGCTACATGCCAAGTCACACAGTTTTGTTTACTGTTCAGGCAACTGGATGCCAAGCACGATTTCTCCTCTGCTGTCCGAGCCCAGCCCTGAGATCTTATCTAGACTTCTCTCTTGATCCTCTTCACCACAATGCTCCATCACTGGCTACAAGGCAGAAGAACGTTGTGAACATTTTTCATCCCTTTCGCCCTAATGCCTCACTCTCATGCAGAAGCAAATAATTTCATTCCCGGACATGGATCTGTAAATGCATCAGGCCATGGCGTATATTTTAAATGTTATGCAAAGTGGTCAATTTCAACATGTTTTAAACATGAAAGACCATTTCCCAGTGGTTAGAGCAAGGGATTGAGAAGCAAGTTTCTGGGTTCTCATCACATCTCTGCCAGTGACTCACTCTTTGACCTTAGTCAAATCATTGAAGTTCCCTCTGCTTGAGTTTCCTTATCCTAAGAGCGGGGGGGGGGGGGGATTTAAAGAAGCCCAATGAAGCTAGATGTCCAAATCCCACTGAAATTCAGTGAGCCTAACTCCCTTAAGTTCCCTTTGAAACACCAGCCATGATATTGTTTCCAAATACAGGTAACATCTGTTGGTGAAAGAATTAAATTGCACATACCCTCCCTTCACAGAGCTGCTGTGAGAATTAATGTTTGCAAAGTGTGCCGGGAGGAGAGTGCTCGGATACTAGGGGGGATCGGAGCCATAAAGGTATCTAGCTAAATTCAATTATTTCTAAGTATTATTATTAGACTAGGCAAACTATTGTTAGATTTTGCACGTGAATGATTGCAGCAAGCCTATTAGAAAAGATATTTTTGCATGTGAGCTGAGGCCAGGCAACTTGTTTCATTTGTGGCTTAAAGCTGAAAAGGATCTGAATAACTGCATCCATTAAAAGCTAGTGTAGTCATTCATTTGCAATAGATTAAAGCCTCCTTCTGTACATATACACAACCAAGGGTGCTTTATTAGCTATCAGTTTTCCTGTATGTTCAATCTCTCTGTTCCATCATCTCATTATTAAAGTACGGTAAATTCCAATGGAACTAGAAGGGTATTTTTAATAATCTTTTTATACTTAAAAAAAAACCCTATTAGACTTGTATTGCATTTTTCTCCCTGTATTCTCCCCAAAGCCCACGGTTAATGAGAAGAAATCAGTTTATTGCACTAGCTGGCACCTCTGTGCTGAAATGGCAGGATTCTTTGGTTATCGAGCCATTTGCTGCTTAATTGAAATTTTTTCTCCAGACTAATTTCCATGCAGAGGCTCTTTTTGAATGCAGATGTATAGTCCAGGATTGATCACTCCCCCCCTCCATACACACTTTTTCTACTGAGTTTGCAATCAAGGATACAATTTTTTTTAAAGCAACCCATCCCGTTGTCCAATCTCATCTGAAACCTTGGTTTGGGGTGGGGCTATTTGCTAGATCAGACATGGGAATCAGGGTCAGACAATTTAGTCTGAAATATATGAAAACTAGATATACTCTATTGTAAAATGTGTGTGCGCAGATTAGCTCAGGTTAGATTTAGATTGAGAGAGGATTAAAGCATAGAGGCTGTAAAGGAGCAGAGTAGATAAACAACCTCCTAATTTCATATTCCAGATCACTTCTGGTCATAAATTTTCTCCCCCGTCGGCAGACCAACATCTTTACTGCTGAAATAGAACAAAAACAAATTTAAGGCAAAAAAAACCCCAGCCATCGCAATTTGCAGAAAATTATTCCATTAATAATCTTCTGGAGCTCAAATGTTGTGTTCATGAAGGTTAAAGGCCTAGAAACTGAAACCCTACTCTTAATTCTTTGCCAGCCATTAGAGACAAGAGTCAATGCAATGCTATCTTCCCTTATACACAGGCATATTATATGCACCTTAAATCACCAGTGACCCCTGACCCATCAGGATATATAGCATGTTGTTTTAGATGTTAGTAAACCTCTATTTTTTTTCTGGGTAATGATAGTAAATTAACCTCACGCCATGTCAATCTAGGAGTTTCAGTTCTGGAGAGAGCAGTCTAAAGATGGCTTGTGCTGTAACCATTTAACCCCTGGTCAGTGTGGGCTTGGTGCCGCTCCACCAGGCCCCGGCCTCAGAGGATTTGCATCTGTGACAGCCCACAGAGACAGAACTGGCTCATTAGCTCAGGCTGCAGAGACTCAGACTTTTAGCTCTGGAGGTCCCAGGTCTAATCCCCAGTGTAACAACCAAGATGGCAGCCAACGTGCCATCAATATTAGAATCTGGTAACATCAGTTACCGAGCAGGAGGAAATGGGAGACGATGTTCACAGAGACTTCCAAGCACCATTCCAAGGCGCATTCAAACATCAGATGAAGAGCCCAAGCTAGTACTTCACAGAGTCGAGGGCCAGCAGGAGGGACCATGGTGATCATCGAGTGTGACCTCCTGCTGGACACAGGCCCTAAGACACCCTCAAATTAATTCTCTTTGAACTAGAGCAGCCCTTTCAGAAAAACATCCCAACCTGATTTCAAAATTGCCTGTGATGGAGAACCCACCATGACCGTTGGTCCATTGGTGAATTACCCTCACTCAGTTTGAGTAAATGTTGAGGAGTCCCCCTGAGTGTAGAGAAAATCATACCCCCTCTATAAATATATTATAAAATAACAGTAACTCCCAACCTCTGTCTACATCCTGATCCTGGAAAACAGTCAGATTTGCACAGGACACAACCACTACCGCAGTCCTTGCCCTTCACCAGACAAGTGCCAACTGCCTCCCATCAGTGCGCCCCTCTCACTAATAATCCAGTAGGAGGTGCCTTGCCGCCACATTTATCTTACTACGGGGTCAAATTCAGCCCTGCACAGAGGGTCAGCACAAAACCCAGACACTCACTGAGCTCTACTTGGGGCATTTCGGGGCATGCTGGTCTGGTAGCGGCCATCTGCATGGGGGTAAATTTCATTCATTACTCTGAGTCCCAACCTGTGTCCTCATTTGGAAAGCAGGATTCTCTGATGAACCCACAGCTCTTCCCGCATCAGGACCAGCCAGGTGCACCACATTCCCTCCCCACTGCCATGAAAACAGACACCCCCTAATGTCAAAATACAGACCTCAAGGATATACTGTGCACGGGAATACAGGGCACATTACGACAGCATCTAGGATGATATATTAGCTCATTTCTATCTTGGAAATTAAATATTATTGCAAACTTGAAAGTGTAGATTCTAAGGTTTATTCTCTCTAGGTGAAATTCATCCCTGCGTGGATAGCAGTAACAAGGGCTAGGCCCCACTTAAGCCGTACCCTGAGGACTTCTGTAGGATTTCAGTGGTATCCAGCTCTTGAAGGTTTAAATGGAGTTAACTGGTGCATAGGCCTTGGGCTAGGCCTCTTCTCGGGGGTGAATTTCACCCCTTATGGGACAACTGAGGACTTCACTTATTCCATCCTAGGAAGTCAGCAAGTTGTCCATAAGTGGCCTCACCCAAGGCCTATGCACCTGTTAACGCCACTTCAGCCTTCAAGACCGCACACCACTTAAATCCCAATAAGACTGTGGTCCTTGCCTTCCCCACCCTCAAAGTCCTATCTTATGAGGAGTATCATTCCAGTGTTAGACTCTGCCATGCTCCAGGCGCCTGCTAGCCTGGCAGTGAAAGACCATGGGGCTGTCTCAGATCCCTGCATTGCAGAGAACTTCATCTGCATTGGCCAGAAAGTGTGGAAGAAAACAAAGTCCCTTCCCCTACCATCCCAGGGTTCTTCATGAACAATGAAGCTATGCAGCACCTATTCAAACTAATGAGAGTCGTGCAGCTCAAATCTCCCCTGAGAATGTCAGAGCACTGTACGTGCTCCTATGCTATTTGCTATGTAATTACATGGTAATATGGTGGCCTGTAATAAAACTAGGCTAATCTCCGAGTGTGTTTTCCCACTGGGGTTTGGTGCTGGAGGTCACACTTCTGATTTAGTCAGATGCCAAGGGTCCATACCTATATTAGCAAAAGGATTTTGTTCATTCGTCATCTCTCCGGTACTTGGGATTCTATATTCAGAGATGTTTGGGCTTGGCAAACAAATTAGCAGAGACCAGCCTCATTAATAATCCACAGAGATATCTGGCCTATCTTGCCGTGGAAAGGAGGCACTGACTGCTCTGCCTACAGATCCCCGGCCCTGCACAACATGGGACACAGTCTCTATAAATGCTACAAACTAAACCTTTCCTTTCTTTTCAATCACTCAGCCTGGCAGCTTCCAAAGAAGCCGAAGCAGCAGCACGGTCTGCTTCCAAACCCATGTCCCCCTCGGATTTCCTGGATAAGTTGATGGGCAGAACCTCAGGATACGATGCCAGAATCAGGCCAAATTTTAAAGGTAGGCACAACCCAGCTCTTTTATTTTGTTTGTTTCAGAACAAAGTTTACATGCAACCCCATGAATGTCTTCCCAGTTGAAAATGAAGTACAAATACTTCCTGTGTACATCCTCCGTCCTTTGGGACCCCCAAAAGCCATTTACTAACTTCTTTTAGCACCGTATATAAAGGAATCAGTTCATTTCCAACTGAAGTGCAGCTACCTCTGGAGTGGAATGTAATGGCTTTTCAGCGGTACACTCAGCAACGCTGAAGACCAGGTAAAGGTAGAGCACAAAGATGAAAATTACACCCAATTGAAATTGCAGAGGAGATCTAGGTGGGCAGAATATAACTACCTAGATCATGGGGTCAAGCTACCCATCCCCATATTACTAAACAAGAAAGAGGGGCTGTCTAGATGCCAGCTAGACTGGAGCAGAGGGCCCAGGAATGGAAACAGGGTCTCGTTATAGAAAGGGCTATGAACCATGGTGTGGGAATATATATGGTGAATGGGTATGAAATGACCATGTTATTTCAAAAGCGGTGAAGCCATAAGAGAGTTACCAGAGTTGTCCTAAATGAGTGCTGATGGAAGCCTTTAGCCCACACTTCCCCGTCATGCATGTCAAGTATCATTCATGTCATATCTGCCACATGTTACAGAATTATTATTTTAGAGTTTAAAAAATTCATTGGGATTATTTTTCACATCCTACACCTCTTGGAAAGCCCGGTGCCTTGGTTACAGAGGGAACGACTATGCTACGAAAACACCCCAAGGCCACAAATCTCAGAGCTTGGGTCAACTGGCTCAGGCTCGCGGGGCTCACGCTACAGGGCTAAGCGCAGCAGTGCTGACGTTCAGGCTTGGCATGGAACCTGGGCTCCGAAACCCAGCAAGGAGGGCAGGTCTCAGAGTCAGGGCTCTAGCCTGAACAGGCATGTGTACGCTACGAGTTTCAGCCCCATAGCGCAAGCTCTGCCAGACCGAGGCTGCTACAGGTGTTTTTTGCAGTGTAAACATACCCAGACAGTCTGTCTGAACAAGGCTCAGAGGGAGCTTTAAATACCTCTAAAAACAACTTCAATGTTGCAGTTTGTAAGCCCAATAGCCTGGGGGTTTTCCGGGACTAGGAATGACAGCTGGGCCCATTGGGAAGCTGGGAATCTCCCTTTCCAAGGGGATAAAGTCCTGTTTCTAGCTCTGTAGGATACAAGATTGCAGCCATCAAAGTCATGATGTTTTTATGAAAAGAAAAGCCATCCGTGAGGCAAGACCTCATCCCTCCTGTCCAGGGGCAAGGTTTTTTATTGTTATGGTGAGGAACGGGTAATTCCACATCGGGGGAAATGAGAAAAGCTTTCCTGGGGCAGGATGATTTTTTTGAAAGGGAGCTACTTGAAGATGCAGAGGGGCTTGGCAAATTAGACTAAATCCCAGGGCAGATGGGTTAGTGGGCGGAGAAGTGAGGCAGTGGAAAGAGATTGATCACAGGACTCCCCTCTTTATCGCATGGCCATAGTGCCCTATGTGCAGTGTGGGGCTGGCCGGAAGGGGGGTGGTATTAGAGGCATTGTGAAGTAGACACACACTTCTGTGAACGGTGTCATGGACTTCCCAAGGCTCAGAATGGTCAGGACCTTGGTCACTCAGCTTATCTAAAAGATGGCACCCGCAATGTAGCCATCTCATCCTCATCAGCCACCCGTCTATACTCAGCTATTAGTTCAGTACTGAACCACAGGGAGGAGCGCCACCTACTGCTTGTGATAAGCACTGAGGTAAATGCAGGACAGGAGATTCCCTCCGAGAGGCTGGAGTAATCACACAGGCGTGTTGCTGCGTTTGATTTAATGTCACATCCGCCTGTGTGGTTGGTTTATTTCATTTATTCCCGTCTTTCTTTGTTATTTGGGATATTCAGACACAAACAGGTTCTTTGCAGCTTAAGATTTCATCGGTTCCAGTCTCTTACACTCACCTGCAATCACACTGCTCTGGCTGTAGCATTATAGCTGTGGAAATGCACTGTCATGGCACTGGCAGATTGCTGTGATTTCAAGTGGAGAAGCAGAAGCTGGAATAGATTAAGGTCCTGATTCTCATTTAAACAAGGGCCCATTTACGCTGGCAGTGCAAGTGTAAATGCAATTTACACTGCGCAAAGAGTGTAAAAAGATCTTAATGTAACTAAGAATCAGGCCCTAACTGTTAAACAGGAAAGATCTGGTTTCCAGACAACCTCAAAACCTTATAGAGTGGGTCAGTGTTATAGTGAACCCTGTTCCATCAAACCTTTGAGCATCCACCCACGCAAACTATGGTTCCCCAGATGCCAGCTGAGTTGGGCTTTCAAAAAGTGTTGCAGCCAACACAAGGGAAGTCTTTATTAGGACTTGTCCTAACAGATAAAGAGGGACTGATCATAGAACTAAAAATTAATTATAACTTAGGTACAAGTGAACGTGACTTGATCACATTTATAATGTGCAAGCAGAATAAAGTCGAGACCAGTAATATATATGCACTTGGTGCTTTAATAGGGCCAATTTCACAAAGCCAATTATGAGTCAAATGAGCTGGGAGGAAGAATTTAATAAGAAAAAAAAAAGAATGATAATTGGGAATCATTTAAGAACACCTTATTAGATGCCCCAAAAGCCACATTCGAGGAAGAAGGCCGGACTGATTAAAAAAACAACTTGGCTTAGAAGGGAAGTGAAGGCAGCTATAAAAAATAAAAAAATAACAGATAACAATGGAAGAAAGGGGAAGTTGGTAGTCATGAATATAAATCAGAAATGGGAATTGTAGAAAATTGATAGGGGAAGCCAATGGACACATGGAGAAGTCTATGGCCAGCAGAGTTAAGGACAATGAGGAGTTTTTTAAAAATATATCAGGTGCACTGGGGAAGTTCCAGAAGACAGGAAAAAAAGTTAATATTGAGTAAACAGGAGTAATTATAGGCCTGTCAACCTAATATCAATCCTGGGCAAGGTAGTGGAGCAGCTCATATGGGACTCAATAAATAAATAATTAAAGGAGGGTAATGCAATTAATGCAAATCACATGGGTTTATGGAAAATAGATCCTGTCAAACTAATGGGATATTTTTTTTGATGAGATTACAAGTTTGGTTGATAAAGGTGATAGTGTTGACATAATACATTTAGAACATAAGAACATAAGAACGGCCATACTGGGTCAGACCAAAGGTCCATCCAGCCCAGTATCCCGTCTACCGACAGTGGCCAATGCCAGGTGCCCCAGAGGGAGTGAACCTAACAGGTAATGGTCAAGTGATCTCTCTCCTGCCATCCATCTCCACCCTCTTACAAACAGAGGCTAGGGACACTGGACTTAACCTCCATGAATTTATCCAGTTCTCTTTTAAACCCTGTTTAGACTCCTGTAAGGCATTTGACTTGGTACCACAAGACATTTTGATGAAAAAATTAGAACAACATAAAATTAACCTGGCACACGTTAAATGGATTAAAAACTGGCTATCTGACAGGTCTCAAAATGTAACTGTAAACAGAGAATTATCATTGAGTGGCTGTATTTCCAGTGGGGTCCCGCAGGGATCAGTTCTTGGCCCTGTGCTATTTAACATTTGTATCAATGACCTGAAAGAAAACATCAAATCATCACTGATGAAGTCTGAAGATGACAGAAAAATTGGGGGAGTGGTAAATGATGAAGAGGGCAGGTCACTGATTCAGAGTGATCTGGATCGCTTGGTGAACAGGGCACAAGCAAACAATATGCATTTTAATAGAGCTAAATGTAAATGTCTACATCTAGTAGGGTGACCAGACAGCAAGTGTGAAAAATCTGGACGAGAGTGGGGGGTAATAGGAGCCTACATAAGAAAAAGACCCAAAAATCAGGACTGTCCCTATAAAATCAGGACATCTGGTCACCCTAACATCTAGGAACAAAGAATGGTGGCCATCATTACAATATTAGGGACTCTATCCTGGGAAGCAGTGACTCTGAAAAAGATTTTGGGGTCTTGGTGGACAATCAGCTGAACATGAGCTCCCAGTGTGATGCAGTGGCCAAAAGAGTTAATGCAATCCTTGGATGCCTTAACGGGGGAATCTCAAGTAGGAATAGAGAGGTTATTTTACCTCTGTATTGGGCACTGGTGCAAATGCTGGAATCCTGTGTCCAGTTCCGGTGTCCACAATTCAAGAAGGATGTTGATAAATTGGAGAGGGTTCAGAGAAGAGCCACAAGAATGATTAAAAGATCAGAAAACATGTCTGCTAGGGATAGACTTGAGGAGCTCAATCAATTTAACTTAATAAAGAGAAGGCTAAGGAGTGACTTGATTACAATCTATAATTATCTACATGGGGAACAAATATGTAATAACGGGCTCTTCAATCTAGCAGACAAAGGTATGGCATGATCCAATGGCTGAAAGTTGAAGCTAAGCAAATTCAGACTAGAAATAAGATGTCAATTTTTAACGATGAGAGTAATTAACGACTGAAACAATTTACCAAGGGTCCTGGTGGATTCTCCACCACTGACAATTTTTAAATCAAGATTAGATGTTTTTCTAAACGCTCTGCTCTAGGGATTATTTTGGGGAAGATCTATAGCTGGTGTTATAAAGGAGATCAGACTAGATGATCGCAAGGGTCCCTATGAATTTGCAGCTGCTGCTTCCGTAAAGCCAATTTGTGACATGACTTGAGGGGTTGTGAGGGGACATCATGACCTAGGGGAATGATCTCTTCTGTGCGTCCTGTGGCAACACAAGTAGTTATTCAAAAGCAAACTGTCCTGTACTGTAGCATCTTCTGCTTCCTGCTGTGTTGGAGCCCTCATCGACTGCAGAGCCTGAATCCCTAAGACCCTGCCTCAATCTGAGAAGTGCGGGAAATGGGCACTGCCATTGCTATTCAGTTATGTTCCTCGAGAGTAGGATTTTGTCTCCTCTTCGTTGCATGCAGCACCATGCACACTACTGATGATCAGCAAACAATAAATAATCACCCTCTTCCCCTGAATGAGCCTAGTAAGAATGACACCAGGGTAATAAAGTATGAAAATAGGATTTAGGACCAGAATGGTCTCCCAGCAGCAGGTTCCGCAAATCTTCATTACAAGGGGCCAGTGAACTCTCATGAATAATGCTCAGATACAAAGTGAGGAATGTGGGATAAATGACTAGACAGATGGATGCCACCAGCCCAGTGGGTGACAGCCTGGGACCCCAGCCTCCTGTATGATAAAAGCAGAGCCACTCAGCTGACTCCCTGGTTCCAATCTACTGGCTACATTTTCATAAGCTCAAGAAGGATCACTTTCCTGCCCCCATTGAAGCCAATGGGAGCTTTGCTCATAGACTTAAGGAGAAACAGTGTTAGATACTAAGGCCTGGTCTACACTTGTGCGGGGGGGTTGAGGTAAGATATGCAACTTCAGCTACGGGAAAACGTAGCTGAAGTTGATGCATCTTATTTCGACTTACCTCCCGTCCTCACGGCGTGGGATCAACGGCCGTGGCTCCCCCGTCGAGTCCGCTACTGCCGCTCGCTCCGGTGGAGTTCCGGAGTCGACGGGAGCGTGTTCGGGGATTGATATATCACATCTAGACGAGACACGATATATCGATCCCCGATAAATCGATCGCTACCCATCGATCCAGCGGGTAGTCTGGACGTACTCTAAGGGGCCCATTTCACCACTGCCCTGGGCATTGTATAGTCATTTATACCAGAGCAAAATGCCACCAATTCCAAATTGTAGCATTTTACACCGACTTTGCACTGGTGCAAGTATTCCCCAAGGTCCTGGGAAACGGTGAATTGGTCCATAAATTATTGGATCTGTTAGATTTTTTTTTTCTAAACATCTCTTCTAAGGGCTTGACTACACATGAAAGTTCATTCGGATTAAGGGAGGGTGTTTGAATTTAAAGCAGAATAGTTATTCCTACTTAATGCCCTGTGTGGATGCTCTCATTCCGAAATAAGAGTTAATTATGAACTAGCTTAGTCCATTTGTAAACTAATTCAGAGTAAGGCATTCTTAGAGATGGGGAAACATTCCAGCAAATAGTTAGCTTTTCATTTTAAAAGACATTATGTTTCAAAATGTGGGGGATTTTTTAAATCACCAAAAAAATTCACATAAAAAGTGGAAAAAGAAAACCACAAAAAGTAATTGAAGAAAAAAAGTCATTTCACATAAAAAAAATAAAAATAAAACTCTTTGTTTTGGGCTGAGCAAAATATTTCCTTCAACTCAAAATAAAATGTTTGATTTTTTTCAATTTAGTTGGGGAGAAAAAACCCAAAAATCAGTTTCTGTTTCCACGGAGCCAAAGATTTTCCCTGGGTTTTTTGGTTTGGCCCCCAAACGGAAAACATCAGTTATTCACTCATCACAATAAATATTCCTGAGTGGCTCTTACAGTGGCTATTGTTCATTTCTAAACTCTCCTTTCCAGGCTCTTTGTCCTTGACTGTTCCCTCAGACAAACCAGGATCTGCAATCGCAAAGCCACTGTCTGTTAGAATCTAATTTCTGTTGCTTATTTTTGTCCTTTACCATCAGGTCTTTTTTTCTCTCCAGGAATAATTGGTCTGTGATAATGCAAAACTCCTACAAGCAATTAATCATTGCAACAACTCCTGCAGTCCAGCTGCAAGCACTAGGCTCTGTCCCAGGTTTTCACATTCAGGTGCTCACATTAAGAACATCCCCGGGGTGACCAGCAAGAGGCAACACCTTCCGTAATACCGGTGAAGCAACACAGGGTTAAAAAATGCTTCACTGGAACTTCTTACCACCATGTTGCACACACAAAAGAAATTAAACTTTAATATTTAATGAAATATATACATTATCCTTCTGCTGAAGGCTGCTGTATTGTAATTTTATTCGGGATAATTTAATTTCAGATTTATTTCAATGGACTACACCTTCCCCATGGGGGCAGTTTACTAGCTTAGTCTCCCACACATAAATCAGTATCCAATTTATATGGAAGTCACAGCCGCAGCTTTGCAGAGTTTGGGGTTGTAGCTCTCTGAGCACGTCATTTAAATTAACTGGCAGTAACTCATAAAGGCACTTTAATGGTTTCGATTGAAAATAATACCAAGACTGTGCCAGATCGATTGTTGGGGAGGTTAAGATTAAAAAAAGGGGAAGATTATGGAGGAGCCACATACAGTTTGGACGTCTCCTTGAAGTCACACTTCCATCTTGAGAATAGGAAGCAGCATCTGCGTTTTGTTTGAATTTGGGGGAATAAAGTTAGTACTCAGGAAAGTTAGAGTCTGATAGTGCTAGTTAGATCCATTGCACCCTTCCCCCCACAGCCTTGCCTCTGTCATGAACTGCAGTACCTTTCCCTGCTGTTCCAGGCCCGGACACCTGCACAGCAGTGTTCCACCCCAGAGGTGGCTGCATTTCAGTGAAGAGATTCCCAGCTATCCATATAGGGTTTGGTTGTCAGAGGTGCTGAATACTCATAGTTCTCATCTGCTTCAATTGGAGCAGCAGGTGCTAAGCACCTCTGAAAATCAAACCCATAGAAAGCAAATTTTTTCTCTCAGATCCAGAGGGTAGATGTTGCTTCACATTCAGCTACACTAACATACGTGTCAGTGAGGAGTTCCACGTGGATTGGCGAGAGTCAAAGAGCAGAGCAGAAATCCTTCAAGTGCATCAGAGGAGAATGTTGTCCATGCAGTCGTTTATCATGTTAGTTTAGCATTTCGCGCGCAGTCCCCTTTGGGATGAAAGGCTCCACACACACGCAAGAGATTATGGATTATTTGCTAGTGTCATCACCTACACTTTTGAGCCTGGTGTTTTAGCAGCAGTTACACAAACACACACACACACACACACGCTTTGTTCTTTTACAGATGCTCTTGAGTTTGATTCTGGGAAACCAGTCACTCACTTCCCAACCCAATCAGAGCATTACAGAAGGAGCAAACTGAGCACCACCAAACGGAGAGAGGAATATACTAGACATGTGCTTTGAATAGTGAGTTCACCCAACCACTAAACGGTTGATTATCTCCAGGTCCATTTCACATGGGCTCCTTCAAACACTGGGATGCCAGCTGTGGTTCTCTTGGTTAAGAGGGGCTGCTAACAAGGAAAGGATACATTTTTGCATGTGCTGTTCTAGCCTGTACCTGTGTTAACTAGTCTGGAGAGGGAGCTGTGCAGATTGAGAGCTGCGGTTGAGTTGGCAGAGAGCTGTCCGGAAGCTGGCAAGAAGACAACCATTTGGATTTCTGGGAATCTTTACAAAGAAACTCCTAATGATGCTGCATAGCACTTATGCAAAGCGAGGTGGCTGTGTCTCTGCAAAGCTGCCCTTGCTCAGTAAGAGGTACAAAGCTTTAGAGGGGGACAAGACAGAAATCCAGAAATGTGATCAGGAAATTCCATTCATTTCTACACAGGAGGGAGTTTACATTGATTACAGACCACAAGCCTCTTGTTAAAATCACTGGGCCAAAAAGGAGCATTTCATCTTTTAGCAGCTGTTGGGTAGCAGATGTGGCCTCTGATGCTTCACTTCTCCTCCCCTTATCATCAAGTATAAGCCATCTGACACCATCAGCAATGCTCATACATCATCCTGGTAGCCAATAGAGATTTAAAAAACCTATAACCACCATATGCCATTTTCCTTTTTTTCCCCCTGAAGACGGCCCCACATGAAGCAGTTACAGCCGAGAGTGAAAACAAGCCCAGTTTAAAGAAACCAGAAATGCATCCGTTAGATGTCTGTGAATGACTTCTGTAGGGAGCGCTGTCAGGGCACAGAGAAGTACCTGCAACTCCTGCTTCACTGACAGGGTTGTTTGCGATGGTGGGGGTCACTTCCAGTTTGTCTTATCTTACCAAAAGTTCATGCTTCAGAGTTTTCTCTGGCCAACCAGTAGGAGGGTCAGGAAGGGATTTTTCCCCCCTCAATGTATTATGGGGGGGTACAGAGTTGGATGATGTGTGCCAACAAGACCTGGATATGCCCACCACTTAGGGTTGCCGCTGTCTAATCATACAAACCCAAACACCCTTTCCCCGCCCCTTCTCTGAGGCCCTGCCCTGCTCACTCCATCCCCCCCTCCCTTGTTTGCTTTCCCCCACCCCTCACTCACTTTAACCAGGCTGGGGCAGGGGGTTGGGTTGCAGGAGGGGGTGCAGGCTCTGGGATGGGGCCGAGGGGTTTGGAGTGTGGGAAGGGGCTCCAGGCTGAGAGGGCTCAGGGCCGGGGCAGGGGATTCTGATGTGGGAGGGGGTGAGGGGTGCAGGCTCTGGGAGGGAGTTTGGGTGTGGGACGGGGCTCAGGGCCGGGGCAGGGGATTCTGATGTGGGAGGGGGTGAGGGGTGCAGGCTCTGGGAGGGAGTTTGGGTGTGGGACGGGGCTCAGGGCTGGGACAGGGGCTTGGGGTGTGGGAGGGGGTTTGGGGTGCTGGCTCCGGGAGTGGGCTCAGGGCTGGGACAGGAGGTGTGGGCTCTGGGAGGGAGTTTGGGTGCAGGAGGGGGTGAGGGTGTGGGCGGTGCTTACCTCGAGCAGCTCCTGGTCAGCGGTGCAGCAGCGCTGAGGCAGGCTCCCTGCGTGCCCTGGCCCTGTGCCGCTCATGGAAGCAGCCGGCACGTCCCTGCAGGGGGTAGGGGGAACAGGGAGCTCTGCACACTGCCCCTGCCTGCAAGCACTGCCCCGCCCAGTTCCCACTGGCTGTAGTTCCCGGCCAATGGGAACTGCAGGGGTGGTGCTTGCAGGCAGAGGCAGTGCGCGGAGACTCCGTCTCCTACCCCCGCAAGGACATGCCGGCTGCTTCCGCAAGCAGCGCAAGGCCAGGGCAGGCAGGGAGCCTGCCTTAGCCCCCCTGTGCTGCCGGACTTTAAGCGGGCTAAAATCTCCCCGGTTTGGCTTCAGTAGCCTCCCAAGTTCTGTCCCAAGGCAGAACGGAAAAAGGTTTCCTGTCGCACAAAGCTTTTAGAGCTTTGAAAAACATTTCCCATCCAGCCCTACTCACCATCTAGCCAGCAACACATCCGAGCTAAAGGAACCAAAATCCAGTTTATCCCCCTGAGCACACTCTAAGGTCAGGAATTTTCATGTGGTGGTGAAAGCAGAAGGTGCAAAAAAATTCAAGGCTTACGTGTATGGTTCAAACTCTGTCCTTACTCACGGTTTATATTTAATTTTATTTTCTATTTACCTGGGTCCAACCTGCAGGTTTTGGTAACTCCCAAATTCCAAACACATCATCACATGATCTCAAGTTGATCAGTGCAATATTTGATTCACATTTCCAGATGCCCCAGATGTCGTTTGTAGCTCATATTACATAAAAATCCTCAAAGACCTTCTATCCATCCATATCATGAGATCCTATCAGTTCATCCTTCATCTCCAGTCCCCTCCACCGACTTTTCCCCAACTCCCTCCTGCTTGCAAGTTAAAATACACTTCACAGCCTGCACGGAAGGTTAACAGATGCATGCTCTGGTGGACCAAACAGAAAAGCATTCCAGAATTCAGGACCCCTCACAGGCCACCCCTGCCAACTGCTTCCACTCATGCATCTCTCTGTATGGCAGTATGACTAGGTTCCATGAGACAGTCCCTCATGCCATTTGGAGCTTTATTGTTTAAAACCAGCATATTGGATCTTTACTCAGGCAAATTCTGGCCAGCACAAGCAGAGTTTTCCTGAGTATTGACTGAATAAAATACAAAGAAGGACCACAGGATTTGGTCCTACAGAACATGGAAGAGTGTGGAATATGACCCAGGGGATATACGTATGACCGACTTAGATTTTCAAACAGCCGCAAGGCAGTGTAGAGGTTATGGTGCCATATAGAAAGCTAAATTTCCATGCCAATAGGATTTAGCACTGCAGTGTGGAAGTATGTTTGCCAGTGATCATATGGTGGATTCCTGATCTGCTCTTAATTTGTTGCACAGGCCCTGCAGTAAACGTCAGCTGCAACATTTTCATCAACAGCTTTGGTTCTATTGCAGAAACGACTATGGTAAGTAAAATTAAGTATAGCTGTTCAACTTGTTCGGTCATGTTCTACTTCCAGTGCATGTGGCAAGTTTCCAAACTGCTCTTATTCTGCTAAAGGAGACGGTTGCTCCTCTGTTCCTGGATTGTATTTGAAGGGTGATTAAATTAAAGGCTTTAGTGTACAAGATTTTCATTGTTCAAAGACTAAGATCTTGTACGATCTGTATGCATCTGCACATAAACATAGGCATTTGAATAGGCAACAATCAGAGGCTGACGTTCTCAGAAGAGTATACAGAAGTAAGGAAACGAGAAAAATATTGTTCTTAGTACCACTTGCAAAAGGCTTGACCAAGCCACATAGTTCAGAGATGCACCCAAGATTTCTAAAAATTCAAGAGCATTTAGATCTGGGATTTTGAATTAGCCCATTGTAGAGTTAAAGGGCAGCAGCTCAATCCAGATCCAATCTGAACTAAACCTCAAATTCCCCAGAATTGGAGAGGGTTTTCACATATGGCTTTTCTTTGGAGCCATTGTCTGCACACAAAAAACTTAAAATGCATTTAATCAGAATCAACATTTGCAAGGTTTTGCAAGCTCAGACCATCTTTGGGGGAAATTAACCAACATTGCTAATAGCTGTATCCAATTTGTAAGGAGCTAGAAGGAGACAATCATGAGGAAAGGAGATAATAGTCTTCAGATGGAGCAATTAAAGATCAGTTGCGACATAATCAGTGAACATCAAACCAAGGCTCTGGAGGTACAATGCCATCCCTCTGTATTAATTAAAGATAATTCAGAAATATGATGTTCAATTACTCTTTTTGTAAGTCTCTCTCTATAGAAGGATGTTGATTGAAGTATGTAAAATTGTCCTGTGCATTTAGAACAGGATTTTATAGGTCTTACAGACAGCATTTTACACTGGGGTCACTTTCATTGCCTTCAGTGGAGTTACTCTAGATTTACACCAGAAATCAGAGGAGAATCGGGTGCTATCTATGTTTAGTTACAGTACAGCAGAATTTGTAGCTCAGTATTCTTTCTAATGCAATGTACATATAGTCCTATTACTAGACACGAGTTGGCACTGATTATATTTGGTCTAAATTCTTAAGGAAATAAAATCCTTAGATGGAGGGCAGCACTTGTCAATAACATCTCAAATCCTAAAAGCACACATTATATTGTAGTGTGCCTAAACTCACCACATTTGTTTGCAGATTCAGTTGCAGAATAAATTACAAATCCCTAGACATTTCTATTTGTCCATGAATTGGAGAATGGAACTATTACTAATGTGTTATTTTATTGGATAACTTCTTTGGGCATGATGTGGATAAGCAAATCATGATGTGGACCCTGTCTCCATAAAATTCAGTGGAGCCATCCCATTGAATGGCAGGGGAGATGGGGCAAGCCCCCAATAGCCCTCCCTGTGCAATATACAGAAAGACATCATGCAGTACAGCCTGCTCTCATAACGTACCTGTTATATATTGCTCCTCAAGGCATTTCACAATCCACTGAAACAATCCCGAGGCACCCTGGTGAACTGGATATGCCATAAAAGGAGTGTGTCTTAAGCCTAGCCCAACAAAGAGAAACACAATGCAGACCTCTTGCACACACTGTGGGGATCTGCTCTGTTCTGCAGGGTCCACCATTTTGGAATCCATTCCTCTGAAGAAAAAATCCCCACTACCACTTGGAAAGCGTAGGTTTGAGTGCCCCTGAGAACTCAAGGCAACAGATGCTGATTCTTCTCAAGCAGGCATCAAAAAGCAGAAGTGTAGCGCCGTAGAGCAGCTGTTAGACCTCCCCATCACCCTGCTAATAAGCTGGCCCCCACCCCTCCAGCTGTTTTTTTAAATGTAGCAGATTAGCTAGATTGCATGAATGGCATTGTCTCCAAACTCGGGCTGGGAGGATGAAAGTTCCATTTCACAGAGGATTTTGAGATTTCAAAATGTGGCTTATTCTGAATCAGTACAAAACCAGAAAATGTCACAGTTCTCCGCACAGGAAAATGCCAATCAAAAACTTGCTTCTCGTCAGCCAGAATGTTTCATTTCAAACCGACCAAAATGTCTTGATTTCAGCATTTGTACTTTGTGCAATATAATCCATTACAACAAAATAACCCTTTGAAATGGAAAGTAGCTCCAAAACAAAAATCAAAATGTTTTGGTCTGAAAATGTTGAAACTGGACATTTTGATGCTATCTGAACATTCCCCCCTCCCGCCGTCCCTAATTTTCTCCTGAAACTATATTCTGGCAAAATCAACCCGATTACGTGAAGCATTTCAGTGTTGATAGAACTGTGTATTCCAACAGCATATTCTGTCAAAATTTCTCCAACCAGCTTTACTCAAAACAACTATAGAGACCTGCTTGTGACTGAGTAAGCCCTGGTCTACACTAGGGGGAGGGATCGATCTAAGTTATGAAACTTCAGCTACATGAATAACGTAGCTGAAGTCAACGTGCTTAGATCTACTTACTCACTGTGGTGAGTCGACAGCTGACACGCCCGCGTGGACTCCGCCTATGCCTCTTGCTCCAGTGGAGTACCGGAGTCGACGGGAAAGCGCTCAGCAGTCGATTTATCGCATCTAGATTAGATGCGATAAATCGACCCCTGCTGGATCAATTGCTGCCCGTCAATCCAGCGGGTAACGAAGACCAGTGGTTCTCAAACTGGGGCCGCTATTTGTTCACGGAAAGCCCCTGGTGGGCCGGGCTGGTTTGTTTACCTGCTGCATCCGCAAGTTCGGCCGATCGCAGCTCCAAGTGGCTGTGGTTCGCCACTCCAGGCCAATGGGGGAGGCGGGAAGTGGCGGCCAGTATGTCCCTTGGCCCAAGCCACTTCCTGCAGCTTCCATTGGCCTGAAGCAGTGAACCGCGGCCACTGGGAGCTGCGATCGGCTGAACCTGCCTGCCAAGGGCTTTCCCTGAACAAGCAGCGGCCCTGGTTTGAGAACCACTGATGTAGACAAGCTCTAAGTCTAAGGTGGCTGCCACGTGAATGGGGGAGGGGTTGTGCCACACCTGCACAAGTCCCAGCACCCTTCTCAAATAACAGTGTAACTGAGATGAGGAGAGCATGGCTTTTTGTCACCAGTCCAGAGGCTGGTCCACATGGAGGCTGGGGGCTGCTATCGCTAGTGCTGGTGAGGGAAAAAATTTCCATGAAAAAATTGCAAAAGAAAATCACTTTAATTGCATTCAAAAATTTTCATTTTTTTCCCAACAGAAACGGAAAATTAAAAACAAAAATTTTGGAAAGAAACAAAAATTGTTCCCCCCTTTTTTGTCATTTATTTTTACTCCTTTTTTTCACATTAGAAAAGTGTGGAGTTGGGCAAAGGTGTTGGGGGGGGGGAGAGGATTTCAAAAGTGAGAGAAAGTATCAACTATTAGCTTTAAAAAACACACTTTTCCAATGGGAAAAATTAAATGAGAAAATAATTCCCTCCATCCACTGAGTTGAAACAAAATATTTTTTTTAAATTCAACATTTTTTTAATTTTTAAATGTTTTTTCCAAAACCAAAAAATTGGTAAACTTTTTTCATGAAAAAAAAATCAATTTTTGACTTAACCCCATTTTTCAAAGAAAACAAGTCAACCAGCCTTGACTCCAGCATCCAGCTAAGGGACTTAATTCTTTTGCTGGAGTAGTGCAGACTCAAGCTTTTAGCCCTGATGGTCACAGGTTCAAATCCCACTCTTGACCCAAATAGGGCTGGTTATGGTAGCATTGTAGAATCACTGGCCAAACAAAACAAGAAAGCTCAATGTTCAAGAGATCCTACAGCTAAAGTCTCCTGGATGGCTGGATCACTCTAGCACGCTGTAAGAAGTAACCACATCGCTGGTACCCAGGGAAGCTTAACCACAGAGATCTATCAATTCATTTAATTAGAGAGATCTTTAAAATATGTTTTGGGACTTTTCGTTCACACATAAGCCATTACTGTTGACATTTAAAAACTCCAGAGACAAGCTCCATAGCCCACAAATCAGTGGGGATCATTATTGTCAACATGCATACCGCTAATGAGATCACCAGTTCACAGCTGAGGGCACGATAGCAGAGTGAGAAGAAACAGAGAAGTGTGGAAAAGGGCAACAAGGAAGAGAAGATGCAGGGGCAGGGTTTAGCTACATGGAGAAGTTGTGAAACTCCAGTTTCCATTAATTAGAAAAGTGAGTGGCAAGAAGGAAGGTAATAAAGGTGCAGCGCATTTGAAGAACAATCAGCCTTCCATGAACTCTCTAATGGGAGCTCAAAGGGCAAGAAGTGCAGAGGTGAAATGTTCAGGGAGGTTAGGAGAACACATGGAGGGAAATTAATGTGTGGAATGGACTCCCAAAGGCAGAGCCAGATTCAGGGCATGATCCTTCAAGGTCAGTAATAGATGAGGGTTCTCAGCATCTTGCAGAACGGGAGCCCAGTGAAATATAGACAGAGACACAGGAACCATAAGTATGCACAATGCCCTGTGATTGATGGGACATGGTTATAGTGTGAGAGGTTGGGTCCTCTTGCAGCTTGAGGTTTGTAACACAGCTCCATCAGCCCTGCTCTTAATCCAGCCCAAGGATAAGAGAAGCCGCAATTGGGAAAATATTCAACATAGAATTAAACAATCACTTTGAGGAGAAAAACATTAAAGGGTACAGACGGATGGGTCTAGATGGCCTCCTTCTGTCCAGAAACATTGCAATAGAATTACGCATGTAACAAGCTAGGAGATGCTGAATGTTGCAGTATTTGCAGACTGAGGAATCTAAACAGAACAGCAAATATCTCATTCAGAACAGAAATAGAAACCAAACTCTTCATGAATTGAGTGTCCCAGCTGAGTGGGCTGAGTTTAGTAACGAGTTATAAATGAGAGTTTAAGGGAAAGATCATGCTCTGACATTTGGGATTCTGATTCTCCACAGCGCCCTTTGCATATATATATTTTTCAGCTGTTTAACAGAATTGCACACGGATTCATCCCATTTGAAAAGGGCAAACTAAACGTAACCTTATAGCCAACTGCAGCAAAACTATATCCACTAAGCAAGTATCTAATAAGGGCACAAGAACCTGGAGGGTGCAACCATCCAGCTGTAATATAGTAGTTTGGCTATTTCTCGCACAGATGACTCCAATCGGATAATGAATCATTTCTGTAAATGGGTTTAAACAAGCAACCACAACTTCACCAGCCTCAATCCAGCATACACTGTTGATGAAACACTGGGAGAAACTATTGACCCAGTGGCCACGTTCTAACCTCAGATCCATAGCCTCTGAGGTCAACAGGAGTTAGGAGTATCTGCAGACAGAACTGGGCTCAGTTGCGCAAGTAACAAGCAGGGCAGCGAAAAAAACAGTGAAGAGCGTTTTGTGACATTTCTCTTTTTTTTCAATTTCAATTTCATACATGCAACATTTTTATTTTTCAAAACATGTCCAGAACTGGAACTTTTTACTCAAAATGTGCAGATATTCAAAAATTCCAAAATATTAGTCCCTCTGAAACCAAGATTTCTAATTTTGAAATTCAAAATATCAAAAATGCTGAGGGGATCATTTCTAACTAACCAGGGAGGGGAATGGTGAACTCTCAGAAGGTATTTTTCAGTAAATCAGTTTATTTGTATGAAAATCACAAACAAATGCAAAAACCACCAGTGCAGAGGGCTCCCCAGTTTTGCTGTGAATATTTTGCACAGCGAGTGTAATTGTTTGGAGTTACCAGCTCAGTGAATTACCAGTGCAGAGAGATCTTTCAGATATGCCTCTGCATTTTACACCAGAAGTTTGGGTTAATTTTTCAGATCGGTAATCTCTCTTCAGCTCTGTATTTACAGTTTCTTTATAGTAAGATATCCTACTGATTTGCACCTCTGATTTTACTACAAAAAATTATTTTCTAATGTAAAAGCTGAGGTTAGGAAGAGCCTCTTTTGAGTTAGATGCTTTATGGTATATACATCCTGCCCCTAGCTCACAGCCTGAGTAACCAGGGGAGGAATCCTTCCAGGCCACTCCTGGGGCTCCTCACACACACACACACACACACTTTGCATTGGGAATAGTCTGTGCGTCTACCTAGATGTGAAGCCACAAGGTCCAACACTCCCCCAACCCCTGCATTGCCACTGAATGAAACTGGTCGGAGCTACACTTTGTAACATGCAGCTCTCATGCCTTTTCTGTGCTCCAGACATTCTTCCCCTCCTCTCCATCCTTTTGCCTCTCATACCTGTTCCACTGCAGGCACAGATTTGACCATGCCCACAGGGCGTAGGGATCGGGCTTGCCACTCTGTGAGTGTCCATGAGGCCGTGTCAGGCTGCCTTTCTCTTATGTATATCGAAAGAGAGAGCACTGCTGTATTCTACAGCCATAGATGAAACCACAAGAGCTTACAGTAGGAATGCTGGGGTGGTTACTTGTTTATTATATGGAGATAATACCTATCTCATAGAACTAGAAAGGTCATGGAGTCCAGTCCCCTGCCTTCACAGCAGGACCAAGTACTATCCCTGACAGATTTTTGGCCCCGGGTGCCTAAATGGCACCCTCAAGGATTGAATTCACAGCCCTGGGTTTAGCAGGCAAATGCTCAAACCACTGAGCTATCCCTGCCCCCCACTGATAGAGAGCAATGCAGTGATGGTGGGTTTGGGGAATATTTTTAATTGGGGGGGGGGAAATCACTTTTTTTTTTTTAGAAATTCACAGGAAAGGGATCCAGGCTCAATGGTCTAGAACCTGGCGAATTTAGATACAGTAACACTCTCTTTGCAGCCAAATTATAATGAAAGTCCTGAGCTGCTTCAGTGCAAAATGCCATTCCAATTATCGAGAGACAAGGTGGGTGAGGTGATGTCTTTTACTGGACCAGCTTCTGTTGGTGAGAGAGACACGCTTTCGAAAAAGCTCTACTTCAGGTGTGGGAGGAGCACTGTGTAAGCTCAAAAGCCTGTCTCTCTAATAGGTTGGGACCGACAAAGCTATAACAACGCTGCATTCCAAGTATAGGCAGCCTTGTCTCGTAGAGTGAAGCAGATTTGTGGGTTTCTTTAGATTACTTCACTCTAATAGGTCCCATTGTACTTGAAGTCAGATAAATGTGTCACCACTGGACTCCCTTTTATGAAATCCAAATAATACCAGCCAGCCTGGTGTTTCATTTTTCCTTCCACTTCTGTTGATGCAATGCAGGATTCTCACTTGTCTTTGCACCTTTTGCGGGGGACGGGGGCTGAATGAACTGCTGTTGCTCCCTGTAGAATGTCCATCATTGGAGGTTTTTAGGAACAGGTTAGACAAACCCCTGTCGGGAATGGTCTAGTTATTATTTAGTCTTGGAGAACCTACTGAGGTCCCTTCCAATCCTACACTTCTATGATTCTACTTGATGTAACTAGTGGCAGTAAATAATACTGACACAGCACAGATATTTAAAGAAAGAGACCCAAGGTATATAGTTACTACTGTGTTACATACACATTGTTTGGGATGGGGTTACTTGCTGATGCTTGGAGGGATGCATCCAGCTGATGGTGCATATAGCAGATGGGGTTGTTCATCTGAAGATCCCCACGCTATTTGCAAATATTAAACCTCAAATTAGCCCTGGAAGGAAGGTACTATTTAGCCATGTTACAAATGGGGAAGTACATATAGAGATTTGTCCACACTCACACAGCAAACTAGTGACAGATCTGGCTAGAGAGCAGAACTGGTGGGGAAAAAAAAAATCAACACAATGTTTCCACTGAAAAATGCTGTTTCGTCAAAACCAAAGTGGTTTGTGGCTGGCGATGGACCAGCTTCCATATGAAATTTCATCTAAAAGCTTTCTGAGTTAGAGACACAACAGAGTGCTCACCTAGGACGTAGGAGACAGCTGGGATGGATTCAGAGCTGGGACTTGAACCCAGGAATCCTTGGTGAGCGTACTCACAACTGGGCAATAAGTCACTCTCTCTCCCCCCAGTAAGAGTTGTTCTACTATGTATAAATATCCATTGGACCAGAGTGAGACTGACTCTACAGCCTGGTGCTTAGGGCACTCACCTTGCAGAGCAGGAACCTGACCCTAGGTCACCTACATTACAGGTGAAGGCCCAAATCCCTGGGCTATTAGCTATTCTGAGATATGGCTCTGTCTGTCTCTCTCTCTCACACATCCAGCCTTGGGATAGAAAGCCCTGAACCCCCATGCTCGTAATCTAAGCTCTGGAAAACAGTCCTTCCATTTAGCAGTAAGGAGGTGGGTGTGAGACGCTATAACCAGGTGCACTCTTGTGCTCAGCATCTTTATCTGGTTACTATTCCTTTCTAGTATCCATAATTTTATAAGCCCTGTTGAGCATTCCTTAGCCACCGGCCTTCATCACTTTCTTGGATGGAATTTTGCAGCCTATAATGAATGTGCAGAATTAAAAATAAACCCTCCCCAGTCACACTACCTAGTAAGAGAGAAGTGGGTAACGCACTACCCTGGGGGAGTGCTGTAACTCCTGCCTAGTGGTGCCAGGAGCCCATTCCCTTTTGGGGATATAAGAATTCTCCTCAGTCATGGAACCCTTTCCTGTCTGGTTCCAAACTCCAGCAAGAACCTAGAAATGACAATGGAGCCAGTCAAACTGCACAGGTTTCACTGAGGGCAGAATCCAGACCATGGTATTTAAATAAGGCTATTTGAAGCTGCAGACCCCACAGTCATTGCTTGGAAGCTTTAGCCAACTCCCTTGCAAGAAGCTGACTGGTTGCTGTTGGTTAATTCCCACCCTAGAAACATCTGTTCCAGCCAGTGTCAAACCTCCCATTCCTGAGCAAGCTCAGAGAAAAGCTAGCCAAAGGCCCACTACACGTTTATCTAATTTAACCCAGTAACTAGACTCAACATAATCTGGATTCAGGCCAGGACATGGAAAGGCAACAGCTTTAGTGGCACTGATAGATGATCTCCTGCTGTCAATAGACAGAGGGGCAGACATCGATTCTCATCCTCCTGAACCTCTCTGCAGCATTCAGCACTGCAGAGATACTGCTCTCTCATATGACAGAGGTGGCCCGGACCCACAGCGGGGAGCTGAAATGGTCTGAGTCTTTCCTGGATGGGTGCAGCCAATGAGAAGTGATGGGAAACAGATGTCAGTCGTGTCACTTAATTCCCTACGAGAAGGACAGTGATAAGTGTGGTATAAGCACCTATATAGAATAGAACTAGGGCATCATGGAATTTTTTTGTTCTCGGGTGAGGCTTCTCCATCACACTGCCAAGTCCTGTCAGACCCAGACTACATTCCAGAAAAGGACATTCATTTTCATTTGGCTCGTGGTCAAGTTTGCCTCCAAAACCATCCCACCTGCCATCCTTCTACTTCCAGCCTCCTCCCACCCTGTAGCATCCGTTGGACAGTTAGTCTGAAGCCATTCTTGGCTCGATTTCCTTTCTTCCTGGCCACTTTTGGAGCTGCAGCTATGAATTTAGCCCAGGAGCACAAACTCTGAGTAACACAAGCCCTTGTTGGGGGGTTTGGTTCATTTTCCACAAGGCTGAGCACACTCTGGGCAGCTGCTGCTGCTGAAGTTCCTTCCAAACATGGATTTGACTCATGTCGTACATGAAATAGACGCCACGATGGAGCTGACCTGCTAGCGTTCCGCTGCTTTGCAGCTGAATAAGCAAAACAGCCTTTTGCTTTCTGCCTATTAGACCAATTACATTGATTTTCCCTGACTGCAACCACCACTGAGCTTTCCAAACAGAAAGGCTGTGGGGGGGGGGGGGGGGAATCAATGTATGCAACTAGTTCAGATTGCTACTGTGTGCCATGAATTCAGGGCTATTTTCTATCCGCTTCTCCTTTTCCTCTCTTTCCTTCTTTCAGATTTATATGATTGTTAGTTCTGCACAAGGCCGCTCATTATTAGCTGGCCACAGCTATTTGCCATTTTTCTAGAGACACATTATCTTGGGGAGAAGGAGATGGATAATGAAGCGAGAAAGACCCACTAGAACTTGTAAAGGTGACATCCTGGTTCTCCCCAGAAGGGGAAAGAATCGAATTTTATTCATGTTCAGAAATCTATTCCCTTTAACTTAATCAAGACATTGGCCTATGTGCTGCTGGCAAAATTACAAGATCATTAGTCGTTTCCATGCACAAAGGGTGTGTATGGGGCAGAGTCTTAACACTGATTTCTAGAAGAGCTTTGGTAATTGACTGCCCTAATCAAAATTATAGGACACACCCACTGTGTCATCTTCTAATCTTGCCCCAGGGTAATCAGACAGCAAGTCATGTTTACACAATAATAGCAGCTGATCCCTCATGCTGAGCCGCCTCATCTGGTAGCATTATCATCTCTGGGACAAGAGACTATATCGGTTCAGATTTCTGATCAGAACGCCGTCTTAGGCACAGCACTGCAAGTTGGGCTGTTGCATTGTCAGAGATGCAATCTTTAAGGGAGGATCCTTGCGTTCTACAGGTGGGCTTTAAAGAACAGATGGCAGGCTCAGTCCTGGCAAACACTGCCTCACAGGAAAAAATACAAACAAATTGGTACAAATGTTCACGTTGAGCATTAGACACTGATGAGCCCGTAATGGTTGGTGTGCACACAGTTAATTCATTGCCAGTATCTGACTCCCAGCTTTGCAAAATGCTTCAGGCTACCTCAAGTAAGAAAGGCACTAAATAAAACCATGGCCCTGATACTAACAATTAGTTTGGCCAAGGGCAGTGAAATTGGTTTTTGACATGCCACTCCTCAGGCACTGTCTGCCAAGGTATTTGGAGCTTTTATCGCCCACCTGAGAGTCCATTTTCTCTCTCTCATTTCAATCTGTCTGCTTCCTTTCTCATGCAAAAGGCAGGGAACGGGACAGATGGCCTTGGGAAGCCATTGGGTCAGACACAGAGAAAAAATGTTGCCCCATTATTGTCCAGGAGAACGGGTCATGAATGTGAGCTAGAGATCAACAACCAGTTTGGTCTGGAGAACCCAGGAGAGCTGTAAGACATGAGGTTATGGGACAAATGATATTGCTAAAGGGACACAGTGCAACGAAATCACAGACCAAGCCTATAAAATCGATACCATTCGTTATGAGTGATGGTTGAAGAGGAGAACCAAATGTACTAGCTTAGGAGCTAGAGAGGGGTTTCGAATGACATCACCCCCATGCTGCCCCTCCACCCACCCCACAGGAGAAAGTCTCAGAGCAAAAGGCTTGGAGGGAGATCGGTTGAGACTTTCTGGTGCCAGAGTTTTAATGTTTATGAACATATAATATGGATCATCCCCTTTAGTGCTCGCTCTCGCTAACATCGTGGCTGGGCTTTTTTCTCGTTTAAATGTCCTTCTGGAGATGGAATTTGCGGCCTCTGTCATCCAATTGCCAATTGCCGCCACAGCTGCAGACAGCCCTGTGTCACCACCACCATCATCCTAGTCTGAAAGAGTGGCAGGTTTTCGCCCTGCGTGGCCCAAATCCCGGAGCCCTGGGTGTTGAGACCTATCTGCCCTCCACAATTAAAGAGCTTTAGCAGTGAGAGGAAGGATGGTCTTATGGCTAAGGAATTAGACTGGGCTTCAGAAGATGAGCGTTCAATTCCTAGATTTCCTGTGGGATCTTGGGCAAGTCACTCAACTCACTCTTCCTCAATGCTATTCCCTTTGTCCATCTTGCCTATTTTGACTGAACATCTCTGCCCTGAAGAGCTGTCTCTTACCACGTGTCTGTACAGTGGGGTTCCGGTCATGATTAGTGCGGCCTCAGCACAAGTAACTTGATAGAGCCGCGTCGATTCATAATAAAATGGATAATATCTACAAAGAACCTATGTAAAAGTGAGACTATAGATAGAGTCCCATCCCAACAGACACTGCAGGGGTGGACACCTTGTGTTCTTAAGTGATCCTTTCCTCTACTCACAATCAGTGCTAAGGATGGTAATAAACTCTGGACAAAGGACGGGTTGTCATGGAGCAGGAGCTTTGAGGATGATGAAGTAAAAAGGGGAGAAACGAGGGGTCCTCTCAGCAAGAAGGTAGCATGCCTACAAATAGCAAGCGGGTGCAATACTGAATACAATTGATTTCTGTGCCCTCCCCTTAATCCTCCACAAGATGCATCTTGCAAATATAATTCCAGCCCTCGACACACTCAGTAAATGAACAATATTTTAGTAGCCCTGGAGACTTGGTGAGAGTGTAGGTTCAGTAGCAGACCCTGGAATGGAATTTTTCTCTTCAAGCTAAATGCACAATAGCAGTGGTTTTCAATCCGGGGTCCACAGGCCCCTGGGGGGTCCACGGACTATGTCTAAGATTTCCAAAGGGATCCGCACCTCAATTTGAAATTTGGTAGGGGTCCACAAATGAAAAAAAGATTGAAAACCACTGACCTATAGCACTGGTGAGGCTGTAGCCTCACGTGCTATGGATGTGGGGATCACTGCAACAGAACAGGTGTCGTGGACAGCAACCGTTTGCCCATCATTGTGTCTTTTGGCTACAGAGCTAAAAATACAAGGCAGTTATTCCTTGAGAAATAATGCCAGTAGGGAACGTCACAGAGTAAGCGTGAGATCCTAGTCATGCCGAAGATATTGTTTGTTTGCTTGTTTCAACCCAGCTGCCTTTGGTGTCCCTTTCTTCTGCACTTAGCAGTTTCTGGCCACTGTTAGTATTTTTTGGGCACCGTTAACTTTGTGCCCGCCGCTAACTCTTGTGCCCTCACTGCAGGACTACAGGGTGAACATCTTCTTGCGGCAGCAGTGGAACGACCCGCGGCTGGCATACAACGAGTACCCCGATGACTCTCTGGATTTGGACCCCTCCATGTTGGATTCCATCTGGAAGCCTGACTTGTTCTTTGCCAACGAGAAGGGGGCCCATTTCCACGAGATCACCACAGACAACAAACTTTTGCGCATTTCCAGAAACGGCAACGTCCTCTACAGTATCAGGTGAGATGGATAAAGAGAATGGTTGGGCTGGGAGGACGGTGGGACTAAGCATGCTTGAGGCTGAGTTGAGAAGCTGTTAAATAAATAGAGCATTAGGGGTTGGCCTTCAAACCACTGAACTCCCTGGGTTCAAATCCCAGCAAACTGACTTGATTCCAGCCTCACAATTCTGAGGTAAAATCCAAGATGGCAGCCCTGCACTGGCAAGGAGGCAGCAGCAACCACTGGTGTTTCACTCTTTAGCTCAGGCCTTGTAAACAAGTTTCAATTTAAAATCACATGACACTAACAAAATGGCTAGGATGGGCCTTCTACCGGAGAACATAAGAACTTCTCAACTGTGTGTCATAGGCCTTCCATCCCTAACAGAAAAAGGAGATTCTCCATTAGGCCAAGAGATGTGCTTTTTGGAGTAGGTGGATGGTTCAATCCTCAGTGCTGCTGCAAGCCAAGTGGCCATGGTCTGCAGTAGTGACATTCCTAAACGGCCACCGATTTGTTACAATATTTTACTACAAACCAAAATGGTTTTGAATATCAAAGAAACCTCAGAAACCCCAGTTATCCAGGTCTGAAGGATTGGAAAGAGGAAATTAAGAGGTCACACTGAAGTAATTGCCAAAGATTTGTACAGATACAGAGAATAAAACTGTTCTCTTCTGCATTCCCTGCTCCTACATACACTAACATCTCCCTTGGTGGTCAGAGTTCTGCGCTTTTTCAATGAAACTCTGTTCACTAACCTTCCAGAAGACACAGCCATTTCATATGTATGTGTGCAAATGAATTCTGTCTACATGCGAAAGGAGGTAACCTAATATATTCAAAACTGGTCCAATTTTATCTACACTCCTAGATATACACACACTAGTATATGTTACATACACACATCTAAATTATGGTGACCAGATGTCCCGATTTTATAGGAACAGTCCTGATTTTTGGGTCTTCTTCTTATATAGGCTCCTATTATCCCCCACCCCCATCCCGATTTTTCACACTTGCTGTCTGGTCACCCTAATCTAAATGCTTATATGCCTGTACTGTGTGACATGAAACAAATTTAAAGGGGTATTGCCAAGATTGTTCAATCACGACATTAAGCTAACATGACATTTGTCTCATTACATGGATTCTATCTTAAGGACTGCACTATCCATAGCTGGGTTGTTTTTAATAGTTCCATCCTTTCTACAGCTCCAACTGCAATCAGCCCAGTTTTCAAAAAACACCTACCTAACCTGAGCACACAAATCCTGCATTTACATGTGCACATAGACTTGTAGGTGCACAACTTTCCAGTTTGCACATCTGACACTTTGCATGAGCATATGTCATTTAGGTGTCCATATCTGAAGAGCAGGCCTTGCATACTTAAAAAAGAATGTTCCAGTGACCCATGAACAAGCCAGTACATGAACTGCCCGCTCTGGCACAGGAGAACTGCACACATATGCTTGCTGAAGCAGTATTCATCTTAAAACTAACAGATGAATGCAATTCTGAAGGTAAATGTAACCAAATAGGGCAAACTATCAGAACACATTAGCTTCAAGGCGTAGCCATATTAATACGGTCCCTTTAAAAAAAAAGCATATGAATAAAATTCTTTTTTCTTTAGATTTATGTAGTTAGATACCTACCCAAAAGCTCTAGGCACCCTGACAATTAAAATTACCACATAATAATACTCCTTGCAGCAATAAAGAGAAAGACATTCAGGCAGGAAGCACTAATAATAATGCTAAGTGATTCTGTTTTAAATATACCCAGTTCCTACCGAGATATGACACACAGACAGTTTGGAAGCTCTGACACGGGCGCTGTGTTTGAAATGGACGGGGAATGTACAGCATGTGCAGGACAGTCTCAGTGGCAGGCAAAGAAAGCACTTCTGTTCGTTATGGCATGGTCCCTCCATAATCACAGATGGCTCAGTCCCCTGGCTCTACACTGAAGGTGCTGTAGCTGGGATTAGCGCTTTCTGAAAGAACATTGGATTTGGGGTGGAGAAGGAAATCACATCAACACAAGGGAGGTGGCTGAAACCCACTCACTTGCTCAATACACAAACTGAAGCGAGCAGAGGATTGGAGGGGCTTCTGCTATGTGATCCCGACATATTATTAGGGCTGCACTAATAGGGATGGGGATGGGATGGGATGGGAAAGGCAGGTAAAGGGGGTTCCTAGATAATCCCTTTCTTCCCAATTCAAGCACTTCACTCATCCTAGATTTAAATTAAATAAGAACCAGATCCTGCAGCCTTCAGATATATGCTATTCCCCCGGAGGTCAATGGGAGAATATTCCTTGTCTCAACTAGGGGTTTACTACCTTTGCGGCTGACCACTGATTGCTGAATTAAGGCAAACTCCTGGTCTAGATAAACGCTTGGCTAAATGGGCCCATTTTCCTCTGCCATTGCATTGAAACTAAGTGGAGTTGCAAATTTGCACAGTTTGCATGCCCAGAACCATCAATCTACCCAGATTTTGCTCCAAACCTGGTCCAGGTAATCGACCGAACGTTGGGCACCACAGCAAGAAACCCAGTGCGAGTTAAGAGTTTATACTGAAACACCCCCAAACTCACATTGCTTTGGGGATCACCTGGTTTCCTAACCTCAACGGGTAGTGATCAATGGCTCCATGTCTAGTTGGCAGCCGGTTTCAAGCGGAGTGCCCCAAGGTTCGGTTCTGGGGCCGGTTTTGTTCAATATCTTCATTAATGATCTGGAGGATGGCGTGGACAGCACCCTCAGCAAGTTTGCAGATGACACTAAACTGGGAGGAGTGGTAGATACGCTGGAGGGTAGGGACAGGATACAGAGGGACCTAGACAAATTAGAGGATTGGGCCAAAAGAAACCTGATGATGTTCAACAAGGACAAATGCAGAGTCCTGCACTTAGGACGGAAGAATCCCATGCACTGCTACAGACTAGGGACCGAATGGCTAGGAAGCAGTTCTGCAGAAAAGGACCTAGGGGTTACAGTGGACGAGAAACTGGATATGAGTCAACAGTGTGCCCTTGTTGCCAAGAAGGCTAACAGCATTTTGGGCTGTATAAGTAGGGACACTGCCAGCAGATCAAGGGACGTGATCATTCCCCTCTATTCGACATTGGTAAGGCTTCATCTGGATACTGTGTCCAGTTTTGGGCCCCACACTACAAGAAGGATGTGGAAAAATTGGAAAGAGTCCAGCGGAGGGCAACAAAAATGGTTAGGGGGCTGGAGCACATGACTTATGAGGAGATGCTGAGGGAACTGGGATTGTTTAGTCTGCAGAAGAGAAGAATGAGGGGGGATTTGATAGCTGCTTTCAACTACCTAAAAGGGGGTTCCAAAGAGGATGGATCTAGACTGTTCTCAGTGGTGCCAGATGACAGAACAAGGAGTAATGGTCTCAAGTTGCAGTGGGGGAGGTTTAGGTTGGATGTTAGGAAAAACTTTTTCACTAGGAGGGTGGTGAAGCACTGGAATGGGTTCCCTAGGGAGATGGTGGAATCTCCTTCCTTAGAGGTTTTTAAGGTCAGGCTTGACAAAGCCCTGGCTGGGATGATTTAGTTGAGAATTGGTCCTGCTTCGAGCAGGGGGTTGGACTAGATACCTCCTGAGGTCCCTTCCAACACTGATATTCTATGATTCTTTATTCCATTCTCTTGTGCGGTTTTCACTCAGGAGAGCTGGGAGGGCGAGTAAGGGGGTATTTTCATAACCCAGAATCACACAGCCTTTTCCCAGCATTACTCCGCAGAGTCACTCATTTGCCAGAGGGATCCAGAACACTTCTGTGGAACTGTATTACTTTCACTAATTCACCTTTGGAAAACATCCATTTCCCCACTCTCCCTGTTTTTTAAAGCCATAAATTTAAGAACAAGCAGTTTTATTAAAAATGCTAGGGGGGGAAGGAGCCAAAAAGACATCCCAAAGACATTTTGCCTTCTTTGTAATGTGGATTTGTGTTACATTGGGAACTCCAGGTCACTCAAACCTTCCATTACAACCCGCAAAGGCAGGTGGCAGTTGCATCCCATTATGCTATCTCATGTGTCCGGTGGCAGCGTGGTGCTGCGGAATAGAAATGAACAGGCAGTGCTGTAATGCAGATCGCCACCATGAGAAATGGGGGGTGGTTTCAGTGCAGATAGCAGCTACCAGACAGCAAGCCAAAGCAGTAATCAAAACTGCCAATCGTGTAGGCAGAGTTTGGAGACCTGATGCCTCCCCCCATTTTTTTAAATCACACTGCGGTTTGAAATTCTTCTCCACCAACAATGTGCACATAATAAACCAGCCATCAGCACCAGGTGACCTAGTAGTTAGTGTTCTGTGCTGATGGGCAAGACACACCTCGTTATGGTCCCTCTTTGGCTGGGACTGGGAGGAGTCCAAAGGTGAACTGCTGAGTCACTGCAGTGCTGGAGTTACTCTGTAAAATGGTGGGATGTCTCGGCAGAAGAAAAACCAGCAATATCCAAGCAAGGTTGTCACCCCTGGTTTCTCTTTACCAAAAGAAGGAAAAATATGTGAACACAACGAGAATGTAAATCAGCTAATCCCCAATCAGCTCAGTCTGACAACTCCTGGGTGTGGAGTCCAACTTTCTCAAATGTATCTTCTCGCTCCCCTACAGCAAGGGCCATCTGAACCAGAGTCAGCCCTGTATTGACCGGCAACCCGGCATTGCTCTGACACCCTATCACAGTGCGCAGCAGCAGGCCTGCTGGCTGATTAAGGAACAGTGGAGAGGTCTGCAACTGGTCCATCCAGGTCTCCTGAGACAGAAGGATGTTTTAATAGGCAGCAGGTTTAAAACAAACAAAAGGAAGTATTTCTTCACACAACGCACAGTCAATCTGTGGCACTCCTTGCCAGAGGATGTTGTGAAGTCTATAACAGGGTTCAGAAAAAGAATTAGATAAATTCATGGAGGACAGGTCCATCAATGGCTATTAGCCAGGATGGGCAGGGATGCAAAACCATGCTCTGAAGTGTCCTTAGCCTCTGTTTACAAGAAGCTGGAAATGGGCAACAGGGGATGGATCACTTGACGATGACCTGTTCTGTTCATTTCCTCTGGGGCACCTGGCACTGGCCACTGTCAGAAGGGAGGATACAGGGCTAGATGGACCTCTGGTCTGACCCAGTATGGCCGTTCTTATGAGCATGGAGCATAATGCAGAGAGACACGGTGGTGCATCATGGGACATGGAGTCTGACCAGGAGGCATCGGCTAGAGGAGACAATGGGGCACAAGGGACCTGGAACTACAACTCCCACGAGGCACTGCAGCGGCTCAGGCAGATATAGAGTTTGACACTGACCTAACCCAAAATATTTTGTTTCAATTTTCCCAACAGAAAATTGCGTTGAAATCTATCATTTACCCCCACCCCCACGCAAATTTCAATTTGGACAAAGCCCCATTTTCCAACAGGAAAATGTTTTGTTTGAAATTTTGCAATGAGCGCTAGCCTTTAGAAATATCCTATTTGGTGAATCCATGATATCAGACTGGTCCAGATTGTTATGAGCCTGAGGCATGAAATAAAGATAGAAGCAGCAAGACAGTTTGGTGTGGGACTCTTCTGTTCCACACAATCCAAGAAGTGGTGTGGTCACAACACGCCACTGGCAAAAGGCAGCTGGGATTAAATCACAGGCCCAACTGCTCGGTATTTCTGACACGCTGCAATGTCACACTTATAGCTCAGTGGTTTGAGCATTGGCCTGCTAAACTCAGGGTTGTGAGTTCAATCCTTGAGGGGGCCACTTAAGGATCTGGGGCAAAAAATCAGTACTTGGTCCTGCTAGTGAAGGCAGGGGGCTGGACTTGATGACCTTTCAAGGTCCCTTCCAGTTCTAGGAGATTGGTATATCTCCAATTATTACATTACATTAAAAGAAGATGCAGATAATCCAGGCAATGCCCCCAAACAGGTAGGTGTGGCCCTGCACAGGTAGCAGACTAGCCTATCTATACAAGAGTGGGCATCTAAATAGTTCAGATGTAATGTAACTACCTGTCAGTGTTCAAACTGAGTCTGGGATTCCCCTGTCTGTCTTCTCATCCCAGGATTACACTAACGCTGGCTTGTCCCATGGATCTGAAGAACTTCCCCATGGATGTGCAGACGTGCATCATGCAGTTAGAGAGCTGTGAGTCCTGAGGGGTTTCCCCTCTAAAAATAACCACCATGTTTCCTCTGTCCCTCTTCAACTCTCAGCTGGTTCTCCGATTATGAAAGACAAAGTGGGGTAAAAGCCAGGACATAGTGCCTGGCATGTGCATGTTGGCATGATCCTCTGCTCTCACTCCTTTCCCTGCCAGCACCCACACAGCACCGCCTAGCACTAGTTTTTACCAACAACTATTTCTTGTGCCTGTGATGGAGGAATAAAGCCCCTGTCAAAGGCAAAGGGCATTCGGAGATGGGGAGGGGAGGGCTCTTAAATCAGGGATCAGAGGCCAAAGCAGGGGTCCACATCCCTCCCCTCCTTGCATCCTTCCCCCAAGAGCCCAGACATGCTGACATGAGCCTGTCTGTCACTGTAGTCTCTACAATCTTGTTTAGTAGTTTTGCCAGGATTGTTTCATTCCTGCCACTAGCATTCACTCAGGGAGCAGCTCTCGGTTTTCCAGGAAACTACCTGACATCTCTTAGCTTGATCCAGATTCAAGCAGTTGCTGAACACCTAAAGGGGGAGCTGTTGTTTATCTGCATTGGCCTCCTGCTTTGAAGGAGAAAGGTGAAGGTTCTCCAAGCTGCAAGTGGGGCTTCCTCCCCCCACTCCTTACGTTACATGCTTGCACCTACAGGAACCCCTACGTGCCTCCTTAACTAAAAGGAAAGGAAGCCAATGATTAACTTAACGCAGAGGAAGAGGCTGGGGCTGAAAGGCTAAACTAAGATAAAAGAATAGCCCAAGCCTGCAGAAAATCTGATTTATTGGACAGGAATCCACTGTGACGCATGACGTGCACCACTATAACCACCACTTCCCACCTATACCATTTTTAGATAAGATTTCATCACCAGGTATGCCTCAGCAACCCTGTTGTGCGACCCAGTGGAGAGTCCCGAAACCCATCCTATCATGGGCAATCCAGTCTAACTCCCTGCACCCGTGCAGGACTTCCTTCTCCACAATACCATCCCTGTTGGCACCTGTCTTCGACACCATTTGGTTTCTTGCTCATGTGTCCTATTTGTTCCCTACTCTCATCAGTTGGCTACACAATGAACGATCTGATATTTGAATGGCAAGAGAAAGGAGCTGTGCAGGTTGCTGATGGATTAACCTTGCCTCAGTTTATCCTGAAGGAAGAAAAAGATTTGCGATACTGCACCAAGCATTACAACACAGGTCAGTAACAGGACAAACGCCAGTCTCCCATCCCCAAGGCCATTTACTTTTACTCGCTAAACTCCTTACAGTAAGAATTTGGCCCTGTATATTTGCCAGACATCATCTGTTGCATGCTCGTGGCATTTATCTAACAATTATATCTTGGAGAACAACCTGTCTAAAGACTTGCTGAATATATAATCTTCACACAAATGTCTTGCCAGACCCAAAACGTATGTCTCCTGTGTACCCTTCTTGTGCCCATCAGAGGTCTCTGCATCTGCCAGGGTATTTCATTTAAACCCTCTTCCCAAGCTCACCTTCATGCTGTGTCTGTTCTAGAACTCAATGGGGAACTTCAGTCCACAGGCCTGTTAATCTGGCACCTTTCACTAGCACAAATTCACTTTCGTTTAGTTAAAAAAAGATGTTAGAGGGAGACTCATGGTGTTGTCGTGCTGATGTTATTAATGCATGTGCTAGCACTAGTGATGTTCAGCCATCCCCTACCACATGCCCCCTTTGCCCAGCAAGAACTGTTTCTTAGCCAGGGAGTGAAAATTGCAGGCACCCATTGTTTGCTGAGGTTGGATGCCATGAGATTATCATGCCTCCTACCAGTAACCCTCCAATTTAACTCCTGTCATTCTCAGGCAAGTTCACCTGCATAGAAGCACGTTTCCACCTGGAGCGACAGATGGGCTACTACCTGATCCAGATGTATATCCCCAGCCTTCTGATAGTCATCCTGTCTTGGATCTCCTTCTGGATCAACATGGATGCTGCGCCTGCCCGTGTTGGCCTGGGCATCACCACTGTGCTCACTATGACCACCCAGAGCTCTGGTTCCCGAGCATCATTGCCCAAGGTACGGAGCACCCCTGACACTTGGAAGAAATTCCTTCAAACCAATGTATTGAACAGTTAGGGCCAGATCTTCAAATACATCCAGAATTCCAGTCAACAAACTTGCGCATGGGCTTTCCACTACCCTTGTATGCTCCCAAATTTGTGGGCCACCAGTGGCGACGCCAGCCTCAATGCAAGTTAAAGCTGAGCTGCGCTAAGTTACACCAGCAGTAACTGCCCCCTAGGGGGCAGCATTCTAAGCCAGAGAACTGCGCTCTCAGGCCATGCCGCAAGTGCCTACAAACTCTTAACATGCATATTATATTAGTTCATATACTCAGTGTATCTCCTACATTCAATATTAATACTGAATCTGGCCCACTAAGATACAATCACAGAAACGTCAGGCTGGAAGTAACCTAAGAGGTCATCAAGTCCGGCCCCCAGTGCTGAGGCAGGACCAAGTAAACCTAGACCATCCCTGACAGGTGTTTGTCCAACCTGTTCTTAAAAAACCTCCAGTGACGGGGATTCCACAACCTCCCTTGGAAACCCATTCCAGAGCCTAACTACCCGTATAGTTAGAAAGTTTTCCCTAATATCTAACCTAAATCTCCCTTGCTGAAGATTAAGCCCATTACTTCTTGTCCTGCCTTCAGTGGACATGAAGAATAACTGAAACTCGGGTTTCTTCCTATTCTGTATGTGCTATTATTTTTCCCTTGCATAACCCATTGCATCTATACACTAGATAATTTCAGATGTGGGGTTGTTTTTAAGGGGAAACAAGGATTAACATCGGGTCCTGGACAACATTCCCTTGCTCGGTAAGACAGGTTTTAATGCCTATGAGCTGCCTCAATTGTTTCATTATCACTTTCCAAAGAGCTTGGGGGAATAGCGAGAAGAAAGGCAGATGCTGGAACAAGGTCTCTCAGTCTCCCTCTCTAACCCACAGGTGTCCTACGTTAAGGCCATAGACATCTGGATGGCTGTGTGCTTGCTGTTCGTGTTCTCAGCTCTTCTGGAGTATGCCGCTGTCAACTTTGTGTCCCGGCAGCACAAAGAGCTGCTCAGATTCAGAAGGAAGAGGAGGCACCACAAGGTAATACACAAGTCATGCAGTGCACAGCTGGACCCAAGGAGTCCCCACACCCTCTAGAACCTCAGAGGGTCACTCACGTGGCCAGCTGGATCTAGCAAGTGGCGCTCAGTGAAGTCCTTTACATACAGTGAGATAGTGAGGAGGGGCAAGCCTCAGAGCACATGGCCAGCTCCACTGCTTCTAGGTTCTCCTCCAATATTCAGCTTGTACCAAACTCCTTTGTTTTGTTTACGATGCCCGTTCAGGGATTTATATCTAAAAAGACAGTTCTCCCAAGAGGGACTGATCTGGAACTGCTGCTTGTTTTGATGTTTGGGGGCAGTGGGAGGGGGTCTATCATGGAGTGGCATAACCTAGTGAGGCAGCTTACCATGGCATCAAGGTAAGTGACACATTCATTGTATCTGCCACCTTGCCGAATAGCACTACATTCAGAAGCATCTGCTGCTCGGATTTACTGTGATGTTCCTCTCTAAAATACTCTTTTTTAAAAAAAAAAAAAACCTTAAAATGTCCTTAGCCAAGCTCCATGCACGTTCCCCATGACTGAAATCAATCAGAACATGCCTGTGTTGGGTAGAAATCTACAGCCTGCACTGGAAGCTTTGGAACCTTTCAGAATGTGCCCACAGCAGAGATCCTATGCCACAGAATGAACTAGAGAGAGAAATGTAACAGTAGATACAATTAGAGGCAGAGGAATATAAATAGTTATCTCAGGCTGACTCTAAATGCAGAGATGAATAGATACTAAAGAAGCTGAGCTTAATAAGCAGATGAAAGTTGTCTCCTCCATGGCAGGTGTCTGGCCTCTCTTGAGAGAGAACAACTCAACGGTAGGTGTTAAGGTCCTAGATAGGAAGTGAGTAATTATTTCTGGAGGAGATCCCACCTTGATTACAGGTGTGCAAACAGAAGAGTCAAAATCAAACCAGATCTCACATATGTGACTCAACCAAGTATATGTCAGTGTCTAGTACAGAAGTCTCCACTGAAAGAGAATGGAACAGCCTGGACTCTAATTAATGGTTGCTTGACTCGCTATGGTCATTAATAAGCAAGCAGTGCCCATCGGAGCCAGCTTCCACAATTTGTGTTAGCACCAATACCTGTCCTGATCAGCGTATTCATGTAACTATATGATTTCATGGCAATGTACTTCATAAGTGTACGAGAAAAGAACAGAGGCCGTTCTGCCATTGGTGCACCATCTCATTCAGGAAATAAATCAGGGAACTTTACTTTCATCCCAGTTCCACGCATCATCCCCAGCAGTTAGCACGACAGTGTTCACCTTCCATTTTCACTATGAACATTCTGGGAAGGGCAGCTGTTCCAGTGCCCCAGGACTGCTCTGAGGGTCGGCGTACAGTGGCTTACTAAGGGTTTGTAACTGCATTACAGCCATTACATTGCACGTGCACTGATCCCTAGCCTATAACCAGCTGGGATTTTGAACAGCTACGTACCTGCTAGGAAAGGGTAAGGCAAAGCTGCCTTTCTACCGCCTTCCATCTCCCCAGTGCTGGGGGATGACTTGGCTCAGGGCTGCTTTAATTTGTTTTGCCTGGAACAAGTTCCCTAGGGGCCACTCAGCCAGCCCAGGATCTGCAGAGTGCAGCATTCTCTGCACCCACCCGCTCAGCACTCACTGTACAGCTTGAGGCAGGGAGTAGGACAGCATAGCATGCAGCTGGCTCTGCCGGGCTGACATCACCCAGAGATTCCCCTCTATAAGGGGAATTCCCAGCTGCCCGTTAGGGCTTTCCCACTGTGCAAAGTGGAAGGGAGCAGAGCCCAGGGATCTGACCCTCTAAAGAATGGGATTTATTTGTTTGCTGCTTTATCAGCCTGACTTGCTAGTGGCGCTGACCACTGCTTCAGACTGGGAGTGCCAGCCTCGCTCAGGGACCCCTGGCTTCAGCCCAGGGGACTTGCTATGCAGAGACCGGAAGATTTAGCACTTGGCTGAACCACACGTCTCCCAGTCTGTTCTCTCCAGGAGGTTGTCTTACACCCCCCTCTCCAGCTGGCCCGTCCCTTACAGCAGAGGAAGGCAGCCTGTTGGACGAAGTGCCATGGGACTCTCCCAAGAACTGTAAACATTTACAGGATATAGACAAGAATTTAAGACCCATCCCGTTACACTGAGCCAGGCACTGTCCTGTAGGGGGCTCCAAAGAGCAGTGGCATGAATGTAATGGAATGCCACAACTTCAGCCCAGAGCTTGGCAGATGGCTAAGATGCCCTTGTAAAAGTGCCCTCAATTAACTAGAGAGACAAGGTGGGTGGGGTAATCGCTTTTAGTGGATCAACTTCTGTTGGTGAGAGGGGCGAGCTTTTGAGCTACACGGAGCTCTTCCTCGGGTCTGGCTCTGCAAAGCTTGTCTCTCTCACCAACAGAAGTTGGTCCAGTAAAAGATATGACCTCACACTTTGTCTCTCATATCCTGGGACCAACATGGCTTCACCTGCAAACTTAATTAACCAGGACCGTCGACTAAGCAGCAGTGGATTTTCAGCACCTTACCTAAATCACTGGCCTATAGCAAGAGTTAATTTGTTATGAAGAATCACCCCAGAACTCTAGAAAAATAGATCAAACCACGGACAAACTGGACTTCTAGCTGCACAATGGTTCCGCACACGCCGGAGAAATTGTCACAATTTCAGGAGGCAGCATGAGCTAGTGGATAAGATGCCAGGAGACCTGGGTTTTGTTCACAGCTCTGTAACGTCTAGACAACCAACTTCCCGCCCTGTGCTTCGGCTTCCCCATCTGCGAAATGGGTGATGATGCTTGCTCACGTTTGTGAAGCACTTTCAGAGCTCTGGATGAAGAATGGCGCATAAATGCACAAAGACAAGTGCTCGATGGGCCATGGGAACCAACAGCAAAGCTCCCATTAACTTCAGTTGTGCACAATCAGGCCATGTCATTTAGACAAAACTAGCACATTCTGGTTCTGAGGGAGTGAGAACTGCCTGCTTAAAACAGTCTGAGCTGCAGCCATCCAGCACGGGTGCCTCATTGTGCTTTTATCTCCCAGTCCAGATTCAAGCATCCCTTTCTACTGAGCCACGCTGCTGCATGCAGCTCGCTCTGCCGTACTGTTGACAAAATAATAATAAAAATTCTAGTTAGGTCATTTCAAAAGATCTGTTTGCCAGAGGTATTCAACCAAACACAAGGCTGCTATTAGAATCCCTGCATAATCTTACAGCAACTTTAATTGGAACAAAGCATAAATAAAAACATCCCCAGTAAGCGAGAGTTGCACGCTCATCAAAACTTGCGGTTGATTGCATATATTCAAAGCACATTGTACAGCTGCTGGAGAACCTGACGGCTCTATCCCGGTGCCCTGACAGGTTCTGATCTCTTTCATCTCTAAGCACTGACATGTCACACTGAATGAAATAATGTATTAAAACGGGCAGCACTGAAGGAGCGATCAGATTGGCTGACGGGGACTGCAGCCCACTATGGCTGTACAGGTCAAAACTTGCTAGCCCTAGAGCCGTCCCTAGCTATTGTGGGGGAGGAGGGGGGGCAGGCCTCCATGCAGGGGGGGGCTGGCCCCAGGCTTCTGCTTGGGGGGGACAGGGGGATGGCTTGGGGGGCAGAGGGGAACCGCCCCCCAGCACTCACCAGCAGCACAGCTGGTGCCGAGTCACTGCACTTCCCGCCGGTGACTGCAGGCCCGGCCCTGCTGCAGTCCTCAGGGGAGTGGGAGTGGGGCTAGGGCAGGGCTGGGGCAGGGAAGGGTTGGAGTGGGGCGGGGCTTGGACAGAGCAGGGGCGGGGCCATAGGGAAGAGGCGGTGCAGGGGCTGGAGCAGCACACAGCCGCACAGGGCACCAGGAAATGTGGTGCCCCAAATTCCCTGGTGCCCTACGCAGCTGTGGACTTTGAGTATGGGTAGGGACGGCCCTGGCTAGCCCCCTTGCCTCCCCTTCATATCTTGTGACCAACATGCTCGAAGGTGCTTCAGTGATGTATCATCATAGGTGAATCTAGACACACCGGCTACATTCTAGTCATTTTGATTTTCATTTTACTTAGTGGCGGATGCAATCTGGCTAGACTTCCCTGTCTGCAATGGCACTTGCCCACACAACATTTCTTTCTGGATTTCATTTGTACCCCAGAGATGAAAGTAAGCCGGTACGGGCCAGTACAGTGTACTGGTAAGAAAGTCTGGCCCCAGCCCTGCCCCTTCCTCCCAAGGCCCCGCCCCTTCTGGGGGCCCAGAGTCCCCCCCTTGCCCAGGAGCTCGACCGCTCTGCATACCAGTAAGTCCTTTAAGTTACTTTCACCCCGGTGTACTCCTAAATTCATAACACCCTCTCCCTCTCCCCCCAGCACAGACAAGTGTGAGAGACTCAACTAGCCCGTAAAGCTGCTTGCAGACTTATACCCCCCCAATACCTTCCATGTTGGAGTCCTTCCATAGGAACGAGAAGGGACAACTGACCTCACAAAGGGTCAAATATCTAGCCCATAAAATATGCAGTTAGTGAGTAAACGAGCCACGTTTTCAGTCATGGCATTCAGTCATGAAAAAGGCCTAGTCAATTGTTTTGTACCTGCAAAAAAGCATCTCTGCATGCCAGTCAGGTTGCTGAGCACCCCATTACCCAAAGAGCATGTGCAAATTGGATGGAGGCGCGTTTCTAATGGTGAAAAACTTGGCTACGCATTTCCACAGGTGTAAATCAGGGCCAGCAGCAGATAGAGAAGTTGGCTCAATCAATGTAAGAGAGATATTTTCATTCCATTACTATTTGCAATTTGACAATGTACATAGGGACACACTTTGTGAAATTCAACGTGCACGCGTGTGTGAGAGAGAGAGAGAGAGCTGGCCAATCAGGGAGCAGAAGCAATATCATATGACCAGTCACACACCACAAATAATGAACAGCAAACGGCCAAAGGCAACAAGTTGTGAACACCCCATAGACCAGAGGTCCCCGAACTGGGGGGCACGCCCCACCAGGGGGACATGGAGGAATGTTTTGGGGAAAGCAGCAGGGAGCGCCAGCCAGCCCCACTGTGCTCCCAGCTCTGCTCCAGGCCTGCCCCAAGCCTCAGCCCCTGAACATGGTCCAGCCCCGCCCTCAGCCCCTGGCTGCGACTCCATTCCCAGACCCAGACCCACCCCAGCTGCGGCCCCAGCCTCGGGCCCCTTACCCCGTCCCTGCTCCCAGCCCTAGGGGGATGGGGGGGGCAGACGGCGTAAGAGGGGTCACAACCTTGAAAATTTGGGGACCACTGCCATAGACTGACTGTCCAAGCCCCCTTTGGCAACTACGTACTACGGTGTGTGCAGCTTTAAAACCTGTGGTGACCATGCGGTTACTGCCCCTTCAAGGTCGGGAACATTCTGGTCTCTCAGAGCACTATTGACCCGTTCATCATTTGCTGGAGTTGGAGACTGAACAGGGCAATGCCAGCTTGATCCCTTTGTGGGTTTTATTCTTGTTGCTGCCATCCTCATTCAGTTAAAAAGGCCCGATTGGCCAATTTGGCCCTGGAGACATGGCGCTCCCCAATAAAGAATAAATTCGCAGAAAATCAAGACTGGCCCGTGAATGATTCATAAAGAACAAAAAGGGCTAAATTTGCAGTGACTCTTATTCACAATTATTTGGGGGGGGAGGTGTCCCTGCCTGACACACCTGAAGTGGAGATGGTAGTCAGGACTCCAAAGTTAAGACTGAGATGTGTCTTGCACCATGCACCTGATTATTAGGGGAGGGGTCTGGGTTCTCAGCACCTCTGAACATCAGGCATACAGTGTTTGTACTGCATGCTAGTTGCATTGAGATTTCTACTTCAGTCTTCATTGAGATGATGTAGGTGTGGGCCTGCACCTGTGGCTCATTAGGTACCTGATATCAGGGCCGGCTTTAGGCCGATTCCCCCGATTCCCCGGAATCAGACCCCGCGCCCAAGAGGGCCCCATGCCTTAGGCACCTTTTTAATTTTTTAATTTTTTTTACTCACCCGGTGGCGGTCCGGGTCTTCAGTGGCATTCCGGCGGCAGGGGGGTCCTTCAGTGCCGCGGAAGACCCGGGCGAGTGAAGGACCCCCTGCCGCCGAAGTGCCGCCAAAGACCCAGACCGCCGCCGGGTATCCGAATCGGGCCCCACAGTTCCTAAAGCCCTGCCTGATATCAGCCTCACCTGCCCTTGGAGCACATCCCTAGCTGTGCTAACTGGCAGCCATGGGTTTCTTGCTTTGGTTCCCTGCCACCTGCTGGCAACAGTAGGAAGCAGTCGCCTATCTGCTGCAAAGGAGAACATGACGGTGCTGGCTCAGAGACGCTCCATGACTTGAGAGAGGCACCGGGTCATGTGGAGGTTAAAAGTGGCCCCCACACTTCAGAAATCAGTCACTCCAGTTTCTACTCAATGCTAATTGCTGATGCCTCAACTACCACGTAGATTAAAATAGCAAAATCCACTTGCTGGCTGATAAACCACGTTTCCCAGTGTCTCCATAATCTAAATTTGCCTAGTAAACAAATTGGATTGCGGCGGGAGGGTACTAAAATGGTAGAAATAATAATTCTATGAACTATTCACTTCCTTTTCTCTTGGTTCTAATTAAGGCCAATGTTACCCAGGCTCAGAAATGCCCAAGGGGGTGGCACACAGAGATTTTAATGGGCTCTGCAGAGAGTCAGGATGTGTTTCATGAAGGGTTATCCCTGCAACAAGCTCAGCCTCAGGCTGCTGCTCACTGTCTCCCAGATTCACTCATTCTGTGTGTTCCTGGTTTGTGTGTTATGTTGGCTCAGCTCTTCACTCCCTCCCTCCGTCTCTCCCCCCGCCTGATGGAGGGACAGGGACAAGAATCCCTGTCTTCGAAAGTATCAACATAACTTCCCAAAGCAAACACGGAGAATGCTTGAGCTTCGGGCAGAGTATCTCGCAAGGTGTACGTACAGCACCTAGCGTAATGCAGCCCTGATATCAGCTGGGGCCTCTAGGCTTTAATGTAAATGACTGTGAGCCAGATCCTGATGTTCTGACTCAATGCCCAATTCAGATCCCACTGCAGTGTCACACCCACTTCGGTGGGGCTGCTCCTGATTTACACCAGGGTAAGTGAGAGGAGAATTCGGCCCAGCACTTAAGCAAACCCTCCCAACTGAAACCAAAGGCTGCTTTAGAACAGAGCATTTGGCCTGAGTTGATTCGCATTAAGGTCGATCCTTATTCAGTCCCTTGTTACTCCCATTGACTTCAGGAAGAAGTTTACCCCACTGGAAACAGAAGGATTTGACCCTGAAAATGTGCATTGCTAGGCCCCTATCACGCAGGCCTGTTCACTCCCACTACAGGTGCCAATTTTGGTTGGACGTACTCCTGGAGGATTCATCACATGACAATCTTTCATTAAAGATTAATCTTTCATTCCTGGAGACTCCAGGACAATCCTAGAGGGTTGGCAACCCTAACTTCCATGGATTTCGGCACCAACTGACCAGGGCTTAATTGGCAGCAAGGGAGATATGGGTTAGATGCAAGGAAAAACTCAAAGAGTTAAAGCAGGCGTCCAAGGGAGGTTGTGGAATCCCCATCATTGGTTGGAGAAAGACCTGTCAGAGATGCTCCAGGTTTACTGGGTCCTGCCTCAGTGCCAGAGGGTGGACTAGATGACCTCTCGAGCCCTTCCAGCCTGATATTTCTCCGATTCTTGCCCCCTGCTGATCTTCCTGACCCCAACCCAGAGCCATGTGGGTGCAGGCTCCTTTGAATCGACATCAGGGGGCAGGCACTGGGAAAGTTTCCTTCATCTCTGATTATTTCCGTCTGGGAACAACGTGCATGGTACCGAGGAGGTTTCTCATCTCCTCTCAGTGCTGGACATTCAGAAGCTTTGGGTCCTACAGGAGACATCTAGGACCACTGCAGAAAACAGTGCAGTGATGGAGAGGAGCTCACTGGTATGGCAGGAAGTGGAGTATCGAGGAAGGGAATGTTGCTGCAGATAACGCAGCCCTGAGACAAAAGAGGAAGGATGGGCCAGTGATTAGTGCTAGCATGGGATTTGGTGGAGATGGGTTCAATTCCCAGCTTTGGACAAGCTATTGTGTGTCTCAGTTCCCCATCTGTAAAATGGAGGTGATAACTAGGCATTCAGATACTACAGCAAGGGGAGCCGTATAAATAGACACCCCCAGAAGGAGAGAAGGGGATGTTGGTGAGGGCCTACAGAAGGAACCCAGCAAGGGACGGGGAGTAGGTACATCATGGCAGTAAGTCGGACACCTCCCCAGCTTGCTAAGCTTGTCTAAAAAATAAAAGCAAGGCTTTATTTTATTTTTTGCTCAGATGTGCTGACATGCTCTTGGCTCGACTTTGTAGTTACCCAGCTGTGAGTGTGTAATTCACCCATGCCGTGCAGCTACACGCCCAAGGTAGGGGCCATCCATAAAAGACACTCTGCAAAGAAGGACTGATCGGGGCGGGGTGGGGGACATGTTTAGAAAGATCAGGGAGGAATTGGAATTGGCTGGCGCCACATCACTGCACTTTGACGGAGTCAGTCCCTTTAAAGCACGACCGGGAGAAGCTGCATTTCTTCAGAGATTTAGGGCAGAGGTTGCATGGACTTGCCGGCTGACTGTTGGATTTTGAGCATCATTAGTAGCATGGCCTAGTGGATAGTACACATACCCAGGAGTCAAGAGACCTGGATTTCTATTCCTGACTCAGCAACTGATTCGCTGTATTACCTTCAGCAAATCACTGCACAGCTCAGTTTCCCCATCTGGGAAATGGGGCCAACACCTTCCTTTGTAAAGCACTTTGCGGTGCAGATAAAAGGACTGACACCTAAGGACACAGGATTGTCGTTTAGGCATTGGATTGTGCAGCGCAGACTCTCGAGCGAGCAAGTCGCCTGGCACTAAATGTCAGTGCACTACTGAATTGCAGATGGGATGATATTTCCTTAAATGGGGAGGAGATGAAACCATGTTGACATATTTCCCCAGAAAGAGGGGAAGCAGGGCCACAATGAGACTTAGAGGAACAGATAAAGAAACGGGAGGTGGGCTCGTTGCTAATTCCGGAACACCTGCAGAGATCTTTTCATGGACGGCCCTCGACACTGCCAAGTCCATGTAACTCCATAGGAATTCTCACGTTGCGGCTTTTACTATACGAGTTACATGGAGCCCGCTCCTTCTGGGCAAGCCGAAAAAGAAGGTATGGGGGGAGGAGGGCAGAAGCAAAACAGGGGATGTGGGGGGGAAAAAAAACACCCAAAAAAGCCAATGACTAGCCTTAAGGAAAGATAAGTCAATCCCATTTTCCAGCTGCAGCTGGATCCCCTGATTTGCATCTGTGCATAATACAGATCGCACCCCTCTATAAGGCTGATCTCCTAAGACAAAGGGTTTGCCCAATACATCAAGGAAGCTGTGTCCACCAGTGGAGAGCCTTATAGCAAGGGTGCATTGTCTCCATCTTATTTTAAGTAGAGCCCTATGATGAATCTGTTTCAGGAGGATGAAGCCGGAGAAGGCAGATTCAACTTCTCTGCCTATGGGATGGGCCCTGCCTGCCTGCAAGCCAAGGACGGCATCTCGGTCAAAGGAGCCAACAACAACAACACAGCCAACCCGGCCCCGGCCGCCTGCAGGTCTCCCGACGAGATGCGCAAGCTCTTCATCCAGCGAGCCAAGAAGATCGACAAGATCTCCCGCATCGGCTTCCCCATGGCTTTCCTCATCTTCAACATTTTCTACTGGATTATCTACAAGATCGTCCGCAGGGAGGATGTGCACAACCAGTGAGCAAGGTCGCCCGGAGAGGAGAGCCCAACGGGATGAGAGGGGAGAAAGCAATCCTCTATACCCATGTGCAATAGCAATGCAGCAATGCATGAATTTAAGAATGTGGCAATATCTACTTTAAAATAAATGGGGGGGGGGGGGACTTTTAAATATACAAACTGAGGATTACCAGGGGCTGGGGGAAGGAAGTTTTCCAAAACTTGAATTGGGGGATTGCAGCGGGCTAGGTGTTTTACAGCATAGGAAGGTTCGGATTGCTACAGCAGCAGTCCAAGCAGTGTAATATATGAAATATATATTCATGCTTAATTATAATGCAAAAAAAAAAATCCTTTTTTTAGCCTATTAACAGCTTAAATTCTAAAGCCACTGGAATGATTCATGATTCCATGTGCAGAAGATATTGCAATTATGCTTAAATCTGACTTTTGCTATATAAAGGCCATACCAGTTTCCAGCCAAGCACGCAAAAAAACATACACACAAGAGAGTCATTTATGCTTCCCTAGGTTTGGTGTCTGTGTTTTCAAGTTGGGATGGATTGGGGGAACTTTAAGGAAGGGGCTGTGGGTCATTCTTTTGGCCAAGGATTTGAAAATCAAATATTTTGTCTCTCTTAGTTAAAGCAAATATAGTCCCCATCCCCTTTAGAGACTGGCCCCGTGAGAAATCTGAAAACATGAGGGCATTAGAAAGGGCGAGAATGTGCTGTTCCTTTTCAGCAAACCGAAAGAATGACAATCTCAAGAGGCAGAAATTACCCGTAGCACAAGTAACAAAATTGTTTTAAAACAACATTTGTGTTTCAACCTTTTTATGCCGTATTTGGTTGGGACGGGGGGTGGAAGGAGAATGGGCAAAATAAATAGCAATTGTGTTTCGATAGAGCTTTAAAAAAAACCCATGTGTTCTAATCCTGCACACCTCATAGTGAGGAAGAAGATAGAGAAATATGTGGAATCGAGTTGTATTGGTTCAGGCTGGGAGGGGTGGGGGGTGTAACTGTACAGAAAGGGCGGTCGTTATTTTCTGGCATTGCATAGCAGTAAGAATATTGAAACTGGGTTGATGGCCCAACTATATTTTTGTAACTTTTTAGTGCTGCATTTAGCTTTGATGCCCAAGGCAAGAGGAACGAACCTTCTTTTACCTCTATTGTTTGGCGGGTTGCGGGAGGATCTGGTCCCCATGGGAGCCCCAAGGAAGCCAAGCAGATGAGGAGAAGGGAAGGCCATTAACATTTACATGGGGTGGGCAGGGGGCTTGCAGGAGGCAGGCATCCGAAGAGGGGACAGGAACGCTGGCAGATAGGCTGCCCTTCAGGCAAGCTTGTGACGCAGGCGTAATGTCAGCGTTAGGGGTAGGGATGGGGCATTTAATACAGCTCCGTTGCTGGCATCTCAAAGACAGTCTCGGGAGCAGTGCAGGTGAGCACAGTAGTTGCTGTTCTATCCCTGTCTTTGGGGCCATCTTCGATCCAGTAGCCAGGCTGCCGAGCTGCCATGGCTGTATTTTTTTAAATTTTATTATTAATTTTTTGCGCACTTTAGTGTGTCAGGTGAAAAGAGAAGCAGCGAATGGGAAAGAAGAGACAATCAGTTGGCACTGAAGCACCCGGGCTGGGTCTTGATTGCTATGTAGAGACCAGGATGCTGAACTAAGGGAGCCAAATCAGAGGTGCCTCGGGAGGTTTCCAACAGCCCTGCTCAGGATTTGCCTTTCAGCAGCTGGAAACAACTGGCCTGGGGCAGGACTGATCCATTTCTATCCATGTAGGAGGCAGGCGTTCAATTTCAGGAGTTGCATCTCTACATGTGATACAAGGCAATGCAAAATTCCAGCCCATTTTATACAGGTGTACTGGACCAGGGATGGAATAGAGAGCGCCTCTCACCTCAGACACCAACTCGGATCTGACCCAGGCCACTTGCAACCAGCCATCTGATGGGAGAGTGGTGAAAGGGTTTGGTGGGCTCAGTTCAGCTCCCAGTCCGCAAGCTCATGTCACAACTGCCAGCCTTCGAGCAGAGAGGCCATGGGTGGAGGCTGAATGCCACTCTAGCATAGGCCAGATGCACCTTGGGAAGGGGAGGGACGAGGGTGGGGAAAGCTTGCCCATGGCTGCCCAGGCACTACCGGTTCTGTGGACAGACATCAGTCTGCCGGGCCAGCCCCTTTCACCAGCACTAAATGCACTTTATTTAAAAATAGAAGAAAAAAAGGCAAAAAAAAAAAGTGTGTCTGTTGCACAGAATAGGGCAAAATGCAGTATTTTCTAACGCCTTGGCAAGAGGTACCGCTTAGCTTCAGGGGCTGGGGTGGGGACCAGGAGTGAAATCCCAGCCCCCTTCCAGTCTCCTCCCTCCAGTCGGGCAGCAGAAATCTTGTCCGTTGAGGATTTTGTTCTTCTGTCGCCGGGTAACAGAGCGTTCCCAGGAAGGGAGAAGTCACTGGAATACAAAGCAATTGGGCAGAGCCGATGTTTAATCTGAAGATGACTTTGAGTCTTGGCTGGGGACCGAGACTGCTGCTGGCTTGAGTTTGCTTGTTGAATTATTGAACCTTCTGCGGCATGAATGGCCTGTTAGGCCAGCTGTGTGCTGGGGAATTGCTCTCAACAGCTTGTCACGACCTGAAGTGAATGAGCAGATTGAGGGAATTTCTTACCTGTCTGACACCAGGGCAGACTCTGCAGCTAACACGCCCCATATCCCCACGTGATCCCCTTGAGGAGCACAGGGAAAACCCCTGCCTGCATTTGTCTGTCTTTGGTCATGTGAAATGGATTCTGGATCCATCCTTGGCACTAACATTTTGGATCCTGACCATTAAATAATGATTTTTCCCTTCCCTTTCCAAATTCTGATTCATACTCCTAGTTTGGGCTAAGTTCATCTCAGCTGCAACTCCACTGACTTCAAGGGAACTACAGGAGGGGTCAGCTGTTGTCCTGTAGGGAGAGTTCCCATCTGCACATTCTTTCTGCTGAACCACTGTGAGAGCTGAGCTGTTATGCGCGGTGGGCATCAGATGATTAACCAACCAAACGTATTAGTATGCAATACTAGAGAATCTCAAGCCTACTTTGTTTCAGCTTTTGTTACAACTTTGTTACATCCTTTTTTGCTTTTTTCCAATTCATCCCATGTACAGAGCATGATGGGGGGTGGGGTACCCAGGTCTGGCAAGAGCCAAGAAAACATGTTTCTGATTAACTGGATTCTGATCCAGCTTAGAGAAGGGCACTGAGCAAAAACAACCCTGAAACTCTGGGGAAGTTCGGATCCAGATCTGAACCCAGGGCCAAATTTGCAGCTCAAGTTCATCTGCCATCTCCAGTCCTGTCTAGTTTGGGATGTTGGAGACAAACATCCTGATCCTGAAACATCCTGAATGCAGGCAGATGGCTGCACCTGCATGGAGCCCCACTGACTTCAACAGGGCTCCAGGGGGCCATATAGATCCACTCAGATGGAGCACCTTGTAGGGTTGAAGCCAAACTGGGAGAGATTGGCGACTAAATTCTGGACTCAGTCACTGTGGTGCTCAAGTCAAAGTTTTGCCATTCAGTGTAAACATGATGAGGTCTCTGTCATTGCCTCCTCATTACACAGCTAGTTAATATTTATGTGCTATCTCAGTCTAAGGGCTTGTCTATCTACATGGGAAACTGACCAGCAGCAATACAGCGGTATAATCATCCCCCTGAATAGAGCTCTGCTGGTCACATTCCACGGCTAGAAGAGCCCTTCGTTTTTTCTACAGTACTCACCCTTGTAGGACCCAAACACTGACAACTAGGGACAGTTTCACAGTATGTTTCTACATACTGCATTTACCCCGTATATACTAAAAGAACCTGCCTGCTCTCCAAAGCATACGGCTTTATTATTGCCAGCAATACTATTGATTAGCAACAACCTACAGGTTTCCCTGTTTGCACTGTAGGTTCCTGCCATAACTGAATCAGATCGTTACTGTAGCAGTTAACCCTTTATGGAAATTGGGCTCAGAAGGTGGTTTTAAGGACAAATCATAATATTATGTAATGGCAAGAAAAACAGAGTGATCTGGGGGTAAATTTTTCAAATGAGACTTAGGCACCTAAATCCCTTTTGAAAATGGGACTTAGCCAAATCACTAAGGCACTTCTGAAAATTTTTACCCCTTGTTACCCATTGTTTCTTCCAGACGTGGCTGAAACGGTATCACCACATGATCAGGAATTAATGTTCTCACATGTAAATATGACCATTGAACGGGAAAAATAATAGCAATATATACAGTGGTAGTAATATTGATTTTCATTTTTCCTTACTAATTTTTTTAAGTTATAATTCACAGTCAAAGTCAGTTTCAGGTCTTAATCCTGCTTCATGGAAATTGGCAAGAGTTGCAGCTGTATCTTATGGTGCTGAGTAATTCAGTAAAAGTGCTTGATCCTGCACGATGCTGAGCATTCACCTCAGATCCAGCAAAGGCACATGCTGAACTCCAAGCCTGTGAGCAGATCCATTGATCTCAATGGAAGTACTCATGTGCTTCAAGTTAAGTTTGTGTTTGAAAGCTTTGCTGAATCGAGGCCAGCATGTTCAGCTCCCTGTGGGATCGAAGCCTGAGACCACTGAGAACTTTGAAAGTTCTTCTCCCAACAGAAAATAAGTGATTTACGTGTCAAACTTTTTTTCCCCTCTGCATAGTGCTGCTTGAGCCTTGTCAATTTCAAATCAGAGCCAGAGTGGCTCAATTTAGAATGGTCATTGTGTCTTATAGTCCCAGGGATGCTGCAGGTTCTTAAAGTTCGTGGCAAAGATTCCATGCATTTCAAAATTATTATTTTTTAAAAAGAACTTTTAGGAGAAAAAGTTTCACTATGTTAAAAAAATGACTATTTTTCATAGAAATTATAAAATCATATTTTTGTAATTCTCAAACCTACTTGATTAAAATGTAGGGATCAACTGGAATCAGACCAGGGGTCCATCTACTGCAGTATCCTGACCCTGGCAGTGGCCAGTGCCAGATGCTTCAGAGGAAGGTGCAAGAAACCCTGTAGTAGGCAGTTATGGGACATAACCTGTCCATCAGCAGAATACTGTAGTGCATATTCCCAGGAAACACAATTGTAAAGGCCACAGACCCACTGCCGAAAGCACTCTTAGTTAGTCATAGAATCATAGAACAACAGGGTTGGAAGGGACCTCAGGAGGTCATCTAGTCCAACCCCCTGCTCAAAGCAGGACCAACCCCAACTAAATCATCCCAGCCAGGGCTTTGTCAAGCCTGACATTAAAAACCTCTAAGGAAGGAGATTCCACCACCTCCCTAGGTAACCCATTCCAGTGCTTCACCATCCTTCTAGTGAAATAGTTTTTTCTAATATCAAACCTAAACCTCCCACACTGCAACTTGAGACCATTGCTCCTTTTTCTGTTGGGACGCTGTGTCTCCCACCATGCCTTTATGAATGCAAACCCTTTCTTCTTTGAGGGCCCAGTCCTGCTCCCATTTCAGTCCATTGCAAAACACCCACGCAGCTCAATGGGAGCAGGATTAGGCTCTCATCCCTTGGCTTACAGGAAGCATTCAGTAGTCTCTTGTTCCCACGAGAAAGCTTTTTAAACTGTGCTTGTTGGTGGAAAGAAGCTCTAACGCCGCTCCTCTTTCTGAATAGATTTCTACCATATTTTTTAGAGAGGCACTTCATTAGTTAAAGAGATAATTAAGGTACTTGATCATTCTTGAGGGCATTAAGATTAGCACCAAAGAGGAAATTAGCATGCAATAATTTTAGGATCATTAAGGTTTCCTCTGATACCAACCAGGGCCATTACCCATCTCTCTTTCCTCTCACTAATGATCAGTAGCACCTTCATTGCTTAGGTTTATGCATCTCATTTTCTCAAACTAATCTATACCAGAAGGCTGTTACTTATTCCTGGGGGTCTGCAAAGTGACTTTGGTTCCTCTGTTTCACCGCTACAATTTTTCCATCAGAACACTAGATCCCAAAGCCAGCATAAAGACAAAGCAAAGCCAAAAAAAATTACATTGCTTGTAAGAAAAAAAACAACCTCTGATGGAAATTATATTCTGCAGAATCCCATTAAACAGCTTCAAACCAGCCTCGGATAACTAATGTGGGAATGAAAAGCGCTTGCTTAGTGCATATTCAGAGAATAATGGCCTTTTAAAAAAAAATGTGCCCTTTTCATGGCATGGCTTTTATTGACCCTTCTCTCATCTCCCAGAACCATTTTAGTGCATGCCTGTAAATCACAGGGTTCGAGCTTTACATTTTAGAATGCAATTAAACAGGACACTCAGTGGAGAAAAGAGAGATCATCAGCACAGGATCACCCCTCCCTTGCTCAATCGCTGGTTGTGCTGTGAGCTACGCTCAAACTCACTGTTACCTTTTAGGAATCATCCCCTCTCCCTTCCCCACCCCTGCCTCAGACCCTAGATGCGCAAAGGGTCAGGACCAATCTCTCACTAACAAGGCAGATCTTTCTCTCTCTCTCTCACCTGACCCCCACTCCAAACACTGTCCTGGCCAGAGGTGAATGGCTGCAGACAGAGCCCTCCAAGATGACCCCTTTCATGAGGACCCAAACCCTGCAGAATGCCTCATAAGGGCCCTCCCAGCTCCTAGGAGCCCAGGGCATAAGTACAGGATCCAAACTCAGATTCCTCTACCAGCCAACCCACTGACTGTCCAGATATCAAGTAATCCAACACCGCATAGGCCCATTGGCTCACTTCAGAAGCCAGTCTCCCCACAACAGAGGCTCTGTCACAGGGGCAGCTGGGGCATTGCCCAGCACAGGAACATGAGAGAATATAATGTGCCTTCCTCCCCCAGAATGAGCCAGCCAGAGCTACTGATTTAAGGGAACAGCTCTTCCAGCTGGAGGATCAGCATCCGGGCGGGGCAGCAGGGGTGCAGTCCTTTTTCATTAAGGAGCACTGTGGAAGTTAAGGAGAGTTACTGTGTCCCAACTGCCAGCTGCCACTGTCTCGGGAAGTGCCCTCACTAACCCTGCAGTGTCACACCTGGAAGAAAGACGTGCACACACACTAGCATCACATCTTTGCACAGCTGTCTCAATTAAGGCCACACCCACCCCACAAGGGAGATCCCACTGCCAGGGTATCACTCCTCTTTGCCCGTGTTTAAATCTACTAAGCAACTGGAAATGCCCAGCAATCTTCTCCATCCCCCTACCCTCCAGCAGAGACACCCCAGTTCACCCACCTCCCCCTGCAGAGCTCTCTGCGGATGGCCCCTCTCCCAGTTAGAAAACTCCTTTGCATCAGTGAATGTGCAGATGAATTTCTTCTCTCCTGCTGATATTTCCCATGCTCTTTTTGTGGAGCAAAAAAGCCAGGGCCCTGGGAAAAGGGCCAAGAATACGAAAGGGAAAACATAGCAGCAATTAATGGGGACTTACCAGCAACTGGAAGAGCAACAGCTAGCAAAAGCCAAAATGATCCCATTAGGGCTGCAGCTGCTGGGCTCTGCCCAATTTAAAAGGCCAGCCCCAGAAAGGCATGCTGGGTAAAAAGCTCCTACAAGCAGGTAGCCCTGCCGTGGGCAAAGTTAGCCTGGATCAGGTGTAGCTATAAAGGAAGCGCTGCTAGCGAAAAGCCTATCTAGGCTTGAATGACTTGTGGGAGATGGGAGCACAGCGATCAGAGCTCCGTCCCCCACTAGCCTGACTGAACTCCCCATGGGTTGTGCTCCAGTGCCGGAGAGCCAGTGGGTGGTGATTCAGAAGTGACCCCCGTGTCATGTTAAATCAAAGCCCAGTGTCAAATTCTGGCTCAGGTAGGGACATGTAGGGCCCAGCTTATCCCTGGTGTGACCCCATTGTCTTCACAGTGTGGCTGAATGTAGCCTTGTCCCTTCTATTGTTTCACACTGACTGATAATGAGCCATTGATTGATATCACCATCATATTTCACCTACATAATACCTGCCAAGGGGCATCTAAATAAATAGGATTCCTGGAGCCTGGTGTAAGACGGAGGAACACTTTCCCTCTAATTTGTTGGCTAAACTTTTCTTCCTGAATTTGCCTTGCTACATTGGCTTCAATTTAAGAGTGGAGGAGACACTTCTATGCCCAAGCACCCCTTCACACACATGCAAAATATTACTCTGGGCCTCCACTTTCATCACGTTTTACAGAGCAAACAAATGTCCCAGTCCTGCAGGAGGGAAGTGCTCCTCCTACAAAGGTATGAGTGCCCTCAACTCACGGAGAGTTCAGAGCACCCAGGACTTTGCAAGATCAAGAAAAAGATGACACAAAAGGGCAGAGGTCCCTTGATGTCGCCCCTTCTCACTCTTCATGAACTCCAATAGTAGGCAATAGAATATGGCCTTCTGAGTCTTTCAGGTGATCCCTGCTCAACACTCTCCAGGACAAAAAAAAATCTAATTCCTTACTGGGAACATTCTTTTCTATCCTGAACTAGTCATCAGCTCATCTGAGCAAGAAACATTCTTAAGGAACTAATGCCATGTATACAATCCCAAAGACACCCATGTTTTGATAAAAAGTGTTGTAACTTCGCTACTGGATCTGATAGGCACTCCATTCTGGGGGGTGAATCTAACCAAGTCATGCATCTTCATTAGGTAGGAATGTCCCAGCAATTCCATTTTAAATTTAATGAACCACTTTATTTGATTGGGCACAAAGATTTGTTACACTCTCTCTCTCTCGGTTTGGATTGTGACTTCTGGAACAGGGGGCTGAGGTGTGATTTTCCACTAGGATTTTGTCTTCACTGCAAAGCATGGTGTGTTTTCACATTGAGTTGGCTATCTGGCAGTAAAATCTAAGAAGAGACAAAGCATTTGAGTTTTTATCTGCTATATCTAATCAAGATAAAGCCCAGGTGGGAAGTATAATGTTGACCTCAACTAGCTACATCCAGGTTAAAAATTACCTGTGCCTTATCACCCCTAGGGTTTTACATCAGTATAGCTAACTCGAGGTAAAACCCCAGCTTTTGCTGCAGTGAAGACACAGCATAAATCTGGGCTTTTTCTTCCATACACTCTTTGCCCTGCAATTAAAATTTGATTTCAGGGCAAGGATTGTCTTTGGGTTTGGAATGAAGGCCTGATATTTGGGATTAACTATTATTAGTATTTATTATTTGCTGATGCTACAAGCGTGAGTTAAAAAGAGGAGACCTGGAAACTTGGTCATTTTCAAGAACTCCCTGCTCCCACCCCTGTACCTTCATTACAGCATTGTACCAATGTGGAAGTAACTCCAGTTTGACGCCAAGTGTTGGCTATTGTAATGTGGATCCAGCAGGAGAATGGATGTGAATGAGGCTCGTGCCATAGAGAGTGAGAGGACTGCAGCTGATAAGGTAGGGAGTTGTCTGTTTCCCTGGTGAATGAGGAGGTGTAACACAACTGTAAGCATCCTAGTATGTGATGAGAAGTGGGGGATGCATTAATAACTGATAAACGGGAGAGATTCTTTTTCATGCCACATTCTATTATTTGTCTTTCATGGGCATTTAAAGCATTCAGCTGGCCACTGACAGATCAAAAGGTGGACATGCCATGTGCTGATTAACAGGCAGGGAGCAACACTTGTAGATGCTACTCTGTTTTATAGCATTCATATGTCCAGGCTTCTGCCAGTCTGCAGATCAAACCTGGTCATCGCGTACTTTACCTCCAGGGTTCTAAAGGCTGATTGCATTGGGATCCTGGGCCACACCCCTCCTGTCTGCAATGTACTAGTTGTATTCTGGGGTTTATTGTGTTTAGGTGGTTATTTAGATGGGTCTAATCCATAAGGTGGTGGAGATGAGGTGGGGAGATGTCCTAGGTGTGACATTGCACTGTTGTGGATAAACACAGAGGCAGCATGTAGAGTGCTCGTATAAAGTTCCTTGGGCCAAATTCAGTGCTGGTGCAACTTGATAGACAGGAGGCTATTGCTAGCTCCTTTGGGCAGGGATTACCTAACCCCCTTCTCAGCACTTAACGAATAATTAATGTGCCAGGGCTGAACTGTGCATGGTCTGTAAAACTTCCTGGTGCTGTCTGCTCTCCTCTTGCTAGGGAGATGCCAGCTAGAAAGAGCACAATTCCCTCTGGACCCTGTCCAGCTGGGCTCTAAATCCTACCAATAACTGTGGTGGGGAGGATAGGACGGTGCCTGTTCATTTCCTGAGAGGTCAGGGTCTGCTGGCATTTCCACTGTAAAATCTGCTTCAGGGGACTGATAACACAACCCTGGAAAAGCCACTTCTGCCGGAAAATTTGCCATTTAATTTTTAGCTACACAATCAGCATGTGTGCTCCCATGTGTATTTTATACACACACACACACGTACGTTTGCATCTTCAGATTTCTAGAGGGACTTTTTTTCTTTTACATTTTAATGAAATTTGGCAGGACATCGGTCTGTGGTGTTGACTTGGTCCTTTCTGTACGCTCAGAAAACCACCACCAAACTCACAGGGTGTGGGCCGTGACTAGAAATAGAGCCCATGCATTTCTCCTACGCCTGTTTCTTACCTCCACACTCATTGCTAGGGGGTTGGTACATCACCAATATCATCTGTCATCTACATGGATTCTGTTGGTTGTGAACAGGGATCAAATAGCACTGAGGGTCGTCTGTTAACGTGAGCTGAAAGGAGAGGTGTGCTAACTGCGGCTCTGAAAATACATAAAGGAAGGATTTTGACCATGAATAGACTCTGGGATGTCAAGGCTGACAATCTAACTTCACACTGAATCCCCTCTCTCAACTCACCCTGTTGTGTCTAGATATTTAAACTCCAGCCCCTTTCCGTTAAGGAACATTTGAAGCTGGAGTTGTTTCTGGAGCTGGGGGGGACATAATGGTGCTCTGTGTTGCTCAGGCACCATAGGGTAAGTTAAAGACAAAACTTTGGCCTTTCCTTTGGAACATCGGGGAGGAGGTGGGGGAGAGGGAGGCTTTTTGTGCTTTCAGTGCCGTTACATTATGGTTTCTTGATACCTCCCGAGTGACTCATTGCAATTGACTTGTAGTGTATCTGGGAAACTGTCATGAGACTCTGATACACTTGTTTATATGCAGGCTGCCCCCTCCCCCCATTCTGTTCGTTAGTCACATTCTGCCCTTGCATGGGGGCTCATCCATTACACTGCACGGCAGCTGGCAAAGAACTCTCTTCTTTGATAGGATGGTTAATGGGTTACCCCAGTTTAAAAATCTTCTTGTTACTAAGGTTTTGTTGGCATGCATGGTGGAGGGGGCTAAACTAATATAAACCAGGATTAAACCAGTATGAGAGCGTCTACACGCAAAGTTGCCCGGTTTGACTAAATCAGTGCCACTTCTGTGCATTTAGAAAGCCGTAAGAGTAAGTCTTCACACTGCAGAGCACCCCACCTGTGTTATCTTAGCCTGGCTGTAAGCAGCTGCACTGCAAAGCCATACTCCAGTTACGGGGCCCACACTGGTGCTGCACTCACCTGCGGTGCTAGGACTGCTAAGGACCCAGCCCATGATTCTTTGGGCTGCAGTAAGATGGGTCTTTCTAGGGTTCTCGCTCCGTGAATTGTGGGGGAACTTACCTGTCCTTCTATGCGCACGGGGGGGGAAATGTGGGAAGATATGGGATGACTATCAGCACTTGAGTGGCTTAGCCTGCATCCTCACTGCAAAGTAGGTGAGTTACCAGCCGAGTGAAAGCAGATCTCAGGCTTTAGCCACCAGCCTCAGATGAACAAGGTAGGTGGGGCTGAAAGCACCACTAAACCTGGGTCATTGAGCTGAGTCCAGGACGTAATTTACTGTGGGGAAAAAGGGAAAGTTGATCCCCAAAACCGTGGCTTGCTCCCCCACACCACTTTTCATAGGTCCCTATGATCCAATTTTTGTACTCCCGTGCCTCAAATTTGCAGGATATAATATATTCATATATAAAATGTTCTATACGCTGACAACTTTGCTCCCCACCATCAGAATTTTTCTGCAATAACCCCTGATTTTATTGTGTGGACAGGAACCAGAATAGGAGCACCACCAAAGTAAGAGCCTGCGCTAACTCTGCAGTGAAGACAGACCCTTACTGTCATAATTTCCCTTCTCCCTTAAGCTTGGGGCCTGGTTCTGATCTCATTTTTGCCAGTTTTGCACTTCTAACTCCATTGAGTTCAATGGGATTTATGTCAGAGTAATACAAGTGGAAGATCAGAATCAGTTCTTGGTCTTCATGCTTCTTGCTACATCTATTATCACACAGGCAGATCGTTACTGCAATAAAGCTATGCAATATTAAAAGGGTTTGTCAAGAGTGATACATTTGAAACCTCCCCAAGAGACGCACTTAAATCATTTTTAAAAGGTCCCATCTCTTCCCCTAGACCTGTGATGGGGGGAAAACGACCAAATTATCAGCCCTGGGGGGTGGGGGCTGCTCCAAGTTTGGTGACCAGCTAACAGCAGACTCTAACAAGTGGGCGTGTTATTATTCATCATTGCTCCTGGGCCAGCTCCAGGTCTCTGAGACAGTAGGCAACCCTGCAAAGTAGCTCTGAAGGGTTTGGAACGGAGGATGCCCATCTGTTTCAATTCCCTGCTATGGCAGCAAGGGGAAAATGCACGAGCCCTGGGCATGTCTCTCAGTTCCCGTGTCCGCAGCCGACCAAGCCCAGGACTGAAACGCTGTTGTGGTTCTCACATGGGAAAGTGGATGATGGGGTTTCATTGTTCCCTTAACGGAGAGGCTTCGGGAGTGGGGACTTTGAAATAGGAATGGTAGGGAAGGGAAGGGTTCAAGACTAGAGTGACCACACAGGAAATGTAAAAATCAGGACAGGGGATGGAGGGCGGGGTAATAGGAGCCTCTATAAGACAGACCCAAAAATCAGGACTGTCCCTATAAAATCAGGACATCTGGTCAGCCTATTCAAGACCCAGATCAGCATTGGCAATATCTCAGCAACCAAATCTTGTGATGTGTGCAGAAATAAGAGGCAATAGCCGTAAAGTAGGAACAGTAAAGAAAGGGTGCCTTTCAGTACACTATTGCTGGAGCGATAGGGTCAGGGATAGACATCGCCCAGTGTACGTAGCGGGGCAAGACCGGCAATCAGCCAGCTCTGGCCTGTAGGGGTTACACAGGTATGGTTGGTAAGGGAAAGTTACTGAGAATGAGGTTCTTCTGCTCCCCCAGCCCTCCCTAAAAGGTAGATAAAGGAAAAGTCAGTAAAGCAGCTAACCTTTCCCGGTACTTATTGATGCATATACAGCACACCTGGCCGGCCGGCCAGCCAGATCCATCCCTCCCTCTACCTTGTTTTCATTAGGATTCTGCACCCCTAGGGGGCAGTAGCTTCACCTTATGTTGCTTCTTGTCCACCAGGAATCAGGGTAACTTTATTTTTAAAATCCCCCCAATTTCTCATTCCGGAGTCATTGTTCATGTAGTCTGACTCTGAAAATGGCCTCAACAGGGAACTGAGTAACAGAGGCCTTTCCAGCTCTGAAATAGCTCTTTACTCTCCGTTGCTCCAGATCCTTAACTCCCAATGGGCCAAACTCTGCCCTGGTTTAAGCAGGCAGGACCTGTTTAAACCAGAGCTGAGTTTAGCCTGTTGCCTTCAAGGGGGGCTTTTAAGAACATAAGAATGGCTATACTGGGTCAACCAAAGATCCATCTAGCCCAGTATCCTGTCTACTGCCATTAGCCAATGCCAGGTGCCCCACCGGGAATGAACGGAACAGGGAATCATCAAGTGATCCATCCCTTTGCCCATTCCCAGCTTTTGATGGAGAAACCACAAAAAAGAAGGAGTGATTTGGTGCCCTCCTTTGTAGATATGCAGTTCTACATTTTCCTTTTTTTTGCTCCTGAGATTCCCAATTAATTGTCTGGGTCTGAATCCGAAGAGGTTGCACTGTTCAGATACAGGGATGATGTAGGTGGTTAGCAGCACACAATGTGAGGCTTAAGGACACCATCCAGCTTGACAAGCTCCTAAATTACCCTACATTAGAAAAATGACTGTTTGAAACAAACGGTCACCTCCTACTGAAAGATTCATGGCCCTCAGCCCAGCGCGTCTGTCTTGCTTTTAGAAGCCACCAACACTAACCCAGGCCCTTGAAGTTGTTGGGACAATTGGAAGACAGGACTGGCTCCTGGCTTTCTCCCATTGAGACCCAGCAGGGTACCTGCACTATCCAAATCCTTGCACAGTAAATCTCAGCTCCTGGTTGAATTGAAGGCAGCTTAATTTGGGGGCCTATCAGGGTTGGAAATGTCTTCAGAATTATGGTCTTCAGTAAGCACTTGAATGGCAGGGATGAGCAATCAGCTAAGCTCTATCTGCAGCGCCAGACTTCTGCTCACTGTAGCCTCTCACAGTCTTGTTGTACGCTAGCACTGCATTCCCTGCTGCTTAAGCAGTCAGACATGAGAGGCAGGCCTATTCTGGGAATTTGGAGCAGGTTATAAAGGTTGGCATAAGGCACAAAGCTGAAGGGTAAGTAGCTTTATCCATCTGAGAGGTGCACTGATTACCGTGAAATGCACAGCCTGGAGCATCTCATTCTTACTGTGAAGCTGAATTCAGATGTGAAAAAACAGAGACAGACCGTGGGCAGTTCTAGGGCCTGGTTATGACATTACTGACAGCTCCCACAGTGGCCAGAACTCTTCACCTATTTCATGAACTAACCGAGTCCTTGGGAAAAAGGTAACTTTGCACGTGGGTTTGAAAGGCAGCAAGACCAAAGCAAAGCGAGAGATTTTGAAAAGCTGAAGCAATATGCCAAGGACTTCACCTGAAAGGACATACATACAAACAGGTCACATCAAATTCCATTGCAGCGTATCTCCCTAACATCAGTTAATACCATTCTGAAAGCAGCCTTTGAATCCTGACGTTGGGGAAATTTGTGTTGCCTGTCTAAGTAGCTATTTGCTTGGCATCTCAGGTGGATGGTTACAATGGCCATGCAGAGGACTAGTATCATTATGGCTGGGGATGTCACATTGGCTATGTTGTCTACCAATGTTCTACCACAATGTATTATGCATCACATTTAATGTATCCAAACTGAAGTGGGTAGTACAAAACATATACATAAATAATCAAAAAACAAGCCACCCGAGATCTCCTCCCTCGAAATACCTACACACACCATTTACATTATATTCCAAAATGAATAGACCTATCTTTATGCACAAAATAAACTCCTAAAATTAATTACTTATAAATGATTTCTATTTAAGCCAAATAATGCATGTGTGGTTTTACTCTGGAGGGGAGAAAACACACACACAGTAGGAATTAAAACATTAGAGAAGTGAATGGTTTCTCAGTACATCCTTGAAATACAGCAGTTCAGAGTTCCCCAGAAGTATCAATCGTATGTTAAGTTTGACCTACTCGTATTTAAAGACTTTGTGCCTGTGAAAAATGTCTCCCTGAAAAGTTTGAAACAATGCTGCTGTTCTCTCATATTTTCTGCCTCTCTCTCTGTTGTAAGACAGTCCTATGAAAAGAGAATTTTCATTTTAAAAGCTCATTTGGCCTCCCACTGCTCATTAGTAGAGCGTATTAGTACTATTTATACATGGCAGCAGAGTGCTGCCTCCAGATTTGGTCTTCCTCCATCATCTTTAAATCCTCTGTTTTAAAATGTGTGTCAGACATTATACTAGCCTGCTTGAAAACATGCCCCTGCAACATTTGCAACCTATTCAGCGCAGCTTTGGGATAACACATGCAACCAGAAAAGGGAGAAAAGAGACTAGAACTTGGCTTCGTTGTAGATAATTTGCTTCAATGAGTGGAGCATTGAACACAAGCATTGGCATCAGAGGCAGAAAGTAACCAAGATTTTTAAAACCCTTTCCATTCCAATAGCTTCAAGGGAAAGGACTGAAAAGGACTGATTTTAAGTACAAGGATTTTAATCAGAGTTTCCCTTTAACTTCATTCAAAACAAAATTTTAAAAAGAAAATACAAAAAGTTGTTCATATTCACCTGCCAAGGCTTGGGCTGCTATCTGGTGGGAAAATACCATCAGCCTCTTGCAAGGGATTTTGGGCAGGTTAGAGGAAGAATTGTCTCTCCCCCGAGCTCTGGTAAGCAGGAAGAGAAAACTGGACCGCCACCAACTACTCTCCAACCACTCCCAGTGCTAGAAAGGAAGTTCAGGTTTGCTCTTGAACATCCTGCTGTAACAGAACTTACCAAACACCCATGCTCCTGTAGCTCCTCCTTCCGCTGAAACCGTTCTCTCAGTAGCAGCATTGCCATTGGCTCGGTGGCAATCAAATGCCCAAAAGTGGGAAGTCAGGTAGGAAACAAGTAGCAGGAGCAGAAACTAGTTTTCATGTTATGATCAAGAACAAAACCAGGACTAGAGAAATACAGAAAATATGCACTGAAAGAGGTATCGACTCTCACTGAAAGGGACTGCATTTTCCAACAAGTGCAAACTAGTCTAGACAGAAAAAAAAACCATGCTTGCATAAGTTTCTCTTCTCCCCTGCCCCTCTTAAAAAAAAAAAGTGACCTCCCTGTCTTTTCTATGTGAAATTTATTTATTTGTATATCTCAATACAATTGGTATGGCCTTAATGCTCCATTTAAGGACGTGTTTTGCTATATGGGGCACAGACTGCAAAGCAACTGCTTCCTTAAGAGTAACATTTTTACATCATGATAAACAAACCTATAACTTGTACAAGTACAATTTGCATGAACACATGACCACAGAAGCAATGGCAGATTATTTTTTTGGCTTGTAAAAACAAATTTAAAAAAGTTCTATTTCAGCAGTTTGAAGATGGAATGTAAGATTTCTGTTGTAAGTGTATATAAAATATATATATTTATTGAATCATACATTCATGCCAATTCCAATTAAAACAAAATAAAAGTTTTCTGAAATTTGCTTTCGGTGGATTTTTAGTACCTGAGATGTCATTTTAAAGCCAGTGCTAATAGCTGAGAAGTGCTGCTCTCCTTCAGTATTCCCTGGACATTTAAGTAGGATCATTGTATTGTGTACTCTAGTTTTTCTGGGGGTGGGGATATAGTTTGCTCTCTTTTACACGACCCAGACTGACTCTAGCAGGATTGAGGCCCAGGTCTGTTATTAGGTCACCTACTGAAAGGAGTAACTTTTTACTCTGTTGAAGCCAGGTGAGTGTGCCCTGTACCCACGCACTGTTAAGTGTCGAAATGGCTTTGCTTTTTCCAACCAGCATCAACTGGTGTCCAGATGGCAGGTTGGGCACATTTTTTCTTGCCTTTAGAATAGGTTGGAGCCTAAAAACAGCACGTTAGAGGTGATTTCCTAGAACAGTGGCATTTCTTTCGTACTGCTCTACTCCCCAAGTTCTCACAGGAGTTCAAGTATGGTTCCTGGCACTGCAGTATGTTATCTACTTGTTCTTTATGCATGGGCACGATATGCCACTGACTCGGGGGAGAAATCACTCTTTAGCCACCCTTCTGAGAACTGTTGCATTACGCTGCTTGTACATAGCACTGTATTTTATTGTTGGATGAAGTGATCCCTCCAGTGCCTAAGGCTTTTTAAAAAGACCTTATTCAAGCAATTTCCTCAAAACTGAAGCCTGGGAGAGAAACGAGAGAGGAGGGACACAATATTTTTCCTTTAATGCTTGATAAGGCAACTAAGTATTGAATTTCCATTAGTCAGGCAGTACATGGTACAATGCTTAAGCCAAGACTGGAAATACCTGTGAAAAAGAGGGCCATGGCCAGCTTTTTATACTTCCCCAATGCAGGCCATTTTCAGCCTCACGCCCCCCCATTTTAGAGCCTATTTACATTAAAGAAACACTGGAGTATGCCAGTTAGTAAGACACATTTCTGATTAGGCATGTTAAGAAGTTCACTATTAATTATTATGTAGCCGGCCTTAACCAGAGAACATTCAAATAAGTTTCCCAGACGGCCTGAGACAGTAGTTTTTCAGTTACCAGGCAGGCTGAGAAAGGTATTGCTGGAAAGAGAAACAAGCTGTAAATGCTTTAGCAGGAAGTGATTAGGCAAAGTGCTAGTATTCTCAGCCATGGGCAGCAGCATGCAGGGAGAGCTACATGCAGCTACAAAATCCCAAGTCTTTACCTTGAAAATCTCAGGCTCTCAGGCACGGGGAGGAAATGAATGCATGGATACTGTAACTTTTCCATGACTAGCCAGCCTGACAGAGATTCTTTCCATGAAGTGGAGGAGGTAAGAGATCAGCTATTTCTTTCCGGTTTAATGCGGCAGTTGCATCTCCCCAAATGAACACTGGCAGCAAGAAGCGCAACAGGGACTGCTGGCTGTTTACTCTCTGGGGGCTCATGCTACAAGGCGCAGACACAGGTAGTAACTTTTTCTGGGCCAAGACAAATGTTCACCAGACACATGCTGCTATTTTATAGCTCCAGCTGCCGTTCTTCAGGACAACCACTCTATTCATTCAAGGCACTGCACCTTCTACAAGCAGAGGTAGCACAGCCAACATCAGTAAGTGCATCAGGGACAGCGTTTCATGCACTGAAATCCATCTTATCACTCAAGGGACCAACAAAAAAAAATCTTGGCACGAGAGGTGGTTAAGCCTCTTGGCTCTGCTTGCCCACTGAACAGGGGCTGCATGCTATAGGAGGGCCTTAGCACAATTGTGGACGATAAGGTTCGTAACAGCAGAATCATTTATAGAAACACCCTTTAGCCATTCATCTGTTCCATCCCTCTTCAGTTTGAGCTCAACTTTGAGCCCTGACCATAGCTTGCTAGCTTAATAAAATGTATTATGTTCATGCTACTTCGGCTGAAGGGGGGGGGGGGGGGGAAGGGGAAGAGAATTACAAAGACCAAGTCATTTGACTGAAGTGAGAGTTTAGAGTTGACTGAAAATCTTTTTTCCCCTCCCCTCGATAGGATTTCCCGTTCGCCTCCCAATACTTATAGAAAGGTCTGATTCAGGTACGTTTACGTACACAGATTAGAACTGAAGCCTAGGGACGTGCCCTCCATTCCTTACAATGTAGACTTGATACTACAGTACTAAATGCGTACGGGCTAGACCAGCAGGTAGACGGCAAAATAGGTAAGTTTATACTTTTGGCACTAGTGTTAATTCTACACAAAAGCCTGCTCCCTGAGGAAGTGACTATGCACTTGTTATCTCTAACCTAGAGAAAGGAAGGCTCAGTTTAACACCCTGCTGCATTTCTGTAGAAGTCCAGAACCTCAGGAACTCTTCAGAGCAAGGCTTACGAAGGCCTGCTGCTGCCTTACTAAGCAAAGGGGCCTGTTCACTTGGAACAAGTATTTCCTCTCTACCGGAACGGCCCTGGGAGCAGACATATGCCCCCACAGTGCCACTCAGCTTTGGCACATCCACCCTGCCACAGATGAACAGAGGAGCAGACATGCCAAAACTGGGTGATGCTGCAACGTGTACCAGGTCACAACATCTAGCGGGAGGAGGTGGGCCCACACCCATGGGATAGAAGCCACCATGGGTGCAGGGTGGGCTCATCACAGACTTCATTCAGATTGTTACTGTGAACACCGTGACCTCCATGTCAAAATTGTAGCCTTAATCATGAATTCGTAGAGTCTGAGATGCTGTTGATGTAAAAACTTTTTAAAAAGTAGTTTCTCCTATAACAAAATACATTAAAAGTCTTGCATCTTTTTAATTTTTGCATTTCATTCACCTTAGACTATGAAAAAAAATCTGGTCAGTTTTGCCTCCTGTCTTTCTTCTGGCACTATAACAATGATGTGGTTCACACCATAGAAGACTGGCTGTCCAAACAGAGAGAGCCAACACAAAACCCATTTCAACTCATTTAGGCTTTGCAAGTCTTCTCCACTGTCCTCCTGAAATTATATTTTGAGCCCAAAACTATGACAAAATCCCTTTGAGGACATACTCCTTTAACGAGTGGAGAGGTGTTCACAGCTCTGGCATGTGCCAGGCACAGGTGCTATTTACTGAAACTTTGCACTTTGGATCATCAGTATCTGTTGCTAGAGTCTGATTTCTCCTCAGCAGAGGCCGTTCTCCCTCCCCACTGCAGTATATTATACGCACCCATCATTATGGAGCGGTAGTTGTGAAAAGCAAAGAACGAACACCAGTGGGGAAGACTTCAGAGAAAGACTTGCACTTAACCCCTTGGCAATGGTAGACACTATGTTTTCCTGACATGAAGTTGGGAAAGCCATTTCGAACAGACACTACCAGTTATTACCGCAAGAGGGAACTGTGTATTTCCTGTATGTCTGTGCACTAAAGCAGCATACTGCAAGGCTAGCCATCATAGTTAGCTCTGCTCAAGTGCCAGGACGTGCCTCTATACTTCTGGGAGCAGGTTAAAAAAGTCAGGTCAGGTCAGTCCGTAAAAGGTTTGAGGAGAGGTGGGTTGAACAACAGTTTTTAAGCAAACAAAAGCTTCCAATGACTTTAGTGAGGCGTGACTGTTTACACCAACTCTCACAAGTAACTTTTCTGGTATGGTTTATAGTGACCTCCCGCTGGCCACAGAGCTCTGTTCTAGTTTGTAAAAGCAGAATGAGTCAGAGACCATGAGATATGTATATGCCATTACATCACATCTGCACAGATCCTGCATTAGAAAACCCAGAATCCAGACACACTGAATCCTGGTTCACGTGAAAGACTCTCCAGGGTGTCCACTCTCCAGATACTGCAGGGGGCATACGAGCTTGATATACCATCCAGTTACTTCGTATCAACGTAAGGTGGTGGTGCATGGAGCCACTGCTCTAATCTGACCCCAGTGGCTTCTGGTATTAATCTGGGAGCAAGACTGCAATTTTCTTCCAAATGTTTTTCCATACAACAGAAGGTAAACACCATACCTATTACCAAAATAGTGAGCTGTGCACTGGAATCCTTTAAGACTGCTGTAATAAAAACTGTACACACAGTCTTGTCTTTTATTTTCAATTTTAGTGGAGTCTGAGAATGAATAAGGTATTTATTCAATACCAGGAGTATATACCAGCAATTGATAAGCAATCAGAACACCTCTAGCATAATTGTCAGAGGCTGCATCTGATCTAGCCAGTTTCACCTCTGGCAGAGGGGAGTTTCTAAACGGATGCCAAAACTGCAAAAGCGCCCTCCCCCAATAAAGAACAGAGTAAGTATACAGGATCCTAAAAAGTACATTTACATTTCAACAATAAAAAGATATCTACAACCACAGTTTCCTAGTCACAACAGGAGATGTTACAAAATCGCATAACTTTTCAGTCAGTTGGGAAAAAGCAAACATTCAGCCAATCACCAACGTGCTTTATAATATTAGACATCTCTACCTACCACCACAGCAGAGATTGGTTCAGTTTCCAAAGCACCTTTTGTCATTATCTTAGACAAAGGTAGTGATGGAAGGAATGGAGGGGAAACTCCCCCCCCCCTTCACAAGAATTCCAACATACTCCACTTGATAAAGCAAATCTAGACTTTTTTTATTTTTTTAACAATTTGCCAAGACTGGAATGAGAGATAAATAGAAGGCACAACAATTTTGCTTTTTTTTTTTATACAAATACAAACTAAAACATGAAAAAAACCTCCCTATTTCAATAAAAAATTTCACAAGTTCAGGAAAAATGTTTTAAGAGTCAAGTTCTAGACATTTAAAACCTATCCCACAATCCAAAATTTGTAAGTGGTAAAACAGTAGTTAGAATTCCTTTTCGTGATCATGTATCAAAAGAAAAAAGATTCTATGGATACCCTTTATTCCACTTTTACAGCGCCACAGAGAGAAGAGTGAATGTCAATTTTTCAAGTGGCAACATGGCCAGACCAGAGGATGTGCACATGACCCTCAAGGGACAAACAATAGTTTCTCCTGCCTTGAAATGCTTGCCAAGTGCTAGGTTTTCCTACAGGCTCTTGAACACATGCAGGTGAAAGATTATTCCACTGACTGAAACGCACCCAATTTCAGTATAGAGCAAAACACGCAAAAAAAACCCCACACATTCTTTTAGGAAAGACCCACTGGTACAAAAAAAAAAAAAATCCAGTCCGTAAGTTTGCAGTGAGCAAGGAACTTCAGTTCTTTTCTTTTTAAAATCCACTTTTCCTAAAATATTGTTCCACAAAGCTGGAATCTGGGACAAAGACTAGGGGAAAAAAAATCACAAAACCATAACAAACAAACAAAAAGGGGCCAAACCAGTATCAAACGTAGCAGTCTATAACAGGCCAGGGCCACATTCCAAGATACCCAAGGCTGAAATTCACAAATCTGCAGGAACAAGGGTTTGTGCCACCATGCCAACATCCTTGATGCATTCACTGGCGTTGCCCGATGCCCCTTCCAGCTCCAAATCCTGGTTTCTGAGACATTCCTCCACGTGGAGGCCCTCGAATCCCACCTCCCAGCCCTCCCCGAGTGCCTCCAGGTCCACGTGGTCTGTTGTCTCTGCGGTCACCCTCCCTGGCAGCTCGTGTTTTCTTCTCCTCCACGTTCAAACGCACCTCTCCCCTGAACATGATGGGCTGCAAGAGAAAGAAAAGATTTACCAGCATTACCAATACAGCTGTAACTCTCCAACAAAGCCTTTCACGTGGGTAGCTTTATGCTGTTCCCATCATGGGATTAATATTAGGAATGGGAGCAAGACAAGAAGGAAGGAAATAAAGCTCATAGCAGCTACCTATTTACAGGTTAAAAAAAAAATACTACTTCAGTTGTGTACTCAGCCAGACATTTTGTTAGGGTGGCAGGAGAAGGCTATGGGGGAAAAAAAAAAAAGAAAGACAGTTGACACATCCTTCCAATTGTTTGAACAGTGACTTCTCAGGCAGTTGAACACTTTACATGCTCCACCTTTCCTAGCAAGTGGTTAGATAAGATGAGCTTGTTTCACTGACACACTTTAATACAATGAAAAGTCCTTCAGATCACTGCTACAGTGTTCCAGCTGACTTTTCTTCTGATTTGAAGCAGCTGAGAGGCCCATACTGCACCCTTCCTGCATTCTGGTGAAATCCTTCACTTTCAGCAAAGCAGCATTTTGTATTGTGCGATGAGGCGTTACTAAGGGTGTGTCTATATGGCAGCAAGAGAACTACCATAGTACACGAAGCCACGCTCTGGGCATTTCAATGTGCTGCAGCAGTGCACACATGGTGAGTTAGTGCACAGTGCGCTGTAGACTCACCACCTGGCTTGCAACACAGTAACTCACTGTGTAGACAAACCTCGAGTTGGCAAATTGCACTGAAGCAGGGAAGAGGCCAATCGGAACTTATGCCCTGTTAGCATTAAAAGCTAAATAAGCTACTGCCACATAAGGCTGAGGAATTAAGTCTACAAAAAGGTAAGAAATTCAAGAGCGATGGTTCCTTCATACATATATCAATTATATCTCATTAGAGACCATGAATTATTCTGGATGCTCTAAACATATAAAGAAGGGCTTGAAAATTCCCCTTGCCAGTGACAAGCAGAAAGCTTTTCAGCTAAGATTCCCACTGGATGATCAGTTCCCCTGGAGCTACCCAAGCTAATGTCCTGGCATATGAGGGGTACCAACACCCTTCCCAGCAACCAGGTATGGGAATAGGGTTTAAGTATCTCTGTCACTTGGCCCCAGACTCCACTGGCAGGGCCTCCCTTTCACACAAACTGCTAGCAAGCAGGTTTAGCTCTCTGGTTGATAGTTTACTAGTAATCTTTAAATCCCGATATGCAGTATTTGCAATGTAGCAGAGATAGTATTGTTGCAAGAACTGGTCTAGAATTAAAGGAAATGTGCTTGTGTCCAGCATACTGTGCATGATGGTTGGAGAAGATCAATACAGATAACTAAAGTTAAATTACAGATGGAAATAAGGGTTCTGAATTATTAGAAGTAAAAAAAATATTTGAACTGTTCAACCCTGGGTTAAATATATACATAAAGCCCCCACCACTGTCTTATATTACCAAGAAGGAGAGCATCATCGTTAATTATACTTTAAGTCGGACACAAACGTTCCCTAGAGCCTGCAGATTTGTGACTTGCAGGAAAAGAGCACAAAATGATACAAACAGATTTAATACAGAAAGGGCCAAGGACTGCCCACTCCTCTCCAAGAGCCTGTAAGTGTGATGTCACACCAAGGGGGTGAAGGAGGAAGAGAAGTGCCCCTGATCGCTGTGAACTACAACTCTCTAACCGCTGGCTGTACAGGCACAGATGTGTGTGGGTGCAAGGTGTTTAGATCTACCACCTACACAACAATCCCCATGGGGTCACGAGCTACAGCCCTTTACATTTGTAGTGGCTGTGGCCAGGCTGACTCTGCACCCTGCCTTGTTTAGGGTGTCAATTCCTTCTTCAGGTCAAACACTAACATGGTTCCCCTGCTTTTTCAACACTTCTTTATTTGGGCTCTGTATTTTCCATGGCAGCCTTATCTCGCCTTTGGTTTGCTTTAGGAATGTAAATATCCGTTCAAAAAGTTAACCCTTTAACCATTTAAATGACAATTTTAATCATTTAAACAATTGAGGGGAGAGGGGCTGCTCCTGGAGCAGGCAACTGGCAGAGTCTGGGGGCTAACACTTAGGATTTGTTAACCAGTAAGGCTAATGTTAACTGTTTAGGTTTGTAAACTACTAGTTTGCTTCAGCACTAAATTTGGCCAACTGTGTGTGTTAATTTCCAAACAGCATGAACACGTGAATCACACTTATTCAGAGTGGTTCATTTATGGACGTAAACTGGGGGCAGAGGAAGAAGAGAGGGGCTAAAAATCAGCTGGCTAGAAGAACGTCCTTTCTCCTTAAGGGTCGGACAGACATTGCCCACCATTAACAGAGAGGAATGAATTCAAATACAGTATTTTGCAGAATCAAATCTCTGCTGATCCAAACACCACCACCTTACCCTATTGCTAAGGATCTTCTGAACTGGTTCAGGATCATCGAACACCACAAACCCAAAGTTCGGGAGCTTCCCACCGCTGTTGATGCGGAGTTCCACAACGTTCCCATAATCTGCAAGAGATGAGCCAAGTTCTTTTGTCACACATTAGAATGTTCTGCAGAAACAGACATGTGCTTATGGTTGCAGCCCCAAAACCCTGTGGTGAACACAGCAAAGTCAGCGACTTACTTTGGAAGAAATCCTTCAGTTCAGTTTTATCCACATCATGAGGAAGGTTCCCAACAAATAGCTGGTGACTGTCTGGGTACCTAACAATCCGTCTAGTTTCCATGTCACCCTGCTCACCTTCACGAACTTAAAACAAAACAAACAAAAAACCATACTTGCTTAAAGCCAAACATCATGCACAATACCCGAACAGTTCTAATCATCAGTGTAACTGGTATGTAATAAGATTCAGTCTCTCAAATTCTAGTGGAATTTCAGTAATTTTCACAATAGCCATGCATTGGAAACTCGCACTTATGAACAAACTAAAATCTAAATACTACAAACTTTTTTATATTTGTGAAAGTTCATTTCTAAAACAGAGAGGTTCAGGTCCAGATCAGCTAAAACAGCAACAGTAGCAGGAGTGACAGACTATCTATCACTAAGAACTGAGAAAACCAACGCTAATTGGCACATGGTATATGGAGTGCTTCATGGCTTCTTAGGCAATTAAAAGGTGATAGAGGAAAAAAGTGAAGTACTTATGCTCTTCTAGCTTTTCTTACTTGGTCTTGGCCCTCTCTGTGGTGGGATGCTCGTTCGCTGCTCCCTCACCCTCTGATCCCTCTGTGGCCTCTGTGGTGGAGTCTGGGATTCAGGCTTGGACTCAGGACGGGGCTGCAGAAATGAACCACCAGTAAGTGATATGTAAAAACAGGCAAAGTTTAGATTATACTGAGATAATTTCCAATTTGCAAAAGATTGGTAGTTCTTTTCATCAGTGGCTATAGAATGCATTTCAGCTCAAGTTATACTTGTAACTTCACAATGAAATGCTGTTCTGTTTTACTGTGTAGTGCTCAGTCAATAAAATGTACCCTGGGGCTACACAATGTCAGAAAGTGAGATGAAGTGTATCTTGCCTAATCATGGCTGAAAGATTTTAGTACCTGTAGTGAGGCGGCCTGGCTCCCAGATGCACCTGAAAGGACCAAGCCAGAACAGCCGTCGAAGTGGGCGGAGTCACCACCACCTGTCCCTGCCCCCCGGAGTCAAGGGGCGAGACAGGAAGTATAAAGTCCCGGCCCCAACGCTCAGTTGCGCCCCGGCCGCTGGAGAGGACAGATGCGGATGCCCGAGCTCCTGCTGAACCGAGCCTGCCCTGAGCCCGGTACCCTGAGGAGTCGTCGAGCCCTCTCGTGCACCCATATCCCGAGGAGCCGATGCTGGTGGACCCCCCTGCCAAAGCCACGCCGATACAGGTACCAACGGAGGGGGAGATTGGAAGTGGCCCGGAGGTAGCCGACCCCAGTCTGGCTGCAGCAGACTCTGAGCCTATGTCAGTGTGTTGCGGCCAGGATCCCCACTGACTGCAGCGGATCCATGCCGCTGCTAGGGCCCCGGGCTGGGACGCGGTGGAGTGGGTGGGCCTGCGTCCCCCCCGCCAACCCCCTCACGGGTGGCAGTCTCCCCCTCACCCCCAAGGCTCAGGCTTAGAAGCCTGGACTTACCTGTTTGCTGCTCAGCCCTGCCTGAGGGTCTGAGCCCTGTACCTGTTGCTGCCCCGCCCTGATCTAGGGCGTGGACTTTAAGACTGAACTGCTACTCAGCGTCCTGTAGTGGGGCGACCTGGTTCCCAGGCGCCCCGAAGGCAAAGAGCGACCCCCTCACCTGACAAGGGGACCTGTACACGGACCCTTACAGTACCTTTAACTTGGCAAGTTTGCCCAAGCTCTGTGGAACTGCCCTCACTAGAGCTTTGCATATTTTTCAAGGCAGATACACTCTACACACACAGTGAACACATTTGGTCCACATTGATCAAGGTTTTCTTCACAGCTACAAGGGTTACAAATGTGATTTTTGTTTAAAAGGTTATTTAGAAAACCCCTAACAATTCCAAAACCCCACGAAGAATCCTAAAATGCATGCTATGAGCAGGGAATTTCTACTGCGTATTCCCCCCCAGGTCACCAAGTAATTTGTGATTAGTGCAGAATTCCTACTTGCGAGGCTGGTACTTTCACAACATGAGGTGGTATTCCCAATACTGGAACAGCTCCACTGGGCGGGAGGTTCTTGCTGGTTACAGACGCCCACGAAAACGTCTAAAGGAATGAACAGTGTTACTTAGTAACTCAAGGCCTGCCGTTCTAGTTCTAGCAACAGGCCCAGACTCTCAGCTGTGCCTCTCAGAAGTGGCAGCTGAGGTGGTGGTAACAGCTTTAAAGCCACCTTTGAGCCTTCCGAGTTCTGGGTCCAGCCCTCAGCAGTTTCCCCACAGCTGCCTATGAACCATCCCAACTCAGAAAAGCCAGAGTGCAGAGTATTCCAGCCACACACTGTCTCATTCCCAGCAGTAGCCTAGGGCTATTACACTAGGCCTGTGGCACCCATGGATCCCCCTCCCCTGCTGCAATGGCGGAATCAGCCTGTTTCCAACCCCTGAACACTGCATAAATAAGCAGGGATGCAGCACAGAATTGGGGCTATTGTTAGACTCATCACTGCAGGGGTTACACCCTAACCATATTTGGAAAGGTACCTTCACAACCATAAGTTGGATGGGCATAGTTTGACTTTAAAAACAGTGGCTAGTGATGCTTATTGATTAAATTTTCACAACTGTGCAAAATGCATTTTAAGGACTTCTTTCTATCCATTTAAATTTTCACAGTTGTGGGACGTTAGATGGGGCAGATGCTTATTTAATGACAGTAGACGTATAACTGTTAACACACAAACGGACAATATCATATGTCAAAATATAAAAGTAATTATGCTGAAATCAAACGCTAATAAGTTCTCAAACAGTACTTTTCTTACTTTGCCTAAATTCTGATTATTAACAACCCAATAAAAACCTAATCCTTCCAAGCGTCACCATAAGCATCCAATTTATTGTTAAAAAAATATGCAAGGACAAATTCAAGCCAGTTTCTGAAGCAAACTGAACAGGTACAAAATACAGAGGGCCTTGATAACGTGTTGTCATATTGAGATACCAGCAACCAACTAACTGACCAATCGCTTTTCTGTGGCTAAGCTCAATTTGAGGCGAAAAGGACAATTCAGGAGCAGGAGAGAAGTCTTATGCAAAAGAACTTGGATATCTCTCATCCAGCTACCCCATCTTGCCAGAGCAAAGATGATGGTGTGTTATACAAAATGAAGAGGAGAAAGAAGATGCACATAGATTAGTCACTCATTTCATTACCCTGGAGTCCTCTTGCACCACAGGAGCGGGATCTGCAGGGACTGGAGAAGGACTCTTTTCCACAGTCTCCTCAGGAACAGTTTCCTCCAATACTGGTTCAGATTTTTCTTCCTGCACTTCTGGTTCTGGCTCCTGTTCAGGCTCCGGTTCAGGCTCAGGTTCTGGTTCCACTACTGGCTCCTCCAGCTGTTCCTCCAAGTCATTGCTATTGAAGAACATCACCAATGGAAACAATATCTCTTTTCAATTTGGATAAAGAACAGTATTGAAAGCATGCTTATAACCCAGGTATGCAAAGTACAATGCAATCAAGATGAGCAGCACAGCAAAATTCACTTCAGTAGGTATATACTTCCTGGAGGCGTGAGTTACAGGTTATTCTGTAGAACATCAAAAGTGTTATATCAGTTGAAAACAGTTTCCCAGCCTCACAGCTAATAGTGTATCATTTAACAATGTTTATGTTACAGCTTCTGCAGCAGAAGTCCAACTTCTAGAGATAAAATATGTTCATTCCTGACTTCTCTTCACATTTGATTCCAGACCTGGTCCTTAAAGAGATCACACAATGCAAAGTTTGCCATCACCATATTGAGAGTATAGTCTTTTTACCTTACAGACTGCTCGTAGTAAGCGCCGGGATCATCAACTGTCTCAGGGGTCTGCTGTCTTTCCTCAGGTTCCTCCACCTCCTCCTCAGATTCTAGAGTGGGTTAAGGAAGGAAGAGAACTCAAGTTACACCTATCATACTGTCCAAGCTCAGCAAAGGGACTCTTAAAAAAAAAAAACAAAAAAAACCCCACACACCATAAATTTTTGGGAAGTTATTTTAATATCACTGCAGGAAGAAGGACCATATCAGCGACTGCAACAGTCTGTATTTCACTAGCCCATGCTGAAGTACCAGCAGTAAAGAAGGGATAGAAAAATATACACACACACACACACACACGAGACAATTTGAATTTACTGCAAATATCCCTTCTCATAAGAGAAGAATCTTCTCTGGTCTGAGAATCGAGAGTTGTTTACTATGCCCACTAATGCCACAAAAGCTGGCACTGGTAGAATTCTCCAGGCTCTTGGTACTTACTTACCCTCCGGAGGCTCGGTGTCCGAATCACCAAAAACCTCATCTTGGTAGCGGAAGATGTCGTTATGGACATAAAACTTATTTGCAACAGAACCCTGCAGGCAAGCAGGAATAAGAAGTTGGTTCCGTTATATTCAGTCCCAGAGCAAAACATTACATGATTATGAAGAGTTTACAGCCATAGTGACAGATCCTGGTCACAGCTCTGCCCCTCCTGTGACACTCTGGCTGTGCAGAAGTAGCAACTGTCCCAACAGAGGGAACCTCTGGGTGGCACAAAACCAGCAAAGTTGCTTCTACACTCAGACCCCAAGCACAAGGGACATTCTTGGGCAGGCCATGAGGGAAGAATACTAGCATGTGCTGCACTCCAAAGAATCACCACACTAGGTGATGTAACTTAGAGCAGATTTGTAGTTGAGGTTGCCCTAAGCTATGATAGGACTGGCTTGGCCTCCAGTCAAGCAGAGGATCAAGGGAGGGGAGAGGTTGCTTTGTAACACTTTCCGCCGCCTCCCCTTCATGTACTGCACAAAGCAGCTTGGCCAAACCTAGGGATCTGGGCCACGGTGATTAGGGAATATTTGCCATTCTAAGAGGAAAAACTTATAAACTCATCTCCAATATGGAAAATTCAAGTACTAGGTTCATATTTGCTTTGACATATTGAACATTTTAAAAAAGAATAAAGGTTTGACATGCCTGTCAAAATGGAAATACTGTTGCAATCATAACAGCCACTCCACCATAATAGCAAGCACACAGCTGTAGGTGACGGAGAGAACTATGATATAACCCATAAAACTCCGCAGAAAGCAATGAGACACTGTACAGCTTTTAAAATGATTCCTGAAGCAGAAAGGAAAAAATGCTATTCATTCCAAGCAAGCAACTATAGCTTGCTTCATTATGGCTGACAGGATCAATAAGGCCAAATTAAAGCCAAACAAAAGGTTAGCAACTGTATCTAGCTGTGGATTTGGAGGCCATCTCAGTAACAACTTGATAACAATAGATCACAATTAGAAACAGACTTATGGGCTTGGAGCTGCTCTACAATAAATTCATGAATACTGTAGGTTGACCTGGCAAATCGGGATGTTTACTGTGTTAATGTACAAGGAAAACAAGCAGGAAGGAAACAGAATGGCTCAAGATAAGACACCTGAGGCATTAAGAGACAATGCTAGGATGTAAAAAGCCTAGGAATCAAAGTAAAAAAGATTATAGAAGTTTAAAAGGGGACTCAAAAGCAATATTCCCTCTAATTTTTCCCATGCATGAGAGGAATGAATTGTTATGTGCACCAATATGGAGGTGATGTGTGGTGGGGGTAGGGCCAATGGGTTCAGGGTGTGAGAAGGGGCTCAGAGCTGGAACATAGGCTCAGGGTGCAGGGAGGTGAGGGGTGCGGGTTCTGGGGTGGGGGTGTCAAGGATGAGGGGTTTGAGGTGCAGGCTGCCCTGGGGCGGGCGGGGGGAGAGGAAGAAAGCCACCTCTCCCCAGCAGCTCTGGGGCTGGAGGGGAGGGGATGCAGCATTGCTGTTCCAGGACTGGAGGGGAGGGGGCTGCCTCTCCCCATCTGCAGCAGCTCTGGGGCTGGGGCTGCAGGAGAGGTGCCTCTCCCCGCTGCAGCCCTAAGCGCCTGCATGGCCGTGCAGCTTAGAGAGAAGTTAGTTCAAGAAAGGCAGGCAGTTGTTCAGGGAAAGCAAACCTAACCCAGGACCTGCTGGGGTGTCCGAAGAAGATAGGCCTGCCTTCACTACCATGAGGATAAGTATATAGTGAGACATGTATATACCAACCACTTTGCTGCACTTTGTCAGTGTTATTTTCTACTTTTAAGACATGAATGAGTTCTATTTCAAATAGAAAAGGATCAGAAGAAGTTTCGTTCCATTCTATACTAAAGATTAAAAATAGTTAACACATCTGTATCTGGACAGCACATCATAGCTCATGTGTCTGTGACTGGACTTCAGAGAAGAAAAGGTGATCAAATACAGAATAGCCATCTCTTTATGAATATCAAGAAACTGATGAGTAATCTAAATGAAATCCCTGAAAGCATCCTGACTTTACGAATAAGTCTAGTGTCATACTGCCTATGTAAGCATTAGAGAATTTATTAATAAGCTCAGAGATGAACTCTTTGCTGAGATGCTGCATAGTAGTAGTTGTTTCCCTAATGGTGCTGCATTTAAGATTTGAAGCATGCCAAATATAAAAAGTTTAATAGATCACAAACACAAAAGTGGGATTTTAGATCAAACTAAGTCCAGTTAGGAAAAGGCTGGAGACATGGAGATTAGGAGCTACCCTTAACTATACAGCCTCTAGAATGCAGAAGTAAAGGCACATGCTCAACATAACAAGATACTTGTAAATAAGACAGGTGGTCTGCAATGATGCTCATCATTGACATCTCTTTCTGTGCATTAATCATGCCTCAGTGAAGATAACAATTTGTTATGAACTACCAAAGTTTGGGGAGGGAGAAAAGACTGGGAGCTACAGCTTCCAAAATGTAAAATGGAAATTGCCAAGTTAAATATAATGTCACTCAATTACCATCTTTCTTCACTCCCACTTTCAACTGTCACATGATTTTGAAAACTGCTATCTTGAAAGCAACTGCAGCAGGAAGTCAATACTTTATAGCATCAGAAAGCTTGGAATGTAAGTCTTCAAATGTTGGAGAGCATTGTTCTCCAACACTAGATGTTTGAGGTATCAGCTGCAAGATACAACTGTTAAGTGGGGATCTGCAATATATTGAGAATACCTACCTAAGCAATATTTTAATGATGCTTATTAGCCACAACTCAAAAATGTTACATCCCCTCCTGATATTGTTCCAGGTTAGCATAAACAAATTCAAGTAATGTCATTTCTTAAAGCATTTGCAGCACACCACTGTTGGACTCTTGTGCAAGAAACGCTTCCCAATTGGAATCTTGAGATTCCAGTGCTGAGCTGAATAGCTACAGCTATTTTCATAAAGCGGCAAAGAGTTCTGTGGCACCTTATAGACTAACAAATGTATTGGAGCATGAGCTTTCGTGGGTGACATGCAAAGTGGGTATTCACCCACGAAAGCTCATGCTCCAATACGTTTGTTAGTCTATAAGGTGCCACAGAACTCTTTGCCGCTTTTACAGATCCAAACTAGCATGGCTACCCCTCTGATACTTAACTATTTTCATGTCAGTACTAGCACACGGTTAAAGTAACAGCAGAGCTCCATATAGCATACCTCAGGTGCAAGTACAAACGTCTGCATGAACCTGCGCACTGGCTGCATGTTATTGGAGAGTTCTCCCATCACCTGGACTACAACACCATCATTAAGAGTAGCATGGGCATCCACATGACGGATCTTTGTGTGGCAGTCCTTAAAGTTCAGTGACAGCACCTTCTTGTGGATGTCCTGCAAAAGGCAGAGAAGAATCAGTTACCCATTTTCTAAGTTAATTCAGTTTATCAGAGAGGCTTGTATAGTGCAGATCAGTAGGTATAGAGAATATCAAGTACAGTGTGAGGCTTGCTGCCTAGGGTTGCCCTCAAAGCCCTAGAGAGCACAGTCCCAAAAGCCACTCCCCCTTGGTGTAGTTCTTTATATTTAAAAACTTTCCTCAACACCTTCAGCCTTCACTGTTTTCATCTCTCTAGGTCAGTCTGCTGTTTGGCTTTTTTCCCTTCCAGTTTTGGTGCCACTTGCAAATTTGATCATAAAATGAATTTACATCAAGGCAGCAGAGACAGACAGACAACCATGCCATGTGCTTTTTCTTCCGAGTTGAGACAAGAGTCAAAGAGGATACTTGGACTTTGCTTTAGTTTGCAGAGGGTATCGTTGCTTGAATATCATTAAATGCTTCACCACTGTGACAGCATAGCCCAGAGCACTCTGCTTTAATGTGGTGTTCTTATCAGTATTTTATATCCATCTCCAAATTTCATAGCTGTTGACAGTTTTGGGAACGTGTGACAAGTTTGCCTACCAAGCACAAAAGGATGGCAAATTATTGCAAATCAATTTTCGAGTCCCAGAATAGACTTGTCCAAGATGTTCATATTGCACCCAGTAAAACTATGAACACCCTAGAGAGTATGAACACACATATGCTCAGTATCATCTAACAGACAGATCTGCTTGAAACACTAAACAAGCCAGAAGTTCTTAGATCAGAAAAATCATAACTGTAAATATTAAATTCTCTGCAAAAGTATTTCACTCAGTTTTACAGAAGCTTACAGATTGCCCATAGACTGCATCAGCTGGTTTTCCATTGGAATCCAAGCCACCATGGACATAGGAAGAATTCTTTCCATAAAACCTGTAGAAGAGGGAATTTATAGATTAAGCCTTGTTGCATTAAAAATTGAATCAGCAGACAGTATTTTACTATAAAAATACTATATTTGAACTAAGTTATTAATGGCACAGTGTCAAGATTGCTCAGTACAAAAATTGTTGTTGTTTTTTAAAATAATGGAGATATACCCATCGTCTAGAACTGGAAGGGACCTTGAAAGATTGAGTCCAGCCCCCTGCCTTCACTAGCAGGACCAAGTACTGATTTTGCCCCAGATCCTTAAGTGGGCCCCTCAAGGATTGAACTCACAACCCTGGGTTTAGCAGGCCAATGCTCAAACCACTGAGCTATCCCTCCCCACAGTTTGCATGCAATTTCAGTGCATGCAAATCCAAATTCCTATTTGCAAGTATTTGTTCTTCAAAACCAAAATTCTTCAGTTTTCCTACTGCAAGGCACAGAGTTCAGCACACAAGATAATACGCTCACTGAACAGGCCATCGAGTTTTCTGCTCTTTTAAAAGAATTCAAGGGGTGTCTAAAGTTACCTAGCCAGTTCCAGGTTCTCTGGATAGGTTTTAGGAAGACAGGACTCTGGAATCTGTCATCTTCCCAATGGAGTCAAAGATACTCAAACCACTGGTAGAGGCTCAAGACACCAGTTTTGACATGCAACTGTACTCTGGAAAGTGGCCTCTAGAAACAGTAGTGTTCATGTTTATTGCTTCCGTGATTTCTAGATCAAAAATTTGCTTAGTTAAAAAACTTTTACCCCAATTAACTGCTAACCCTGTAAACTCACCTTAGCATATAAAAGTCAAGTTGAATTATTTCTGGCTTAGACACTTTCAACAAAGAATCAAAGTGGAACTTGGTTCTGTTGACTGCCAATTTTACAGACCTTTCCTGATCATAATTACACTATATTGGTTTTATTACACTCTTAAGAGGAAATTGGGGAGGGATAGCTCAGTGGTTTGAGCATTGGCCTGCTAAACCCAGGGTTGTGAGTTCAATCCTTGAGAAGGCCAATTAGGGATCTGGGGCAAAAATTGGTCCTGCTAGTGAAGGCAGGGGGCTGGACTCGATGACCTTTCAAGGTCCCTTCCAGTTCTAGGAGATTGGTATATCTCCAATTATTACCTTTATTACCTTTTAATAGAATTATCTTAACAAAAAACTGAACACGACATGCCAACTCCAGTATCACTATTTACTCAAGTAGAGCTCCATTGACCCTAAAGGACACCAGATGACTGCAGAAAGCCTATAAAGACTGTTTTTTAAAATACATTTGCATGCTGACTCTCAACTTCAGCCTAAAGAGTACGTGAGCTGGTTGGAGAAGCTTTAACAAAACCATATTCTGCTGGAACATGCAGTTCCATCAAAATTGAAATCCTTTGTGAAATGTTTTTGATTTTGCCAAAACCTTGTTTTGGAAGAAAAAAGTTCTGACAACACCCATTTCAATGTGTTTGGAATGAAACATTTTGATTTTGTTTTCAAACTACATAAATTTTATCATACACAAGCTTTTTTTTTTTTTAAAGCAAGTCAAATGAAACAAAAATATTTTAATCAACCCAAAACAATTTCTTCAGATTTTTTTTTTGGGGAGAGTTTAGAAATTCGTATCTTGAAATCCTTTGCAAAATGAAACTTTCATTCTATACATAGCTCTAGTGGAGACATTTAGTATTTATTTTAAATTTTGACACGCACCACAACTCATCTTTAATTTTCCTTCTAAGGTCAGCAACCTAGTACGCAGGAGCAACATCACAAGAGTGAGAATGCCATGATTTACAGACAGAATAGTACTATCTTTAGGATAGAGGAGCCACAAAAGAGGCCTGTTTCAGTCAAAAGTACCTTGATACTTCCCAATCAAAGTGCTGCTAAGTGGAATCAGTGCCACAAACTACATTTACACTACAAAACTTTGCCTCTCATTTTCTTTGTACAGTTTGCAAAGGCTATGTCTGAGAAATACAAGTAATACTTCCTAGACACTTCCATGGCTTGACAATCCATTCAGTTAAGTGAAGAGCTTCTCCTGGCAAGTGAAGGACATAGCTGAATTTCTACAGAAATTGATGTTTTTTAAAGACTTCTTAACACTGGTAATTGCAAAATGAACTTCCAAAGTGTGAGCCAATACAATGCAGTCTTATGAGACAGCAGCAAGCCTCACAGCTTCACACTGCTGCCTAGGATAATCAGCAAGACTGTAGGTTAGTTTAACTCCTGCTATTCAGAACTCTATGGACAGCAGTGAAACTGACAGGACCCATGCAAATATGTCTCTGGTGCTGCTGTTTTGGAAAACTATGAACAGCAGCACAGGTAGGCACTGAAGTATTCAGGGAAGACAGCCAAAAAACAGCTAAAGTAGCAGGAAACACCCCCCTCCACCATTAGAGCCATTAGGACGTTCTATGATTTAGGGAAGTGAAAGAAGAGCTCTTCCTTCTGCCCAAGAGACAGAACCACCAGTATGGTCCACCACAGCTCCCTGATAAGAATCTTATCAGCCTCTTCCAGCAGCTGGGATTGGTGACAGGCTTTGTAGGATCTTGGTGTGTTCCTCTCCCCCAAGCCCAAAGCTCATCTTCCATATCAACCTAGCCCTTTGGCTAGCAGGTGCCATCTGGCAATATTTAGTCAAGTCCTGGTTATAAATTATATTAATAATGATATTTTATTAACCTAGAGACTTGAGATACTAATGTGCAAACTACAGGTGAAGCTTCCATTTTATAGCTTCTTCTACCATTTGCTAAAATAGCGGTAGTATTACAGAGCAGAGAATTTTGCCAGCAGCTACAAGTTAGAGTAGAATAAAACCCCCGAGAATATGCAGTAAACTATGTCTGGACTAAATGAGTGGGTTAGCTGCTCTGCACACTTGTGAACAATTATAAATCATTTTCACTCGATACCTGGTGACATTTATGCATAAAGAGCGGTTTCAGGATTGTGCGAGTTCTTAGCTTATCTAGTATGGCAAAGCATAACCCCAAACAAGCATAAGTCTCCCAGTGAAAGATATATTTATCATCAGGGTGGACCTATAGGTCAGCAAGCAAGAAACCCTAATTTAAATAATTGATTTTAACCTTATTTAGCATTTGTGCTTGTTATTCTAAAGAGAGGTTAATTTTCACTGGTTGGTATAACCATTAAAAATGTGTATTTCCAATCAAATATACCCTTTATACTAAACTTGACCTTTACACATCATGAGTCTTTTTGCTAACAAAAAGGTGGTTATGGGGTGACTATCACAATTTATAACAACTACATGAGAAACGAAAATGTGATTGATAATAGGCTCTTCAACTTAGCAGACAAAGGTGTAACAAGATCCAAGGGCTGCAGAGTGAAGCTAGACAAATTCAGGCAAGAAATAAAGCACAGATTTTTAATCAGTAAGGGTAATTAGCTACTCGAACAATTACCAAAGATTGTGGTGGATTCTCCATTACTGGTAATTATCTAGATGGGAGGTTTGTCTAAAAGAAATGCTCTAGTTCAAAGAGGATTTAATTCAGGAAAATTCTATGATTGGCGTTATGCAGGAGGTCAAACTAGATGATCACACAGCAGACTCTTCTGGCTTTATAATCTAGGAATATACAGGATGATAAGCAATATAATTGCTTAAATAAATGTGTATAGATATATGATAACATACATTTTTACTTTGTTAGAAATGCATCATTTGTCAGTTTCTTGTTTACTAGATAAGGATTTCCCTGAGAATGTGTCAAACTGTATTTGAATGGAAATTGGAGTTCAGTTAAAAGTGTGCAAAATTCAAGATGGCCCTGCTTTGAATAAACTAGTCCAAAAGGAAAATATTCTCTCTGTACCTGTTAGCTAACCTGAAACCCAAAGTAATCAAGACAAAAAATTTTTTCCACACAACAGAAACCAAAAGTAGACATTTTCTTAGATGTAAATACCAGCACTCATTTCATTGTAAAGACTGAAAATATGGATACTTAATGCAGTATGTGACATTGTGACAGTTATAAAGCTTGAGTTCATCTCAAAAGTTAGAGATTTTTTCCTCTAATTCGGCATATAATTAGAAATTCCAGAACACTTTAATTCCTTACACTTTTGGGGCAGGTTAATGATATAATGTGCCTTTTAAAAATTTTAATAGATTAAATTAAGTTCAGGCCTTAAAACAGGTTGCCATAATTTCCGATTTAATTTTCAACAGGTTTATTTTAATTTAAATCATCTTTTTTAAAAAAATATTGATTTTTAACCAACCTTATTATGATACTAAGTCTTACAAATGAGACCTGAATGAGTAAAGAAGCTCCAGACTAACACCAAACAGAGCAGTTCTCAAAATTTAAGCACTGACAATTAGAAATACCTTAGACAAATAAAAATTGTCTGCTGTAACCTTTACTTTTATCTTCTGTTCTATTTGGTCGCAGCTGGGAGTGAATTAATTTAATGTAAGATTAGCATCCACCCAGCACAAGTTAATGCATTAAAAAAACCTATCCAAATCTTGCATCTGGCAAGCCAAAGGAGGGCACAGGTTTGTTATAAACTGTAACATAAAAGTATTGTTAAATACATGCAAAGAAAAACAAAGTGAAACATTAAGGCGCATTACCTGTGCAGGTAGTCTGGTGCTTGATTCAGCAGAGTATAATACTGTCTCACAAATTCCCGCCCGACCAGCAGGGGACTTGGCTTCTCCATCACCATTTCTTTGGTCAACTGAAAACTGAAGAACAAAAGCTCCATGAAAATTTAGCTCACTATATTGTTGTACATATTGACATAAGACAACATGAAAGTATATAATTACAATGAAAAACAAACACTGACTCTATGATTAGTTTTAACACAATAATGTTATCCACTTAATTCGTAAGGCTGTACTATCAACTTTTTTTTTTTTTTTTTTTTTTTAACTGGGGGAAAACGACAGCGTGAACGCCATTTGAACAACTGGATTTTTGTCCCATTTCATTTCAACAAGGAAGAGTTTAGTGTCCTAAATTCCCACATATACTGGTAGCAAGCATACAAGTAAGGCTCTTCAAGAGGATTTCCTAAGCGGTTAAGTCATTCACAGCAAATTCAAGCTCTATTTACCTCACCTGACTTCACAAGAAGAAAAAAAGAAAAAGAAAAAAAGAAAAAAAGAAAAAAAGAAAAAAAGACACTCTAAAGTGAAGCCTATGCTACAGTATTAAGACCATTTTAAAAAGGTCAGTCCAACCCATTTTTGTCAACAGCACAAAACTCCTACAGGACTCTAATGCAGTTCTAAACCATCTCAAATTTAACAGACATACTGGACTGTATTAAGGTAGCCTAACGAACAAAAGTAAACTCCTTCCTTACCACCCATTTTCTCCCACTTATCTGTTGGATTTAGCTGACACATGATCAGCTAAGTCAAATGAGTTACAGCGTACCCAGGCTATGACATAGACAGTCTATTTACCTTTTATTTAATCCGACTGGATCAATAATTATAAAAAGAAAATCTTTGCTGCTACAAGATTCACAAAACATCCAGCTTCTAAATCTTAATGTCTAGGTCAGTCTAAAAAAGGAATCTAAGAATATGTGGTCCCTATGTGCTTTCCCTCAATTATTCACATAAAATCGGTGCAGATTATACATCAATGCCAGAGTTTTCTTGCTACCAGTACTGGAGTTCAAGCTGGGCGATTGTTGCTTCATACATCACCATTACAGAGATGGGTACTAGGATCGGCACTTGGTTGACAGTTTTGTTGTTGATGTAAGGCAGAATACATGACAGCTGGCTCTCCTGCCGCTATACTGGCTCTGCAGTGCTGGCAGTAACAAAAAGCTAGCAAAAGTTTGTAGTAAACTGAACAGATGTTACCCAAAAGGCATAAGACAGACACTTTCCCCCAATGTTCGACACCCTAATCCCTTCTTCCTGCTGCCAATCAGGTTTTTGAAAATGTACCATACCTGCCCCACACCCCCATCACTCAACCTGAGCCTCACAACCAAGTAGGTCAACAGTGAATTTTAGATTGGTTTCATTCTTTTCAATTTGTGCTACTAAAAATAGCTTCAGGACTGGAATCTGGTCTCCTCCAACAACCTCCTAGGGAATTTCTCCAGCACAAAAGCAGCATAGAACCAACAGCAGCAGCCCTATTCTGCCCGCTGGCATAATGCTACCGTGGAGGTATACAGAGAGAGAGAGAGAGAGAGAGAAAATAGCCTTTCTGAATATTCTATGATGCATAGCAGCCTGTAGATGGTCAAGCAAGGCTGCCCTAAGTCAGAACAGCCTCTGGAGGCTACACCAGCCCAGGCAGTAGCCCAGAATTGGAGTGGTACATGGCTACATGTTTTGTGCCGCACCTCTGAATAAGTACAGCACAGCACCTCAATCTTAGGCTGTGTCTACACTGCCACTTTCAGCGCTAAAACTTTAGTTGTTCAGGGGTGTGAAACACACACACAATTATTGCCAGGAGCTTTATTGCCGGGAGCATGGCTATCACATCTCGTTCGGGGTGGTTATTTTTTATTGCTGGGAGAGCTCTCCCGCACCGATAAAGCGGGACTAACACAGGCAGTGTGGACACACTCTTAGTTTTGTTATTTTAAAGTGACAACCAATTGGAGTCCATCATAAACCAATTCATCAGAAATATTCTGAAAGCGAAAGTCAATAGCTTCGGTGTTTGACTTTAAGGACATGTGCATCCTAAAAACTCCTTGAGTCACATGTTTGATAAAAGCTATGCGCAAGGAAGCAAGTCGTTCAAAGATGAAGAAAACTACAAACACAGACATACAAAATTTGACTATTAAGGGATCATAATGGTCCTATTCTCAGTAGGACGAGTCGTTATCAAGATGCCCTGATATTAGCCAAGCGTAAGTTTTGCACAAGACTGAGGGGGGGAGAAATAGCACGAGATGGTCTCGAGAGACAATTCTAATGAACAGTCCTGAATAGAAGTCACTTGACTCAAAAACAATAATCAAAATCAAAGCCAAGCCTACAGAGTTTTCACATATATAAAGTATTGCTCTTGCCTTTAACTGTATACGCTGTCTCATTCTGGGCCAAAGTCTCAGCTCTGCTCTGGCAGCCTAATGGGGATGGAAAGCCAGCTGGGTACTCCCCATATGTAGAATATCCAGGGAAACCAAGCTAATATAGCTGGCTCTGACACCTGCTCCTGAACTTTTCTTCCCTTTCCCCTGCATACAGGGGCATCCAGAAGCCCAGTGCACCCTTGAGTCAGCAGAACTGCCCCAAATTACCTTCAGGATTCAGGAGTGGGAAAAAAAAAATTACTGATCTCCCCTGCCCAGATGCACTATGCCCTGTTCCAGCATACCTGAGGATCCAGTCCTATGCTGCCAGAGAAGAGTGTTTTTGCCCAAATTATAGGCAAGAAGCCCCATCAAGCTTACAACATATAGCAGTCTAATGGTCTGTAACTTAGATAACACCAGAACAATTTAGTAAGAGACAAATATTGATGGTTTCCAGTATGCACATAGTCATGCAGAGGAAACTATCGCCACAGTGGAGGATGTAGCAGATACACAAACAGTAATTTCAAACTCCAAAAAGAAAAACAGGGAAGTCCTGAATATCACAAATCCCTAAGTCTACCTTATCAGATTCTTTATACATTTCAGCTTTGTTCATCTGATAGCCCACAAGCTGCCTCCTTCTCTACAGTAACCAAACCATGCAGATGAGGTTTATTCTCTGTTTGGTAGGACTTATGAATAATACATTTAAGTATCATGGTAGCACCCAAAAACTCAGTTGTGACCAAGATGTTACTGGGCTGGGTACTATGAAAATGTAGGAGACAATCCCTGCCCTGGAAGACAGTCAAAAAGACACAAAACAGACAAAGGTTAGGGAACAGGGATACAACATACCAGCAAACTAATATGGTGACACTTGATACAGCTGTGTAAGTTACACATTTCGTTATTTAAATTGGAGTGGAGAAGGGTGAACAATGACAAGGATTGAAGCAGCATGAAGAAGTCGGAAAAAGGAAAGTGGGGGAACAGTCATGCTAGCTATGACCTGCAGCGAGGATTTTGTAGACCACCACATCTGAGATGAATGTTAAGGAACTGGAGGATAAGAGAATGGCTGAACAGATCGTATCAGGAGTTTTGCCTACATAGGCAGTGGTGTGGGAGAGACTGCAAAAGTGTTCAAAGTGACAGCCTTACTGATGGGCAAAGGCTGGAAACTCTTAGACTGAAGGAGGAGCATGGCTCAACACTGTGGTGTTACTAGATCAGCTAGGTAAAGTAGAGTTAAGTTGTGAAGGGCTATTTAAAGATGACCTACAGAGGATTAAAAGATTTGTGCTCTCTTCCCCCACCCCCAAACATATATAAAGAGGTCTAATTTGTGACTTAAGAAACGTGTTCGTGTTTTACCTTAGCAATATCAGGAATGCCAAATCCCAGAAAATAAGATTTGACATGCCCCGGAGGATACATATTTGTGAGCTCCTGCTCCTTTTGTTGAAAAGGCTGGTGTATAAACCCTTGGAAACAACAAAAAAAAAACCTACACATCCTTTCTTCAAGGTCCTACAGGTAATGGTATTAAACTCAAATTGGTATTTCTCTCAAAGTTGACTGAATAGCTTTCAGTCTCTTTTGATATAAATTTCAAGAGTTCTCCAAGGCACCAAAGACCAAGTGAGCCGCACATATCTGGCCCACAAGACACACTCAGATTCTGTAGACTCAGCTTTCATTTAAAAAAAAAAGTTTCTAACCATGATGTTTATGCAAAAACATGTGAAACATATGTATAGATCCAGCTCCCCATCCACTATTAATTTAATTTGGATTTTGAATTTTCACCTAATGAAATTAAGTACCCAAGCATGACACTGCAAATAACCTCAAACTATTAAAGAAAAAGGGGGGGGGGGGAAATGTTTTAAATTGGCAGAACTACAAATGATGAAAAATAGGAGTAAAGTCCTATCCAATACTCACTTTAAGAAAAGAGGCAAGATTTAGTTACTACACAGATCACACAGTGATGCTGTAATAAACTCATGAATGATTGGATTTTCTCATACCCATATCATTGTTTACATTTGTAAATGAGCTGGATACCATGTTAATAGATGACATAATACTTGCTTGTTTGCCTATAAGCCTGTTTTTGTAGCACACAAAAGATTTCGGAATACCCACATATAGGGGGGCCTGATCTGACTTCCAGTGACCCAATAGCAGACTTTTCACTCACTTCAGTGGAAGCTGAATCAGACACACAAAGATAACCATTTTCTATTGCTTTCAGAATGGAAGTCCAAATTGGTACACTTGTTTCACAGCAATGTCATGACCTACTATCACAGAATTCAACACAGTCCCAAATCCAACAGAACATACTGTACAAAAGACAACCATTTTATCAGAATCCTTCCCCCTTTGATTTGTATCTTTTTCCTTTCATAGATGAATGTTTCCTAGCTAAATTCAGCCACTAGGGTTCACATTACTTTGCATGCTGCTGTGTTAAATTGTGCCACTACTATACTGAAGACAGAGTTCCACCTCTGCTAATCAAAGATGGATTTTATCACACAAATACCAGACTAAATTAGCACAGGGCAATTCTAATTCAATACTTGCTACTTAGTTCTGATATAGACTTTTCATTTACTGCTGACTTGTACATGCATAGAGTAATAAAAGGGAATCCAAATCTTATTAAGCAGATTTAAAAAAAAAAAGTGAAAAAACCAACAGGATCTAATCAGTGGACAGCAATCTGTTTTTACTTCAGTTGCACCTGCTGCTTTTCTACCAGCAACCATCTGCTCACGTTCTCCAGCCAACAACCTGAACAATATAAACCTCATCTCTCCAGAAAGAATAATTGCTCCACACCACTCAAGAATATATTGCTATCATTATCCTATGGTCAAGGAACAGGATAATGTAAATGTGTATTTTATACTGTCCACACCACAGTAGTATGAGTGCCTGAGTTATCACACACCTATCTTTTTGGCAGTGGTGATGAGGGAGAGGGCCTTAAGAGAAGAGCTGGAGACCGAATGATTTCCTAAATATTCATTCACCTTACTCCCAGTGTAAGGAATAACTTATTAGGTTACTCTACTCCAACATAAAACCAACAGGTTAACTACATTCTGTATACTGCTACAGAAATTTAAATCCTAGCCATTTATTAAAGCAAGAGATTAAATTTAGACAAATACCTCAGCTAAACTGGTCTTCACTTGGTTGGTGGAATTTTCCACCATCTGTTATAAGCTACAACTTTGCAGAAAAATCAGTGCTAGTCACCGAGTTTCCAAAGTACAGTTATGTAAATTAAAAACCGATTTATGCATACAGTGCATTCAACAAATTAAGATTTAGAGTCACAACTCATTACCATATCTGGACTGTGATAGATAGGTGTTTTCAGCTTAGTTTGAGCTAAAATTGATTAGCATTTTCTAAAGCATTCACCCAAATTACTATATAATCAAAATAAACTAACCTGTGGTTTTCAATAACCCAAGGCTGAAGTTATAAAATTCAACTGAGTCCTAGTTGTATCACATTTCCTCCAGATATCCTTATCGCCTGTGCTCTATATGCAGAGTTCAGGTTCACAGTGAGGCCAGCTAGTGATCACTAAAGCCATTTAATCTGTCATAATGATCCCAGAGGGATAGGTTCAACTGACATTTTAAATCAAAAGGATTCCAGATATCCCTTTTGAGGAGACTGCTGTTGTGTTTAAGTACTACCAAGTGTTCTTTACACAGTTGAAATCAAAACAAAGAGGGGAAGAAATGGTTTCTAGAAACCTCAGGACCAGGCTACAGTCTCTCTGAATAGCCTACCTTCACAGCCCCTTGTACCTTTATCTTCCACCTAACTCATCACTATATCTTTTTGCCAACATTTCAACCTAAGAGAAAATATCTATCAAAATACCAAATCACTTCAAAGCATTAGTTTCTTTTGATGGGAAGATTTTGCAGCATAATGAAGTGAATAATCCTGCAGCAGTCTGATTCCCAATCTTCTACTGTTACTATATTTAAAAATAAGTACTCATCTGATATTTCTGTTACATCAATCCAATTTTTATGACTTGTTGTAAATTTACAAAGTTCTGAGGAAAGCTGTCCCAAGCCTTTGTAACCATAAGGCAAGTGTGTGCAAGGATTCTCACCACTGTCACGCCACTTAAGCGACACCCACAACAGCCTTGAGAAGATAAAACTAAAAATGTGTTGTTTCACCTCCATAATCTTATCTAGTTATAGAAGGGACATTCTGGCACCATGCACTCAATAGGTTCTCCATGTGAGGAATTTTGCAAAGTTCAGGGTATGACTATAGTTACTATATTCCCTAGCTCTTGACTGTGTTGGTAGTTCCTTAACCTCTATCAATTGCTACTTTTTGAAAGCTGAAGCTTAGAAAAACCTGCACAGTAACAGATTTAAAGAAGTTGTATATATCCTATTCCATACTTGAAAAATACAGGATATTGGATATTTAAGATATAGTCATTAGTAATCACAATTGCTGTAATGAAGTGCCATTTTCCGATTTTTCCAGGTTGCTTAGTAACAGGTGAGAATGACCTGCTCATGTGAGAATGGCACAGTATAAACAGTGATTTGTCAATATGACTGTAGAATAGCCTACACTAGAATCACAGTCCAACGTGAGTCCGCCATGGGACGAATGAAAAAGAGCAAACACAGTAAAGAAAATCCCCACCTCCCCCGAAAATGGACTAAACAAAAATATAGATAACTATTAATGAAAGCATAAATATTCCATTCTGTTAGTTTCTGCTCCCAAAATCTTTTAGATGGATCCATTCGGCTTTGTTCGCTCAAATGGGAGGGGGGGGGAAGAAACAGCAAGTGGGTACCTGTGGAAAACGATAGTGTTATGAACACTACAGATCAGATAGACAACATGGTACAAGCAGGATAAACATGCATCTCTAAGTGAAATCCAGAGCGCTGGTCTCCTAGCTGGTGAAGCATATCATTAGGACAGCTTGTTCTGAAGTAGAATAAGTAATGTGAACTTTTCAAGGAAATGCATATTTAAACACTAAAAAGGTAACAAATACTGAGCTACAAGAGATCAGAAAGAATGGGTAGGCCACTAAACTCACCTTCAACTACCTGGGGAAAGAGGCTATTAAAAGAACAGTTTTCATTGACAAGCAAGACTGCAAGCACCGGTAGGGGCCAGCACCCCATGAAGTTCAGGTACAGAAATTTTGATGCATCAGTAACATGGGCAATTAATGTTGACATTCTGTCTTCCATGAGTTGGGGAATAACTACAGTAGAACCTCAGAGTCACAAACACCTTGAGAATGGAAGTTGTTTGAAACTCTGAAGTGTTCATAACTCTGAACAAAATGTTGTGGTGGTTCTTTCAAAAGTTTACAACTGAACATTGACTTAATACAGCTTTGAAACTTTACTATGCAGAAAAATTCTGCTTTTTTTGTTTTAGTAGTTCACGTTTAATACAGTACTGTATTTGGTTTTGGTCTCTGCTGTTGCCGAATTGTGTACTTCTGGTTCCAAATGAGGTGTGTGGTTGCCTGGTCAGTTCGTAACTCTGGTGTTCTACTGTACTTAAAAAGATAAAGGGAGCCTTTAAAAATAAATAAATAAGTGAACCATTTAGGTATTAAATTTCAAAAGCCAAGAACCCTAAATGAAAAAGAAAATCTTTATATGAAGGCAGATGGAAAGCAGAAAGCATTATAGGAAGTTACCTGTTTATAGACAATAGCACTGTTTTGTACTTTTGACTGTATGGGAGAGTGTGAGAAAGTCTTACACGCTGGCCTTCCAAGCATAGTTAGTTTACAGTAAAGCCAACAGACTGCAGCAGCTGAATGGGCACAAACTGCTCTATCGCCTCTACAGATACAATAAATCAAAAACCTCATCTCTTTGGAAGTAGGTGCACAAAGCTAAGTGCTGGAATGTCTGACACAAGGTCTTTTATCCATGAATAATGGAATTTGTAATGAGTTACAGTGACTGGTATTTTAACTGTTACATTACCTTCTCCTGTGAAATATTACTAATGCAACCTATAAGTGACTGCCCACTGAAAAACAGCAGTAAGTGAACCTCAGTCAACCCAGCACAGAGTAATTAAAAAGTGTACAGTGAATACCAGGGGTTGGCAACCTTTCAGAAGTGGTGTGCCGAGTCTTCATTTATTCACTCTAATTTAAGGTTTTGCGTGCCACTAATACATTTGAACGTTTTTAGAAGGTCTCTTTCTATAAGCCTATAATATATAACTAAACTATTGTTGAATGTAAAGTAAATAAGGTTTTTAAAATGTTTAAGAAGCTTCATTTAAAAATTAAATTAAAATGCAGAGCCCCCCGGACTGGTGGCCAGGACCCGGGCAGTATGAATGCCACTAAAAATCAGCTTGCGTGCCGCCTTTGGCACGCATGCCATAGTATACACCAGGGGTAGGCAGCCTAATACAATTAAGTGGATTATGATTACTAAAGGACATTTTAATTCAAAATGTACCTGTACCTAACAAAAAGTTGACCTGGATCATCAGCACACTCACTCATTTCAGCCAGCCGTGCACTAGGTCTGCAATAAACTCTAGTCACTGTTGTAGAAGGGAGGCCACATAACTTATAGAAGGGTGGCAGCACAGCCTAGCGGACAGAGCAACTGACTGGCATTCAGGAGATTTGAGTTCTATTCCAGGCTTTGACACTGACTGCTAGCTGATCCTGGCCAAATCTTCTCTGCTCCTGTTTCCCCATCTGTAAATTGGGGATAACAACTTATCTCCTTTGTAGAGAGCATTGAAAATCTGATGAAAAACATTATATATGAGAGTGACGTACTATAGCAGCTGGGGGGCAGGGGTCTGAACCAAAGGCATGTTTCCTGGTTGAAATAATATAGCCAAACCATCATGACAAGAAAACATCTAAATTTTTAAAAGCGTCCTTGAAAAATCCACTTTGTGTCACATCTAAAAAATTTTTTTTTTCTAGGGATACAATTTTTTTGCTCAATGACATGCTAAAAAGCTCACATCTAAAAAACATGCAAAACAGCTCAAAATTAAGTTTAAAATTAGCACTGCCCAGACCAATATTTAGAAAAATATACACCTCTACCCCGATATAACATGAATTCGGATATAGCGCAGTAAAGCAGCGCTCCGGGGGGGGGGGGGGGAGCAGGGCTACGCAGATCAAAGCAAGTTCGATATAACACTGTTTCACCTATAATGCGGTAAGACTTTTTGGCTCCTGAGGACAGCATTATATCGGGGTACAGGTGTGTGTCACATATTTATTTATTTATATATATAAATATACACACACCACCACTTGCCAATGGCAGAGGGAAAACCTTTCCAGACAGGCCTCTACACAATACTAATAAATAAGCCACAAACTTACTAAATGACTTGTATTCTGCAGAAGTTACATTTCTAGTCTCATTGTTAATAATAAACCCTTCCAAAGGCAACCAAGAATAAATAGATGCAGCACATTGTCTGCCAGTTTGTAGACAAAATCCAGTGCCTCTGCTGCTGTTCAGTTTTGCCAAGCAGCAAGAGCTAAACTAACTAGTGCTTTTCATTGCTGCTATTTAGAATCAGAGCAGTAGTGGATCAAGAATGTTAATTTCATGCTATAGAGGCAGGCACAGGAGGATTTCATAAGAGAAGAAACCCCAGAATATGAAGGATAAGAGAGTAGGAGACCTGCTCCCCTCAGAGAAAACAAGAAGCTCTTGGCAGGGAAGAAATTAAACAGACCCAAAAAAAAATTTTTTTACCCTACCTGCAGCTAGGGGCATAGGAGGGTGCAGCTTTCACTCTATCACCACATCTACTAGCTAAAGGCAGACATTAAAGACATAGTCCAACATAAGTAGGGCTCAGTGAGAGAAACTTGGGAGAAATCCCAACTCTCTCCCATTAGCAGCAGCTGAGGATAGCAGGGCTCAAGGTTTCTCATTAAGATGTTGCCCTTGGACCCCACTGACTGAGCTTCCTCATGACATTTCATAACATTCTCTGCCTAATAGGCACCTAGTAAGTTTTTCATATCCTGGCCCAACCACCACATTGCTATACAGTGGTGCTGGATATACCAGTGGCATTGGGGGTTATAATATTTCAGTGAAAGAACAAGGACTAGCCTACACAGAGTTCTTCACTTTTTCAGAGCAATATACAATAGGTTGGAAGCTAGCTTCCCTATACTGCTGGAGTCAACAAGAAGCATCAGTCAGCAGGTGAACACAAGAACCAGTCTCAAAAGAGGACTAATCTATTTAGTATTATTTTCACCAGAAGGTAATAAGTTTTAAAATTTACCCTTGCAGATCTGGATACAAGGGGGTCAAATAAAGGGTCACCATGAGAGTTAAAAATTGAGTGCCTGGGATAGAGAAGATGGTTTTGGTTTTACTTACATTCTAGACAAAAAAAATTCAGACCCAATTTATTTCACCATTTGTTTTTTACTCCTGCTGGAATCCTGCACCACAGCATAATGCATAATTTGCACAGAATTAATGTTTCCTGCAGCATTTTACTCTTCCCCCAGTACTCCTGCCTGGCAGCAGGAGCCCCATTATTCTGTGTTATTTTGATATATATATAAAAAAAAAGTAGAATTTTAAAATACTGTATGCAGAATTTTTAGGCAAATTCTCCCAGGAGTACTTTTTATCCAAAATAAGATGTACCATGGACTAAGCAGTTTCACTTTCAGGTTCTCCTGCTACTAGCACAAGGTTGTACCACATGTTGCAAACACTACTGGGTATTGTTTGTTTTTACTGGCACATCTGCCTGTAAACTAGACATGAAAGCAGATCTCCAACCCTACTTGCCTTCTAAATGCACAGAAAGAGGAAAAGCTTCAGAAAATTCATAGAAATTTCAACTATCATTAGGTTTTGTAAATCCTAGGACAATGCTCCCCACCCCCAAAATGCTGGTCCTAGTTCAAGCATAAGAAACTTCTGATCTGTGGTACTGGACCAGTGCCTGCAGAAGTTTACTGATCCTAAACCCATTTGTATTGATTTTCTAGTGCAGGGGTGGGTAAACTAAAGCTTACTTAAAGTAAACTTGCAGTTTAATATGACAGTCAGGTGTAATATCTGGGTGGGGAAACTGCATGCAGGGCCATAAATGTAGGGCTGGGGTGCAGGAGGGGGTTCAGTGTACAGGAAGGGGCTCAGGAGGGGTTCAGAGGGGGCTCAGGGAAGGGGGTTAGGGATGGAGGCTCCAACCCAGCACCGCTTACCTCGAGCGGCCCCAGGGTGGTAGCAGCACGCAGCAGGGCTAAGGCAGGCTCCCTGTCTGCCCTGGCCCCGTGCCAAATCCCAGGAGTGGCCAGCATGTCCAGCAGTGGCTCCTGAGGGGTGGGGCAGGGAGCTCCACCACATGCTACCTTCACCTGCTGCTACCACCCCAAAGCTCCCATTGACTGCGGATGCCCGTTCCCAGCCAATGGGAGCCGCGAGGGCCAGTGCCTGCAGGTGAGGGCAGCGCACTGAGCCCTCTGCCTCCAGGGGCCACAGGGACATGGTGCCAGCTGCGTCCAGGAATGGCGCAGGGCCAGGGCAGGGGCGCTGTGCCATGGGGCTGGCAATCCCACAGGCTGAACTGAAAGCCCTGACGGTCCAGATTCAGCACCCGGGCCATAGTTTGCCTCCCCTGCTCTAGTGTTTCTAGTCCTGACAGTTTACAAGATATTTGAGCCTAGAAGCATGAGGTATCCGTTTATTAAGACAGTCAATATTTTCTGCGTACCATGCACTAATTTAAGTACTTCAATATTTCTATAAGTCAGCTATTTTCAGTATTTGTACCTTTTCTGCAGTTCCCTCAACCAACCAAAGTGAGAGTGGCTATTGCTATGTTATTGCCATAATAACCAGTTGTTTTGACAGTTAAGGGCAGCTTCAATGGCCCAATGAAGAGAAGAAAAATCATTCATCATTAGGTCCACAATTTTTCCATCTTGATTCATTGGACCACTGCAGCTTCTTCTAAATATAGACACAGGTCTTATTTCAGTCCTGTTTTATTGCTAACACAAGTAACCCCTCAGATTTCACTTTAAGAGGGAACTAAGTAACAATACAAATGTTAGAGTTAAGTATGAATGCTATGAGAGACCGATAAAATTAGCATTGGAGAAGCATATGGAAAAATGGTTTTAGTATGTTATGCAACATGCACACTTTAAAAGAGCAGGTTATCCTGACCATCTTGCTCTTGTCCTCACTTCAATGCTGGCATTACTTTAGACATGAGAAAAATGTTTTTGCCATCTGAAAACAGGATTCCAGAAGTTTTGAAACGGGTGTGTGACAGTCTGTACTCCATATTCACCCCTTTTACAAGATTATGATCAATTTTGTGCAGGATGTTTCTTGTGAGATCATTTGAGAATGATCATTGCTGTCCTGGTAGGATGTGTACGGCAGCATTGCATGTAGTGTCGTGGAATTCTACTGTGTGATGTTGCTGGGACATGTTCCAGGTCTGTAGAGCAGTCATGGGCCAGCTCCACAGAGACGGGTGGCTGACACCTCAGTCAGGTGTCAAATGGAGTCTGGTGGACCATCGCATGGTTGAGTGGCTGTTGTTGGCAGGAAAGAAGGTGGGGGGGGGAGGGAGAAGAGAGAAATCTACATTTTGACAAAAACAGATTGGGGCTCTCAACACAGACTGTCTCCTGGACCTCAGCTTAAGATTATTCTTGAAGAAGAGAAAGAACTAAAAAGGGAGAGCAGATGCCCCAAATTCTCTCTCCCTTTCTCTCTATCCACAGCATTGACAAGACCTGAGGAAGAAGGAAGCAGCATTGGACTGGGGGACATACAGCCAGTAAGACTGAAAAATGGAGAGAGAGACCGACCTTTGCTTTGAATTCACTTTGCTTGTTAAGTTAGGCATTAGTTGCATTTTACTTTTATTTTCCTGTAACCAATTCTGACTCTTTTGCCTCCTTACTTGTAATCACTTAAAGTCTATCCTCTGTAATTATTAAACTTGTTTTATTTAAAACAGTATGTTTGGGGAACCCCATTTGAGATAACTGGATTTGTGCAGATCATTTTCTATTAATAAAATGACAGGCTTTACATGAGCATGCATTGTCCAGGAGAGAGCTGGATAATATAAGACATACACTTCTGGGGAAAGTCTGGGACTTGGAATTCCCTAGTGTTGTTCTGCAGTGTAATTCATGAGTGGCTGGCTATAGCACTCATACAACACAACTGGGAGTAACATGCTAGAGACTGTGTGTGAGCAGACCAGGAGTGGTAGCTCTCAGAGCAAAGCAATATGAAAGGCTCCCCATGTTGGAGAACTGAGTAGAGACAGCGGTTCATCAGTTCAGATTGTACCCTGGATAACTTCAGTGTGTAACATTTTTCCTTCATCTAATAGTTAGCACAACAGCACTGGGGGTGGCTCCAAAATATTTAAAAGTTGGGGGGGCATGATTCAGAAGAGCTTGAGAACCCCTGCTTTAGTATCAGATGCATTCATTTAATAGTTTGCATTTAATATCTAACCTCTCTTTTTTCCTAGTCAAGGCAGCAGGACATTTCCAACACAGCAGCTTTAGTTGAAACAATTCTGACTGATATTTTAATCCACTGCTAAAGACTTTCAATACCAATCAGTCAATTAAAATGCATGTCAATAGCTGTACACATGCCCATACTTTGTGAAAAAAGTCTTATTACATAAATGAAACCAAAGATGAAGTGCAACAAACGCAGTAGCTGACATGTACATGCACACGGCAGCATCACTTGTCATAAGATCTGAGACCTACTCCATTTTAATCCACCTTCTGACTTCTCTTCAACTTCCCACCTGCCATGTCACTTAAAAATACGCAGCAAAAAAGGCTTGGGTTATGTCATTGGAAAGCTGCAGCAGTTAGTTTACAAGTGTTTCGTAACTCATCCAACAAGGCCTGTCATGTGTCAATTTCAGCAGCTCTCACTCAAAGTCACCAAGGTTAAAGGCCAAAAAACAAACAACTGTCCCTATAGTTTGAGAAACTAGCCTTCAGGTTTGTTTTTTAAACTGGACTTTCTTTAACCAGTGTTCCTGTGTATAATTTGGTATACACAATGTGCGAGGGGAAAGCACAATCTCAATTAGCATGTGTTTTCAGTAGAGTTCTCAACTATCTTCAGCAGGTGATGTGCTAAAACCATCCTGAGAGATGTTTTTTCTGCAGCATGAACTGAAATGTTAAAAGGTTTTTTTATCTGAATTTCAGCCTTAAGAATGCTGTTTGAAAACACTGAGCTAACGGAGGTAGACTCAATACAGTGAGTCTTTAAAGTAGTTCACATTATTTCTAGCAACCTTTGTGGAAGTTTGAGACTAAAGTGAATTTAGCTATTTCCCCTGAGAGAGCTTGTAGCCTGGTTTGGTACTTTAACAAATAGATAAGAACATCATGACTACAGCTCCAAAGTAAATAATGGACTTTTTTTAAAAGTAATTTTCAGAAGTTTTAGTAGATTTTAAAAACAGATAAAAAGTTCAAATTTGTGTCATTACTATCCTTGACAGTCACCATCTAAAGTGATACCATGGCTGCAGCAGAATGGACAACTAGCCAATTGAGGACTAGTGAACTATTATACAAAATAATTTCCTCTGGTCACTAACAGACATGATAAGACACCATTTTTGTACCTTTATTAGTTTTGCTGCTTTTGTGGCTGCCCAGGACCATGAAAGGGTGCAAAGGATTCTTTGCTATGTCATTCCACATTAGAGCGCCTACAAAAGATTCCCAAATGATTTACATCTTGCCAGGGAGTTTGGGCATGTCAGGAACACATGTGGCAAGTATTTTTCCTTTCTTTGCTTCCATCTTCTAGCTTTCAAGTTGGTTACATTAATACTTAATGTAAATTCACCAAGTCAGACACTGAAGGTTTCCCCATCTTCCTACTAAGCTAAGACCTTATAATAATGGATTTAATCAAAAGAGACTTGAAATGTACTGCTTTCTAACAGCTAACTTCTAACACAAGGAAATAAGTAAACGGGTATATTTTGCATGCTTACATTTTATAAGATTTAGAAATTGCTCTTAAAGCATAATCTGAGGGATACATTTTAATGTTTAATGCATACTTCTGATATCTGGGAACAAAGATGTATGAATTTCTCCCTCACACAATAGTATTACTCTGTTTCAGGCAGGTCTTTAGTTATCCAACTACTTGTCATTAAACTGCAAGTTTCCTTTATTCAGGTATAACTGGGTAGAACAAGCAGCTGCACTTTAGACATTTTGCTGCAAGTCATGACTTGATTTTACTTCAAGTCAGCAGAGAAATGCATAGTATCTTCTGAAAGATGTGTAGAATGTGAACATTCTACCACAGTCAATAACTGCCATATACATCTGAGAATCTAAGTCAGTGACCAAATATGTAGTCTACTCTCATTTTCCCTGAAATCTTATTTGAGAACCTAACATGTTTTCTTAACCCCTTTTGCCCATGAATAAATGAAGTGACTGATTTAGTGTACAGAAGATGCTATTTTCTAGAGAAGAAAGTAAGCCTCAGTAGCTGAAACAGGGTTGAGAAGATATGCATAATGGCCTAACATACATTCCAAATGATTTTATTTATACCAACCAGAAGTTACAATGTTCAGGGCTTGGCAGCCTCTCTACATTTCCTAAAGCTGTCATTTGTTTGTGAAAGGATAGGCCTGACAAAATAGACTGGAAACATAGCTGTTTGCTGCAAACACTCCTCACATCCAAATAGGAAGATGCCACTTCCTTCACATGGAATACATTATACATAATGCTTAATGCAGATGTCTCACCACACAGATAACATCCACATACCAGTAATTCCAAGTACAATCTTGCAAACGAACTCTATGGAAGGCATCCCAAGTGATGAACAGTAATACAGGTAGGGCTTTCACAATCAAGTCAGCCTGGGGCCTCACAAGTGACTGGGAGCTCTTCCGACACACTCTCCTATATACAGTTCTGTGTTTAATCCCAGCTCCACCATTGTCTTGCTGTGTGACCTTGGATAAATCATTTAATTCCACAGAGAGGAGAGTGTTACCCCATCTGCAAAGGAGGGGTGAAACTTACCCTCTTTTGTACAATGCAGAGATTTACAGGTGACTAAGGCTACAATCTCAAGGGGTGGGTATTTTTCCATGCCACCTTAACCCAGGAAGAAACTCTGCAGCCTAGCTACCTCATGTGGGCATTTTACATATTTGATAGAAAACACAGGCTATGTAAAGCACAGAACAAAGCTTGCAGCTTTGTATCTAGTCTCACACAATGAAGTTTCGTTCTCTCCTGTTTGGGTCCCTCTCTGAACTCCCCCTCTCCCCTTTGAAATGTTTGCTTTCAGCGAGGACACTATTGTCCACGGTTCCAACAACGGTTACTCATTTCTACAGCGTCACTCCTTTCCGTACGGCGAGAGGAAGGTTCTGCTCACATCCAGGATGCCAAACACACAAGGGCTTTCAAAGCAAAGGAACCGCTTCGTGAAACGGTTTGCGGTTCTAGCCCAAACTGCTCGAGGTTTGCTGTCCCCACGGAGAGCGCAGGCAGCCCCCTTCTCCAGCCTATGTGCACGGGGCACTCTGATCCTTGCAGGTCAGGAAGCTGCGGGAGCCCCGGGCCCCCCCACACCGTCCTCCCCCTTCAGTGACTTACAGCCCCGCCGGGCCCACGACACCCCCAACCCCCCCCGCCGGTGACTTACAGCCCCGCCTCCCCCGGGCCCACGACACCCCCAACCCCCCCGCCGGTGACTTACAGCTCCGCCCCCCCCCCGTTCCCACCAGCCCCCCCCCGCCGGTGACTTACAGCTCCGCCCCCCCCGTTCCCACAGACCCCCCCCCACAACCCCCCCCGGCCGGTGACTTACAGCCCCCCCCCCACAGATGACTTACAGCCCCGCCCCCACAGCCCCCCCGGTGACTTACAGCCCCCCCCCACAGATGACTTACAGCCCCGTTCCCACAGACCCTCCCCCCCCCCACGCCGGTGACTTACAGCCCCGCCCCCCCCCGTTCCCACAGACCCCCCCCCCGCGCCGGTGACTTAAAGCCCCGGGACACCGCCGTTGGAGCTCCCCACGGGGGCACAGACCCCCCCCCCCCCACACACACACACACCTTGCCGGGCCTGGGGGGAGAGAACACCGGCTTCCTCCCCCCTTATTTGTTGCCCGTCCCGCCAAGAAGCTCCGAGCGCCCCAGCTCAGCCGGCCTGGGCGAGCCCGGCCCGCGCGTGTCTGTGACGCTGAGAGCGGGAGGTGGCGCAACCGTCCCGGGAAGGACGTGGCGCCGTTCGCAGCCGCCCCCCTCCCGGCAGCCCGAAGGAGAGGCCGGGCCCGGGCCCGGGCCCCTCCCCCGTTACCTGCGGACGGAGCGGGACTGGAGCTGGAGGCTTCGCTACAGGCCGGCCGGGGAATGGAAAGACCTCACGCAACGGCGTGCTCACCCGCCGGCTACATATATCCGGCGCGCAACCTAACCCCGCCGCCACCCGCCAGCCAATCGCTGAGCGCCGCACTTCCCTGCTCGGACGCCGTTTGGCCAGTGCTGCGAAAAAAGGGCGGTGCTTGATGAGTGGCAATCACCTCACCCTATTCCACTGCCTTGTGGCAGGCGGCCGTTAATGTGAGCGACGTAAGGACCAGCCAACAGACGTTGTAGTTTCAGCCATTGAGGCGGGACAAAGCTCAACTGACTCCCCCGCTGGCCAATGAGGCGACGCACCTCTCGCTATTAGGTGAGAGTTGGAGGAGGCGGGGACTCAGAAGCCCTAGTAGCGTGGTTGAGCCGTACAGCGGCGTCCTTGAAATCTAGCAAGGTAAACCCCGTTTTAGATAGGGGCGGCACTCAATCCGGCACTGAGAGCGATAACCAATTAGAGAGCATTCATGGGCGTGACTGACAGGCCAGAGACTAGAGCCTCTTAAAGGGAAACGCACCACTAAGAAAGGGGCTGCCCTTCCCCAGCCAGCAGACAGCGCCCCCCCTGCTGGAGCGAAGGGCCGCCTGCTCCCCATCCCACCCCAGGCTGCTGCAAGCCCACTGAGCCCGCCCTGGCTATCCCAGCCTGCAGCACCAGGGCCCAGGCCTCCCCCAGCCTCCTGGGCCCCAGCAGCAGCCCAGGCCTGTGGCCCCTGCCCCCTTGGCTCCATGGGGCCCTCTACACAGCCAGGGATCTGCACAGACCCCAGCACGCTGAGAACCCACTGAACCCACCACGGCCAGCCTCCGGACCCCTGCACGGCCAGCCTCCCGCTGGGCCCCGGCCTCCAGATCCCTGCACGGCCCAGTCACCCGCTGAACCTGCCTCGCTCAGCCTCCAGACCCCTGCACGGCCAGCCTCCCGCTGGGCCCCGGCCTCCAGATCCCTGCACGGCCCAGTCACCCGCTGAACCTGCCTCGCTCAGCCTCCAGACCCCTGCACGGCCAGCCTCCCGCTGGGCCCCAGCCTCCCGCAGCCTCCAGACCCCTGCACAGCCCAGTCACCCACTGAACCCACCACGTCCACCCTCCGGACCCCTGCACGGCCAGCCTCCCGCTGGGCCCCGGCCTCCAGACCCCTGCACGGCCCAGTCACCCACTGAACCCACCACGTCCACCCTCCGGACCCCTGCACGGCCAGCCTCCCGCTGGGCCCCGGCCTCCAGACCCCTGCACGGCCCAGTCACCCACTGAACCTGCCTCACTCAGCCTCCGGACCCCTGCACAGCCAGCCTCCTGCTGGGCCCCGGCCTCCGTCAGCCTCCAGATCCCTGCACGGCCCAGTCACCCGCTGAACCTGCCTCACTCAGCCTGCCTCGCTCAGCCTCCGAACCCCTGCACGGCCCAGTCACCTGCTGGGCCCAGGCCTCGCACGGTCTCCATACCACAGTATGGCCCACACAGGTGTTGCCACCTGTCTTCATCTAGGCACATGTGCTGCACTGATCATCATGGTATCTCAGTGCTTTTTCCCACCATCCCAATCTCCCTGGAAGAGTCCTAATGCTGCTCCACTTTGTGCAAAGCACTAAGCCGTCTCCATTCCCATTTATCTCCTTGGGGCTGCCACAACGTGTAATTCAGTATCAAGGTTCAGTAGTGCCATCACCCTTGGGGCTGATACTGCATCCTCTAAAACATTCTTTCACAATTTCTTACCAAAATAAACAGAGAAATCAATCCACCTAAACTTGCTCTTAGACTTTTGATAAGAAACAAGTCACCAAAATGAGCCGGAGGTTGAGGTTTTTTGCATTGCCTTTTCAGTTCTCTACCCTAAAAATATCACTGTCCAAGTGGAAAGAGATGCCCAGTTACTGATCCATCACATAAAATCCAGGTCGCATTGCATTTCATCACTTGAAAGGATTAAAGAGCCCCATAAGGTAACAGCAGCTTTCATACCACATCCCCACTTTACCAAAGTAAAAGCCGTCAGTGCTTGAGGTCAGTTTCCTAAAGCACATGTTTGTTTTTGCTGTATCTCAGCAAGTCTCTGGAGGTGGCGGACAGGGGGCGGACAATTGAATTGAATCTTCTTCCAAAGGGCCAAAATTTCCCTTCACCTACATCCTGTGCAAACCCAGCTAAATCAAAAGTGTTGTCAGAGCAAGGATAACATTTGACCCTATAGCAGGGACTTAAAAGACTGCCCTCTAGGGGAACAAGAGGCATTAAGAAGCCCTTGTGTAAGCCTCTTCCCCTCTTCTCCTGTATGGAGATTTACAGCTGGCATTATGCCATCCTCAGCATTAATATTCCCCCCCCTTTTTTTTTTGTTGCTATTTATATCCTGAACCACATTGCAAGCTGCCAGCTCATAAATCAGTAGCAAGGCCTTTGCAGAGTTTAATACAAGCCAAGGGACAGCCGTGTAAAAGAACCCCTCTCCCAGCCTCACAGCTGGGACACTTGTGATACAGATTCAGAGAGGCACACGGCACAGTGCAGCGGCGTGGTCCCACAAATAACCCCATTTCTTATCAAAACAATCCCATTTTACAGCAGTGAAACAAGACGACATTTCCATGTGCAGTGAAATGGCATCCGCCCTGACCCCTGTGCTACTGGGCCTCAAGGCTGGTATCATCTTCCACCCTGCCTCCCTTGAGGTGGGCCCATGTCCAGCTAACTCAGTGACAGTCATGACTGGCAACTGGAACCTGCTGTTAAGCTTGATTCAAAGAACAATTGCTCTAAGAAGCAACTTAGCTTGCTCTGGCCAAGGGCCTGCAGGAGACGCTCCCCATTCAGATTATTTCTCCAACTGAAGCTTGGTGTTCTTACAAGGGAGGGGTGAGCCAGGCACACAGTGGTCAGTTGCTGTCTGTAACTCCCTCCTACACAGTGCACTTCCCGTCTTGTGCCACACAGCCTGCCAACGCAGCCCATTCCTGACCTGCAGCAGGCCTGCTATTCCAGTCCTCAGCTCCCCATGCACGGCTCAGCCCGTTCATCTAATCCAACCTGCCACGCCCCTTTCTAGTCCAGTCCTGGGCTCCTCAGAAAGCTCGACCAATGCATCAAAATCCTAATCTGTCACACTTTCAGCACCGATTATCCTGGAATCTCTACACCGCTGCCCATGCCTCTCAGTCCCACTGTGCAGCACCTCCTTCACATCACACCCTACTCTCAAATTTACAAAGCAGATTTCTTCCACTCCATTTCTTCAAAAGATTAGTTTAATGCAGTGCATTGGGATGGGGGCCAAAGACAGGATCCACTGGCTCACTAGCCAAAGCTTGGGAGATACTTGCAATTCCAGTGTTCCCAGCTGGATTTTTGTCTGTCATTTCACCCGACCTATTCTAAAGCAGAAAAACTAGAGCACCTATCAGGCTTTCACTCAATGCTCTACTCCATGCTGGTCAGGGTTCTCCTGCTCCTGTACAGTTTAATAACCTCTTACAACTCATAGGCTGTAGGGTGATTTCCTGAAGCAACCAGCCAAGCCAGCTCCCTCCAGCCCATTAGGCATCTAATCCTCACTTATCTCCCCACCAGCAAAACCTTCTCCCAAACACCAACACCCTTTTTATTCCAGTGCTGAGGACTACCACTTTAATCTCCAGGGTGCATGTGGCTCTGTACTAAGGATGGTGGAATTCCCCAACAGCTGTTAAGTATCCACTATTGATTCAGAACTTTTCCAATTGTTTCACCAACTTCTTTCTTTAACACCCCCACCCTCCTTTTAAATCTCTTTTCTTTTAGCAGGTAATTCTATTGCTCTCTCTCACACACATTCTTATGGAGCAGTTTGTCCAGCAAGGTCAGCTGGGAGAAAGTCTCCTTTCCCCAAACCCAATCAGATTCTCAGTATCTGCACTTGACATCAGCTTTAATCCATTTCCTAATTAGGAGTGAAAACTCTTTCATTATTAAAAAAAAAAAATTCACCCTTCATCCTAAATTGTTCAAAACCTGATTTACTGCCACAGTCACAGCTCTGTAGAAAAGGGAGGACAAATGTAAGTGTGTGGGGTTACATTTGGGTCTCACCTATGCTAGAGAAATTTACCAGCCTAAACGCCATTGGGTCCTCCACAAAAGTGCTCCAAATAGCGCACATGCATCATGACAAATATAGCTTGGATTAAATCTGCTTTCACCGGGTCTAAATGCAAGGCGGCTCACTCTAAACCAGTTTAATCCCAGCATGAACAGAGAACTCCAGTCCTCCCACAATTACCTTTTCTCTCTCAGTAGCAAATAACTTCTGATCTCAATCCTTAACCTGCACTTTTTCATTTGTCCTCCCTACTCAGTTAACCTCCCTGTAGAGTTTCTGGCTACTGCCCTCTGTTGCAGTGGTGGCATTGCAAAATCTCCCAGAATCCACCTCTTCTAGAAGCCACGCCAGGAACAGGAACTGTGGGATAGATACGCAGAAGTCACCGCAACTTGGAATGGTTTAGAACAGTGTTAGTGTGGGTGGGCAGGGTCGAGGCACAATTCTGCGTGACTTGTGTGAATGCAGAAGGCCAGCTAGCTGCACTTAAACTGGTTCCTGGTCAGAGAGTCCCTTAGGAGCAGTTCTATTCTCTGGTGTAGACACAGCTTTTGTGTAACAAATGGTGGGTCAACTCTGCCCTGAGCCTGCACACAACCTGGGAACAGAAAGGTGCTGTGTGACAGCAATGTCCGGTGGCCGGATGCTTAGGGGAGTGCCAGTTGGATGGTCACTCCCCTTGAACTAACTTGGCAGAGTATAGCCTGTGAGGCTGGCACCGTTTGGGTGCGGGGCAGTACTCCTGGTAAGTCCATGATGCATATTAGCAATTATTGGGCCCCCTTAGCGTGATGGGAACATAGTGACATGCCTGTGATGGGCCTTCCCCAAGTTTCTTGGCTGTTCCAACCCAAAAAGTAACAATCACTTTAAAATAAATAAATAACAACACCTCCCTTTAAGTGAACTGCAGGGCTCCAAACCTCAGGGGCTCTCCATCTTCTGTATGGCCTGCCTGGGCACAGGGGCGGCTCTAGAAAGTAGGCTGCCCCAAGCAGCGTGGTGCGCTGCGCCGCCCTTCCCCGGTCCCGCGGCGGGTCCCCTCTTCCCGCGGCTCCAGTTGAGCTCCCGCCGGCATGCCTGCGGCAGGTCCACCGGAGCCCGGGACGAGCGGACCTGCCGCAGGCATGACTGCGGCGGGTGCCGTGGTTCCGCGGCTCCGGTGGACCTGCCGCAGGCATGCCGGCGGGAGCTCAACCGGAGCCAAATGCCGCCCCCGCGGGAAAGGGCCGCCCCACGCGCCTGCTTGGCGCGCTGGGGTCTAGAGCCGCCCCTGCCTGGGCAGGACCCATCTATTCTTCTCTGTGTGACAGGTCCCCCTTCCTATGCTCAGCCACAGAAGCTATGGGTCTGTTAGAGCCCCACGTAGGGCGGCTCTGTAGCTCTCCCAGCCCATGCTTTCAGCTTGAGGCCCCCAGTTCAATCCCCAGGGCATCAGCCAAGAAGGCAGCTGTCACGCTTTCCCTGTCGTGGGGCCCACAGCTTTGGCACAGCCTAAAACGCTGGGGGGATGCTCCTGAGACACCCCCTAAAAGCCTGGGGTCAAGTAGGGATGGCTTGAGTGTCACTGGGCTACTGTGCAGGGGGCTCATACTGAGCAATCAGCCTCTGCCTGTGGGGTTCAGCCAGGGGGCATCATTACAGGGGAAAAACAGAGGGGGGGATTGTGTCACCCCAGAAAGCTCCACAGGGGATTGTATTGATCCTACAAGGGGGGGATAATGGAGCATAGAGCTCTGGGGAGGGGAGGCCAAGCCAGGCCTGGGGTCCCTCGTCCCCCTTGCCTCCCAGCCAGTGACCCCGCTTGGCAAGCCCCGGAGCTCTCCGGCAGAGCGGGGCGGCCGGTGCAGGAGCCCGGCGGGGCGGCGCCAGCTGCAGGGCCGGGGCCGGGAGCCGAGCGAGCACCGCGCCCCCCCGCGGCCCAGAGGGAGGCGTGCACGGGCCGGGAGCAGCCTGCCCCCGGGGAAGGAGGCGGCGGCGCTGGCGCTGGGCAGGGCGCGGCGCTGCACGTACCGGCGGCCTGGGCCTCAGTCCGCGCGGAGCCGGGAGAGGAGCAGCATCGCCCGCCGCTGCCATGCCGGTGGGTGCGCCGGCCGCTCTCGCTGCTGCAGGCCCGGAGCTGGGGCGCGAACCCCGGCGGGGCCAGCGGCTGCTCGTGGGGGTGCAGCTGGGACGGGCCCCCCCCCCGCCCTTCCCCGGGTCCCCGTTGCCGGAGGGGTGGCGCAGCCCCCCAGCCCCCGGGCCCTTTCCGGCCTGGATTCCCACTGGCCGCGGAGGGGCCTGATCCGAATTCGCCCGAAGCCTGCCGGGGTTCGTCCCGCTTGGGGGGTTGGTCCGGATACGGAGTTCAGAGGCGGCTCCAGGCTTCCCCCAAGCCTGGGTGGGCCCGGGCCAGTGAATGCTGTGCCCTGCAGGGACCAGGGGCTATCGGTTCAGGCTGGGCCTTTGCCTGAAAACCTGATAATTTGTTACTAGTAGCTACCGTGGGGACACGCCCGGGCCTCTGGGGCTGGGGGGCCTATGGGAGATAGTCATCAGCACCGGTTAATGGCACCTGGTTTTCTTACTCGTGGGGGACCCTTATCCTCACGCTTGGGAGAAGCCAAACCTCCACAAAACTAGCTCGTTCTCCTCCAAACCAACCCTCGCCGTTCTCTTCTGCTGCAGAGGCTAGGAAATGCTTGAGGGTATTGAGACCCCTGCTTGTCATTGCGCTGAGCAATGTTCTCATCGGTTCCTTCTGCTCCCCGTCTGCCTGTATCATGTCTTCTCTGTTTGGCTTGCAAAGATTGCAAGTTCCTCAGGGCAGGGACTGTGTTTGTACAACACCTGGCCCGATGGAGGGCTTGGTCCATGACGCCCCTTATTTATACCTCTTGCCGCCATGCAGATGTTTGCACCCAGTTTAACAGAAGGGGAGGGATTTTCCAAAGTTTTTCATTTGGGGAAAATTCTCTCAAAATCAAACTAACCTTAATGAATTTTTAAAATGTCAACGAGAACAAAAATTGTTGTTGTCTTTCTGGATGAAAACTTTCCCTTGGAGCCTTGGGAACTCAAACACCGTGGGAGGGGGACAGAAACTGACTAAGGGCTTGACTGTACTTAAAACGCTATGGCTGCAGCGCTTCAGTGTGAACACCACCCACACCGAAGGGAAAGGTTCTCCCATCAGCATAGCGAATCCACCTCTTCAAGAGGCAGCAGCTAAGTTGGCGGAAGAAATCTTCTGTTGACCTAGCGCTGTCCACACAGGACGTAGGTCGGCTTAACTATGTCGCTCACGGGGTGGGAATTTTTCACACCCCTGAGTGATGTAACTGGGTCAACCTAATTTTCTAGAGTCAAGGAACCCATGGCCTTGAAGCAGCAGTAAAATGAAGCCGATTGGTTTTATTATCTGAACAGCGAACATACAGCGTTAGTGCGAAAAAAGAAACGTAGGATTCTTTCGGTTGTAATAACTGAATATGTTCATTAATAACACAGGCAAATATATTGTATGTTACTGATAGAGTATCTCTGAGTAGCAGCTAGGATCATAATTAAAAATATTTGGTTTTTTTTAACAATGTGCCAGTCATGTCCCTTAAATCATGTTTTCAAGGTACAGTAGTATTGTTTGTATTGCAGTGGGGTGTATAGGTGCCACAGCTATGGACTAGGATCCTATTACACTAGGCCAGCATAACAAAAAGAAAGCCCCTGCCTCAGAGAGCGAAGAGTCTAAGAGAACACAGCAGGGGAATTCAGACAGGTTGTGAAGCACAAGGAAGCAATGAGATCAAGTAACTAGATATGCTGGAGTTTGCAGAAAGCTTGGTTTTATGCCAGAATATGTTTGCAGTGTTTGGATTACGATCCGTGCCTGGTAGGATTGGAGTGAGAGCACTTTTTGTATGTGACGTTATGAGGGTTTCAAACTCAGGTCTCCAGAGGTCCCAGGCCAGTGTATTGAGATCATTGCTGACAAAGCAAGAAGGGCTCCTGGTTGTCTCCAATCTGTTCTCTTCCTTATTTCAGAAGCACGAGTTCTCTGTCGACATGACCTGCGAAGGGTGCTCCAACGCGGTCACGCGCGTTCTCAACAAGCTGGGAGGTGAGTGGCACTGCTCTGAGCCAGGTGGAGAATTGCACAGGGATCAGCAAACAGCTTTCACGGATGTGGGAGTTTCCATACTAGCCTTCAGGAACCAACGGCTCCTATGGCAGTGAAATGGAAACTGCAGTCAAGTGCCCCAACTCAGACTGGCCCCTGCCTCCAGCTAATGATTGGCACACGGCAGCCCTTGCGTCAGAAGAACCATTTTGGCCCAAACACCAAGAGTTTGTGTTGTTATCATTGTGTCTGGGACATTAACCGGCCAATTGCAACGTCCAGTACATATGGATAGTGGCTGCTATTCGCAGAGGCATCTTTCCTTCCCCGTATCTCCGTGGTCACAACTGTTGCTTGCCTAGCACTGTGTGTGGAGTTAACACGAGCATCATTGGGGTCACTGTGTCCTGGCAAAGTCACCCGTGGCTGGGGGTAGTTCTCAATCCCCACGTGGGAGGGAAGGCCTCGTTATGCTGACTCCTCCTTTGGTAAGAGACAGTGCAGCCCCCCAGGAGAGGAGTATTGCTTTGGACTGGCCCGCCGTGGCGTTTGTCCTGGAAGCTCTGGCATGCCAGACGATGCCTTCTCTGTTGGCAGGTGACATAGCCAGCACAAGCCCCTGGCAAGGCAAAGTGTGGATTGTCTGGCCTGGATGAAGGGCCATGAAATCCTGGCCCTGCTGAACCCCAGGGGAGTTTTGCCGTTGACTTTAATAGAGCTGGGATTTCACCCTGTATGTTCTAAATTACTTCCCTAAAGAACTGGGTCCTCACTTAGAGCCGTCACCTGCTCCCCTCTCTGCAAAACCGGCTCCTGCTTTTGTTCCTAGCGTTCGGTTTGCTCTTCGCCATGTGTGGCACCATTTCAGGACTGGGTCTGGGGAATGTTCAGGCTACTCTTGCTGCCACCTGAACACCTTGGGGCTGGCACCTCTGGCCCAGTTGGGGCCCTTCTGTCACTGATCCGTTGCATTCCTGGCAGCAGACAAGAGTCTGCCAGGTGATCTTCTGCTGAGGGAAACTTGCCTGGGCAAAGCAGCATTTCTGGGCAGCCAGGAGAAGGGGCATGAAGCAGGGGCATGCAGTGGCATGAATGCTGCACCTGTAAGAGACAGCGAGGGTCAGAGCCCCTGCAGGGGGCTTAGGCAGCTTCCTTCTGGGCATCCTTGGCAGAGAGGCGAACGACGTCCCCTTCCTTTTTAAAATCCACCCTGCCCCACCCCTTCTGGCTATTTCAGAGCCAGACCCTTCTTCCTTTGTAGTCTGAGGATGGGACCTCTCCAGCCCATTCTCGGGGCATTTGCCTGCCCAGGCCTGGGGAAAGACTCCTGGCAAAGAGAAGCAGAAAGGACTTTGGCCGACATTGCAGTCGGCTTAGCACGGTGTTGCCCAACCAGGCTCACAGAGGAGCAGTTGGGGGCTGGAGGGTTGCCTGTTCCAAACTCAGTCCTGCCCTCCCCCTGCGGATGAGCCGGGGGTCAAGCCGCTCCTCGAAAGCCCCCCACCCCGTTCCTGTGGGAGCCCCTGCTGCAGCTGGTTAGTCAGTAACTAATTATCGATCTGCAGTGGCAAGATGTCTAACTGGACTCTGTGCCCATTGCTGAGGCGGGGGAGGAAAGTTGCTCAGAGCTCTCTTGTAACTGCAGGAAGTTGCAGTCACCAGACTGCAGCAGTTTCTATTCTCCTTTCAGTGCAAGGCCTCCTCCAAAACCCACTGACATCCCTGGGAGTCTTTCCACTGACTCCGCTGGGCTTTGGCCCAGGCCCTGAGAGCAGAAGGAGCAGAGGCCTGGTGCATCCAGCGTACTCCTCCCTGTGCGCTGCTGCTATAGGGAGAGCTGTTGTGATTCCCCTGCGGGATATTGCCAGCCTCAGAACAAGCACAGGGAGCCAATCACTGCAGTGGCTATGGAGAAAGAGGCCGACCTTTCCAGCCACTGATCAAGGAGCCTGCACTTTCCCGTCCAGCTGCTTTTACCACCTCTGCCAAACGACAGCCCCCAGCTGCCATCTGTGTTACTCACCCCGGGCCGACTCCACTCCTCTGTATGTTGGCAGCTGCCTTCCCTACCCAGTAGAGGAGCGACTCCTCCTGGAAAGCCCAGCTTTGTTCAGCTTGACTGAGAGTGCGTTAGCCCAAGTTTCAGCTGGAGAGCCAAGATCACCAGGGGAATGCCCGGCCCTCCAATTGGCCTGCTGGAGCTGAACTTTTATTTATTATAGACTTCAGCAATAAAATATATTGAAGCTGGTGTCTGCTGAGCTGTATTTACCAAGAAAGCCACGCTGGGGTTCCCAGATAACCAGATGGCCGCTCCCCAGTAACATGGCAGGTGGAACAATAACTGACAGGGCAAAGAAACCTCAGAGCACTCTGAATGAATGCAAATGCACTCCGCGCTGGTGGCTCATGCCAGTTCTGGTTTCACATGGATGTCTCTCCCTCCCTCACCCTGTGTGGCCCTGCTGCATCAGGAAGCGATCAGGAAAATGCCATTTCCCAGCAGGCTGGAAGTGCTAGCACTGAATCAGTCCAGCCTTGCTGCTTAGCCTCTCGTTGGAGTCACTGCGTGCTGCTCTGGAGGCCATAGACTGTGCTGCCCTTGGAAGGAAAGGGCCAGGCGGGAGGCAGCAGGCAAGCTCTGAAGTGGATGGGTCACAGTAATACTTTTGTCTGGTGGTGGTGGTAATATGTTGACATGCCAGCAGGAGGCGCACAAAACCTGTGTTAACAGAATAGCCTTTGACTGCCCCGCTCTGTGTGATGTACTCCATGTATCCCGGGGGTAGTTTTACTAGTTAACGGTGTGCCTTGAGCTTCTGCGTTTTCAGACCCCAGCAGACAGAGGGGCCACTGGAAACTAAATTCCTGTCTCTCAGCTCAATCCTGAATCCCTGCACCCTTGGCCTGCTTCTCAGCACTTTCCTCGCCAGTCGCACTTTTAAGGATTGTCTCTTTAAACCAAGGGGGTGAGGACTTCTGATGGTTGGAGGCATGGGCTGAGAAGCTCCTGACTTGCTGTCTGACCCTGGGGAATGTCACACGAGATCCCTGGGCCTCGGTTCCCCCCTCTGTGAAAGAGGGCTAATAAGACAGGCTGTACCTTCCTCCCATGGGCTGAGGTTGTGGGGAAGAAGCCCCACAAAGCGCTCTGAGACCTGTGGAGGAAGGGGGCTAAAGAAATGCAGTAGAGGGGTATTCATGCCCTCTCCTGAGGTTGCAGTGAAGTCAAAAGGCTGAGTTAGCAGCATGAGAAGCTGCATGGTTGGGGGCCTGTACCCGTGGGGCAGGATTGGCACGTCCGAGCAGGAGCAGTGGTTGGGTGATGTCTGAGTTTGCATCAGAGCAAGGATGGGCACACACTTCCCAAGTCTTGTTTATTTTTTCAGCCTGCTCACCTGGTTCTCAGTGGGATACTCAGTGCATCAGCTCTATCCCATCCATAAGGGAGGGGAAAGAGTCGGGGGAGGGTGGCCATGGCGGGTGTGCTGGTTGGAGGCTGCATGGCTGGTTCCTCTCACATGTGGGGTATCCTTTCCCTCCCCCAGGAGTCCAGTTTGAGATCGACCTGCCCAACAAGAAGGTGTGCATCGACTCGGAGCACAGCGTCGACACCTTGCTGGCCACGCTGAAGAAAACTGGGAAGAGCGCCTCCTACCTGGGGGAGAAATAACCCCCGAGCCGATGGGTCGGAGGGTGAGGCTTTCTCCACACCCCAAAGGAGGTCAGTCTGCTGCCAAGGGGCTCTCCCTGACACAGCTAGTGGATGCAAGACACTGAGGAGGAACCCTGAGCTCACCCGCTCTGCCCAGGGTCCCATGTGACGTGATGCTGGGTCAGGGCAGCCCTGACAGTGCAGTAGCAGCAGGGTTTGGGCACGTTCCAGCGTGAAGAGCTGGGCAGCAGGCTGAGCTGTGATGCCAATGAGGTGGGACGTGGGGAGTCACGGCCAGTGTCGAGATTGGCACGTAAGGAAAGTTTGGCCGGTGCTCAGTTGTGGCACGGGAGCTAAAACCACCGTAACATCCCACTCCCCTGCCCTCCTTGCCACGAGGCACCAGCCCCCAGGGCCGGCTCCAGGCACCAGCGCAGGAAGCAGGTGCTTGGGGCGGCCAATGGAAAGGGGCGGCACGTCCGGGTCTTCGGCGGCGGGTCCCTCAGTCCCTCTCGGAGGGAAGGACCGGCCACCGAATTGCCGCCGAAGAATAAAGCAGCGTGGTAGAGCAGCCGCCCATCGCAGCTTTTTGTTTTGTTTCTCTTCACCGCATGGGGTGGCAAAAAACCTGGAGCCGGCCCTGCCAGCCCCTTGCCCCGTCTGGGATGGGATCTCGATCTGAGGTGGAAGCATTCACAGCCAGCATGGCCGGAAGCCTACAGACTGGCCCCTGTGAATGCAGAGCTGCCGCTCCCGCAGCGGTGTGTGTGTAGGGCCGGGGCGAGGGGCGTTGAAGAATGTCGCTGTGTCCTGGGGGAACCTAACCCAGACTTACATTTGGAAACCTGTCTGCTTCCCTCCACCATGTTGACTGGCTGCAAATATGAGTTTTGCTTCTAGCAATTGCCCCGTTGTGGTCACATCACCGTTGCTTCTTCAGCAGCCGCATGTGATCTCTGAAAGGGCGAGTTTGCGGGGTTGCGTGTCCCCGGGCTCTGCTCCAGCAGGATGTTCAGGGGAGCCAGAGGGTGGCTCCTTCCCTTTCCCACCCTGAGATGACCGAACGGTGTGTGTATAGGGGGAGGGATGAGGCTGAGAGGGGCTCTCTCCTCCCCCTGATGGTCCCTTCTGCCCTAGGATTAGACATAGCCCCTCGTTCTGAGAGACGCCCTCCTCCGTGCCAGCATGTCAGATGTGCCGGGGAATGGCCAGGGAATCTGGCATTCTCCTGAGCTGACTAGACTTTCTCCCCTGGTTAAAGGATGCCTTTTGCAGCCAGCTTTTCTGCCACTGGAGCAAGAACCGGGGAAGCCTGACTAGGCCGGATCCTTTTCCTTTGAGCCTCTTAGAAAATCCTTTGTCTATCCTTGTTACAAGGAACCTCTTAGATAAGTGTAGCTGGAGGACAGTAAATGTTTTCCTCTCTTTTCAGGTAGTTTGCTTTACATCTGACACAATGCTTCTCATACAGCGAAGTTACTTCCTGCGTATATTGCACACAGCAAGAAGGGAGAGGATTTTTTCTTTAAAATGAGGATACTAGTTGTGAAACCACATGCACTGGCTGGGGGTCCTGCGGGGAGTTAATACCTGGAACTCTTCAGTTCCTATTTTGAAATTGACTAGATGTCAGGTTGCTGAGTTTCCTTTAAGGTTTAACCAGCAGGGGGCACCCCAGTATAACTCCCCTCCCCACTGTCCTTGTTTTTGCAGGAGCGCTAACATGATGGCTTCAGTGAGAAGATGGCCTGTGTACAGATCTGTTGACACCCTCTGTCATTTGACCCTGGCTACCCTGCCAGATGTTGAAAAGAAGAAGGCTGGGAGGAGGAAGGACCCTCAGAGTAAAGGACCATGATCTAGTTTGTAAAACTCCCCTCTTGAAATGGAGAGTTCAGGTGCGCTCTCCCTCTCTGGCCTTGCAGTAAATGAAGGAGCCGCTTCTCTTTTCAAATACATGTTCTGGTGCCTGGTGTTTTCTTCAGCCGGGAGAGGTGGCTGATGCACAAGTAGGGCTCTTAGAAATAGGAGACTGCTTGTTACTTAGGAGAGGATCTCCAGGGAACTTGCACTGAGCCTTGTGTGCTGGCTACAGTCGGCTTGAGATAATGTCTCTGGAGAGCTGAGTTCAAATGCTGATGAGGTGATAAGTCGGTGTCTCCGTGGACCTTTGTTATAGTCAGACTTTGCAGCGGGGGGGCTCGAAATGTGGAAGATGCACAACATTTGCTGAGTGGATCCTTTTTAACAGTTTCATTTTCCCCCTATCCCAAGGGACCAGTTATATTACAGTAGCACCTAGTGATCCCAGCTGAGATCAGGGCCCGGTGCTGAACAGATACGTGCTTAGAGACAGACCCTGTACTCAAGGTCACACTGCAAGTCAGTGACCGAGACTGGAATAGAACCCAGGTCTCCTGGCTGCTAGTCCAGTGTCCCGTTTACTAGCCCATGCTGCTGCTTAACCCACATTAGTGTCCACCTGCTGTTTAAGTGAGATTTCCTTTGTGATTCCTGTTCCAGCACCACCTGTCTGTCCCCTCCCACTATCTGCTACCTCCTGGCTGCATTTAGTATCATTGGCAATTAGTACCTCCCTTATGCACCATCTTCCAGCTGCTGTGGCTGAGTCCTGACATCATTAGAAAGTCACCGTGACTACGATAGATCGTGGATGGTGTGTCAGTGGCTGGTCCTGTCGCACAGTGTCCCATTTTATTCATCTACATCAGTCTTCCTGGGGCAAAGGGAGTTTGTTTTAGTTCAGCTTCTCTGTGAGCATCACTGAATTAACCCTTATTATAGCTCTGACCAGCAGGGCCAGCTCCAGGCACCAGCTTATCAAGCAGGTGCTTGGGGCAGCAACTCAGGAGCAGGGCGGCACTTTCAGGTATTAGGCAGCAATTCAGCAGAGGGTCCCTCACTCCCGCTTAGAACGAAGGGCCTCCCGCTGAATTGCCGCTGATCGCGATCGCGGCTTTTTTTTTTTTTTTTGGCTGCTTGGGGTGGCAAAACCCCTGGAGCCGGCCCTGCTGACCAGCAGCAGAACCTCTAGTTAAGGCTGAGCTCTAGTTTCCATTTGAAGAGCCCCTTTTCAGATGCTGATGGCACTTGCCAAGATATTCCTCTTGGGCTGACATTTTTCCAGTCATTTCCAACCAAAAGCTAATTCTGAGTAAAATCAGTTCTGCTGTGTTTGAGTTCTAGGAACTTTGGTGCTGGCGGGTGGGTGTAATAGACTGCCATGTGTTCTGATATTTAAAACAAACCAAAGGAAGTATTTGTTCACACAACACACAGTCAACCTGTGGAACTCTTTGCCAGAGGATGTTCTGAAGGCCAAGACTATAACCGGGTTTAAAAAATAACTACATACATTCATGAAGGATATGTCCATCAATGGCTATTAGTCAGGATGGGTAAGGATGGTGTCCCTAGCCTCTGTTTGCCAGAAGCTGGGAATGAGCAGGGAATGGATCACTTGATGATTCCCTGTTCTGTTCATTCCCTCTGGGGCACCTGGCACTGGCCACTGTCGGAAGACCAGATACTGGGCTAGATGGACCTTTGGTCTGACCCAGTATGGCCGTTCTTACGTTCTTATTTTTGGCTCTGGCAATTGTCTGAAGCTGGAAACATCATACTGGCTTGTTTTACAGCCTTCCTCAAGGAAGGAGAATCAACTCAAGCTTGAAGGCAATCTGTTTAGAATTTTAAGACATGGACATTTTCGTGCATGCATATTTAGATCATTGTCCGTTGAGTTGTGACCACGCCAAGTTTAGAGAGGTTTAGAACACTGGCTTTTCTCTGGCGCATGTTAGCTCAGATCTAAGATATTCCACAGCCGTGGCTAAACTGCTGTAAGCTATAAGCCCTGTGTTAAGGAACATGTCTCTGATATGGATGCCCAATTTTTCCTCTTAAAAGACCATGGGAACTAAATGCTGAAACCTAATGTTAATGTGACATTAAAGTTATGCTATAAAGCACCTACATGTCAAGCGAGCTAAAGGGCTAGATACCTGCCCCGTTCCTCCTGCGTTGTGCTGCTCCAGCAGCCAGAGCCCAGCTGATCTGCCTTGCTGAGGATTCCCCCACTGCAGGAGAATCTCTAGGTGGCTTGGTGCTGGCACAGCTGCCTGGCCACCACCCCTCTCCCTGCCCATGGTGAGGGGGAACTTCCCCAGGGGAAGTGGGCACGGCCAGATTACTCCTGCACTCCGGCAATCGCTGTGTTGGTCCGACTTCTTTGGGGCCGGGGGTAGCCTGTGTAATTTAGAGCCATCCCAGAATTGGGGACATGAAGAGAGGAGTTAAAGCCACTTTTGCCATCCTAACTTCCACCTCTAGCTCTGCTGCCACCGAGGGTCTGTCTACACAGCAAAAGAACCAACCCAGATAGCAGCAAGTCTCAGAACCCAGGTCAGCTGACGTGGGCTCATCTTCCAGGGCTAAAAACAGCCGTGTAGCCAGTCCTGCTAAGGCAGGAGACTGGGCTGTGAAACCCAGCGAGGGGGGAGGGTCTCAGAACCCAGGCCCAAGCTTGACTATCTACACTGGATCAGTTGAGCTTGGCTCTGAGACTTGCTGCCATGGGGTTGGTTGGGGTTTTTTTGCCGTGTAAATGTACCCTGAGCGTCTAAGCCCAACTGTTCCACCCAGAATGTTACCTTGGCTGCATGACACACATCTTGTATTTTTATTTACTAAACAACCCTCCTCCTCTTTCCTCATCAATTGCGTCCAGTTTTGGGCTCCCCACTATAGAAGGGATGTGGACAAATTGGAGAGAGTCCAGCGGAGGGCAACAAAAATGATCAGGGGGCTGGGGCACAAGGCTTATGAGGAGAGGCTGAGGGAACGGGGGTTATCTAGTCTGCAGAAGAGAAGAGTGAGGGGGGATTTGATAGCTGCTTTCAACTACCTGAAAGGGGGTTCCAATGAGGATGGGGCTCGGCTGTGCTCAGTGGTGGCAGATGACAGAACAAGAAGCAATGATCTCAAGTTGCAGTGGGGGAGGCAAAGGTTGGATATTAGGAAAAAATATTTCACTAGGAGGGTGGTGAAACACTGGAATGGGTTACCTAGGGAGGTGGTGGAATCTCCATCCTTAGAGGTTTTTAAGGCCCGGCTTGACAAAGCCCTGGCTGGGATGATTTAGTTGGTGTTGGTCCTGCTTTGAGCAGGGGGTTGGACTAGATACCTCCTGAGGTCTCTTCCAACACTAATCTTCTGATTCAAACACTGCTAGTATTTATGGAATCTCCTAAGAACTACACAGGATGTGCATTGGAGCCTTCTGGAATTTCCAGCCTGTTATGCACCCAGTTTCTTCACCTCACCGTTGGGTTCACATTAACTAGCTTTATTTATTGACTCAATGTTCTTTGCTTTGGATTTCCTTCTTGCCCAGGTATAGCAGACATGGCTGGGCATTCATTTTAGCAGCCGGTCATAACATACATGTGTTGCCTATTTTATTTATTGAGGGGGCAGGGAAGTCTGGCATTAGCTTGGCAAGGAGGTGAAGGGAATGGTGTGGCAGGAAGGCACAGCTACCAGCTCTGTCTCAGTGGTAGTTAAGTGGAAACAGCAGTCTTTAAGGAGCTAGCCCTCCCTGCCAAACCGGCAGGCGTTGCGACCTTGCTGTGTTTGGAGAGGAAAATCACTGACTGTCCCACTATAAATCAGAGAATTTCCCCTCATGTCTTTGCTATGGTGTTTCCCAGAGATGCTGGCACCCTCGCTCCCATCAACATCAGTGTGGACTGAGGCATCTAGCTTTGTCCTAAGCTCTTGCCCACCATGAGACAAGTCATGCACCTGTGGGTCCCATCTACGCTACCGATGGCAGAGCAGTGGATCTCGAAATGCGCTAGGCACAGCAAGGGCTTGTCTGTGCTGTGGCTCTGGTGGTGCGGTGCCCCATGCCAGTGGGGCGGTGGGCAGGTTCAGTGCTGCCCAGAGCTCACCCAAGGCAGTCGCTGTACAACCCTGATGTGCCACTGTGGCTGGTAGCTTGGTACAGCATCCGCACTCGCTCCCGTGTGCTCAGCCCATGGAGAACTGGGCAGCCCCTTGGGAGCTCTCCTTGGGCCCCCGTTTGCAGACGCACATGGAAGCCAGGTGCAGAGCGCCGCGAGTTAATCGGAAATGAAGTGGGAGCCTCCCCCTGTGGATAAAACAGGTTCAGAGACAAGGGGCTGGGTGAGTGGTGGTTGGGCACAGCATGGCTGTGACATGTGCCAGCCCAAGTATCGGCCTGTCTTACAGAGCACTCTGGGGTGCCCTGCGTACAAAGGGCTCTCTGACTACCCAGCTTTCTACAGCACTTCACAATCCCCCCAGATGCCATTAACCTCTGCCCCTTAGGCCTGCCTCTCATTTGCTAAAAACACAGGCAAGCGGAAGCCGGTTTATTCCTCAAAAGCCAGTAGGCTTGTTGCGGCGGGAGATAAGGGCTGGATTGGGATTAAGCTGCTGTGTGTGGGTGAAGCTGGGAACGACTCCTTGACTCCCCAAGACTGTGCAAACTTCTTGCTATCGGTTCAGATGAGCGTCTGCTGGGAGCGGCGGGTGCATGACAGACTCCTCAATGGTGCCTGGACGCAGCTGACAAATTCACTGTAGCGAACCGATGTCCCGGGGCTGATGCCCATCCCCATGCTCCTATCTGCCTTGGGGTTTGAGAAATGCCTCTGGATGTGATAGCTATGGGCGATCATTATCATAGGACACTGCTCTCTTCCCCCTGCCATTATCTCACAATGAGAACAAAACCCTGTCATTATGGCCTCCATAACTTTCCTGCTGCGCTCAGCCTGGTGGGTTCCAGCAGCAGCCTCTGTGCCCAGTGCAGATGCCAATAACAGCAGCTTGCTATGGAGACAAACCCTCCCAGCCCTTTAGTGGGTGGGATTGCGTCACAGAGCGACGTGCTTGGGGGTTTTTATGTGTTAAACTTGGCAGGCACCGGAGGTTGGCGTCTTCTCGTGCCTGGGGAGGCGCAGAGTGGGCAGTGGCAGTGCGTTCTCCCCGGGGCTGGCACCTGTCCTGCATCACTGGAGAGCCCAAGAGAGAGGAGTGGGGTGTTCATGGCCAGCGAGAACAGACCCTGCCAAGGGTGGTGTGTGCTCCTGTCCGGTTGGACAGGGACAGGCATCCGGCGCTCATTTCCCATGCACTTCCGATCCGGCCGGGCACTGGGGTCTTTCCCTGGCCCCGGGTGTAGCCTGAGCCAATGGGCTGTGTGAAGAGCTGGTCAGGCAGGGCTTAACCTCTTCTTTGCTTAGCTGTGGCTGAGAGGGGGCCGGGGGCTGCTCAGCCCCCACGCTCACAGCCCCTTAGCTGCAATACCTGCCCTTAGGTGGTGAAGGAGCATAGTCATAAGTCCTCCCACTGCTTGCTCCCTGCCACCCTCTCCCCCCAGCTCCTGCCCCCAGGGAGCAGAACTTGGAGGACTCGTTGTTCCATACCCCCGTCTGCCCCGGAGGGGGTGTGCTGACCCCCGAGCACAGAGCTGCTCGTACCAGGTGGCCGTTAACACATGCTGCAGCGCGGCGGCATTCCAAGCACGTTAATGTCAAATCCCCAAAGAATTCAGCAGGATTAATGTTATGTGAGAGCAGAGCGAGCGGCACAAGCCTGATTCGCTGCATCCCCCTACCCCGAGCAGAGCCTTGGCCTTGTGGGACAATGGGACGGCTCCCGGGATTCCACAACCTTGCTAGCTTATCAAAGGAACAGAGCATTTCATCCAGTCCTCACAACAACCACAAGGACACGCTCTTCCTCACCGCCTTGCGTCCTTTCTGATAAGAAGATAAGCATTTGTGGGAATCTAGTTTTCTCGCTGTCTCAGTTACCAGCAAACCATTGTATTTTATAACCCACTACTCTACGGATTCCCGGTGCCACACAATACCCATCCTTCCCCAAAAGCATAGTCTAAAGATCCACTGTGATCATCCTGGCGTTGGCGGGTGGATAACCTTTTACCTTTCAGTCTTTGTTTGATGGCAAGGGTGTGAGGGGCCCAGTCGTGCACTGGCAAAAAGCAGTCTCGCCGGCTATTCTGTGGCCGTTTAAGGAACACTGGGTTTTCCACTCTTTGTAATTAACAAGTGACATTGTGAGTCTGGTGTAGGGCAAAGGAGCAGTTAGATCGCGTGGAACAGCCAGGAAATGAGAGAGTTTCCAAAATAACATTGCCCGGTGTGTAAAGCAAAGGAAGGCGACCACAGACAAATGGTCCGTCTGATAGGTCTGGAAGTGAAAACACTGAGCAAACTGTAAACTCTTAATGATCTTTTTGAAAGAGGAGGGATGGTTTGGCTTATGGGAATCTCAGGCTTTCTTCCTTTGGTAACAATCCAGCTGGCACGTGGTGTGAAGGGCAATGAGCGTTAGCCATTTACAATGGAGGATTCATTAAACCAAGACAGGGATTTTCTGGTATTTGCCTATTAAAATTTCACTTTTAAATTTGTGCTGTGAAACAACATGCTCAGTGCAACACACGGGCAGGCTCACCCCTTCTGGTTTGGCTCTGCCCCCCACTGCTGCTCTGGAGCAACCATGAGCTAGAGGTGGAGGGATTCAAACAGGGAAACTGGCTGTAGAACTTTTGGGTGCCTCTCCGAACTGAACCTGAACTTCAGCCTTTAGGTTCACCCATTCCTACAAGGGGGAACCCAGGGCTTAAGAGAAGGAGGAGTACAAAGATCCAGCCCAAGGGCAGGACCAGGCTCAGAATATTCTCTACCTGCCATCAAACAAATAAAAGGAAGTATTTATTCACACAGCACACAGTCAACCTGTGGAACTCCTTGCCAGAGGATGTTGTGAAGGCCAAGACCATAACAGGGTTCAAAAAGAACTAGATAAGTTTATGGAGGGTAGGTCCATCATTGGCAATTAGCCAGGATGGGCAGGAATGGGGTCCCTAGCCTCTGTTTGCCAGAAGCTGGGAATGAGCAACAGGGGATGGATCATTTTAGGATTACGTGTTCTGTTCATTCCCTTGGGGGCACCTGGCATTGGCCACTGTCGGAAGACAGGATACTGGGCTAGATGGACCCAGTAGAGCAATTCTTATGTTCTTATGTTCTCATCATGCTGACCCGGTCAGTTACCGCTCTGCACCTGATGCTCACACGAATCCCAGATGAGATTGCCGGCATACCAAGACACCCGTGCCAATGCACATCAGCACTGTCTTCTGATCATTCCAGGCAGCTTTCTGTGCTGTGAATGTAGCACAAGAGGGGAAAGCGGACACAACTTGGCAAACATCTGTTACAGGCCCTCCCCCAAACAGATGCTAAAATCAGGAAAAGAACATCTATTAAACAAGCTTAATTAATGGTGTCAGAATATGGAAACACACACACCAGTGAAGCCAGTGTGCAAACATTTGATTTCAGAGTGACTCTATAAAAGGCTTAGGAAAGGTGGTCAGGGCCAAGTTAAAAATAAAGCGCAGAAATCACATCTCCCAGCCGCTGGGGAATGTAGAAGCACCGCAAAGAGCTGTTGTTTTGCTTCTCGTTTCTCCGGCAATTTGGCCTGGACTAGCTCAGGGCTTGGCTTCAGGTTCCCACTGTGGAAACTGAAGCTATTCAACCATTTTGCTGAGAGCAGATGGGGAGGGAAAAGAAAACACAGTCAAATGAGATGCAGAAATGTAGCTCTTGCGGCAGGATAAGTTTGTAAGAGCCCCGTGCTTCTTTGGTCCTTGGGCTGAGGGAGAATGGATCTGACTCCGGAGGTGCTGATTAGCATGGCTGCTTTCACGGCCCAGCAGCTGCCGCAGGAAGTGGCATTTCGGGTGGCGGGGGGTAGCAGCTTGGGAGACGTCTCTCATGAATGATCAATACAAATGAATGGCACGAAAGCCTTGGAGCCTTCGCTAAGACACTCTGCCAAGTGTCCCGCTCTTCCTGACTCGCAGAGAGATGGTTCAGTTCTCTGGGAGGCTTCACAGGATGCAAAGGACGTGCCGAGCTTTTGCTGATGTGCTCGCAAGGCAATTCGCCACTGCAACCAATACAATACATAGACTGACTATCTAGCTCTCTTTCAGGGCACAAGACAGTCTCTATCTAATGTAACTTAGGAAGAAACTTTCTCTGTGGGTAGACTGTTCCATAGCTACCCACAGCAGGGTTTCTTGCACCTTTATAGCTGCCTTTTCTTGGAGACAGGACACTGGACTCAATGGATCACAAATCTGAGCCCATCTGGCAATTCCTCCGTTACCATCTATCTGCATACACACTGCACTCCTTTCTGTAGCACTTTCTGGTGTGTGAGGAAGATGCTTTAGAACAATCTCTGACACTACAGATACGTAGAGCTACATTTTGCTCTTCCTTCCACCCAAGCAATGGAGCTGCAGGGGTAGCTAAGGGCAATATTTAGCCAACGGTAAGTGGAATGTTGCAATGCTTAAAGCAAAACCATCCAGCTTCCCTGCTGTTATAAAATTCCCGGTGCAATGCAATCTGTTCCGTACAATCTCAGAGTTCAAGATCCAGTCGCATATTTTAAACAGATATATCTAGAGTTGGCAAATGCATGAAGACTACGGCTTGTTCCCCTGCAGAAGAAGAGAGGAAGAGGAATGCAGAGAGGAGTCCATTGCACTCGATAGTGTGCCCTCCCTATTAGATAGGGGCTAAATTCCCTGCTCAGCTGCTCTTGTGTGGCTCTTACTGAAGTCCCGTTTTGCCATCCGCAGGCCTCTGAGGGCAGAGTTCGACCCAGAGAGCCAGTTGTCAGCATCATGCAGGCTGGGATTAGGTGCACAATGCCCGGTCATCAAAACAGGAGTCGCTCATTTCATCCGTCACGTACGACACTAACAAAGTGTGCAGCTATTGTCAGAATCATTCCATTGATTTGGTCAGAAATGTTTTAAAAAACTTAGGCGATCTGACCGCAGCCTTAACCCAGACAGTGACTAGTGTAGAGCGGAGGATAACAGCACAGATTGCTCAGGATTGGGCTGTTCAGAGCGGCTCCAAGAGCCTTGAAAATAACAGGAGGGAAGTGAGATGTAAATTTCCACCTCCCTAAGTGAAAAGAGGTCTTTGTTATCAAGGTTCTCCGTACAGATGCAGATAGCTTGGAGACACTGTACAGTGTGTTATTGTTATGGCTAATATGATTGGTGCCAGAAATATATAAATATGCCCTGCTTCTAGATATGGCCGTGTTGCATTGCTTTCCCTTTACATATTTTGCATGAATAAAGAGCATGAGATAATATTAATAGACTTTTCCAAACCATAGAGGCTGGGAGACACCAGAACCTGCATGCAGAGCAGATGGCTAAAGCCAAACCTAGTCAAAAGAGAGATGGGACAAAATTGCTAGAAAACTTGCGACTGATCCAAGATCACCTCCGCTGAGGGCATCTGGCCTTTGATCATCAGAATGGTCCATGGCCCTAGGGTCCTTCAGGACCCATCGTTGCTAGTGGTTACTCAAATAGCTACCCGTGGCTGCTAAAAAGGCCTCTTCATGTAAGGGGACTGTTGTCCCCTTACTACCATTCAGTGGGGGTCTTTTGGTTGGCTAGCTCCCAGCACTAAAAGACTGGGGGGAGGCCAGTGCTCCAGGTCAGTCTGACTGACAGGGTGGGCAGGCTAATCAGGGAGTCAGGAGGCCAGGGTGGGTCCCATTCTCCGTGTGAGCTGGAATTGCCTGGGTCAGACAGAGTGGGGCAGAGCTAAGGAGAAAGCAGGGGCCCAAGCTGAGCTGGGGAGCAGAGCCGGGCCAGCCAGAGGGGCCAGAAAAGCAGCCCAGGAAGCAGGTCAGAGCTGGAAGCGGAGTCATGGAAGCAGCCCACAGAGCAGACCTGTGCTGGGAACAGAGCTGCAGCCACAGAGCCAGGGAGAGCAACTGGGGCCAGCCAAGGGGGGACCCTGGGCAAAGGGCCCAGCGCAGAAAGACACCCCCAGCCAAGGGTCCTTGCAGGCCAGGCTGGGAGGGGGATCTTAACCCGATGGGGGGCTGACACTGGGAAGAAGGTCCCACCACCCAAAGCCCGGAGGTGTGTGGCCACCACCAGAGCAAGTGTCCAACCCGCAGCATTTGCAGCACAGCCAGGGCCTGAAGAGGAGGCCTGGGCCGTACAAGGAACAGACAGTGAACTGCCCTGACGTTCCAGAGACACTGTTTGTAATGTTCCCTGCCACAGAGCGGGGTGATGTGTTTCCTTTAACCTTTCCCATTTTTCCTTATTCTTTTTTAAATTAAATGCTGATTAAATTACTTGTATTTGCTTTAAATCGTGTGTAATGATCAGTGGATCAGGGAAGCATCCAGTGCAGAGAGAGTACCCTGGAGTGGGGACACCCTAGCCCCTGTCCTGGGTGACCACAGCAGGGTTGGGGGGGTCAAGCCCCTCAGGAATCTTGGCCCAGCCTTGTTGGGGTTACGAGGACTCTGCTAGACAGGAGAGTGGAAGGGGAGTCCTGAAGGGCAGGGAGGCCTCTGGGTAAAGGAAGTGGGAGCGAGGACTCAGATCCTTCCGCTAGCCCATTTCACCGGGGTAGTGCAGAAGCCAGGAAAGTTCCCCACAACAGAAGGACCATTCCCCCGCTTACATTCAGCCTAGGGCTGGTCAGGAGGCTGCAGGTGCAGACGTGACCATGGTGATCCTGGCATCTGGGATCTCCAGGCTTCTACTGCAGGTTGCAATAAGTTGTTCCTAGGACTTTGACAAAAGTGGCAGCTCATCAAGTAAATGATACACACCCCTCAGAGCTCATCACCCTGGCGCTCAGCTCGCTGCACTGAATATGGAGTCAAATTCAAGGTCATGGTGCTAATCCTCAAAACCCTCTAAGGGGCCAGTACAGCTTACCTAAAAGACCCCTTCTGTTTCTACCACCAGGACAGGCGGGATGGTGCTGTCAACAACAAGGGTGAGGCTAATGAATGCAGGAATGAGAGCTCCTTTGGTAGCTGGTCCGGGCCTGTGGAACTCACTTCCACAAGAGATTAGCATGACCACAAATCTTGCTTCACTCCAAATAAAATGCAGAACCCACTCTGTCTTTGAGATAATAATAATTATAATGTTACATTAAATGCTGTCTCTAGAGGAATGGAGGCTAAGAGCTATAGACAGCAATGTGGTCTGGTGGATATGACAGTAGAGCAGGAGATGTGGGTTTAATTCCTGGCTCTGCTGCTGCTTTGCTGGCTAGCCTTGGGTGAGTAATTTCTCCTGTGCCCCAGTTCCCCCAGGAGGGTGGTAGGGATAAATATATTAACAATGATGCAGTATTCAAATGCTACAGTAGCGGAGACCATACACATAACTTTGCTAGCTGTCTTTTTACTAACGGGGGCAGCCAGTCTGTAACTACAGGGTCATCTCTGTCAGAATCTTCTCTGCAGGTCTCCTCTCTAAGACCAGAGAAAGGGAGGATTTTCTTAAAGAACTTTTGTTATTAACTCAAAAGGCCTTTTGAAGAATTTAAATCATCCAAGGGAGCTTTGCTCGGAGTGAGAGCACTGGGCTGGGGATCAGGATTTCTGTGTGCTCTTCCCAGCTCTCGCACTCACGTGATCTGTGACTTTGGGTAAGTCACTGACGCTCTCTGGGCCTGGTTTTCCCAATATGAAAAACTGTGATCCGCCTAAGTAAACCAAAGTGTGACCACTCAATCACTTTTCTATTAGCCAAAGCCAGACAGAGGGGAATGAAAACAATTCTCTGAGCTGAGCAGTTCTTATCTTCTGTTTGTTTTGGGAGAGCACAGCTGGGCCTCTCCTGCCTGCATTCCAACCCTGCTCTGAAAGAAGGGAATAGTGAACTCTCAGGTTTCAGGCCATCAGCTGATTGCCACAGGGAACTGGGAGGCATTTTCCCCTCATGTGCATCATTGCATTTCTGGCCAGACATGATGGGTCTTTTCACCTTTCTCTAAATTATCAGGCACTGCTGGATTGATGCTCTGGGATCCTAGCTGGCAATTTCTTTTGGATCTTGGTGAATCATTTTTTAAAATCCCCTGAAAACCTGCAAGATGCATATATGCCTAAGCCCTGTCTTCCTGCCATTAATGAGGTTCCTTTCTCAGGCTTGCTACCATCCAGGATGCTGGAGCACGTTAGCACCTCTCCCAAGTGCTGTCTTGTGCAGCAGGATCTCACCTTTCACTTAGAAAAACCAAGTCAGTCTCTGGTTGCCATGGCTCCAAAGAAAATCTTGAAAATATAAAGGGAGTGTAACCAATGCAGTCATGTCTGCCTGCAGAGCCTGAAACAAGGGCCTTGCTCTGAGAGGAGTGAAGTGCCCCATTCATCTCAACTCACCAGGCAAGCCCTCCGAAGCCCAGAGAGCATGTGTGATCATATTTTAAACATCTACATAACCTACCCTGAGCAGCATCTCTAGCAGGTGGGGCTTATTTTATAGGCAGAGGTTGGAAAGGTACTACCATTTCTGCTATGGGGGGAGCTGAACTCATGGCACCAAGGGCGGGAAATTTTAGGACAGAAAAATGCTTATTTTAGTAGACAGTCTGTTTCCAGCCTGCCGATCCATTTACCTCCCTAATTCTGTCTCCCAAGAAATGAGGCCTCCCCCACGTCCAGTGACTCACGTCAAGCCAGGCCTAGGTAGACACGCCCTGATCAACTCATGCCATGTACTAGCTGTAAGCGTTTTTGCAAGTTTCTCTGTCTCAAGGGAATTCTGCTTTTGTTACACTTGTGTCTCTTGTGAAAGTGAAACACGTAGCAGGAGTGTCCGGAAACGAGATTGTCCTGCAGTCAGGGAACAGATGCAGGCAGATTTAGGGACCCTTCCCAGTGCTTCTCACTGTAATCCCTGTGGCGGGGGGGAGGCAGTAGACATTAGGAAAGTGCAGAACAGGCAAAGCCAACTATTATTGTGGTAGCACCTAGGAGCACCTGGACCCTATTGCGCTAGGCACTGTACAAATGCAGACCAAAAAGACGTCCCCGTCCCTGCAGAGCTTACGATTTATGGTTTCCTCTCCTTGCAGGATAATAATAATTCATTCAGCATTCCGGCCTCACTGTCAAAGTTCATGCCTACAGGGATCTTGGCAGCATGTTGCCCTGTGATTTCGTCCCCGGTGGAATGAAGGAAGTGGAATATTGTTGGGCAGGGGAGAGGGGGCCCCAGGCTTTGCTCCGGTGTTTTTGCAACACAGCCCATGTTTGGCTAGAGGGGTCTGCCCTAGTCTCAAACCACTCAGATGAGACTCATCCAGAAAAACCATTATGCTCAAGGTACAGGAGGCGGCTGGGAGCCTAGTACCTGAGGATCAATGTGGTTTATGCTTAGAGGTATGAATAATTGTCTCCAGCTCTGCCTTTTCAGAGGCCATCCGCTACCATGGCATTCCCTATGACTTGCAGTAGCCGTGTGCCCTCAGATACGTCACGTCTTGTACAACACATGTAAAGCTTTGTCTTGGAGTAGGCGAGGCTGAAAGTCTGGCAGTGAAGCCGCCTGTCTGTAATGACCCTGCAGCAAGCAGCTCCTGATGACATGATCAGCATGTCGTCTCCTACAGCCACAGTAATCAGTGTCGTTTGTGGGTCTTCAGACTTTGATTTTAAGGACATCTGAGCAGCAACGTGCCAGTTGCTCATGGGCTGCTTTGGCATATAACATCCCCAGTCTTTTTCCTTCAAAAAAGGTGGCTCTGTGGTGCAATGGATAGCGCATTGGACTTCTAGCAGCAGAAGGGATTCAAAGGTTCTGGGTTCGAGTCCCAGCAGAGTCACATTTTGGGAGGGGGAGAGATAGCTCAGTGGTTTGAGCATTGGCCTGTTAAACCCGGGGGTGCGTTCAATCCTTAAAGGGGCCATTTAGGGATCTAGGGCAAAAATCTGTCTGGGGATTGGTCCTGCTTTGAGCAGGGGGTTGGATTAGATACCGCCTGAGGTCCCTGATATTCTATGATTCTTTCTTACCCATCTGAGCTGGGGGGGGTGTAGAGCTGGCTCCCCCCTCCTTTATGGCAGCCAAGGAATCCCCCATGCTGATGGCATCCAGTTAAGAGCAGCCTTTCTACTGGCACAAAGGGACCTTAGCATGGACCGGACCAGGATCCAGCCCCAGAGCCTTTCCAAAGTCCTTCTCTGGGCTACTAATAGCAGCTGGGCTCATTAACATGGACATCTTTTTAAAAAGGATCCAAGTGTGAAATGGCCTTGTCTGTGGCAGCACACGAGGGGCTGAGAAACGGTGCTCTGCAGGGAGTGGTCTCTCTTCCCTGGCATCTGGCAATGGCTGCAGGGCTGGGCCGTGTTACCAACATACAGAGAGAGGCTAAGGCCATTTTCTTGGGTCACTGCGCGATAAAAGACGAGTAAGCAGGTGAGTGGGGTTTAGGCTGGCCTTCCAGGCCATTGTATTGTCCCGCAGGACCTAACTCCACCCGCTAAGCTTTATTCTACAAGTGAAAAAAGAGTTTGAAGTTTCTTTTTGATGGAGATAATTCCTGGACGTATGTTGTCCCCGGGTCCGGTGTTAAAACACCTGTGCCCTCCAAACTGCAGCCAAAGATAACAAAACACGCAGCTCAGTGGGAAAAAATGATTCCAGGGCCATATTCACTGGGCTGAATGCTTGTGTCAGGCCCGTCCTGGACAAGTCTGGGGCTCCTTTTACAGCACCACTGTTATTACTTCACGGTTTCCTCTCCGTTTGGTTTCTTAATTCAGCTGCTGCTCTGCCAGGGGAGAAGCCAAGGAAAGCAGACATGCGGCTGACAGGGTTTTTAGGAGGCGAGGATGGGTTTCTTTGGGGGAGGGTTGATTGCTTTTGAAGGGGCAATCCAGCCCGCCTTGGGTTGTTTGCGTAGTGAGGGTAAGAGGTGATAGACTGAATGTCTTGGAGAGTGAAGCTGGGCACAGGGCAGGTTCAGCTATATCAATAGTGCCACCCTGAGCTGTACCATCCTGCCAACAGACCTCAGTCCTGGCCAGAAGAGGGCAGTTCAGACTCTGTGACCCACTGAATCTTTGATCTCCAGCAAGGTGCTGGAGATGTGGACAGCTGTCCACTGCTGTATATGGCTGTCTTAAACTAGGGACCTGGCCCTTCCCACCCTGTCTGGCTTCTCCAATCTCCAGCACCAACTCCTCCTGCCCCTGTAGCTGCTTCCCTTCTCTGCCCCACCACCGAGAGCTGCACCGTCTGCACAACAAGATGTCAGCATGAAATTTACCAAGGCAGGTCTCCACTGGGGCTCGGAGTGTCAATGGGAACGGTGGGTGCCGCTCAGCCGCTCTGAAAACCAAGCTCTTATTACATAGCATGAGAGGGTTGCATTCAAAGAAGCCAGCAAACAGCAGCGGCAGAGATGCAAACTCTTGCCTGGCTACAAAGCACATTGGTGAATGGATGGCTTGTGCTAAAGGGACAGATGCCGGAAGAAAGAGAGAACATGGGCAGGCCCTACTGTAGAGAATCATCTGTTTTCTATGGGTGAAAAAGAATTCGGGACTCTTGGGTGTGTGATTTTAAAACATGTCCCTAGCGGGGGCTGTTGCAAAAGAACCCCTCCAGCTCTTCTTTCCAGGCCTAGGATGGCAACAGGCTGGGAGCTGCTGATTAATGGCAAAAATCAAGGCCAGAAAAAAAAAATCCACTCAGCTCCCTGCAGAATGGACAGGAGACTCGGAGCCTGGAACGTGCAGGGATCTCTCAGCTGGCTCCTTGTTATCACTGACGCGTTGTCAGAAAGTTTGCAGGGTGGAACCTGCCTTTGGGAGCGGAAGGAGGCTGGGAGCCAACCTCCTGACACATCAGCCTGTGATCATAGGGATCTGCTTTCATTCCAGATGCAAGTTATCACTAGGCACAGGCAGAGAGATGAAATCTCTCTCTTTCTCCCTCCCCCTCTCCTGTACGTGCCAGGACTGGAATGCTAGGAACAGGGAGACTGGAGCTGGGGAAAAAATGGGGATGTGCTTTCTAACTCCACTGAACTACATTAAACTAGGAGAGACTTGGGGCGGGCAAGAGCAGAAATGTGGTTAATCTCTCTCTGACTTGTCCTCCAGCAGAAAAACAAACTCCTTCCCGGATTCATCACTATTTTTAGTTCCCTGGAAGGCGACAAGTTGGAGCGGCAAAACCCTTGAGATCAGTAATGGCACAGGAAAGGCAGACACACTGCAGAGAGCTGGCTGGCTGGGATCTTTTCTCTGTAAAGTTCACTTGGAACAGCGTAGCATGGGCCAGGTAGCTTGTGGCATATCCCAGGGAACCAACACAATTGCCCAACCCTCAGCTCACTTGGGAGGGGAAAGGACTCCTAGCTAGTGTCCGGATAGGTCTGTGTATGTGTCGTGTGTGTGACAAAGGGAAATGTCTCTAGGAAAGGGTCACAAGCTGCCTAGATCTGAGCACCAGCTAGGGCCTGATTCTGATCTTACATCTGTTTTACACGGGTGTAACCCAGCAGATTAGGACTCTACCATGCAGCCTCTGAGGCCGAGTTGGTATGTTCCTTCCTACCTCTTTAGCTATCAGCCGGCTCCCCAGTGATACAGAGTTAACTGGGATTCTGATCCCAGTTACAAATTCTCTCTCGCATTCAGAGCACGGCTCAGGCAGGCAGGTTAATACAAGTGAGGGAATGAGGCAGGTTTCTTGGGGGGTGGGCTGGACCAGAGAAGCAGCAGAGGGGGGCTGCTCCTTATGGGAGCTGTGCAGGGGAGAAACATCACCAACGTGCTTCTCTCCCCCCCTCCAAAATTTTCCACCTCCAAAGTCAAGGAAAAAAAATTCTTCAGCTGATGAGGAGTTGATGCTAATGAACAGGAACAAACATTAGGATGGGACGATTCTGATTGGCTAGTGAAGGCTCCCACTCTGTAGATGAGACATTTTTAACCTGTTGTTACAAAAGCGTCATGTTAAAACCGTGTTTCTAAAAGTCCATTTGGACCCGATTTTTTAAACAAAAAATAATAATAACTTGCTAGCAGCCCCCACCCGGCAGCTCTTTATTGTGGGGAGCCAGAGGGCGGAGAGCTCAGAGAGTCAGCACTTGTATTCAAAGCATTAAGAGCTGCCAGACTGAATTGCACTGTGAGGGCAGCCTTCCCTGCAGGGCCAGGAAGAGAGCTCACAATGGGGAGTCTTTGTCCTGTGACTTGTGATCTGGACCCAGGCCACAACAGTTTGGATTTAGTTCCAAACTTCCCCAAAGCTCTGGGCTCTTTGGATGCAGGTGGGTTTTCTGATCCACTCTAATCTGAGCTCTTTCCACACTGGACTGGCAAATGGTGATGGGTAAAGACATGGCGACAGGCACTCCTGGTGAGGAAAGGGAAGCCACTGCTGGTAATTCACCAGGCTCCTGGGACCTGTACTAATCACTCACTCCAGCTTCACCTCATATGCTGCTTTCCCAGCTGATCAATGGATGCAAAATGTTTGCCGAGCTCTTGGTGGATTTTCTCCCCCACACACTTTATTTAAACAGCTGCATTTGTCCAGCTGTGATCAGTTCAGGGAGGGTCTAGGCAGGGGGCATAAGTCATGGGTTATAGTAGGGTGATCAGACAGTAAATGTGAAAAATCGAGACGGGCTGGGGATAATAGGAGCCTATATAAGAAAAAGACCCAAAAATCAGGACTGTCCTTATAAAATCGGGACATCTGGTCACCCTAGTTATAGTGATGCTTCAAGAAGAGACAACGCCCGTGGCAAAGGCCTAATTTCACCGTATAATTTGGTTAATTTTAGCAATCTTAAAAGTGAAGGATCACAGAGTTAGTTAAAGTCAGGCACAGGATGGACAGTCCTGGTGCAAACTTCCACTCACACAGCTTTGCTAGTGCCTCTCAGTCTGAATCCTGCAGCATCCCTGCTATTTCAGTTCTGGCCACACAAACACATTCAGCTTTGCTGATGCACCTCTGTCCTGAGGCATGTGACATCCCCTCTTCTGTCTGTCCCAAGCATCTCATGAACAGAGCACCAGTCTTTGCCAAATCGTGCCACACTCTGGTGGTTGCTGATATGAGCAAACAACTGCTGTTGGAGGGGATAGTCTGAGACCAGCCCAAACTCATTTCACTGCAGTAGCGAAGCACTGGTGCATTAACCAAGCACTCAGTTGGGAGGGGGATAGCTCAGATGGGTTGAGCAGTGGTCTACTAAACCCAACATTGTGAGTTCAATCCTCCAGGGGGCCGTTTAGGGATTGGGGCAAAAATCTATCTGGGGATTAGTCCTGCTTTGAGGAGGGGGTTGGGCTAGATGACCTCCTGAGGTCCCTTCCAACTCTGATACTCTATGATTCAACAGGTTCCTTTTTGCATCATCAAGGACTTAAAAAACAATGTCACTGTCTCCGTGGTAAAGGATCTGAAGTATTTTATGTTTGTTAATATATTCTGTTGGGTTATTAATTTTTAACCAGACTAAGTTTCCATGTTTCCGTGCTTCCTGATTTCTTTAGCCTTCCTATCAAAAAAATCCTATCAAATTAAATCCACTCGGATTAAGCAAGTAATCTCTTGGTTGATTATTCCGTGCATGGAATGAAATATTTATGCATAGTAATAAATATCTGGGTGGCCGAAGACAAGGCAGGTGAGGTAATGTCAAGCTTGTCGCTCTCACCAACAGAAATTGGTCCAGTAAAAGATATTATATCTCACCTAGTCTTTCTAATATCCTGGGCCAACACCACTGCAACCACACTGCATACATCAATGGATTGCCAAAGGCGTAAGAACTCTTATGTACATCAAATTCTTCGCCCTTTTCTCTCTCCACTATAAAATCAACGTTAATCACCAGCCTAGGCAGAAGATTTTATAATGGCTCATAACAGTATTGAGAAGAGTCCGAGAGAGCTTGGAGATACATGTGACAGGGAGGCTGGGGCTTTCCTGCTTGCTCTATCCTGAGAGATACTGAGCATTCGCAATTCGATAGCAGCAATGAAGAAGCAACAGCTCTCTGCATCAACCTTATTGCTTTATGCCTGAGAGAAAACACTCAGCCAGGGGCTGATGGCTTTCCAAGGATGCCTGGCTCCTTTTTAACCATTCCCCGGGATCAGCTTGTGCTGTGTTTACAACGTACAGTCTCTTTCTTCTAAACAGGGATGTGGGGCCCTACCACATATGCTGAGCTCGTTTAACCAAAATCAATCGCTATCCACTTGTGGAGCCCTTTGAGTTTGGAAGCAGGATGTTTTGCTCTGTATGTCTCAGGTTGAGGGCATTTTTCAGCACTTTTAAGTGTCCAGAGATGTTGGTGTGACAGCCCTAAAGATGGAAATTCTGCTTAGCCACAGAGAGGGTTAAGCACAGACTTATTAACACAAGCAACACAAATGCCACTCACATAATGCACAAATATAAACACACGCTCTGCCAGCGTGCCTGTGGTATGTCTGTTGTGTAAACACACACACACGTCCGAATCTGCAGAGCCAGTGTCTGGGGACAAGCCAACGTTACTGCGCATGTACAGTCTGGTTACCCTTACACGCACACTAATAACAGCTTGACTGTGAGTGATGCCAGTGGGGACGTGGCCTCCTGAGAGCCCTTAAACTGTATCTCCCAACTTACACAACCACATCTGCAGAACCACGCCCCTTGGGCAGGAGATGGACATGTCCTGTCCCCAGCTGCAGGGCAGCCATTTTGTACAGCTGGCAATAACACAGGAAGGAGGGAGGGTGGGGAAGAATTCACACAGGAGACACCCAGTGCAGTCCAGTCACTAAACTACTTACAGGCTGAGGCAAGAGGGGGGAGCATTTAACAAGCGTTCACTGAAGCTGAGTGTTATTAAAAGGACAATAAAATCCCATCTACCAGCCGCCACAAGGGAATTACTACATTTTCCAGGCTTCTGTTTCATTTTCATGTAAAATCACTCGCCCAACACCCCCCAAACAGCCTCCCCTAGTCTCATTTGTCATCGGCAGTGTGCAGGCCTGAACACAGTTTTTGTCACTGTTCTGGTTCAAAGCAGCAAACTTCTCCATTAGCACCTCAAGAAACCAGAACTTCCAAGCCTAGGCCAAGATTTCCAAAAGTCTTGAGTGATTTGGGGTTGCCTCTGGTTTTTTGGGAGGTGGGTGGGTGAGGTTTTGTTTGATTTTTTTGGGGGGAGGGGGACATACTGAGAGGCCTTAAATGGAGCCTGATCTTCAATAAGTGCAGAGCACCTGCCCTCTGCGAATCAGGCGCCTTTAAGGGCTCTCAAGTTGGCAGGCCCCAAAATGGAGGCACCCAAGTGCAACAGAAACTTCGGAAAATCTTGGCCTTTGGCTGTAAAGGTCACTGTGGAATCTGCAACATGGAGAGCTGAGTGAATCCAACGGGGGTCGGCATCATGGGCCCAACCAACATCCTTCGGCTGGAGGCCTCTGCTCTTTCACCAGCTCCATCCTAAGCAGCTACAGCCCTCCCTGCGGGACACTGCCCTCCACGCAGGAGAGCTCACACAGGCACTTTTGGCCTCATTCTTGTGACTAGCTGGACTCCTAAGGGGAAGCAACAAGAGGCCACAACACATGTGCGGTGGCTTCCATAGGGACCAGTCCTGCAAGGTGCTGATCAGCCTCAACTTCCGTTGACTTCAATGGGAACTGAGAGCTCAGCACCTCCTGGGAGCAGCATCTTTCAGGAGCGGGTGCAGACTGCGCCTTCTTTCCTGGGCTCAGAGACCTGCCCTTCCCGATATAAAAATTGCAAGGCCCCAGAGCAGTTGACTTGATTGTTTCTCGGACACCTCTCCTCACCTCAACATTGCCTGCCTTTCTCCTCATCCCGCAGGACATCTCCTCTCATTGCAGGCGGCATCTGCTATTTCTCCCCAGTGAGGTTTGTTCACAGCATGCACCCACATTTGCCTACCAGGACCTGCACAAGGCCTACAGGCCTGACTGCCCGCTGGGTGACTCCAGTGAAATCAATGGAGTCATATCAGCAGACAGCGAGGTCCGTAACTGCCTGAAAAGGAAGGCTGATACCTCAGCCTCTACCCAATGGCCAGGAGGGGTTTATGGCTGGACGCTGGCTATATTTGAGACCCAGCTCTGGATGAAGCTGAGAGGAAGTTAGAGCTGAACACGTGGGCGCTGAGGGGGTCTTATGCCAGCGTCGCTCTGAAATCTGCTGTTTTCCAGAGGACGTGGGTCCAACTTCCCCCCGAACCGCTGCTCCACCAAACTCCTGGCTGGGAGAGGAGGTGCAGTTGAAGGAGATGGTGGAGAAGGTGTGTGTGTGTGTTTGAGAGAGAGAGAGAAGAGACAGCCTTCTCCTTATTCAAACATGTCCACGTTTCATGTCTGTGACGAGAGGACAGGGGAAGTGAGAGATCTGCCCTGCTATGGGGTAGAATGCATAGCAAGGAATGTGGGCTGTGACTTTCCCCCCATGGAAAAAGTGAACTATCCCGCAGTAATGAGGAGCTGGGTCTGAGCAGCAGAAACAAGTCTCTCCAAAGATCATGATTCACCACACAGTCATGCACCGCTGGATTGATTCCTCCCTCCCATCTCCCAGGTCCCTGGCATGCTGCTGGAAATCTTTGGTGTTGCTGTAACATCTGCTCATCTTGCTGCATTGCTCTCTAACTAATCAGCAGCCCCACTCACTAGCCATGTTCTGATTAGAATTTAAAACCTAATGCAAGGGCAAGCCACCCCAAGGCTATTTGCAGAGCGGTGGGTTCCCTCAGGCTCTCACTGGACTGGGCTGAGCACTTGAAAATATCTTGCAGTGGTAGATGGATGGGCTAAATGGATTAATAGCTCTGTTCCACCTCTTAATTTAATTGCTGTGATTATGCTGCAGTGCCTAGAGTGGCAGTTCCCCTTGTACCTGCCATACTAGGATCCAGCTGACTGGCTAGTGGGTTCATCTGTTCCAATGATGACGGCACATGCAATCCCGTGATGTGAGCATTGGGCAGTCGTGTGCTTTAATGCAAGTCCAGCCATTCTCCTTGCCCAGCCCACTAAGTTTCTTATCAATGAGGTGAAGGGGGAAACAACCCTGAGCCAGGAGCTAATGACACACTCTTGGTGTGCAAACATTCCCTGGGATAAGCAAGAGTCCTGTCTGTTCTGCATTTACTGTTTCTAGTCTCTTTCTTATAAACAGGACTATGGGTCCTCACCAGACAAGCATAAACCATTCTGAGCAGTGATCATAGAATAGAATATCAGGATTGGAAGGGACCTCAGGAGGTCATCTAGTCCAACCCCCTGCTCAAAGGGGGACCAATCCCCAGTTAGATTTTTGCCCCACATCCCTAAATGGACCCCTCAAAAATTAAACTCACAACCCCAGGGTTAGCAGACCAATGCTCAAACCACTGAGCTATCCTTCCTCCCTTGATTTACTCTGGGATGGTTGCATGGTGTATGCAAGACATTTAGTGTTCAGACTCTCATCAAGCAGAGGCTGATATAGCCAATGACATTCCTAAAGTGGCCCCTAAGTGTTGTATTTATTTATATATGCCCTGCTTTATATACCACCCACTCATGCGCTGCCGATTGAGACCGTCACTCCCTTTGCTCTGGAACTAAGTCGCTAGGGAAATTCTTCCAAAGCTGAAAGAAGGAGGCACTCCTTGTACTGCAGGATTTATGAATGAGAGAGTCCGTCCTTTTTATTCTCTGTCCCCTGGCCCTTCCCACAATTGCCTCATGCACAGGACTGCGAATTATCACTGCTGCTCTGAAGAACTGCAGTGGGGCTGTGATGGAGAACCACACAGCTCTGAAGCACTGGGTCTTCTAATGGATAAGTGTGTCCCTTCTAGAGAGCAGCACATTTCTTTGGGAGGGGAGGCAGCCCCATAGGTGCTGGAACAATTTGTGCTGAAAGCCATTGAACAAAACTGTAAATCCTGTATATGATGGAAACCACTTCAAACCAGGGGGTGCTGCCACATCCCCAGCACCCCTAGTTCCAGCACTTGTGGGCAGCCGGTACATGGTAAGGATCCGATTGTCAGCTGGGTGAATCGGCATAGCTTCATTGACCTTTATGGAGATAAACCAGTTTGCACTGGCAAACAATTTGCTCATGGGTTCCTCTGCATACAGGGGATCAATGGAAATTGTCTGTCAACAAGGCAAAAACATTTGTGGTCAAACCACAGACTGTTTTGCATGTTGCATATGGTGATTTATTGTCATGGAGGGCTCCAAGCCAGTCCCTCAGACTGGAAGGATCACAGCCTGACGGAGATCTTTCAGAATAACAAGAGCCTTGAAAAATCAAGGGCTGGCTGTATATTTCAGTCTGGTATCTGGATAGAAGAGGGATGGTAGGGAAAGTGAAGTCAGTAGCCAAGCCCTCTTTGATTGGCTTGCTGGTGAAGCAGTAGTGAGTGGTGTTATCACACAGTCAGGACATAACCTCATCATCCATGTAAAGACAGAATTATGTCATGCCGTAGAGCTGGAGGTGTAATCGTGCAGTGGGTTACTGTCATATCTGGAGGCCCGACTCATCCTGGCTCATGTTAAGAGTGAAAATGAGTTTAAATGAGTCTTTCATCTTAGCCCTAGTGGCTATTTGGCCCAATCATGAATCTCTCACAATGATTGACAGTCTCTGATCAGGAGACGCTGGGGCTATGAGAGCAAGGAGTGATGCAAGTCAGGACCGAGGTGCATTCAGATAGCTGTGTAGGGACCCAGGAGAGGAATAGCAGGGGGTGCTGCAGGTTAAAAGTGAAATGCATTGACAGTGCTGTTTGTAGGGGCTCAAGACTGGAGCAGCAGAGGGTATTACACAGCAGAATGAGTTGCGTTGTAGGAGGTCCAAAGATTGATATAATCCCTTCCTTTCTTCCTATACCATCGAAGAATGCGTCTAGCTTTATCCATTTCTTCCATCTTGCTTTCCGAGCGTTTGATCACCTTCTCCTGAGATGCAACTTCTACCACATATAAGATCTAATCTTTCTTCAGTGAGCCAGGGGCACATCCTGCCAGCATCTAAAATATTATTTTGTGGCCTCAGGAAGCCTTACAATACCCACGAGAAGTTTCCGTAAGAACGTTTTGCTAGTTCTGAGTTGTCCACAGGTCTTCATAAAGCTGGTGAGGTTGGAGGGTTTAACCAGTTCTGCCAGCTTCTCACTTCCTGGGCAATGCAATCCCCCCCACCCAAGACAATAAAATAAATCCAGGGCTAGCTATGTGCCTATCAAGCATTATATCTGCCGGATATCCTGAACTCTGCTCCTGCAATTTACACAGACGATGGAGCTTCTTTCTTGCCTTAGACAACCCCGACCAGATGGAAAGGGACATGTGTGCTACGACTCCGACTGCAAACATTGTGACATTATAACCATGAGCCCATGTCATGTTTTCTGATGTAATGCACAGTCAGGGCAAGTTGATTTTTGCTTTTGTGCATGATCAGCACTTAGCTGCCACGTATATGAAGAAATCCCTATTATAATTATCTCCCCGCCTCTGTCATTTGGTTCTCCTTAGAGGAGGTTTTAGCTTTAGGCCAGAGTAGAGAGCACTGAGCAGTTGCCACGTTGTCAGAATGAAGAGAGGGGTGGTTCCTTTCTTTCTTTTCTCTGGTAAATTTTTTTCCAGATGTTTTTTATCTTAACAGGACAAGTATGAACAGCTGCATGATTTCAGCGCTGGGCTCATTGAGAGGCATGACCAATCCACTGCAGAGAAGATTCAACTCTGCAGGGACAAAGATAATGAAGTGCAGGCTCAGAAAAAATGACTCCAAGTGCCAGCGTGAAATCTCCTCGTGGTATCTCACTCCCAGCTCCCCTTGCGAGTTGTCCACGTTAATGGCTGAGGCAAAAGACATTCAACACTCTGGCGGTAGGGGCGGCTCCAGGCACCAGCACGAAGCCGCGGGACCAGCGGACCCTCCGCAGGCAAGTCGCCAAAGGCAACCTGCCTGCCGTGCTTGGGGCAGCAAAATGCCTAGAGCCACCCCTGCTGGGGGGTGGGGTGGTTGGCCATGCTAGGCTGGCTCTCCTGGATTGTAGCAAATATCTGGACAATCCCCTCCTCAGAAACCCTAAAATGGTGGTCTGGTTTGCCTGGCCAGTGGTGCTGGCTGATGCTAACATCTTCATGTCAGCACAAAGGGCCAGATTTTGAAAGGTACTTAGGTGTCTAAAGATGCAGAGAGGTGCCTTGTAGGGATTTCAATGAGAATTAGCCTCCTTGGAGCTTTGAAAATCCCACGAGGCCTTTCTCTGCATCTTTAGGCACCTAAATACTTTTCAAAATCTGGCCCTACGCTCCTAATATCCACCTCTTAAAGGGGAGCCCCTAGATGAATCTCATCCCCCTCTGATTGTCCCATTGTTTCAAATGAAGTCCTTTGGGGCCAGGGATCCCATTCTCAGGGATGAGTTCCAATATTAAACCTTCCGCCACACTGGAGTTCTCGCCTTTCTGATCACAGTTCTCGCTTTTCTGATTCTAGGATGCTATTGAAGCTTTGTTTTGATGCTATTCCCCGCCCTCCCCCGGCACGGTTAATTCTTATTCACCCATCTGCACCTTTCATTTGTTGCAAAGTGCTGCGAGACAGGATGTCTGAATCAAGCTAATGAAAGATCACAGAATCATGGGCACCATAGATAGAAAAGAACTACTAGAGTCCATGGAGTCACGGTGTCTGTTCCATCCAAGTGTGGTCTATAGTCATCTATTAGGTACTAAATTGATACTACGATTGACCAGGAAGATACATACCATCATATGGTATTGTCCAAATCAGGTTTCTGGTACCCATTGTCTACTGTAAGCCTCTTAGTACCCATTGACCTGATGGGCTACCGCTACCGAGTCCAACCCTAGCTACCAGAGTAGATTATATGAGCCATAGTGATTCTCAAAGGTCCCTTGAAGAGTAATTGTATATTTCTCTGGCTGTGTGTGTTATCCATGAGCGAGGGAGAGCCATTCAGAGTCACGGCATGGAGGCTTGGTGTTACAAACATATAGATCTTCACATTCCAGTTGATATTATTGAGGGGTGTTAAATGAGCTGAACTATGTTGAAATGGGGTTCACTTGCTGCTGTGGCACTTCCAAAGAAATGTCCTCATGGCTGGGGATCAGCTCTCATCTGGTCTAGTGCCCCCTTCTGTTACTTGCTTGCCCTGCAGCCAGGGCCAGCTCTAGGTTTTTTGCTGCCCCAAGCTCTGAGAGCGCAACTGCCCAAGCAAAGAAAAAAAAATAGCCAGAATGCTGCCCCTGAAATTGTGCCGCCGCAAGCATGTGCTTGCTTTGCTGGTGCCTAGAGCCGGTCCTGCCTGCAGCCCCTCTGACCTCCAGGCCTCGGGGTGCTCTCGCCTCATGACCCAGCCCTCCCACCAAGTCACTACAGAGTTTTCCCCTTCTGGGGTATTGACATCTCGCTGGTCCATCCGTCCAGTTGCTGCTTTCACCAATCCTGTGCCACTTCCCCAATGGCTGGTAGCGAAACCTGGGCCCACTTGCTACTCTGGGTTCCAGCCTGGGGACTCTATAATCATCAGCCAAGGCCTGCACAGCCTCAACCCTCACTGCAGCTTCCCTGGGCTTCTTCCTACTCTGCCTTCCACAGGCTTTCTTCCCCACAGCTCCTCTGGATAAACCTTTCCTGCAGGTCTAGGATCCCAGGGCTTTTGTTCCTTCTGGATTTCCTCCTACCAACCTCTCTGTGCCCAGACAGTGACTGCAGCCTCTCGCCCGGCAGCATCTTTCTGCTGCAGACTTCCTCACTTCATAATCCCTTCCCAGCTTCTCTCCCAGCTGGGCTTCATCAGCCATTAATATAAATCCCTGGGCCTCCAGTCAGGTGCAACCGTGAAGGTTAATTGGCCCCTTCTGAGCCCCAGGGCTCATGTAGAGTAAACACACCATCACATAGGACTCACCATCACAGGGAATGGATCTCTGTTCTGTTCATTCCCTCTGGGGCACCTGGCATTGGCCACTGTCAGAGAACAGGATACTGGGCTATATGGACCTTTGGTCTGACCCAGTATGTCCGTTCTTATGTTCTTATGTACATATGTCCAGCCTGGACTTCTGGTCTAAAGCTCTCTGGAAGGTTATAAGGTTATAGTACTGTTAGGGACCAGTCCAATGCCACTTAGCTCAATTACCCTAATCAATGCAGACAGTGCCCCTTGACCCTCACCTTCTCCCTATGATGTGACATAGCTGGCCAATAAGGCTGTGTTGTCCTGGGCTGCCATAAGCAATGCTGGATCAACGCATGGGGAAAGAGGAGTTGAACTAAGGAGTCTGTCCACGCTGAGGAAAGTGCCAGTGGTCTGACATTGGGAGGGAGAAGCCCCTCTTTATACTGGACATGTCAGTTTACCCTTGCTTGTGAGTTACTGCTGGTCCTGAGTTATAAGCTGAAGGGTCAAAGTACAGAATGGAGCCTGGAGATGCCATAGAATTTAACTGCCTGGTAATTTACAGGATACAAACCTGTGTGGTTTGTCCAGTAAACATGGGTTGGGCTGATCCAATGGGAGGTGTCCAAGGAAGATGTAGATGAAGTCAACATTGACATGTTAGGGGCTGCGGTTACATATTAAGTATTTATCTAGTGGTACAAAGTATATGAGATGTCCAGGGATTACCCTGCAGGAGCTCTGAGATTAAAGGTCTCACTCCTCCTCCCCTCATAGACTCTCGGTAGTAACGATAACAGCAGAGTTAATAAGAAGGGCCACACTGTGTCAGACCAATGGTCCACCTAGCCCAGTGCCCTGTCTCCCAACAGTGGCCGGTGCCAGATGCTTCAGGCAGAGTGAACAGAATGGGGCATTTATCAAGTGATCCATCCCCTGTTGTCCAGTCCCATCTTCTAGTAGTCAGAGATTTAGGGACACCCACACCCACCCTGGCCAATAGTCATTGATGGACCGATCCTCCATGAACTTATCTTATTCTTTTTTTGAACCCAGTTATACTTTTGGCCTTTGCAACATCCCCAGGCAACAAGTTCCACAGGTTCGCTGAGCTGTGTGAAGTAGTACTTCCTTCTGTTTGTTTTAAACCCGCTGCCTATTCATTTCATTGGGTGACCCCTGGTTCATGTGTTATGTGAAGGGGTAAATAACACTCCCTTATTCACTTTCGCCACACCAGTCATGTATAGACTTCTATCATTGCCCCTCTTAGCTGCCTCTTTTCCAAGCTGAACAGTCCCACTCTTTTTAATCTCTCCTCATATAGAAGCTATTCCAGCTCCCTAATTGTTTTTGTCGTCCTTCTCTGTACTTTCCCAATTCGAATATATCATTTTTGAGATGGAGTGACCAGCACTGCATGCAGCATTCAAGGTGTGGACGTACCATGGATTTATATAGTAGCATTATGATATTTTCTTATTACCGATCCCTTTCCTAGTGGTTCCTAACATTGTTCACTTTTCTGACTGCCACTGCATGTTGAGCAGATGTTTTCAGAGAACTGGCCACAAGAACAGACAACATCGTCCAAGCACTCAGAAAGCCTCATGTTCTATCCCGTTAGGCATCCCAAAGGATGGACTAAGCCATCAAACTGATCCAAACTGGAATGTTTTTACTAACAGTTTTTAATATTTGTTTGGCGGCAGAACATAGGCGCTGCAAGGGGCATGAGGGCCCCACTGTCCTGTGCACTACACAAACCTAGGCATAGACACAGTGCCTGCCTCCAGAGAACTGGCAAACTCATTGCAACACTGCAGGCGATGGCTCAGCTGAAAATGGGCATCCCTGGGAATCCTCTAACAGCTCCATTTTCCTCTGATTGCTCTGGTCTTATGGTTTGAATTTAGGCTGTGGACTCAGAATACATTTTGGGAGGAAGCAGGGGAGAGGGAGAGTTAGGACAGCCCACCCGAGAGAAAGTGAAGCAGAGCAAGAGACAGAATTGGAAAACATAGAGGAGGAGGAGGAGAGAGGGAGACAGAAACCCTGCCCAGTGCACTGAACGGTTTCCTCTTGCCTGGTTCTAAAACGTTCAGATTCCTTCAGACCTTCAGAGAGCCTGAAGTTTTCTCATCTCTACTGCCCTGTCTGCGAGGTATGGCACAAACCCCTTCTCCCTGTCCTTTCTCTATTTCAATTATTTCTCATCACTTCATTATTGCTAATCTGATCAGTTCCTGCAAAGCATCTAATACAGGAATCTGAACTGTTAGCGGTACAGAAAGTTCTGCCCCTTATTCCTAGATAGAGGGGGCATGCTTGGTTCTGTTGATAAACCAATGCTTTATCTATCTATCTATCTATCTATCTATCTATCTATCTAAAACTCACTGAATTCTTTCTCCTCCAGAGCTGAAACCCTTTTTACCTTTCAGTTGCAGATTAACAGTGTTAACTGTTATGTGATCAGAAATACTGTATATGAGTTTGCAGTCTTTTCTGAGCTGGTTCAGTTTATCCTTGTTCCTTTCTTTTGTTTTTCAGTTGCTATAAATAGATATCTGTTTGTTTATTTATTTATTTAGAGAGAGGTGAATTACCAGCTTGCAGGCATGTCACATTTATTGCACTGAGAGTCAGATTTAGTTATAAATCAGCGCCAATTAATTAAGTCCTGGGGCGGCATACTGTCATTTGATACCTTGGTGTCCCATGCATTTGGAAAAACAAAGTTTTGCAGATTTTGTTCTCCTGAACTCTTTTTACCACATTCACTTCTTTTTTCTTTTTCCTTCAAAGAAAGATATTCTATTCCTTCTTTTTCTTCCAAGCAGCTTTTGAAATTATGTCAGGTTCTTCCTATCCCTCTAATAGTTTTGTTTAATTCTAGCTAAATTGTAAAGGACAGGGATCACAGGAGAGAAAACAGAATTTGGGTGTTTTTTGTTTTTTTAAAAAGCCCAGTTGAGAGGCATTAAAAATAAGGATCAGACACTCCCGTTATTTATGTTTGTTCAAAAGAACAAACCACTTGTTTCCTTTAAAGGCAGCAGCTGCCTCAGCAGTCCAACTGCCTCCCCCACAACCCAGAAGAAAAACTTTGTTTCAGAAGCATGGACACATTATTACCGCAAAGAAAAGAAAATTCAGCTGGATGGTGACTAAATTCCCATTCAGACTGAAGGGCAGGATCTTCTAGTGAATTTGAATTTGAGTATTTTGGCTTTATTATCAAGTTAAAACACCCGGAAAAAAACCCAAACAAACCTAAAGGAACAGACTGAAAACTGCAACAGATTGTTCTCCTGGAAGGGTGGAAGAGATGGGGGAGAATAGCTTTAAATGGAAGTAAATGGCTGCAGTGTTCTGTGAAACAGTTAAATCAAAGCATTGTCTGCCACATAGGCAGAGGCAGGAGATGGGGTGGGGGTGGGGGTGGGGGTGGGGGGGGAGGAAGGAGAGAAAGAGGAGGACCAACTTTTCAAACTTTTTTGCAAGCCCCACCTCCTGCAGAACCTCTCCTCTGGCATGACTCACCCCCACTGGAATGCTGGCTCCCATGGAAACCCTTGCAGGGTCCTCTGCTGGAGCCAGGATGTAGAGCCTTTATCGCTCAGACAAGCTGCTGAAGGCAGGGAGGGGATGTTCAGAGGGATCTTGGGGGAATGTTCTTCTGAGCCTTTGCAACCTGTCTAGAAGTGGGGTGACCAAAATCGGAACAGTCCCAATTTTGGGGTCTTTTTCTTATATAGGCTCCTATTACCCCCCCCCACCCCCAACCCCCCATCCCGATTTTTCACATTTGCTGTCTGGTCACCCTATCTGGAAGCAGCAAAGTCCAAGGGGTGTCTCTGTGCAGCATCCAAAAGGCTTTAATAGGCCATCTCTTCATCTCTCCCCTTCCTCCTTTCTAGTCTTCGCCTGCAAGCGTGTGCAAGCTGGTTCATTCTAACGCCTAAGGAGGCAACAGGACCTGGGTATTTTTGGAATAGGCACTGAAATCTCCTTATTCTGAAGTGAATGACACCACCAGCCTAGTAATGCTGCATTTGGTCTGAATGAGGACAGGAGTCTGGCCCAAGCAAATGAGAGTATTTTCTGCCTCATCGGGGGACTGTGTCCCAGGCAGAGGGCAGTAATTCAATGGGAAGGATTCAACATTACTTTGTTTCCTTATATCGGGTAGCTTAGTCCAAGAAATGGATCAGAAAATAGAGCCCAGGTCTGCCCCCTTACTCACGCTGGGTCGTGCCCAGCTCCACAGGGAGTCCTGCTGAAATGACCAGTGGAGGAAAGTACTGCTCATGGTGAGTAGGGGGTGGAGGAACCCAGCCCATAGAAATGTGTTAGCGCTAAATATTTGCAATTCAACAGGATGACTCTCTTCTCCCTTTGAAGTCGCCTCCGCCTCTCCCAAGCTAAACCCATCCATCTGGCCCTAGGAGTGTCAGAGCTTGATAGACGGATCGCATCTACCTCCTGAAGCAACCGAGTCAGAGAGGTTGCTCACAGAGGGCTCGATCCTGCATGATGTTGTGAGCCTCCTGAGAGCACTCTACAGTCCGACTGCCAAGGTCCATGGAAAGTCCTCTCTGACCCAGGCTGCTTTCAAACCCTCTCTTCAATCGTGCTTCAAGAGAAATTAACAAGTCACTGTTACGTGTGGCAGTGACACAGCTGGCTCAATTACCAGAGCCATGGCTAAACTGAGTGGCTATTAATTCCACCTGACTGATAGCCTAGGCCTGGTCTACACCGTTTTGGGATCAATTTAACTATTCCCACAAGGGGGTGCGATTTTCTACTGAACTGGTTAAATCAGCACAACCTCTCATGTGGACAAAGTTACATCAGGATAAAGGTGCTTATTCTGTTCCACCTTATTCCTGTAAGGAAAGAGGAATAAGCTATGCCTTTTAAAGCACCATTATCCCAGTATTCCAGCATCCACACCCGAGGGTTTGTACCGCTTTAACTATTCTGGTATCCCTATAGCAGAACAATTTTTTTGTTTATGGACAAGCCATTCGTCAGCCTTAATCTGAGGACGTAGCTGCCGCCTTTCCCCCTGGCTCTAAGTGTAGCGCAGGGGTGAGTGTGCTGGTAAGTTGACGTGAGTTTCTGCAGGTGTTGGGAACCATCCCGGCTTCCATCCAACCCCAATTTCCTCCTGCTTCTCTCTCGAGATTTGGTGCTGACAGCCCCAAGTGGAACAGCTGGGCTGGCTGGCGTAGGTGGCATGAGATATGAACAGGGACCTGATCAAAACTACTTGCAAACCAGCGACAGTCTAACCCTGGTTTTATCCCAGAACCGATCTGTTAAATCAAATTGAAAAGAGCCTTGTTTGCATGGCTCAGGCTCTGCTACCACAGTGGGTTCACAGTGCTCCCATTATGTTTATGTAAAGGTTGTTTTCCTCCTGTATCTTGACGTGCTTGGTAGATGTCTATACTTCAATATACTGGCCTTTTTTCACTGGTATCTTCATCCCCTTTTATTTGATCTGAGGAGCTGCAATTTATTATAGACACTGCAGAGCCTCTGATCACTAACAAATACTAATGCAATATTAGTAACACACAATCAATGATATCTTGCACCTTTCATATGCTGACCCTAAAGAGCTTGAGAAAGGGAGGTGAGTATTATTATCACCATTTTACAGAGAGGAAACTGAGGCAGGGAGCGGCTAACATGATTTTGCCCAAAATCACAAAGCTAATCTGCCGCAGAGTCAGAAAGGAAACCCATGTCACCTGACTAACCTAGCCTTCTCTGACCACTAGACCACACTCTCTCCTCTCAGCCACAACAGCAGTATATGCTATAATAGCGATAGGTTTGCCTAGACTCCTGAAGGACATCACTAGCAGAGAATGGAGATATATATCTTTACATTCATCTGTTTCTTAGCTGTTTCAGCAGATGGAATTGAACTGCAGTTACTTCTAAAATGTATTGATCATCCAGTTTGCAAAAAATGGTACCATCAAACCATACATTAACCAACAACCTCCCTAGTCCCTAGCAGCTCACCTGGGATCCTGAGCTATGAGCTGGAGACCTGCCCACAGATGGCAATGCTGTTCTTGTAACCCCAGCCTGCACTCAGACTGTTCTGTGTTATGTGAGTGGAGTGTGTGTGTGTGAGGGGGGTTGCCCCAGGTCAAGGAACCCAGCCAGATGATCAATTCCAGACTCACCGAATGCCAGCTCCAGCTCCCACTGAGCTCTATGCCAAAACTCCCATGGACTGTCCATGGAGCAGGGGCAGGCACTGAGAGATTTTATTCAAAGCACTAAACTGATGCATCACATAGAGGAACTGATTCAGGCTGGAGGAGGGTTGGGATTTTCTGGCCAGTCTGCATATCTTGAACTGGACTCCAGGGGGAGTCCTGTCATAGGCTGAGCAGCACCATTCTCCTCCACCCACCCAGAACTAAACGTGGCATCCTATGGGACTTATGTAACTTTGGCCTAGGCAGGGCGTCTGCCACATGGACTACGTCATAGCTTCCAAATGGCTCCCCTCTGGAAAAGCTGCCCAGCTGTCCCGCCCCCAGATGTTCCTTCTCGTCCTCCAGGGGAACGTCCAGAGAGAGGGGCAAGAGATACTTGGGTTCTATCTCCTCAGGGTCACTTGCTTCTGAAGAGAACTCAGTGCAAAATGAGTTTGTCCGAAAACAATGAAACAGTATAAAATCAATGCAGTGTAGAATCTACCCCGTATTTCAGGATGTAATGGGGGAGGGAGAGGGGGAAGCTTTTTGATTATTTTAAAATCAACAAACCAAAGAAACTAAAACATAACATAGAACTGAAAAACTGAGCAGCTTCAAAGCGGTAAAGGAGTTGCCGTTTTGAGCCTAATTTGAAGTGATATGTGGATTTATTTTTGTTCCTGACCATGAGACTCTACCCTTCCATCACCAAACCTCTTTTGCTGGCCCAGTGCCTGCAGATGTCCGAGGCCTCCAGTTTGAGGGTCTGTTAGACAGAACAGATGATAAAGAGCCTGGCAACTTCTTTGCTAGCCTCTGTTATGAGCTAACAAAAACACACCAACAAGGTAGAGGCCAGCCTCCGAAGAGTTCCCACATCTGGTGGTGAATTCTGTGACCTCACACCAAGACAACGTTGCCCTTAGTGGAAGCCTTGTCCCTCTAAACTCTTGTGCTCTTCCAACTTTATTTGCAGTATGCATAGATTTCAAACAGTGGCGAAAGAAAGGTGATTGGTTCAGGAGAGAGCTAAGCTAATGATGATCGTATCTTTACATGGTGACTCCTATCCAAATGGCTTTCTCAAAGGGTTTAAGTGGGACCCAGGTGTTGTTTAGGCCTTGTGTTAGAGAGGGGTAAATTTGACCCAAGGTGTTTTATATGTTTAACAACCTGATTTTATGCATTGTATCTATTGGAATCACTCTGCCAACCAGCAAAGTGCAGCCACCTCAGGAGTGAAACGTGGCAGCTGTGATTCAGGTTAGGAAAGATGAGGACACAAGCTCATGGCTAGTCCTGATGAGTTATGTTAAAGGTTTGGTTGAGCGGATACAGAGTAGTCAGCATTGCCTGAGTTTAGCAGAGCAAGTCCTGATCCCCTTATGTTCCTAAAGTAACATTCCCAGGGAGGAATATAGGACTGTCTTTTTAGATGAACAAGTGGGATCTATGCCTAGTTCCTCATTAGTGTAAGGTATCTGAGGGTAGGAGCTAGGGCTCATACTCAGGGTTTAACAGTGATGATATTTCACTAGCAAAATCCTGGTTTATGCACAGCTCTTGCTGGTAAAATAAAACCCTCACAATAAAAAAAAATCCGGCATCAATAGCACAAGTGTATTATCCTTTATATTATGATAACTGAGATCAAGGACCCCATTTCACTAGGCATTGTGTAGACACAGAATAAAACAGTCTGCCCCACAGAGGGTAGGGTGGGAGGGGAAACCGAGGCACAGAGTGGTGAATTGACTTGCCCAAGGTCACACAGTAGGTTAATGGCAGGGCTAGGAATAGCAGGCAGGTCTCTTGGATCCCAGTCCAGTGTCCTAGCCCCTAGACCACATTGCCTTTCTGTAAATAAAGAAAGGGAAGTATCTGGAATGTGCAGCCCTGTGGGGCCAGGACTGTGGCAGATGGATGGCGAAATTCAAGCATGAAGGAGAATGAAGTCTAGGGAGCAGTAGCAGCAGCAAAGAGGGGTGGTGAGGGTCAGGAGACCGGCAGGATCTGTTAGAGATGAGGATGAGGGGAGGTGTTAGTCCTGGGGAGGCCAAATGGGCCCAGCTGAGCAGAGAAAGAGTGAAACCAGGCCAAGGGGGGAGACAATACGGGGCTGCCACAAGATGATAATGCAGAGCGCCTAGACATTGTAGTAATAGCCACTTGAGAAAGGCAGACAGGCAAACGACAGACATTTCTGATCCCCAACACGAAGGCAGCAGTATATTCGTGGACAAACTGAAAGACAATGGGACAGATTCTGCCTCTTCCCTGGTTCCCCCAAACCTTTCTGCCGCCTTGTGGAGTAGAGGGGATTTGAACTGCAGGGGAGTTCCCCCCCCCAGCACAGGGGCAGCCTAAGGCCAACAGAGCTGCTGTGCAGCTCCCATCGGGGCATGGCCAGGGACGAGAGGAAGTGTGCCATGGAAAGTGGGGGGAGCATGTCCAGAGCTTGGCTATTCTGAGCTGCAGAGCAGATTATAGGCCACCATGCACGGCAGCTGCTGTGAATTAGAATCGCCCTGGCTGATCCAGGAGCAGCCCAGCCCGAGGGAGGTGCAAACGTAGCCATTGGCCATCATTGCCCCTCTCTTCTCCCTCTGCCATGCCCGGACTGCACCTCCTGAGAGTCAGAGCACGGACTCAGGCTCCTGGAATCTCAGCTGTGCTGGGTTTGAACCCAGCGCAACATGGCCCCATTCTCGGTTCACCACCGTAATAAACACCATAAACAGTAACAACAAAATGCAGGTTTGTGACAAGATTCAGGGGATAAATTCATCCAGGGGCTCCTGCCATTTTTAGCTTTGGCTGCCCCAACATCTGGTCAATTAGCCAGTCGGGCTTGTTTATACCCAGACTTCAGCAACATTAGGGGCATCGCCAGTAAATCGAGGAACGTGATCATTCCCCTCTATTCGACATTGGTGAGGCCTCATCTGGAGTACTGTGTCCAGTTTGGGGCCCCACACTACAAGAAGGATGTAGAAAAATTGGAAAAAGTCCAGCAGAAGGCAACAAAAATGATTAGGGGGCTGGAGCACATGACTTATGAGGAGAGGCTGAGGGAACCTGGATTGTTTAGTCTGCAGAAGAGAAGAATGAGGGGGGATTTGATAGCTGCTTTCAACTACCTGAAAGGGGGTTCCAAAGAGGATGGATCTAGACTGTTCTTAGTGGTACCAGATGACAGAACAAGGAGTAATGGTCTCAAGTTACAGTGGGGGAGGTTTAGGTTGGATATTAGGAAAAACTTTTTCCCTAGGAGGGTGGTGAAGCACTGGAATGGGTTACCTGTGTGTGTGTGGGGGGGAATCTCCTTCCTTAAAGCCTAGCTTGACAAAGCCCTGGCTGGGATGATTTAGTTGGGGATTGGTCCTGCTTTGAGCAGAGGGTTGGACTAGATGACGTCCTGAGGTCCCTTCCAATCCTGATAGTCTATGATTCTATGATGACATTCAAATGTAGCCTAACTGGTTCAGTAGGAATGGTGCCAGCTGTTCTGGATGAGCAACTCAGCAAGTCATGACCATGGCTGCCAGGAAGCCGGCCTTGTTCATGAGCAACAGAGGCCTGGTGATTCTGGGTAAGTGCTGTGTGTGGCTCAGCCACTGAAATTCACAGGAGGTGATACCATCTTCTTCCCAGACCCACCTGGAGTTCAGCAGCAATGCTGGGAGGAGAGGAGGGGTCCTGGTTGTTGGTGTTTTCCCCTGAAACACTGTCAGAGAGAGAATACTAGGCTAGACAGACCATTGGTCTGACCCAGGCTGTTCCTATGTGTGATGCTGTTTGATCAGCTTCATTTTCTTCGTTTGTTCCTTGTGGGCTGGGCGGGAACGGAGCCTTCGAAACGCTAGATCTCCGCAGCAGCCCTGTTTTATCCCCTCCAAAGTATCCCTGTGCTACATCCCTTCACCTCTGCCTCTAATGCCCGGTCCTAAGGGCTGAGGAGAGCAAAGTGCAAGTGCAGAGCTCAGAAATGCCAATTCCAAATACTTCAGAGAGGTGAATGCTGAGCACTGTGAGGCTCTCTCTCCCTCTGCTGCTTCAAGGCACTTCCAACCAGGGCTGGCTCAGAGCAAGGGATTCCTGTCAGGTCTCCCATGGTAGCCCAGGTCACTGAGCTCCTGGGATGCCCCACAGGCTTTTTCAGAAGATCCTTTCTCATCTCATGAGGGCTTTCAAGTCATCCTCACCTTGACCTGTCCTCAGAGTCTGGTCACAGTCTCAGCATCCCCATCCGCTGAAACCCAGTGCGGAATTTACTGGAGACAGGAACATGCATTGGACGTGGCGGGATGAATAGACAGCCTGAGAGCCTACAAAGAAGATTGTGCTGCTCCTTTCCTCTCCATGGTAGGTAGAGAAACTGGGAAAGTATCCTCCATGACTCACTGTGGTGGAAAACCTTGTAGTGCAGAGCCACTGAACTGCTGCCGAGGGGCTATATTACCACATAAGAATGGCCATATTCAGACCAAAGGTCCATCTAGCCCAGTATCCTGTCTTCTGACAGTGATCAAGGCCAGGTGCTTCAGAGGGAATGAACAGAACAGGGAATCATCAAGTGATCCATCCCACTCATCATTTAGGAAGGGCCCTTCATCACATTGCAAAGGAGCTCGGGTCTTCCAGACCCTGAAAAGTCCTCAGGGCAAAGTCTCACTGCAGCTCCTCTCGAAGGCTGGGGGTTTATGTGAGTTTATTTTAATTTTGTTTTTTAAATAAACTTGTTTTCCTGCCTCTGGTGCGAGACATCTATGCCGTGCTTGTTTGCCTGGAGAATTTATTCAAGTTCCCCCTTCCTCCAAACACAACAGTGGGACCTCAGAGCGTCTCCTGGCTTCTAGTGAGCATCTGATTCAGAGACCTCAGCTCAGCACAATCCCCTGTTGTTGTCCGGGTTTAGAGATGGGGACACGATCTACATGCGATCCAGGTTGGTTTGGGGGCTGCACTTTTTTAACACAAGCCCATTCTCCCCATTCAACTCCCCCTTCCTCTTTGCTGAGCACGGTGAAGTTTCCATGCCTGAGACAGAAATGAAGCAAAAGGCAACTTCCAAGCCAAACAGCCCCTGTTAGGAGACACACAAGAAAAGCCCTCACAAGCCAGGGGACGGTGGCGATGGAGGAAACAGCCAGAATCGGCTGTACTTTTCCACCCAAAATGCCCATCAAAAGGGGAAGAACTAGTGACCTCAGCTTCAGGTCTTGGCAGCGACGGGGAGAGCTTTCAGCAGCCTCCAGAGCAAATAAAGGAGAGAGGAAGGGACTTGGTGTACAGAACAGGAGGATGGGGGTGGAGGGAGGACCCTGTACGCACTAAGCAGCAGCCAAGCCACAGGAAATAGATTCCCCCCACCGCCTGCTTCTCAGCACAAGAGCCTCGGATACCGAAATGTCAGCTGCTGTGCTATATCCATTGGCTACTGTGCAGTGTACCTTCCAGACCCACCGAAATCCATGTTACCACCGCGCTCTTGTATCCCCGGTGGGGAGTATACACATACCTCTGTCACGTCTGTGTAAAATATGTAACGGTCTGTAAATTGTGAAATATTACACGGTCAGCCAGTCTTCTCACTTACGCTACAGGCCTGCATGCTATTTTAAATAGATTTCAATATACCTGTAGCTAAAACGTCCTGCATTTTAAAGAGCATGAAAACAGGCCGGTCTGTGGATAGGTGAGATATCATTTTGTGCATTGGAAATTTATAGGACATTCTTCTTCGGCCAATGGAATAGTGAAGTGATCCCGGCTGGAGTAACGCATTGGTGAATTAAATAGTCGTGCAGCTACATTTAACTAAGCAGTGAGCCATAGCAGAGAGTGCCTTTCAGGGCAACGAAGGCACAGCTCAGTGTAATTCTGTGAGCTCCCATCTCCTCTTTTTTAGGAAAGGCAGATGCTCCAACTTTGTTTTAGGCAAGAAAAGAGCAATAGACTCTATCTGAGTTAAGCCAGCCTTGCTTAGAGGGGTCTTCGGCCGTTAGCTTTTTGGCAGGGCAGGGCTATGCAGGAGCCATCATCCCCGAGCTGCTAAAAGACAGACAGACATTGAGAAGGACTCTTGATTGTCCCCTCCTAAAACACAGGACTTGTTCGCCTCTCACTTACCCTGGGGATTAGCTCCAGTTACAGCCACTGATGGCCACTGGTTCAGACACACCATTCCAGCCCCCCCATGTAAACAAGCTCCCTTTAGCCGGGGTTTGCATTGGTGCAGTGTATCCCTGTTGCAGGCAGGGTTAGGTTGCAGCAGTGCAAATGGGGGTTTCTAGCGGATTTGCCGAAGTGATGGTGGGCACCAATGTAGACAAGGGCTGAGAACCAGCTTGGGCGCTTTTATTCTGGCTAATTCTCTGCCCGTTACTGGGGGGAGCTCTCTTTCAGAGCGTCACAGCCTCGACGTGTGACAGCAGAGACAGGTGGATGGGAAGCCAGGAGGAAAGCGATTTGGAGGGCGCGGGACAAACACTGGGTTTTTTGCTTTCACGAGAGGGAGGTGGCGACAGGAACTTCCGCTCGCACTGTTGCTCCGTCCCACCACCAAACGCGAGGACTCTGCCTGCATATTAAGCACCCAGCCTCTCCTTTCCACTCTTTCCTTTCAGCACTCAGAGGGGTTTGATCCCTCCACACAGGAAGCAGGGGGGTGAAACAAGGATCGATTGATTTCACCAGCTGCCACTCCTGCTTTGGATGGATTTAAAACAAGACTCACTGCAGCTGGCACTAACTGGCCTCCTATTGGCAGGCCCTGCGGAGAAGCCAAGCACTGAACGGGCCTGAGACCCTGATCTCCCCTCTCAGACCTAGGGAGGAGGGTCAGGATTCTGCCTCCTACTCCTGCCCCTGTGCTCGGTCCGTTCCAGCTGTGGATAGGGGCAGCAAAGCGCCTGCAAGCAGTCTGGGGAGACGTCCCCCAGCGCAAGCATTGCGTAGGGTCGCCATGGGCAGCCCCGCATTGTCCCCAGTGCAAGCCCCAGTGAAGAAATGGGCTGGGAGCGGCAGGGTGAGCGGAGGAGGGGGCAGGGCCATAGCATGGAGCACTGTGGACATTCTGGGTGGCATGAAGGCCCATTGGCAGTCCAGGCTGCTCCAACTTACACCACTCTGGTCCCTGGAGCAGCCCAGCATCTGCAGGGTGCAAAGCTGGTGTCAAGCCCCCCCGGCGCGGGACACAACACAGAGTCCTCTCGAAGTCTCACGGAGTCAGTTTTGAGGCCCTGGGCAGGGCAGCGTGGGGGGAGGGGGTAGCCTGCCCTGCTGCAGTCCCTGCTCTAACAGTCTGAGGATCAGTCTCCTGGTTTCCCTCGGTTTGTTTGTCTAAGGCCTGGGACACGTACTCAGCAGGGTGAGGCCAGGCGGGCTGCAGGCCTCAATGTAACAGCAGAAGATAAAGAGTTGAGAGCGGTAACAAAGATCTCAGCCCTCTGGGAATGCAGGGCCTGGCAGCCATGCTCGGCAAACACCAAGGCTCTGTGTACAACAAGAAAATGATCTGGGCGATGCCCCAGCCCAGGGTCTTTTCAAACAGGGTGGCGATGGTTTGGCTGCTAATGCAGACAGGGCCAGAGCAGAGAATGCCCTGCCATTGTCCTCAGCTGCTGAATTCCAGCCCCGCTCTGGGCTCAGCTTCTCCTGTCCATAGTGCAGAGGACTTTCACAGACAGGATATTGGAGTCCCTGCATTTTTGGCAGTCAGTTCATTCTGGGAGTCAGCTTGTGCTGGTGCATGGAGCGCAGAAAGTGCCTCGGGAGCCCACCGAGGGGGCTAAGGGCTTGTCTATACGGGGGGAAAAGCCTGCAGTAGCTGGTGCGCACGCGCTAATCCAGACTGACTCCTTGTGGGACACTCCTCCGGTGCACTACGAGCTCCTTTGTGCGCATTAGCTTAGTGCGCTTTGGAAGTGTAGTAAGCTAACCCACCTGAGGGGGCTCTAGTGTGCAGGGAGAGCGCCTATCCTGGGAGTACAGTGCAACTAGCGCGCTTCAAATTCACCCTCACTGTGTAGACAAGCCCTGGGAGTGAGCAATGGTGGGTCCCTGGAAAATAACGGGGAGCCTTCATGAACTTATCTGAGATACACGCACAAAGACTGAGTCCCAGGCTGACGTCCCCTGAGCCCTCTTGGAAGAGAGACGCAGATACGGTAAGTCCTCCAATATCTTTTATAGGAGAAAGGGTGGACATCGGTTTGCCTACATTGAATCATGCAGGCAGTCAAGATTGATTCGTTTGACTTTTAAGATAAAGGGCACTACTGCAATCTTGAAGGTAGACATCTTCGGGGTAGGTTTGAGGCCTAATGACTTGTAGAGAGAGAAGAACGTAGAGAATTCTGGGACTTCCTGAAACTTCTAAAACTTCTGGAAAAGTTTTATAGGGTTCACAACAGGCTAGAGCTTCATTCTGGAGTGTTCTCTTTCTCCCTCTCTCATTCTGTCGCACTCTGACTTATTCTTCCTCCTTTGTTCCCCAATTTCTCTTCTCTGAATGGAACAATATATGATGCTGTGTGAAGTTTTATATGCTATACCTAGAGCTGGTCTAATCTTTTTCAGTGAAAAACAACTTTTTGCCCAAAATAAATATTTGCTGAAGATTTTCATTCTGATTGCAATTTTCTGATGTTTCAAGGAAAAAAATAGAAACCAAAAACCCAACCACATTTTTTCCATAAAAATTTCAATGTTCAAAAACCATTTTTTTCCCCACTGAAGACAGTTTTCTATTTCAATTTTTCAGCCAAAAGCCAACATTTTTTTTGCAGTAATATTTAAAAAAAAAATTGTTTCCCCATGAATGTGATTGGCCATTGTATAATTGTAAAGTGCTTTGAGATCCATGGACGAAAAACACTGCAGACATGAAATCATGGTTATTAGCAGGACTCCTAGTTCACGAAGGCCTTTTCCACCTTCCATCCAAGCTCTCTCCAGACCCAGCCTGGGGAATCAGTGACCCAGATGCCCTCATGCAGTGAATTCTGCAGGTGATAAAGCTTCACTCTGTAATACTAACGTCCAACCCTTGTTCTTTTTCTTTCCCATTTGTCCAGGCTTCATTGAAAGATGCGGGCCTGGATGTTCTTCCTTATCTGCCTAGCTGGCAAGGCGCTGGCAGCACCTGTAAGTATTGTGCCTGATCCTCATCCTACCAGCTTCCCTTCCCAGAATGGGCCGTTCCTGCACAGGGGCTCTCACTGGGGGCACTGCCACCGGTAGAAGGTTGTTAACTTACACCTCCCCATTAAAAGCCAAGGCACATCCTGTATTGGGTGGGTTTTTTTATAGAGCTCCCTCTTCTGTCTCCTGCATCGTGGCACTGAATGGACCCTCACTGCAGTTGCCCCACTGTGACTCCCTTTTCCACAGCTGGTGGAGCTAATGTGAACCTCACGGCCTATTTTTCCATAGGTTTGAGATCCTAACTGATCTTCAACCATCACCCACATCCTTGCAGTGCGATGGTCACCGCCCGATCTTTATCTACTGCTTCCTGTGAAATGCTTTCCTGGCTCCCTCTATACCCTTGCACAGGGGAGGAAGCCATGGAGCCATTTTGCTGGAGGTTTAGAATGAAGCCATGAACCAAAGCCAGTGAGAGGACAGACCAGAATCCCTCGGGAATGGCGCACTTACTGATTATGTGCCTTCTAAGCCCCTGCACAAACTCACGCCCCAGAGCCAGAAGATTTCACAGGGGGTGCAGCCCAAATCAGGGCCTAGGCCAAAAAGTAGGAATGCACGGACATTAACCCCTTTGATTCTGGATGAAATAACCAGGTATAGCTGGGAAGGGAGAGAAAATGCTCCTCCTGGATAACCAGAAATGGCTATGGGCCATCTGACATCTGGTGAAGGGGTTAAGGGACCAGAAGACCGACGCGCGTTCCATCAGGATCTGCTCCGAACAGTACCACTTTGGATCCCAGGAGCCACACGGGAGGGAGGGCACCTGAAATTCCAGCACAGTCGGACTGTGAGTCAAAGGAGCTGGAACGTCCTCAGCCAGGCATAACTCCTAAGACATTAGTTCAGATTCAGTAACCCAGTCCACTGGGGCATCTAGCCCCAGCTGTGCTCCAAGAGTGGCCCTTGGAGAAACCTGTTGCCCCTTGTGAAGTCAGAGGTAGGGCAGATTTTAAGAAGGTCTCCACTAGTAAAGCAAAGATCCAAGAGAAGCTGCCCAGGGAGGTGCCCCTCTCTCTTCCCCACGCTGGGAGGCACGAATGTTATTAGCCTATTGGCCTGCAAGCGCAGGCTCTCCACGAACTGGCACTCTGCCACTGGGTGGGGGGAGTGCATGTGGTGAGGCATTGCCAGCAGGGAGCTGCTGCCAGAGCGCTGAGTGAGAGGAAGCTGAGATTGCAAGCTCTGTGGGGCAGGGACCCTCTTTCTGGTCATCTGTGCAGTGCCTAGCACAATGGGATCCTGCTCTGTGACCAGGGCTCTTATTGCAATGCAAGGAATTAATACATAGTTACAGTAATTAATAATTGTGTGGGAGGGGACTCGGCCTCACTGACGCCGCCAAATGCCTCTTCCCAGGCAGGGACCCTTTGGGATGAGTATCCTTGTTCTGCATTGGAGAGTGGGGCTGGAGCTGCGTGGAGGGCAGCAGAGGGGGGAGGCTTTTCTTCAAACCAAACTCTTATCTGGCACAGCTCTGACACAGACCCCCACTCATCCTCTGCCGACTGGGCACGACGTGCCCCTGCCAGACTACACACGACATTTGTATTACACTAACCAAGAGCGCAAGAATTCCTGCAGCTCAGCGAGGAGTGAGAAACGGCTGCCCCCCATGTCAACGACGCGGGAATGGCTGCCTCTCTCCATCAAGAGAGGTGCCACTTGGCTCTGGTGACGCTGTGCATTGACGACGCAAACGAGGGCCGGGCACAGCTCTGAGTACCAAACATCTGCCCTCTCTGCATACAGGCAGAGCGTGTAGAAGTGCAAAAGTGCAGGGAACAGAGACAAAAGGTATCACCGTTTCATAGCTTCCCCAGCTGGCAGGGCTCCCCTTCCTGAGGATGCTGACCGGTCTGCACGAGGATCTGGGTTTGGCTGTGCAAAGGGGGCCGTGGGGCAGGAGATGTGAGATGTAGGGGAGGTCACGTTTCTGACAGCACTTTCCCCCTTCTTCCTCCTTTCCAGCAGGAAGCCCTGCCGGACGAGATTGAAGTAGTGGAGGATCCTACAACCATGGTATGAAATGACACAGCATTGCCTCTCTCTTGTACACCTCTCCGCCCCCTTTCCTCCTGTCCCAGCACCACTGCTCCCACTCCCATAGGGTCTTCACTGGACATACATACACTTGACCCAGAAGGTCACGTCTTCTCAGGGCCCATTTTGGATTGGCTGGGCTGCAAGGGCAAAGTCGTCCAACCCCCTGAATGCAGGAAATGGGTCCTTTCCACGCTGGCCTCTGCTGAGAGCTGGTGACTACCCTGGCTTATAAATTCCAGACCTGGCACAAGACATGAGGTCACCGACCTTTCAGCTCTCTTTTGCTTTGCTTGTGCAGGGCACTGGCTCTGCCTCTCTTGTGCTGTGATATGCCATGAGAGGAAACCACCCTGAGAGTCTATTGTTGGGTTTGTGGCGTATGAGCAGCACATGAAGAGTTCCCCCAGTTGCTCCTAGACTCAGAGACTTTAAGGCCAGAATTGACTATCATGATCATCTAGTCTGATCTCCTGCATATTGCAGACCACAGAACCCCACCCACCCGCTCCTCTCACAGACCCCTAACCTCTGGCTGAGTTACTGACGTGCTCAAAGCATGGTTTAAAGCAGGGGTGGGCTCCGGGGTGGGGCCAGAGTTCAGGGTGCAGAAGGGGCTCTGGGCTGCGACAGAGGGGTGGGGTGCAGAGGGGGTGCAGGCTCCGGCTGGGGATGAAGGGTTTGGGGTGTAGGAGGGTACTTTGGGCTGGGACCAAGGGGTTCAGAGGGCGGGAGGGGGATCAGGGCTGGGGCAGGGGGTTGAGGCATGGGGAGAGGCTCAGGGGGTGCTGGCTCTGAGCAGTGCTTACCTCAAGCAGCTCCCAGAAGCAGCAGCATATCCCTTCTCTGGCTTCTGTGTGGAGGCGCAGCCAGGCAGCTCTGCTCGCTGCCCCGTCCCCAGGCACCGCCCCTGCAGCTCCCATTGGCCAGGAACCAATGGCCAATGGGAGCTTTGGGGGCGGCACTTGGGGAGAGGGCAGCATGCAGAGTGCAGCCCCTTGGCTGCCCCTATGTGTAGGAGCCGGAGGGGAGCAATGTTGCTGCTTCCAGGAGCCACATGGAGCGGCCCCCGACCCTGCTCCCCAGCTGGAGTGCCAGAGCAGGGCAAGCCCCAGACCCAGCTCCCCAGCGGGAGCTCGAGGACTAGATTAAAATGGCTGGTGGGCTGGATCCAGCCCACGGGCCGTAGTTTGCCCACTGGCGATCATAAGCACATAAGAACGGCCGTACTGGGTCAGACCAAAGGTCCATCTAGCCCAGTATCCTGTCTGCCGACAGCGGCCAATGCCAGGTGCCCCAGAGGGAGTGAATCTAACAGGCAATGATCAAGTGATCTCTCTCCTGCCATCCATCTCCACCCTCTGACAAACAGAGGCTAGGGACACCATTCCTTACCCATCCTGGCTAATAGCCATTAATGGACTTAACCTCCATGAATTTATCCAGTTCTCTTTTAAACCCGTTATAGTCCTAGCCTTCACAACCTCCTCAGGCAAGGAGTTCCACAAGTTGACTGTGCGCTGTGTGAAGAAGAACTGCCTTTTATTTGTTTTAAACCTGCTGCCCATTCATTTCATTTGGTGGCACCTAGTTCTTGTATTATGGGAACAAATAAATAACTTTTCCTTATTCACTTTCTCCACATCGCTCATGATTTTATAGACCTCTATCATATCCCCCCGTAGTCTCCTCTTTCAGATAGACCCTGAGCACGTGGGCAAGACCCAGCCGCCAGACACCTGGGAAAGAATTCTCTGTAGTCACTCAGAGCCCTCCCCATCTAGTGTCCCATCCCCAGCCGTAAATCATCTGTCCAGGCTTCGGCCTTGGTGTGGAACCCCTCCCACCCTCTGTCAGTGGGACCTGCTAAATGGCACGTGGTCCGATTTCCCAGTGAGCTCAGCACCCAGAACTGCAAATCTGGTCACTCCCTGAGTTTTCGTGCTAATTCTGGCCATAGTGACCATGCGCTGTATCCCATTGGCCAATCACAATACAGCTACGGCTGAGCTGATCTCCTGTCTTCCAGGAGCCTGTCGGAGTCAATCCCGTCCAGGTGGAGGTGGGGGAGTTCGAGGAGCCCACCGAGGATGTGGAGGAGATCGTCGCTGAGAGTAAGTGACTCCCCGCCTGCCCACTCCCCACCCTGCTCTGCAGCATCCCAGCCCAGGGATCAGAGACATCTGCCCCTTCCTCCTGATGGGGGATTGGGCTCAGATCCAGCTTTGCTTTCCCGCCCTCTTTCAGATCCCTGCCAGAACCATCACTGCAAGCACGGCAAAATCTGTGAGGTGGACGACAACAACACCCCTATGTGTGTGTGCCAAGACCCCTCCACCTGCCCACCCAGCGTTGGCCTGTTCGAGAAGGTGAGCAGAGAAATGAAGCGCTATTAAGGAGGACAAGGGTGGGGGAAGCCGAGCTGCTGCCATGGTGACCAGTCCGCGGCCCTGAATGGCTTAGGAGACTGAGCATAGGAAATGGAGTTGTCCCCCTGGGTCCCAGGTTTGAATCTGGCCCCGGTCAGTAATCCCCAGTCTGGTGGCCCATCTGAAATAAGTTCGTTGCCTCACTCTCGTTCCTGTAGGGAAGTCGTCAGAGCAAGAGTTTGCCAGGCTGACTCGCCGGGAGCCTCTCTAATGTTCTGTTCCCCTTCCCCACAGGTGTGTGGCACTGACAACAAGACCTATGACTCCTCCTGCCACTTCTTTGCCACCAAGTGCACCCTGGAGGGCACCAAGAAGGGACACAAGCTCCACCTGGACTACATCGGGCCCTGCAAATGTGAGTTTGCACCGGCAAGGAGGCAAACCGGCCCCCGCATAGCTCCTACCAGGTGTCTACGACACATCTACCCGCTGCTCAGCAACCAGTTATCTCCACTGTCTGGCTTGCAACCCTGCAGCTCGTCCATGGTGCTGGAGTATAGGCTCCCGGTGTCAGGCACACACAGGCCAGGGATCAGCTGCCGCCTTCTAATCAAATCCTGAAAGGGCAAAGGGGCTGCAGGAAAGACCCTTCCCCGTCCCACCACTAGAACCCATGAGCTGGGAGAGGAGGTAACCATTTAAGGGGAGGGGTCCCGCCGTCAGGGCTGATGGGGGCCAATCATCTGTTCGTGCCAGGGGTTCCTGATCCTGCCTTTTAATGAGATAGCACAGGCCCTGTCCCCTAGGGCCCTGATGGGGCTTGCCCCACTGAATGGGCTGCGGTCAGGAAGCTCTCCCCAGTTCTCAGTGTAAAAGCAGACAGGGGAACGTACGTTCCTGCAGCGTTTCCTGATGCTAAATGGGTACCCGCGTCCAGCTCCACCACCCTGACAGCCTAGCCATCAGCACCTTCTCTGCCCAGTACTGTCTGGCTGCTCCTGCAGGAGAGTTAAGGAGAGCGTGCTGGGACCCTCAGCCCCCCCGGGTACCCGCCCTGGACCCAGGTAGGATTCCGCCAGCCTGTGGCCCCATGGCGCAGCACCAGCCAGGCTGGGGATGTGACCAGGACTCTGCTACTCATTTCTGAAGCAGCAATAAGTGTCGTTGGACTGGGCCCCCTGCCTCTGCCCAGCACAGGTACAAGAGCTTGAGCTGGCGCCAGTGTTCCTCCCAGGGAAACGGCCAGAATTTGGCCTTAAGGGTGGTGCTTTTTCCTACGGCTGATCTATCCTTGGAAAGGCCACTGGGATCAATCATGGGCAGCACCGTGTCTCCCCAGCCTCTGATCTCAGAAGCCCGTGCAACAGGCGCTGACAACAGCGCGACGTGCCCTGCAGGCTGGTGCTCTCCATTTGGTCCCACCCACTGTCCAAGCCTGGCCCGTGACCGGCCCACGTACCCAGACCCCACCACCAGTGCAGCCAGCCCTAGGGACTATGTAATGCAAAGGGAAGGCAGCCTGCAGACTCACTGGAGCTGCCAGGGCAGAGGGAATTGCAATCACTAGACAAGCCCCACTGCTAAGCGTTTTGCTGGCTCAGCACTTCTGGAACACGGGCGGCCTGACAGGAGCAGATTGTTTCATCCTGGAATGCCCATTTCAGATGCAAAGCCAGGATCTGTCCAGACCTGCCCTGCCCACCTCTCCCGAGCAACCCCCTGCATAATAGCCTTATTGTGGTCAGGGTGTCTCAGCGCTAGACAGCAAATAGCAGAGCACAGGAGGCCGCTCAGGAGTATGATTCAGCAGAGAACTCCAGGTGACAATGAGGCCTCTGTATTTTATCCAGTGCTTCTCTCTTAAGCCGTGTGCTGCTGGATTTCTTGCAGCTGGTGTTATTCAGGGGGCAGGGGTGGGAAGGCTTGTAGACAGCTGCTCATCACACACTGCTCCATACAGAGACCCTTCACGTACAGGCCTGTATCGGAAAGCACCTTGATTTGCATTTGCTGGGGTTTCTAGGAGCAGCACCAGCCACCTGCTGATAGTGGGAGTTTCAAAGTGAGGATCTGGTGCCCAGAGAACCAGCAGCCCACATGGGCTGCGTGTAGGGACCTGCCGTTTTGCACAGGAGCCAGGTGCTAAACTCACGGGCATTTAAGGACACTGGAAACCACCTAGGGCCATTGACACCTGATGGAGGGATGCTGAATCTCTTTAGCAACAAACCCAGATGTCAGATGATCAATCCTCTACATTTATCTGCATGTTCTTTAGCCATAAGGGACCACTGCAGGAGAATGGAATCTGTACGCCGTCAGATTTTCATCTGCTCCTGCTGCTCATTCCCTACTCGATCATCCTTAATCCTCTGTGGGCGACAGAATAAATTCCACAGCAATCAGTTGGCAGGGAACAGACCAAGGGTTTGGACTGCGGGTGCGAAATAAGTGGCAGGAGCTGGCAGACCCCTCAAGCAGGAGAAGACATTCAGGAAGACATCCCTGGTAGCAGGGGGCTGATCAAGAAGAACTGTAGAATTGTTTTTAAATATAAAGAGTTTTCCTACCACCTCTCCCATTCCTCCCCGGCCCAGGTGTCTGCAGCTTGCCAATAAATCGGTGGTTTGCTCTTTCCAAAACAAGCTTGGTCAACACAGCGGCTGGCATGTTTTGCTTCCCTCAGTGTCCTTGTCCCCTGCAGGCAGCAGACTCCCTCACAGCATCTCATAGTAGCGGCAGTAGAAAGCTCCAGTGAATAAACCAAAGCCCCAGGCAACTTTTCTGGTGGCAGGATGGGAAGCAAGGGGGGAAGGGATGGGGTTTAGCTGCAAACAGAATGCAGGCTCACGCTAGCTTGACCGTGGGAGGCACAGAGCCACCAGGTTTATGGATTCCTAAGTTAAGGCCAGAGGGGACTGCTATGGGCATCTAGTCTGACCTCCTGCAATAGGATTTTCCCCTGGTGGTTTTTGCACAGAGCCCAGAGATTCGTGGTGGAATTAGAGGAGACTTCCCCTTCTGCCCCCACGGCTGGATCATTCATGGGCTCAATGGAAGGTTTGGTCCCAGCAGCCCCGAGGGAGGTGGGATGTGCCCAAGACAGCGGTGCTGCTCCAGGGGGAAGAAATTCAACCACGAACCCAGCAGCAAAACACCCGGGTCCATAAACTGTAACAGGCCGCAGCAAACAGCAGAGCCGAGGTGAAGCCCCTCCCAGCGGCTCACGGGCAGAGGAGGCGACGTTTTGTCTTGAATGGGCGTCCTGCTCCAAGAGGCAGGGTGGGAGCAGCTCTGCTCCGTGCACCGATGCCGACCGCAGCCGAGGGAAGGTGACGGTCCCACTCGGGAAGCTGGGCAGGGCTCCACAGGGGAGAGGCCCGGGCCGGGCACCGCGCTGATGGCTCTGTGCTTGGGTTCCAGACATTCCTCCCTGCCTGGACACAGAGCTGACCGAGTTCCCCCTGCGCATGCGCGACTGGCTCAAGAACGTGCTGGTCACCCTGTATGAGCGGGACGAGGACAACAACCTGCTGACGGAGAAGCAGAAGCTCAAGGTGAGTGGACATGTGGGGAGCCCGCCCCGGTGCCCGCGGTGACCCAATCCCGTGTGCCCTGGTGCCTGCAGGGAGCCCCGCTCTGCGCACACACAGCCCAGGTCTGCACACGCTAGTGTCAAGGTGGATTCCAGCCAGCACACGCTGGTGAACCCCTGAATCCCAGCTTAACTGCAGGCTGGTGGATGCACACAAAGCCCACCCTAGTGAGCAATTCAAAACCCCTCCCACCCATTCACACACGCACTAGTAATTCTCTTGCTCGTTAGCACTCCGTCTTCCTAGAGCAACCCCCTGCCCGGCCAGCCTCTTTGTCCCCCTCTGACAGTGACCACCCCCCCAGCGGCTCTGTCCAGGAGGCAGGCTCCCAGCCGCAGCCACCAGGCAGCTTCACAAGGTCTCTGCTTTAACAGGTGAAGAAGATCCATGAGAACGAGAAGCGCCTGGAAGCCGGCGAGCACACGGTGGAGCTGCTGGCCCGGGACTTCGAGAAGAACTACAACATGTACATCTTCCCCGTGCACTGGCAATTCGGCCAGCTGGACCAGCATCCCATTGATGGGTACGGAACTCCCCTCCCAGCCGGGGCCAGGGGTCAATTCCCTGGCCTTTCTCTGCCGGCTTGCTGGGCTCGCACCCAGATCAGGTCACAAGTGCAATGAGTTTCTCGGTTTTATCCCAGCCCCTGAGCGTCTGTGCACATCCCAGACCCACGGCACATGGGTGCAGGTGTTTTGTGCTCCAGAGGAGCCCAGGAGTGGGAAGGACAGGGGTAGGTTAGGGTTGCAGTGAAGTAGCCAAGCCGGGCCATGGGGCTCAGGACTGGCCTGGTTGAGGTATTCAAGGCTCAATTAGCAGAGCTTTGCCGGGGAGAGGCCTGGCTCAGATCCAGATGGCGATGGATCACAGCTCGGGCAGGCTAGCAGGAAGGAACGGGCTGTGCAAGGAAAAGGATGCCAAGCCCTGCTGTGAAGATGAGGATGACAAGGCTCTATAAATACATGGAGCAGAGGGGGAGCTTTGTTAGCCAGTATTAACCCTCTGAGCTCCTTGCTCCATGTCTGCCTTTACTGTGCCCCGGCATGCTGGGCTGTGACAGGAGAAACACCCGTGTCTCTGAGTTGCTGTCGGGACAGCGCTGGACGGCTCAGGTGGCCAGCGAGTGCTCGAGGGAACCAGGTCCCCGAACACCGGCTGGGCGGGTTCCAAGGGGAGGCATTGCTCTTAGCCAGACCCCAAGGAGGAGACGGGGAGTGAGCCGCATGAGCCACTGCCCAGCGCAGACTGACGCCAATGGAAGGACTCTCGTGAACTCCATTGGGCCCTGGAGCGGGTCCAGAGGGCGTTCTCGGGTGGGAGGACATGAAGAGGAGCCCAGGGGAGGACAGGGAATGTGGGAAGAGGGAGAAGCAGTCTGAGCAGAGACAGCAGCCCCGTGGGATGCCCCTGTGAAGACTGCTCGCCCCCTTCCACTCACCCCTCCCCAGCAGTCCCACTGTGCCAGCAGCCACACACAGGGACGGGCGGGGGGGGCAGCGACGCTCCCCACCCCATCAGCAGAGAGAGGCCGTGGTGCATTGTTGGGGGGAATCTGGGCTGGGCTCAGACCATCTCGGCTCTCCTGGCAGGTACCTGTCCCACACCGAGCTGGCCCCACTCCGAGCGCCTCTCATCCCCATGGAGCACTGCACCACCCGCTTCTTCGAAGAGTGCGACCTGGACAACGACAAGTACATCGCCCTGGAGGAATGGGGCAGCTGCTTCGGCATCAAGGAGAGTAAGTAGCGGCTAGCTGGGGACAGCAGAGGAAGGGGCGGGCAGGACGCAGGGAAGAGTGGGACCGGTCCGAAGACAGCTCGCTGCGATCCCAGCTGGCCAAGGGCTAAAGAGGAAGCAGCAGCAAAGGCAGGGGGAGATTTGTGCACCATTAACTAAGTCTGGTGAGGGGCGTCCTTTCCCTGTCTGCCCGGAAAGCGGCGGGCACCCTTTGGGCACTAAATAAATAACAGCAGGCATAGAATGAATGCCTCTGCTTGTCAAAAAACACTCTCTACACAGGGTGACCTCTGCCCCGGCTGCAAACAGGGCTGGGTATCCTAGGAGCTTAGGCAATGGGGACAGGAAAAAAAAAATCTATTGGTTCCTCCGTGGTGGGATTTTCAAAAGGGCTCAGCGTTGGCCCAGCTCTGCCTCTTCTGGAGTCAGTGTCAGGGCTTTTGTCTAGACGCGGCCCCGCCGTTTGGACGACAGGGGAGGGAACCGCAGCCCACAGTAGTGCGCTGCATCGTAACTGCCCCGTGTGAACGCTGCGGATGTGAACTGAGGGATCTAGTTCGTATTACCGCTCGTCCTATTTAATAAGGACGGCGTGTCTCTCCTGAACCGCGCAGGATTCATTAGGCTGATGATGCCCGGCACAATGAACTCCCATGGCTTCAATGTAAGCTTTAAAGGGAGTGGGGTAATTCGTTCCTAACCGAGGCCTTGTTTATTATGATTTAACATTTCTACTGTGGTAGCACCTCAAGGCCGAGCCCAGTTGTGCAAGGTGCTGTACAAATACATAGCAAATAACAGGCCCCAAAGAATGCGTGTGCGAGTGAAGACTATCAGATTAGGTGGCAGTGCTTCGGAGGCAACAAACACGACCGTTGCTATTTCAGAGAGCGCCTGAGTGACCACCCCTTAACCTTGCCTAGAGGTCATTATTGCTGAGTGACTATCTGCCTGTGGGAGTCATTGCTTTGCTTAGCCCACACCCAACAGATCACTGCCTCCCCCACAAAAACAAACGGGTGTGGAATGACTCTCCCAATTGGGTCATCTGCAGTGGAGTCAGAACCTGGGAATCCCTGGGAACCTGGGGGTCTCAAAGGAGGGGGCTTCTACCACAGGAGCTAAAGGACCCATCCTGGGAACTCACAGCACAGGACTCACAGCTCCGGAGGAGAAGGATGCTAAAGTGGCTTTACATTAAGCATGGGCTATATCAGAGGTGGGCAAACTACGGCCCACGGGCCACATCCGGCCCACGGGGCCCTTCTGCCCAGCCCCTGAGCTCCTGACCTGGGACGCTAGCCCCCAGTCCCCCCTCTCCCCCCGCTATCCCCCCTCCTCCTCAGCCTCAGCTCGCCCCGCTGCCGGTGCAATGCTCTGGGCGGCGGGGCTGCGAGCTCCTGGTGCTCTGGGTGGCGCAGCTGTAGTAGGGTGACCAGACAGCAAGTGTGAAAAATCGGGCCGGGGGTAGGGGGTAATAGGAGCCTATATAAGAAAAAGACCCAGAAATCGGGACTGTCCCTATAAAATCAGGACATCTGGTCACTCTAGGCTGTAGCATCGCCAGCCACCGGTGCTCCAGGCAGCGCAGTCAGGGGGCAGGGGGCAGGGAGCTTGGATGGGGCAGGAGTCCCGGGGGGGCCATCAGGGGGTGAGAAGCAGAAGGGGGTCAGATAGGGAGCGGGGGCCAGGCCACACCTGGCTGTTTGGGGAGGCACAGCCTCCCCTAACCGGCCCTCCATACAATTTTGGAAACCGGATGCAGCCCTCAGGCCAAAAAGTTTGCCCACCCCTGTGCTATCTGTGATCCCTCCCCCAACACGCCCCTTCCATGACCAGCTCTGCCCCCCGTCACACCTGTGCCAGAGCTTGCAAAGGGGATCTGGCACAATGCCTGTGCTGGGGGACTCTTCCTCCTCCTGCCTTCCCAGCCGCTTTATCCAACATGAAAGGAGTCAGAAGCGGGGTGAGTCTGGTAGCTTGAAGGCAGTAGCAGTCATTAACGTCTCTGTGCGATGTAACCACTAGAGGGGGACAAAGACCCACACGGCATTAGCCTGGGTTACATATAGCACAGTCTGAATGTTAGTGAAGACTTGCGTTAACGTCTTCTCTCTTTCCTTTTGCAGAGGACATTGACAAGGACCTCGTGATCTAAGCCAGCAGCTTCCTTCTCTGTTGCCTCCTCTTTTTTTTACCTCCTGTTTCCTTTTATTTTAAAACCTTTTTTGTTTTGTTTTTTCCCCTGGGGACAAGGTGCTAATATAGATCTAAACGTATATTAACGGTGCTAAAAGAGACAACAACTTATTGTTAGTAGCCTAATGAATACCACTAGAATACTCTGCTCACTCATCCATTTCGGTGTATTCTTCTCTGCTCTCTGATTCGACAACAACATTACAATAACCAACCCTGTTCCTGTGCTAAATAGCTACTCCCTCTTCTTATCCGCTCTTGATTTTTTTTTCAAACTCCTTACTAACATGTTCTTCAGATCTTTCAATGTAGAGCAAAGCCATCCCAGAGGATTAACTCCCTGATTTTCAGACAGCAAGTGAGGGAAGATGTATCCAGAGGACGTTAGAAGATTGGGCTTTCCAAAGTTTAGCGGAGCAATTGGTGGTGAAAGTTTGGGGTGCTGGATTTTAGTTCCTGTTAGGGAGGATGGAGAAGGGAGTGGGATAGACACTGAAGATCCAGAATGGCAAAATTTAAATTCCCAGGGCTTGAATTTATGAATAATTGGGCATAAATAGTTTTTTAAAAACGCACAAATTAAAAACAACCCATCATGTAAAATCCCCTCTAAAAATAAAGGTTTGAAAATGCTACATGCTTTATTATTACTCAGTGATTGTATTGTTCTTGTGTTTTCCATGCTTTAAAGTTAGCTTTTGGTGCTGACGTGTTTGGTGGTGGTATTTTTATTTGATCTTGCTGTTGTGATTCCGCTGGAGCCAAGACATTACACGTCCCCCTATGTCACTTCCCATCACTGCCTCTGGCACTCTTAAATTCCAGCCCTGCTCCACCAGGGAAGCTCTGTTTGATGTGGAGGTGACGCTCCTGCTCAGAAAGAGGCATGTGACATAGACAAGCGCCTGGTTGCTTTTTTTTTTGAAGCTGTTGTGGTGTTTTGATTTTGTTTTGTTTTAGTTGGGGTTTTTTATGGAGCAGGTCCCAGACAGACTCACAGGAGATGGTTAGATCTCGCAGGCTGAGAACTCTTTTTACCTCTGAATGTTCCCCGGTGCCTTTTATTATTAAATTCTTGCCACAGTGTGAGCAATCTGACGAGTCTCTCGTAATAAAAGATAATTATTTGAAACCGTGACACTAAACGACCTGACACTGTTTCCGGTCTCCCTGTCTGTTTCTTGTCATCCTCATTTGGAGGTCAAAGCTGAGTGCCCAGGTCAACATGCCAGGTGCCATTTGAAAGCTAATTCCCCCATGAAATGCAGTCACAAACCTTGGACCTTAACATTCCCGCTGCACTATGAATCTCATTGAATAACACTATGTTCCTGGAACAAAGAAACCATTTCCCTACAGAATAGGTAGAATTTTAAAGAGCCCTGACTGTGGGTCACACCTTTGGCTGGGCCCTAATCGCAGTGCAATGAGTCAATGGGTCTCCTCACCTGCTTAAAGCATTTTGCTGAATCAGAGCCCGAGTGCTCGGCATGTGCCAGAATCAGTCCCCTTCCCTGTGTGATTTGGGCATTCTGAATGCATGAACATCTAAGGTGGGCTTCCCTGGCCTCTTGAGCGTTGGAAAGTTGTGTTGCTCTTTGTTATTCAAAGGTTATTTGCCGTAGATTTGGAATCAGGTCTCAGTTTAGACATCTGTGACCCGATGTCACAAAGTATTAATGATCTCCATTAGTACTACTGCTCCCCAGGGGTTCGCGACGACTGAGCTCTATTAGAGTACCGCGATCACCAGAGTGTTATCTCCAGAGAGAGATTAATGTTGACATTTGTTAGGATTCTATGAAGGAACACGGATCAACCCAGTTAACAGAATTAATTACCGATAATTTCTCAATTGTAAGCAATTTATTCCAAAACCCCTCCTCCACCCGCCCATTCTTCCTCCTTGGGAGTCAGGATCTTCTGCATTTCTTTCTTTTACAAAGCCCTCTTGCCCGTGCTAATCTGAGTCAACTCTGCCACATCCTTTATCTAGAGCAGGGACCAGCTGATACTGTGGGATTAAACTAGTTCTCTCTCACCCCCAAAAAAACACACCTGGGTTTCACGAACCCCGCCACCACACACACACACACACACACACACACACACGAGTTGAATTCAAGAGTCCCTGTGAATTCTATTTTCTTGTGGACATGTCGTTGGTCTTGTGCTGGTTTGTCATTGGAGGGCTTATTTTGAGGGGTGGGCTGGATGGCTGGCAATACATCTTGTTGGTTTTAGTGGTTGGGTTCCCCCTCCCCCTGCCCTTTATAAATTATTTTTTAGAACAAGAGACCAATGAAGACTTTGATTTGAAATGTTTTAACTGAGAGTGACCTAAGCCAAGTTCTTCTCACGAGATCAGTGATTCTGGGTGTCTTTCTATTTTGGATGCCTGGCTCAAGACTGTCAAGGGACCTGATTTTCAGGGGAAAGGTACGTGGGAGTCAAAGCCACTCACCTCTCTTGAAAATCTTGGCTGTGGACTTTGCCAATCAATGCAACAAAACAAAACAAAACACAGAAGGTCAAATTCTGGCCCCTACCAAACACAATGGTTGAATTGGTTGATGGAAGTAAGACAAAAGTGATGCTATCGCTTTGTCTAGTGCTGTGTGTATTGTCCACAGAGAGGACGCATGTGCAGAGAACTGGTAGGAACTAGGAAATCCCTGACACTATTTACCAGTAAGGGCTCATTCAATTAGTACTTAGATTATCTATGCAAGATTGACAGAAGTAAAGGAAATTTACAACATAATCACTTCTGTGCTACCTGGACAGCTGCAGAGTGGACCAGCAATAGATGTCCCATGGGAATACAGCTAGGCAGTAGCTGTATTAAAGATCATGCTTACATTTTTAGGGCTGATACATACTGTACTGTATCTAGCGGCAGGATAAGATCTAGGTAATCCTAAAGTAAATACATCGCACCGCCCCACCATAGGCACACACATAGTATCCTTGCTATCATTTTCCTGATAACATGGACAGATGCACATGTGAGCAGATCTGAACTTAAATGTGAGCACGTGTTTGCTAAATAAATACAAGCAAACCTTCCTTCCAGACCGGGGTCCCGATCTAGTTTCAGTCACAAATTAAAATAGTCCGACTCTCAGCCTAATCCAAAGCACAGCAGAGAGCAAGATGATGGACACTCACTGCCCGGGAAGGCAAGAGACATGCAGGTCAGGACAGAGGTGCCCTGGTAAAGCTGCATATGTGTGTGTGAAACTTGCACAGAACCTACCTGGTCGCAGCTCTAAGCCCCTCACCTTTATGAGCCCTCAAATTCACAGAGCGCGGTTATAAAAATAAACACGGACGCGTGTGTCAGCCAAAAATATCTGAGTCGTTGAGTGGTAGCTGGGGACTCCGTTGGCCTGGGTAAACCATTACATCACCCACAGTTAGTCAGGAGAGAAAGCTGCCGGAGCTCCCTTCCTTCCGACTACAGAAAGCTGCCCTGAAATGTTCTGCACACACGCTGGCTGCACCAGCCGGTGTCTCTCAGGACGGGCAGCGTTTTTTAGGGCTATGCCATCCAAGCAGGGTGGTTCGCTGAGACTGGAGCACCCATCACTGCAAATGGCCAAGGATTTTTTAAAAAAGGAACCAACCCTCCAGGCTTTCAGCTCAAAGCTTTGAGAGATCTTCTCCATACCCAGCCACGTGCCTGGGGTACCATGCAAGGTAGGGACGGGGGAAAAGAGCCATAACCCCGGGCTAATGTTTTCCCCACTGGATTACAGTTGTAGTCTTCTAGAGCAGACGTGCCTGCAGGCAGCAGTCACACATTGTGGGGTGTGACTGGGAAAGTTTGCATGAGTTGAGTGGCTCCAAGGGACAGGGACACCGTCGACGCAGTTAAGCCAAAAATGTTACTTTCTTCAGAAAGCCCCGACAGCATCCCTGGATAACACTTAGCACTGTGCATTTCTGCAGCGCCTTCCCTCGGAGGATCTCAAAGCACCTTGAAAAGATGATTGAATTTAGGTTCACAATGTGCCGGTAGGGTCCTTTCCACCATGGAGCAAATGAGACCCAGTGAGGTTCCATGACGTACAGAGGCAGGGCTAGAAAACGTGCAGTGCTCCATTCGCAGTTAAGTTCCATAACCATCGGACCATCTGCCCTCCCTCTCTGGCAATTCTGGGAGCTAAATAAGTCAAGAGCCAGAATCCATCTGAGCAGGACATGGAAAATCAGCCCTAGGAGGGAAAGAACAAGAATCAGATGGGAACAGAGCCACGATGGGAGAATTCAGGTGGGAACAGCCACAGTCAATCCCGCATCAGGGGAGCAACCCTCAAAACCTGCCCTGAATAAAACAATGCAGGGTTCGCTAGAACCCACCTGCCCCTTGCCTGGGGTGATATACCGAGCTGGCTTTGCATGCAGCGAGCTCCTGGTTCTCATGCTTAGAACTCCCAACAGCATTTCCATCTTTGGCAATGACCCACAAGGAGATGTGTGAAGTGGGGAGGAGGTGTGTTCGTTTCTTGGGGACTGATGGCTTGGAGACCCATTGGTTCATCTAGTTTGTCCCCAGGTACTTTACAGGCTGTCAAAGGACATCAGTGGCAGGCTCCTGGATTGCTGCCAATCCTGAATTAAGAAAGAAAATTCCCAAATTTCCTTTGGCAGGCTGCATCTACGATGCCATAGGAAGCTCCCAAGGCAACTGGCAACATCTGTCATTTGAAGGGGCAAGAATACCCGAGCTATGAGTGTAATAAATAAAATAATAATAATCTCTCCCTTTTATAGAGCGTGTCTCATCGGTAGATCTCACAGCAAGGAGTGCGGTATTATCCCTCTTACACAGATGGGAAACTGAGGCACAGAGAAACCCAGCCCGCCCATGGCAAGCTGCGAATAGAGCACAGGTCTCCTGCATGCCAGACCAGTGCTCTCGCCGCTTAGCTATACTAACTCCATGAGCAACTACGTGTCGCTGGCTTCCACATCGTTAAGAGCCCCTACCCTCCCTACAGCTTGCTGTTTTCATTTGCCACGTCTGGATGAGGCACCTTCTGTGTCCCGGCATACTGAGATGGTACGACTGGTCCAAGATTCCTTTGGGGGAGTAGCCTCCACCCCGTTCCCCACAGGGCTCGGCCAGCAGATCAAGTTCCAGCCAACTCCAACAGCCTGCAAAGATGTACAAAATCAGTAGGGATAACAAAGCTCCAGCCCCCCCTCCCCCCCAGCAGCTGGGAACCAGGCCGCCCTCTCACTCACTATCCTGGAGCAATATTTGCCAGGGCTCTGGGTACAGGACAAACAGCGAGATGGACGGATGACAGCACAGAGTGATTGCACTGAGAACCTGCTTTCCAGTCACTCCCTCGCAGCCAGAAAAGCCAGGCCTGGAGCAACAGCCAGAACAAGGGGAGAATTCCTTCCAAGGGAGCGCTGTTTGCTTGATCCAGCGCAGCCAATAACAAGAACCCACACACTAGCCATTCAAGGGAAAGCTTTCAAGCGCTGAGATGGATGTGAGGCCGCCCCGCTTGCTTTGACCCAAGGCACCGGATGGGCTGGGAAGCTAGAGAGCTCCACCTCGTGGGTTTTCCATGAGAACTGTCGAGTTTTCCACTGCCAGGGGCAGGGGCGGCCTGCCTAGGCCTGTATGCAGTGGTGGTGTAGCTGTGTTGGCAAGGGCTGTGCATTTCGGTCTGCACATCAGTCACTGGAATCAGCCCTTCTCTGACAGTAGCAATGCCTGCATGACATTGGCCTAATATGACACAAAGGGATCAAATTCAGACGTGGTGTAAGCAGGTACAGCTGCACTGGTTTCAACAGCCTTGTAATCGCTTTACATCAGATCTGAATTTGGTCTGAACACTAACGCAAGAATCCCAGCAGGCTATATCAGGGCAAAAGACCTGTGAACTTAATTACCATTATGGCATTATAGTCAATGCCATAGTCCAAGTAACATTGGGACTTTCATTATAACCCCCTAGTTTTCAATTGCTTACAACTTTCAGAAAAAAGTCGCCTTTATGGTTGGCCTTGCTCCAAAGATGATTCTTGATTTTTTTTCCAGACAGGCGAGGGTTTACAAGAATATTATTTTTCTTATTATAATGAAAACAAAGCCTTTTGTAGATGCACAAAAAGAAAACAATGGCTGAACTTTATAAGCTGGAATAAAATACAAAAACAACTGATATTCACATCTGGGAAAAGTCAGTTTGGCACATATGCAGCATGAAATTTTCTCTGACATCAAAGTTATGTTACTAGTTACAGGAAAATATATTAACACACACAGGTTGTCCATAGTTGCACTGGGGCAGTTTTGAGTTGCTATTTCATTGGAAATGACCATAACTGCATAAGATTTTTACTAGGTACCTTTGGAATTAGGACGAACTAAATACAAAGATTAAAACACTAATCTCCTCTTTTTCTTTTTCCTTTATAAAACAGGGAAATTAAGGACAAATCTGATGTGAATGCAACACTAAGTTTACATTTTAAACCATCAAAATTCAGGCAATGCAAAAGTTAAGGAGCCTTGACCACCACTGTTACTGCAATTTTATGCTAACACAACTCCATTGACTTCAAGATCCAAGATTCTCTGGTGTGATTTAAAAATCAGTTGAGTTAAACCAATGGCAAAGGATATTGTGGACACCCTTAAGCTGATATAAACCTGGCTTACATCAATTTATCTTAAAACAAGTCTACATAGGAAAGTCACACCAGTTTAACGTAATGTGTCCTTTTAAATGCATTTAAGTAAGCCTGGTTCAAAAGGCTGTGTGGACACTTATTTTGGTTTAAACCAGGCTGATTTTGGTTAGGAACAAATTTAAACAACCAAAACAAGCCACACCTTGAACAGAAATAAGTGTCCATATTGGGTTTTGCATCAGTGAAAAAAATGATTTGCGTTTACCCAGGACAACTTCTGTGTGTCGAGAAGACTTCAGAGTAACCTTAACTGATACACAAGTGGAGGAGCTGGCCATAATGTGTAAGTCATCTTAGCTCAATTGAAGTCAATGGAGCTGTGACAATTCAGATCAGCTGAGGATCTGGTCCTTCATGTATGGGGCCAAATTCTGCTGTCAGCAACACTGACGTAAATCTGGAGTAAACCTCACTGCTATCATGCGCTGAGCACTTCAGATCTCTGAGGGAGGGGGAAAGGCAGATGGTCCTTAAGGGAACAACGAATAAGAATAAAATCTATGGTGGGTTTTGATCAAGGTCCATGTGCAGTACCATGATGAAGCTAGGGCCTCGGCTGATAGAACAGAGACGCAGGAGCATTGCCCATACACAATCTGTCAAATAAGTAAAACATTAAGCAAAGCGGCCACTTTGTTAGGATCCCAGAAGATCCAGGAGAGCAACAAGGGAACAGAGGAAACATGCACAGGTTCAGTCATGCTGGGTGAACCGAACTATCACTCAGGAGCGGTGGAGCCACCAGGTGTCAGTAGACAGCAAGGAATGAGTGTCTGGCTGCGGCAGAGAGAAAGCAAGCACTGGAAGGCCCATCCTCCGGCTGGCACCAGACTATGATACCTGCTATCGGGCTGGGTCCTGATAACTGTGTCAGGACATGATCAATAAGCCTCGGGAGACAGACCTAAAGCAGGGTAAAGAGCTGCACCCAGAATGCACTGCAGGACATTCCCCGGGCTGTAACTATGGGGTCTTGAGAAGCATGGTGCTTAATATCACATCTGATAGCGAGGAGGAGGGCAGGAAGTGTGGCAATAGATTTCTCCTACCTCCGGCCCAAAGGAAGGCAAACCATGTCACCTTGTAGGTCCCCAGAAGCCCATCTGCTTGGTCTGTGCCTGTGACCCAGTGCATTGTGGGCCTGAACAGAGATCCAGTTCAGGTTCTTTTAGTCCCAGGAACCGTACCGAGACCGTGCAGAAACCCAGCTAGCTCTGGTTTCTCCTCTTCAATTTACATGAATGCACAGACCAGGGGCGTTCCAGCCCTGTCTGGCCCCAGCACGGGCTCTGTCATACAAACAGGGACCTTAGACGAGGAAAGGACTTGGGGGGTGGGGGGGAGAGTGGACAAGTGACCGATACTGATCGATTTTGCCCAAGGTGAGGGATTGTCCCTCCTAAACAGGGACATTTGCCATGTGGGCAGTTCTCTCTCTTGAGACTCGCTACAGCTAATTCCTGACTAGATTCTTTTCCCCACCTGGATCCCAAGGACCAAAATCTCCAGGTTAACACAGTAGAGTCCAGCCCAGGATTTTGGTGCCAGCTGCGTCGTTAGCAGATTTGGCTGACGATTTGTGCCCTGTTGCTCCTCTAGGGGTGCGTTGGGCCCTTTGGCATAAGGAGCAGCCTCCTTTCTGTCCTTTTTTTCCATAAAAATTTCCTTACCACGTGCTGCTTCATGGCCAGAACCGCAGAGAGCTGGGGAAGACACTGTTTTCACAAAGAAAATAAATCACCGGTAAAAACAAAACATGAAAGGAAGGAAGGAAGGAAGGAAAAAGATACAATATAAGCAAAAGAAACCTCAAAAACTATGCAGATAAGGAATCAAACCTGGGCTGTAGAAGGAAAACGTGTCAAGCAGCAATGAGGTGTCCCAGGGCTTAACTGATTGAAAGGGGCACAGAAAAGCAGCAGTGGAGAGGAAGAGCTGAGAGGCTGGAAGACGCAGCTGGTGAGTTGGTCGAGCTGGGACCCAGCTCCTGGGGAAGGCTTCAGAAAGGAGCAGCCTGAGCCCCCAGAGAGCACAGGCCCATGAAGAGGGGCCAGTGTGACCCCCCGACTCTAAGGGGGGTGATTAAGGAGTAGTCAGGGTCAGGGAGGACTGAAATCCTGTGCTTAGCTGGGGACATTTGAAGCCAGAGCTCAGAGAACAGGGCTGCCCGGGGGGGGGGGGGCAAGTGGGGCAATTTGCCCCAGGCCCTGCAGGGCCACCCCCACGAGAATATAGTATTCTATAGTATTGCAACTTTTTTTTATGGAAGGGGCCCCCGAGATTGCTTTGCCCCAGGCCCCCTTGAATCCTCTGGGCGGCCCTGGAGAAGAAAGACTGTGACTGAAGCCGCGAAAGAGCCAGAGCTCCGAAAAGAGGGGCTGTGTGCAGCGGGAGACGGGGGGAAGGAGCCTGTGTTTGAAACTCCTGTATGTTACTAAACTAGTCCCCAGGAAGGGATGTGATTCAGACCTCAGCAGATTTACTGAGGAGCTTCTGGGGGAAGGGAAACTGAGGTGGGTGCAGCAGAAACACTCCAGGCCAGAAGGGGGCACTGCAGAATAGTGGCCCCTGTGTTTGCGGGAGGTGCTGAGGGGACTCGCTGTAGGGACCTGGTCCAGTAGTTCGTTTTAAATAGATATAATTAATTTTTATTAATTATCCTCTGCCGCACCTGGACCCCATTGTGCTAGGCTCCGTATGGACACAGAACAACAGGCTGATTTACACGTCTTCCTGTGGGCTGTATGCCTCTAACCGTGCTTTGCACTTGTTGTAGCACCTTAGGATCTAAGGAGCTGGAAGAGCTTTACATGCAGTCCCTCCCGTGCTACGTGTGACATAGCGGTACTGGCAAAGGGAACCGTAACATATCCTGAATTACCCCCGGGTCCCTCTCACAGACCCCTAGCTCTATTGTAGCACACCAAATGCAAGGCAGGTGAATTTTAGAATAAAATGCTGTATTTATAGACCATGGCGCCTTTCATCCTAGGGCCGCAATCTTTCCCAAGCCTTCATTAACCCACCCAGCTCCCCTGTGAGGTAGGTAATTATTTAGCTCCATGTCATAGATAGGGAAATGGAGGTGCAAAGAGGTAAAATAACTTCTCCCTTGCAAGGGCTGCTACAAAGCCAGTGGAGGTTCCCCAGGTTAGAACCAGTGTGACAGAGCATCGGGTTTGGCCGAGACTTTCCATGACGCTTGGGAAGGTTACTAGCCTCAGATGACATTATTTATGTGCATTCTCCACATGTTTTCTTAATTGCATAGTCTCTCTAATTGATGTTTCAGTTGGACTCTGGAGAGTTCATGGGTCTCTTGTTATTTCTTGTCCAGATTTTCCCAACAGCTGATCGATCACTTTTTCTAGTGCCTGGATTTTAGATTCTGTTCTGCTGATGCCTACAGGAATGGAATTCTCCTTCCGAGAGCTAAATGCAACATCTCGAGACAAACAACGGCGGCTGCGTGTGACCTACACGAATAGAGTGGGGCGTTTTGTCCCCCTCTAGTGGTTGGTATGCATAAGGGCCTTATGCGGCCACTATTGCTCCTGGCTAATGAACTTATATCCAGATTCTAAAAGGGATTTAGGCACCTAACACCTATTGAATTCAATGGAAGCTAGAGGCCTAAATACCTTTGAGGATCTTGGCCCCAATGTTTTAGCTCAAGTGGTAGAGGCTCGTGCTTTTAGTATTGAAGGGTCAGGTTCAAACCTGGCTGACAGTCCGAGGGAGGTCAATTACAGTGACTCCTTATTCTGCTCTGAAAGGGGCAACTTCCTTTCTCTTTCCACCGGCTCAGAGCATGGGCTGGGCAGGGTCTTTTAAATTAGTAATGTTCTTCTGCACCCCTTCCCAGCCCTGTCCGTTGACTGATGCTTGACTGCTTGGTATCTGTGGCAGGAGGACCCCCAATCACGGGATAATCTGGAGCCTTTCAGCTCTGCACCTCCCTGGGGGTAAGGGGCCTGTTTCAGCGCATTGACCATAGTGCAGGCCCTGGAATTCACAGATTTACTCTTGCCTCGAAGCTGGCCTCCCAAAACACCATGGTACAAACAGAGTATAAAGAGCATACAGTAATACAGCCTCCCGAAAAGCGAACAGCGCAGTCGAGGGAGGAGAAACCTGCGTTCTGCCCCTCCGCTGCTTTTCTGCCTGACCACAAACAGGTCCTGTATCTGACATTCCACAACTGTCTCAGGGGCAAGATTAAAACAGCTGGACCCACACCATGCCCCAGCACAGCTCAGCCCAGCCCTTGCACATTGCCCAGATGAGCGGTCATGGGAGCAGCTACCAATATTCCACAGAATAAAACCCCGACTCTGATGCCTGCAGCAGGAGCAGATGCACCCAATACATCCTCTCTTAGGTATCGGAGTCAGAGCAGCTCCTCCCACTCAGCCTTTTACTCAGCTTTTCAGGCCGACCTGCAAGCCCGTGAATTGCAAGGGCTTCATTCCTTCGTTTTAGCACCGAGCACATTAAAAGCCCCTTTGCAATTGCTGCATTTTGCAAAATGAAACACATACCCTTGGTTGCACACTCGGCCTGAGCAACATCTACTCCAGTCTGAAAAGTTATGTGTTCTGGGCACTGGAATAGCAAAGCAAAGCGGACCCCATGGTGCACACATCTTAGGACCCAGAATACCCTGCCAGATGATACCTAGTACTGCTAGAATCTGAGCGCTAAGCTTGGGTTGTGCTCATGGTTGCACTGGGTCCTTTTCTGTGCAATCTGCAAGCAAGAACTATGGCTGGCTCTCCTGCTTTTAGCCGCTGGCCGTACCTTCAACATGTGTGGGCAAAAGCAGGCTGTTCGGTTGCAGGCAAAGGAGATGGTGCAGGTTCCATGTGGGAGGGAAGGAGCAGATGAACTGCAGGATAAGGCCATTGAGAGGAGCTGGGCAGGGCACAGTTTTCTGGCCTAGCCCCCTTCTAATAAATATTCATAAAAGAAAATCTGGGAGGAGCCAACAGTCCAGTAAGAAATCAATTCTAACAGGTGGGTAAGGGAACAACAGACATTGGGAGTGGGGGGAGCGGCTCGAGTAATTTCTCCTTCTAAAAGCTCATTCACAGGGAGCACCAGGTACGGCCAGCCACTGAGAGCCTGCAGAAAGTGACTGCAAGATGGAAGAAAACACCCTGGGTGTCCTTTGTACTGGGTCTCTTCTAAAACCGCTTCCTCTTGTTCTCTGTGAGATGTAACAGCAAACATTCTTTTCTCCTAAGGTTTGTGCCCTGCCGCTGTCAATCCATCACACACACCGAGCGCGCCAGGTTCCCCGACAAGTCTCCTCTTGTTTATTTACTTACACAGTGGCACATTCTCTCCCTCGCGCTCTCTGGTATTTCTCATGAACTCGTTTCACTCATTGGGTTTAATTGTGGCCTGGTGCAGCTCCCTTCACTCCCGTGGAGTTACCTCCCTGGCTGCTGTAACCCAGCACGAGATGCCTTCAGCTCTGTGCGCTGGACTCTCCTGCTGGCCAATGTGCAACGAAAGCCGCCCTGTGCCTGCTCCACGGAGGCCGTGAGGCTGCCATAGCGCCTGGCTCGTTAGCGTCAGGTGTAGTGACTTGGGTTTTTAGTGCAGGAGGGCCCCGGCTTACGCCCTGATAGTAACCATCACCTGTAACTCTTGCTCCACAAGTGCTGCTCCTGCTCACCCATCCGTTTTCCCTCCTTTAACTCTCTCGCTCGCCCTCTTTCCTGCTCTTTTTTCCCCTTCTTTCTTAGTCTCTTCAACCTTCTTTCTCAGCCGCGGGCGAACCCTTTGCGTTGCATTGGGCTGATATTAAAATCAAAGGAAGCCATGCTGGCGGGGGAAAGAGGAGATAGTCAGAGCCATGCAGAAGGGTACCCAGCCACCCCTGCAGGCTCCAGCCCCGCTCACTTAAGGTGGGGGATCTTTTTTTTCCTCACAGATCCTTGGATCTGCAGGTTTGGGAGGCCCTGCCCCCTGCCAGATCCACAGTGTGCTCCCCGCTCACACCCACCCACAAGCCTTGGGGGGATATTTCCCAGGATGCCCAGCAAGGGGAACCTGACAGCATTTTCCATTTCTTGGCGTGGGTGTATGTGGCGGGGGGTGATCAGGCCTCTGTCTCTGTCTCTCAATCCCAGTAACCAGAGCCCGGCATAGTGGGCCATGAGGGAGCACACGACTAAACCAAACTGGAAACCCTTTATGCAACCTCAGCAATACGTTCCCTCTCACGCCTGCTGACCATTGCTCCTCGCACACTGCTGCCCCGTAGGCAACCAGGGCACTGTACTTCCCACCGCTAGGCTGGTCCTGAATTCACCTGCGTGTTCATTACAGTGTTGAGTCTCACTTCCCCTCCAGTCTCCCTGACCCCCTTGTAGTTCAGCCGTCGGCACTGTCTGGCCAGGCTCCCTGCACTATGGCTTTACCAACGGCGGCTTTTCTGTGTCCCCTCTCAGCTTCCGGCTGGCAGGCTGTCTAATGTCTGGGTGGGAAGTGTGTGTCTGAGACAGTGAATGCAGCTTTAAAGGATCTCGTTGCTCAAATCCGTGCACATCAGGTTTGGGATTAGCTGTGGGATTAGAGCTTTCATCCAGGTAGCTTTAGCTTGATCCTGATGTGCTAGGTTGGGATTTGAGGGGAAAAAGTGGCTGGATTGGTTGCAGGGAACTTACAGGGATCGGAGACGGGCTGACACCAGAACCATTTAGTCACAGTGGAACCTGGATTCAAACCACACTCCGGTTTGGATTTGGCAAAATACTAATCTGACCGACGGGGACTTGCAGAAATCAAAATCTCCCTCTGGCTTTGGCTGATTTCCAATTTCTTGACATTCTCCTGACCTCGGGGAAGAAAGCTGCCCAGGCATCCTCATGCCTCCGTTTGCCTTCCCTGCCATCCACGGAGATGAGCAGCCATACTGACCACTGACAAGGGGCAAATTCGACTCTCTAAAATATCAGCCTTTCAGCATTCTTGGGAAATCATCCGTAACAGTAACCAGCACAGATGTCCTCAGCGGGGCGGAACTGAATGTCGGAGGGAGCGCTGTGGGATTGGGGGAGCACCAGTAAATGACCTCATGACAGTACAGAAGCCAGAAAGCAGCGTGTTTCCTTGTCCAAGCATGGAATTCACAGGGCTGCCAGGTACCATGACAGCTCCATATCCACTCCAGGGGACCACCCTGGTAGCTGTCCATCTTAGGTACATTTATGTCTCCCATTACCACAATATCTGAGTGCCTCATGATCTTTAATATACTTATCCTCACACATCCGTGCCAAGCAGGGCAGTGCTATTATCCCCACTGTACAGATGGGAAACTGAGGCACAGAGCCACTATGTGACTTGCCCAAGGTAACACAGGATATTTGTAACTGAGCATCGGACTGAACCAGGTCTCCCAAATCCGATGCTGGTTCCCTAATCACCTGACCAGCCTTCCCCAACTGCAATGCCTATAGAGGTCTGGCCCAGCAACTCCTCTGCCTTTGCATTCTCAAGGTTTGATTTCTTGCTAGGTGGGTTCAGGAACTTTCTTTATTATTTTCATTTTTTTTAAGTCCCTGCCACTGACATCCCCATGCTTCTGCCAGGTTCATGAAGCAGCTGGCTTCACTGCAAGGATGCATCTTGAAAACGTGGGTTTAGCACAAAAGCAACTGTTTTACAGACCCCTGACCTGATTCAATACAGGCCTGAGAAGCGAAGAAATCAAGGCCGGCATGGCTCTTTTCATACCTTGTATTCCTTTGCCAGCCGCTCGGGTGAGGTTCTCTGGCCTGTACCATGCAGAAGATCAGGCTGGATGATCGCGACCGTCCCTTCTGACCTTCGAAATCTACAAAGAAGCGTTGCTGCTTATTGCCCAGCCAACAGCACCACAAAGACGCAGGCTTGGCGGGTGCTAATGTCTCTTCTTAAATCTCCTCGTGGCTCCACTTTGGAGAGAGCCAGTCATGCAACAGCCGGCTCTTCGCGTCAATACACACTCACGCCCCCCTTTTAAATCTTTGCCCTATAAAAAGCCAACCTCCATCCTGCGACCACACCAGGCCTTGCCGTCTCCTGGGCCTGGCCCACCAAACGCCCTGTTTCAGCACGGTACGCTATTTAGGAACCACCGAGGCAAGAGTTTGACGTGGCTTCTCAGCCTCCATCTCATTGCAGCCACGTCTTCCGCAGGTTGGGTTAGTGTCTCAGCCATCTGCTTGCTGCTGCTTGGTCACCTGTCTTGCCCTGCCAAGCCCCGAGCACACGTTAGCCAAAGGATCCTGCTGGAGGGATGGCGTCAGAGCACACTGGCAGGGTCATGAGCAGGCTAGAGAATATAGGTGTCTCCCGCGTTTCCGCGTAGGCCCCTTTACTGCCAGGAGGAGCTTAGCAGGCGGGGGCTGTGTGGGGGCAACTCATTCCTCAAACTCGCTCCCAGATCTGTGGTCAGGACTGGTGCCCTTGACAGCACCACAGAGCAGAACGTTCTTGGCTGCGGCAGATAACGGTGGCTACGGATGCACTGGTTTTGGCTTGTTCTCATAGTTAGACAATGGGTCCATTCCCGCTCCTTCCTCCCATTTCCTTGTTTATCCTCCTGGACAGATTTCTTCCTCTAGCCTCTGCTTCCTTGCTGCCTTCTCTTCTTCATTCCACCCTTGCTCTTCCTTCTCCCTGTCCCTAGATCTCCAGTCTGGACTCGGATCTGCTTTCTCCATCTTTATTCCTCCTCCCTTTGCTTTTTTACCCCCTTTTCCCCACACTCCAACTTTTACCTCCATTCTGCTACCTCTTTCTGCTTCTCTTCTCTGCCCCCTTCCCACAGCTTCCACCTCTGATCCCATTTCTCTCCCCCTCCATCTTCGTTTCTTTGCAGCTGTGCAGAGGGTTGGACCTGCCTGCGTTTCTCCATCTGCAGAATGGGGTAATACCACCTACTTCAAAGGGGCGGGGCTTAATTCATTTCTAGTTATCAAGTGCTTTGAGATCCTTGCATGAAAAGCACTTTATAAGTGGAAATTAACATATTATTCTCTCTCCCTACCAGCCTTTCTTTAGCTGGGGGCCTAAGACAACCTGCATCTAGAGCGGTGTGGCATCATCTCTTTGTTCCTATGCAGATTTGTTCACTCATTTTTGACACCCACATTAGCCACAAATTGCCAACTGCTTAAAGATTTTTCAGGCTAGTGTAAAACCGAGACCAATACCATCCAAACAGAGTTCTAATTATTACCCCAAAGACATTAAATATCCATCGAAAGCTTCAACAAACCAGACCATGCGGTGTCTTTATGCACATATAGATAACTGCAAAAAACTATATTTATTGCCGAATGAGCATTATATGAAGCCAGCTTGACACATACCTAGTATATATATCTACACAAAAACACACACACACTTGCCCTTTCTTCCAGTGTCATCCCTCCGCTGAGTGGCAGCAAATGTCAGTGTCCTAGTGAAGGAGAAATCATGATGCAGAGGCTAAGTGTGATTGGCTTTATTACACACACTCCCCAATCCTGAAATGAGATGGTCAAACAGCATGCAGGGCAATGCCTTTTTCCAGGAATCTCAGCCCAATTCTAGTGCCCAGTTCCCAGGGATTCACTCTGCCTCACAAATTGACTCTAATCAGAGCCCATGGCAGAGAGGAAACTCTCCTGCTGCTCCCTCTTTCCTGAAGCTACCGCTGCATCAAAACCTTACATAACCCTGAACTAACCGCAACACTCCCTGTCTTCCCAAGAGTCAAAACTTGCTCCCATGAGAAGCAAAAGAATGTAGACGTTTGTGTGTAATAGCATCACCTGGTGGTGCTTTGCTGTTACAATATTTTTATGTAACAGTCATTGCATAAACATGCATGACTAACAAGCCATTTCATGTATGAACATTTGGGTAAAGATGTTTGACAAAAATCCCACGAGCACCGGCGTGCATGTTCACACTCAGTCACACCGACATGCTTGCATGCCCACAGTCTATACATGTTCTGAATGACATGAGTATGCCTAGGCCTGTTACTGTCCCTGTGAGAGGGAGCTGTGTTGTTCTCAGGGCCACCCAGAGGGGGAGGCAAGTGGGGCAATTTGTCCCAGGCCCCACAGGGGCCCCCATGAGAGTTTTTCAGGGCCCCTGGAGCGGGGTCCTTCACTCACTCTGGGGGCCCCGGAAAACTCTCACGGGGCCCAGGCCCCCGGAGCATCTTCTGCGGCAATTCGGCGGCGGGGGGTCCTTCCGCTCTGGGACCCGCCGCCGAAGTGCCCCAAAGACCCACCGCCGAAGACCCCAGGCCTCCTGAATCCTCTGGGCAGCCCTGGTTGTTCTCGGTACATTTGGTTGTTCGTGTGTTCTCCACGAGACTTTTGTGGTTTCTGTGGTGAACGAGAAGCGAAATACCTTGGAATTTACAAACACAAAGGTAATATAGAGGGTCCTTTCACTGCGGCTGGCAATCAGATAAGAATCAGACGGGGAGCTGTTTTAGTCTGGATCTGTAGAAAGCGACAAAGAGTCCTGAGGCACCTTATAGACTAACATGTATTGGAGCATCTGACGAAGTGGATATTCACCCACGAAAGCTTACGCTCCAATACGTCTGTAAGGTGCCACAAGACTCTTTGCCACCTTTAATCAGATAAGAGGCTTTTTTCCTCTCCTGAATGATCTCAGGCATTTGGAGGACGGAGATCAATTAGATCTAGCGGAGCTTGCCAGAATATCCATATTCTCCCATTCTGCTAAAAAATAAAAAGGAATCGGAATTCCAAAACCTTGGAGCTGCGGCTGCATAGCAAATATTTCTGCTCTGTGCTTTGGGAACTGTGTGTGTGTGTGTGTGTGTGTGTGTGTGGTTTGCATGTGCATGTACATGCGTCCAACAGAAAATTAACAAGTTCAGCCAAAATCTGAGCATTTACCCCCATTTTGTGCAATTTACCTCACTAGCATGGTAACTGCTACAAAGGACCTTGCTGTGCGTTGGCTGTGGGCCACTTGGGCTGGCCACTCCATTAACAACGCGGGCCCTGTCACTGATGGGCATTTATTTAGATGCTGGGGCCTGATGCTCACTTCGTCCTGTCCTTGCAGCAGTGGTGGTGGGAGGAAGGGGGCTTTAAGTCATCTTTGTGCTCCCTGTATTCAGGACTGACACCACTAATATAAATTATAGCAGCCTCAAGGCTGCTCTAATTATGCTTCCCATAATTCCCTGTGGTGTCTTGGGAAGAAGATAGTAACCATATCTCAGTGCATTCTGGCCAGGCCCCTTATTCATCCCTTATACTGAGAATTGGGCCCTTACACCAATTCAATATTGGCAACAGAGGGCCCCTGTGCAGTGGATAATCTTAGGAGGCTATTTCCATTCACTTTAAGGCCCTTTGATGTTGCCACAGTGGTTCAAAGGGCCCTTAGCATAACTGAGATACAGCCCCCTGGTATCTAATTGCATTCCAAAATATATTCCACGTTTGTAGCTCCTCCTGTGCTGCGGGATTTCTTTCCCAGTCAGGGGTGTCACACAGCACCCAGTTCTCCCTAGGTTCAAGAAGCCATGAAGGTCAGTGTCTGAGTGATGCTTTGATTTAAAGCACAAGGATCATTTGGAGAGAAACTTTTGAGGTTTTTATAGCTTCATAATAGGTCTTATTTGGTGCTATGGTTTATCCTGTACCTACATGTTACTGTGTATAAAGTGCATGAGAAAAAAGTCTAACTCCTATTATATTTAGGCCTACCTGTCAGATGGCATTTCTACAACAAAACTTCACTTGTTCCTAATCCCTTTATAATTTGTCCCATTAACATGTAGCTTTGTTGTTGCCGAAGAAAATCCTTAGAACTGCCGATGGTCTGCAAAGTTATGCCTCATACTTTCCTGCTTGGTGTACATTGTGAATATTGTGACTTTATTTATTGTACACCTTGGGACTGGTTGGATGAGCATACAGCAGCTTCTAAAATAGCTTCTATTACTTATTTATCGAGTAATAAGATCAATATTAGCAAGGTGCGTATAGGCCTGGTTAAGGACCAGTCATCACTTGACCCATACGGGAAGCCAGACGAAAATGATATATTAAGTAGAAAGTTCCAAATCACAGGGCTGACTATTAAAGTTCTAGCTAAGAAGTTAATGAAAGACAGGCTACTGTAGGGCCTGGTACCCAGATCCAGCCAAGCTGTGCTCATTGCAGAATCCCAAGGTTGGGAAATGAGGGGGGAAAGTGATTCTTAGACATATCTGAGTTCCCCCAAGCCTGGAGCCAGCAAGGGGACAAACTGGCCTTCAGCATATCATAGAGAAGCCTATAGGTGGCTCTAAATTATGCTGACAAGACTGATCCCCTAGGGACCATTTGACCAGCTGGAGATTGCATGAGTGCAGCATGCCACACACATGCCCCCGCCTGCCTCATGTCCACTCCAAGTGCTCCCTACATTGGAGTCAGGAGGAAGAGGGAGCAGGTGGTATAGAGTCCACCCAGGACTTCCCCTGCATTAAGGGAATCTCCAGTTTCCCCGTGAGGGCAGCTCTCTGTCCCCTTTTTGCCAACAGAGCAGTACAAAGGGGACAGGGCCCAGAGTCGGTCCCCTGATGTCTAGAAGCTAAGAATATGAACTGGGAATGAAAGCTTCTGGTCAAAGCAGCGCACACTCCGTGGTGTGTCACGCCGAATTGGGCTGGAGTGGGATCCTCTCAGCCAATCACAGCGAGGCGCTGTCGTAGAGTGACTGATGCAGATATGTACAGTTACTTTGCTCTTTTGCACAATTCTCTGCACACTGCTTGTGTCTGATTTGCATGATGGCTGTTTGATTATTTCACAACAATATCTGTACTGTAGGTAAATCTCTGCGTCTACTTTCGCTGACACCTGTTATCAGATAACAGACATCTAGCTAGGTACCCACATGGCCCCCATCAAAGGCCAATCAGAACTCAGGGCTTCCTATAATCACTCAATGATTATTTCTCAGTCACTCTATTATGAATATTCAGATTCCTTTACTCTGATTGGCTCCGGGACTCAGAATATCCAGTCTGTTTGCCAGCAAGACCATCTCCTCTGCTGAAGCAGAAACCACTCCCCCAGGTAGGTGAAAGAAAGAAGGTTTCAAAAGGGATGTGAGTGGTACCTAGATCTTGTGCTGTCTCTCTGCATGGGGCAATCTCACCCCAAGGGGCACCATCTGCAGAGCGAAGCACAGACCCTCCCTGTCTTAACTGCTCACACGGACGGTCCCAAATTTTAGTCTCTTTGCAGAACCAATTTGCTTTGTATTTTTTAAAAATTATAGGTTTGCGAGGGAATGGCCCCCGAGGCATCATGGGATATTCCATCAGAAGGCACGCTAACCTCCTCAATCCACCAATCACGGCTGCTTATCAGTGACACGGTTATCAAAATACCCCTACCCAGAACCTCTTGGAATCCTCCACATTAGCTTCTTGTGAAGAAGTCACCGGATTTATTATAGCCTGAATTAAATCTGTTATTAATAAATCCACATGCTGAGTCTGACTAGGACAGTTAGTACATGTTATTATTATTGTGGCTATTCTTACTGATTTTCACTGAGGTAGCGCTTCGGGGTAGGTCTATCTGCACAGCATTTTGGACCGAGCCTCCCGTCCCCGGTTGACCAACTTAGCCTACCGAGGAGCTCTAAAAATAACTGTGTAGACAGTGCTTTCAAACCACAGCTTGGACTGGAGCTCAGGCTCTGAAGCCTGGGGAGGGGATGGGCATCATGCCAACCAGAGACAGGGAGCTGAAGTAATTTGACCAGGGGCGGGCATGCATGAGGACTGTCTCATTGCTGAACAAGAAGGCGTATATACACCTCAACGTACAGGAATTGCCCTTTGCAGCTTAGGCTCTGCCCTGGAATACCCAGAGGGCTAGCAAAATCCTTCCTGGCTCCCTCCCCGGCTCCCTCTCAGGCCAGAGGTTTCCTGGCACGTGCCTAGGAGCAAGCCCCAGCTGGAATGGGACCCCGAAAATGTTAAAACCCAGAGAAGGGGAAACAGGGGACCTCGTGGTTGGACAGCATTCCTCAGACAAGTCTTTAGATGTCTGAGAAACAAGATGCTGCACTCTGGGTGGCAACCGCATGAGCAACCTCCTTCGGAGGAATTCCTGAGGAGGACTGAATATATCAGCATCCAGGGACACGTCCCCTAGGTCTCCCATGGACCCCCTCCCCCAACTTGCACTGGTATTAAATTAAAAATAACCTTGCAAGTGATTCCTGTGTTCCTGATCACCATTAGAGGGAGATGGGACAGGAGGGGAAAAGCAAGGGGCCAGCGACAGGCCCTGCCTGCCCACGCCAGGTGGACCAGTCACTCGAGGCAGCCCTCACCCCACTCATGTTTCCTGCCCTTTCCCACTTCCCCGGACGAGTCCCGGTTTGTCCTGAGGTTTGCTCTGCCTGTCTCATTTTGCAAGTGTTAATTTTGTATGTGGTGAGGGCAGAACTGTAGTAACATGCCCGGGCTCCCCCACCAGCAAGAAACATGAAGCCGGGCTGTGCAGCGGGGCAGCAGCCGCCACACTGAACGCTGGGACTTTCACTGCACTCAGCCATTTTAGGTCCGATTAGTGAATCTGGAGCACTGGCGAAGAGGAGGGACGGAGAGCTGTGCTCTATTGGCTCCTCAAACACAGCTCCAGTGGTGCCCCCCCACTCTAATGGGCAGCCCCTTGTTACCCGAAATTGGGCCAGCTAGGAAGTTTAGGGAGGACTAATGACCCTCCAGAGTTTGGCAGAAAGCAGCACGTGTATTATACTGATAGCTAAGCTCAAAAGGCGGCGGGGGAGTCACACTCGCATACTCATACTCCCAGGACAGGCCCGGCACTGGAGATGTTAGGATCCTTCAAGGTAAGTGCAGGGCCACCCGGGGGGGAGGAGGGGGGCGGCAAGTGGGACAATTTGCCCCAGACCCCGGGCCCCGCAGGGGCCCCACGAGCCCTGGCCCGGCAGCGGTCCGGGTCTTTGCCAGCATTTCAGCAGCGGGGGGCCCTTCAGTGCTGCCGAAGACATGGAGCGACTGAAGGGCCCCTCGCCGCCGAACTGCCACCGAAGACCCGGACCACCGCCGGGCAAGTGCAAGCGCCGCAGCTCCCCCGCTTTGCCCCAGGCCCCCTGACTCCTCTGGGCGGCCCTGGGTAAGTGTCCCACGGCGCAGCAATGGAGGGTGCGATGAAGGTAAGTCTTCCTGGGGCACGATGGGACGGAACGCAACGCAGCGAGCCACTGGCCAGGCGGTCCGAGCGAAGGGCCCTCGTGGGAGGTACAAGCTTGTGAGTGCACTGCTGAGCACATGGCCCCTTCCCCTTTTAAGGACCTGCTCCTCGTGGCTTGCGACTAGAGATGACTTGGCCAGTCTGGTTGGTCATATTCCACCTCGGGCAGTGTCCATGCAGCGTCCATGCACTGGGTGTGTGAGTGCTGCCTAATTAGAGTCCCAGACACCTTGTCTACCTGGGAGCTCTTCTGATCTTCCAGCTGTTCAACCATCCCGTTCATCCCACAAGCATTGCAGGAGGGAAGGGGAGGGGGAAAGCCACTTCACGGGTATTCAGAGAGGGAGAGGAAACAAAAAGGGGGAGGGGGAGAGTATAACAGATCTTTTGAGCATACAGGTTATACAGAGCATACAGATCACTGCTGCTCCTACAACAGGGGCTACCTCCGACTTGGCTTTATACTGCAACATGGCATCTAAGGATGTCACTGAAGACCAGGATGCTCACATTGCTCATACCCAAGGCCGCACATTTTGAGCCCAGCGCTCCAGAAACACAAGAGCATTGCATGAAACCACCCGATTGCTTCTTCTCACCCTCCAGCAAGACTTTTCTTTCCACGGCCTCATAATTAATGAGCAAGATCCCGCTCAAAATATAAGAAGCTATTAGATGTACTGTTTGTAAATCAACCCTTTTCATGAAATTACCCTCTTAGATCTGTTGGTTTCTGTGCCACGGGGGGTTGAATTTTACATCAGCTGCATCTTTGTGAGGAATCCTGAATTCCTGGTGCCAAAAATACCCTCCCAAGATGAACTGCACATCTCTGCCTTAACCCCAGAGATAATGATCTTAGACCCAGTCCTGCATCTCCACTTCTTGAGCTATCCCTTGAACACCAATGGGCCCAATTATCAGATGTAGATGACCACACAGCATGGCCTCAGAGCTGGTTTTAGTGTCCAGCTGGGAGACCTGGGGATCATAAAATATTAGGGTTGGAAGGGACCTCAAGAGATCATCTAGTCCAACCCCCTGCTCAAAGCAGGACCAATCCCCAAATGGCCCCCTCAAGGATTGAACTCCAACCCTGGGTTTAACAGGCCAATGCTCAAACCACTGAGCTATCCCTCCCCCATTGATGGTCACATTAGAGTCTCTGAGCCAATTTCAAACATGTTTTCAGTGGCTGCAACTCAAAGGCGTTTGGAACTGCCGGATTTAGAGCAGTCGCTACTGCAGACAGTGTTGTAGCTGGGATGTAGATAAAAGCTTGTTACCAGGAGGAAGGAGAAGAATTTGTTCTCTTTAACCTCTGCGGATAGACAAGAAGCAATGGGCTTAAATTGCAGCAAGGGAGGTTTAGGTTGGATATTAGGAAAAACTTCCTAACTGTCAGGGTGGTTAAGCACTGGAATGAAGTGCCTAGGGAGGTTGTGGAATCTCTGTCACTGGAGATTTTTAAGAGCAGGTTAGACAAACACCTGTCAGGGATGGTCTAGATAATACCTAGTCCTGCCATGAGTGTAGGGGACTGGACTAGATGACCTCTCGAGGTCCCTTCCAGTCCTATGATTCTATGCTAGTTTTTTGCATTTCATAACATCTGAATATGGGCACCTGGCCTCTCTCTGTTGATTGCTATTGCATTCTGACTTCCAGGGCTGATAATCCTGCCCTGAGTCTCAGCTGCACTGTTCACGTGAGAATACCAATCCAAAATGGAAAGCAAGACATGCAGTGCGTATGGCAAGAAGTCACTGAGAACGCCTCACCTCCCCTGACACTGTGAAACAAAAGGTGCCAACAGCTTGTGCTTCACAGGAACTGCTAAACCAAACTTTTATTAACACATTGCAGAAAAATGAAAAAATGCCAAATGTAGGTTCCATGTTGTTGTAGCCGTGTTGGTCCCAGGATATTAGAGAGACAAGGTGGGTGAGGTCATATCTTTTAGAAGTTGGTCCAATAAAATATATTACCTCACCCACCTTGTCTCTCTAATGCAGGCTCCTGCAGCTGCCTTTCCCTGCCTCCAGCTCCAACCTAAATTATCCTCCAGACTTAATGGCACCCTATCAAGGTTGCTATGCATACGCACTGGCCCCCTTGACATTTGCCCGGTAAGTAAGAATGCAGCAGTATTCTGTCTTACCTTAAAAGTTCCAACAGGGTCTTCCTCACTTTAGCAGGGATATAACAGCCACCACATGATGTTATTACGGAGGTTCAAAAAAAGAGGCACCCATCTCCATTTCAGGGCCTATTTACAGCAAATTACAACCATCACATACCAGAGAACACAACCAATGAAAGCTGGCTTAGATTGGAACCTCCTACCCCGAGGATACATGCAAGGCCACCTCCCCATCCACTTTACAAGAAGCAGCCTGAGGAGGTAGATGAGACCAGGCTGCAAGGCCTGAGATCAACAAACTCCAGTTTTGTCGGACAGGCAAAGGAGCTAAATTCTAAAGCTGAGCTCCTCCAAAAATGTCATGCCTCTAGCTGTGGAGTTCTGTGTTCCATACACAGGTTGCTACTGGAAAAGGGGGCTGCAGGAGGTAGCCTCCTGGAGCTCTTTACTGCTTGTTTTAAATAAACCAGCAAATGCCTGGATGGCTGCGTATTCCATTGTAAAGTGAGCCAGTGCCTTAGCACCATGGGAAGGGGCTCTTCCCCCACTCTCACGGCCCCTGTCATTGTGGATGGGGCTTTCCACTCCAGCCTAGATTCTCATCCAGCATCCAAATTCCTCTTCTTCTCACCACCTGCACCCATCCCGCTTGCATCAGGCAGGAACAGTCGAGCCACTCCTGAGTGATTCATTCCCCACTGGGCAGAAATACTTCCTTGGATACATACAGTTGGGCATAGGAAAGCGTCGGAGGGCCTGTGATCTGGGATGACTCACTGAGCCCCAGGAGAGCTGCTGCGTGTAGGGACACAGCTCAGATAGAGGTCACGGCAAGGTTAACAGCAAACCAAAAGAGGTGTGCTTCATAACCATGAGATTTCACAGGCGGATCGGGAGCACTGCTCTTCGCAAAGACTGAGAACGGAAGCGACCTGCAAGGACAGAAAGCAGAGACACAAGACAGGAAAGGACCAGGGATTGACTCAGTGTGAACAGGAAAGCAAACATCCCATGCCGACCAGCAAGGCGCCTACATCAGTCACGCCTACATTCTGAAACGCTGCTGTAATTCCTACCCTAGCCAATCAGTTCGGGCTCTTCTGATTCATTGCACTGGCTTGTGTGTATGTGCACTGCTGCCCACTACAGGATGGGATCAGTGCTGATTAGCTGTGGGTCAGATTTAACTGAGATTTTCCTTTAATTCAAGCGGCAGACGCCTGTGTTTTGGGGAGCAGGAGAATGGGCTCTAGCCACATAGTGAAGTTCCAGGTGGCTGTGGAGTTGTTAACATATTTTGAGTACAATGAAAGGCTAGAGAGGGTGGTACAAGCTGTTTGCCAAACCCCCTTGCAGCCAGGGATGGATGAGGTAGCTCAGATGAAGGGCCAGATCCAGTGGCCACTCTGTGCATGGAACTCCTGAGCGGAAGGATACCTCCAAGCCAGCACCACCGGTGGTGCCAAGCTCCCGAGAGAGGGTGGGTGTACAGTGCACCCAGACGGATGGCGGTGGTGTGTTAATGTAGAGAGAATGTACGGGCTAAAGATGTCAACATAACCCAGTCATTGCTCGACATTAAACAGTGTTAAACGAGGTCCCGGGTTTGGTATACACAGACCTCAACCTGCTTGGTACCATGGCAAACACACCATTAACGATCCTTTTAACCTTCTATTAAAGACTAAAAAAAAGGCAAAACAGTAAAAACCTTTGAAATGTAAACTATGAAGTCAGGCTTTCATTGTAAAAACATCCCTTGTTCCCTTCTCCCTCTAGCTGGAAAGAGTTTTCCAAAGGAAAAGCCCCTTGTCCGACAGTCTCTTAGGTGGTATCAAAGATGGTGATAACCGTCCTTGGGGGGAAGAGAGATGAAGTTAGTTGAGATGGGCTGGACCTCTTGCTATTGCCTTGTTGTTAAAGTACGATTCTGTTTTATCCCAGGTGGTGTCTGGACTCAGCTGGAGCTGGCAGAGGTGGCAATGGCACTTGGGTCCCTCTTTCTAGGCTGGTCTGGTCAGGACATCTCAGGATTAGGACAAAGAAGGTCCAGGATCCCCGGTGACGATGGGGGTTAGGGTGGCAACCATGACCAAAGCTCACTCCAGCAGCCAGTTTTTCTCCCCAAAGTCTCTTTCTTTAAGGACCCGAAAGGGAGTGATGGATAGAATAGCCCATCCCCTCATTATTTTGTCCACCAATTAGGCCTAATATCCAAGACACTAATTTTGGTTCATGAATTCCGGGTCCCACATTCTTTTGTTTACCAAGCATGATCTCAACACAGTCTTTGAGTTAAATCTCTAGGCCTTTTTGTTCGAACTAATTCAGTCTGCCGCCCTCTCGTACCTTTTCCCATCAAGGTATTTGTTATTCTAGGTTATTGTGGCATCATGAGAACCTTCACACACTTTTTACAGTGGAGCTCACGATTCGGGTAGATTTGTAGGCCCAATTATTACAACAGTGTCATCGAATCTGTGAGCAGTGGCATCCCACCCCGGGAGACGTTCCCGCACTGCCTCCATCAGGGGTAGCATAGCACCATCCCATCCAAAAAGCTCTCTTGTACTGGGACACTTTAGCCCAAAAACATTTTTCTCCAGATGAATAATGTGTAGAGAAAACAGATGATGGAGGAATCCTACATCACAGGGCCAGATTCAGGAGGGATCTATGGTAGATTATGCCAGTATCAACCTTGGCAAACTTCCCTGGTGTGAGAACATCTGCTGTGTGTGGGATCATGCTGTGGCTGCACAAAGCATCCGCCTTCTTAGTTACCTGGAGAAGCCAAGCCCAAAGGGGCTGTTGCCGCACTATAAGTGGGCAGCGTTGGCCAGAAATGGGGTATGGTCAGCGTGGATGGAGAGCCCACTGGTTCTGCATCTCTGGCCATTCTCCTGCCAGCGGAGCTTTTATGTATTATTATGGATTCTATGAATGATTATTTAGTGTTTCTACTATGGGATGATCCCCAGTCCTGGGTCTGGATCCCATTGTGCTGGCAGCTGTGCAAACATAGACCCAAATTAGGCACCCAGGAAGTGAGTGGGAATAAAAACACATGTTATTGCCATTTCGGCTGCAAAGCAGCTCGCCCTGAGCAGAATTACTAAATAGATTAATGAGCTGAACGGAGCCTGCAAGGTAGGAGGGCTCTCCACTCCCAGAGAAGCTAGTGGAGTCAGTGGAAATCAAGGATGCTCAGGGCTTGCTAGGGAGCAGGAGTGCTAAGACTTAATGTTTGTTTTTAATGTTAAATAAAACTTGGCAGGATCAGGTCCTTAAAGTGGAATTATAGCCTGCTGTGTGCCTGTCAGAGGGGCTGGGCACTCTACCTATGCCCCCAAGCCAATCTCCAGCCTTTCAGTGCTGCTGGGAGGTGGGGGAGTGAAACACCAAGCAGTAGCCATGGAGAAGGCGGCAGCCAGAGAAGGGAAAAGCAGGACTGGAGGAATGTCCTCTGGTCTGGAGATAGATGTGAATAGGGGTGGGTGGGATTCGGGGGCAATTCCATCCCAGGGGCTGTGGCTCAAGGTCTGAGGGCACAACCCCGGCACTGATAGAACAAGCAGCATCTGGAGGCCACGGTTGCTGTAAGCCTGGTGGGGTTGCTTTGATCTCCTCTTTGGCTCCATCCCACTGGCTTTAAAACCATCACCCCCCAGGGTCTGGCAGGAGCAGTTCTAAGTAAACTCCCCTCCCTGTTTTAATCACTGCAGTCAGATGACTCTAGGAGACAGGAATCAAAGCAGCCAGCCCAGGCACTGCGAACAAAGAAAGAAAGAGCATTACAGACCCCTCTCCCTGCTGTCCTGTGGTTGTTTCGGGTGGGAAATTGCTCCTAATGAAAGATAGATCGATAGGCCCACGGCTTACTGGGGGTGTGTATGAGCATGTGTGGAAGGACGACGGGAAGTGGGTGACTTTCTGCCACCAACTATTTTTCATTTGTGAGCTAGTTTTTAAGAAGGGGACTCTTCCCAACACCTCTGATCTGTCTCCGGTGCATGCCCAGTTACAGTGGATCTCCTTCAATCTTCCCATTCAGATATTGTCCGGAAAAAGGGGGTCAGGAGCGGAAAGGAATGTACCCCAGGAGGGAGGTCTCACCTTTAATTCCCCCCGCCATCTCCAGCCATGCTTTGCTAATCTCTGGTCATTTCAGGGGATCGTGGAAAGTGCAGGGCAAAGATATAAAGCAGCCCTACCACAAAAGCCGTTTTGTACCATACCCCCCAGAATATTCTCCAGGGTAACCCTGGGACGCTGGTTAGAGACAGCTCTGTTGTAATAGGAAGTTCACAATTGGAGCACAAGTTATTACTGGAAAACAAAATGTTCTGGCACGCTGCAAACAAATCGGAATTCCTGAGGCTGGTGCACAAAACAAGAAAGTAAATAAACCCAGCATGTTCATTCCCAGACCCACCAGAAACAGAGGGAATAAGACAATATGAAGGTGGAGGGGGATAAGGTTGGTGAGCTAAAGCAATCCCAAGAGGGTATTTCAGACAATGACTATTAAATTAAAGCAATGGAAGACTTTCTCAAAGGAAAAAAGCCATGAATCCTTAAGACTGAAGCCTTGTACCGACCAGCCATAATATGAACAGTGGTGTTGCAAACAGTCCCAGACTGCACCCTCAGAGGACCCTTTCCATGCCCTAGGAGTGACAGGCCTGTTTGATCTCTACACCCATCCAGCCTATGTCTGTGCTGAGCCAGCCAGCCAGGGTAATCACTGTGACGGGGTTTGCCATGACCTGGCAACGGGACTGAGCCACCTGGTTCATTTCACATACTGTCAACTGCTGGTTCTACGTTTTGGTCACTCTTTAAGCGGGCTAGATATGAACTAGCCATCTTAAAGGAACAGGATCTATAATGAGCCATCAACCTGTGGCGCCCTCTACGTCACCCTCCGAGGACTCGGAGCTACAAAGCCGAGAGTGTATTAGACCCCCCCCACACACACACACACATCCCGTGCCCAATCTACGGTGAATTTGAGTCGACTACAGAGCCTCGGGTTTTAGCTCAAGCTGTAGTGACTAATGATCTGCGCTTGGGACGTCAGTGTTTCAGTCCCCAGGGCCAGCCCAGGAGGATGGCCTATACAAGAATGTGACTCGTCCCTTTTTCTTCCTCTTACAGATACCGCTGGCTGTCTTTCCAAGTGAACATTTGTTGCACACCCAAGATTTCTTTTTAAAGAAAAGCAATGGCCTATCAGAGCAGAGGGTTTCACTCACGCATCGCTCACCTGGGGATTCTGAGCCTATCCTGTATCATTCCACAGCTATGCCCTGATGGTGTCTCAATCTGGGACAACTTCCTCAGGGAGGAGAGAAACTTGACATAACTGGATTGCACAGTGCTGCTGCCAGGGGTCCTCGGTGAAAAGTGTCCAGACTATCCCTGCCAGGAATCTGAGTGGATTGTCTGAACAGAAACACCGCTTCGAGGATGATGTGCTATTTCCTGATTCTGGAACTTAATCGAGCCTTTCCTGGCGGTATCTGCTCCAGTCCTCACTTCACAGTAAGTGAGAAAGAGGGACAGGAGAAAGAAGTTAACGGCCTAAGAAATCTGGGCTGGTTTTCAGAGATGCGGAGCACCTGTAGCTCCCACCTGACTTCAGCAGGAGTTGAGGATGCCTGGTACCTCTAAAAGTCAGTCGGCAGATTCATGTGTGGATTCAAATGCTTACGATTCCACATCCAGGTTTGCGCATGTTGGCCATAGGGCCGAGTCCTGCTACTGATGTCAGGGGAGTACTGTTGTTGAGTTCAGTGGGAGGTGCTGAACTCCTATCAGAAGCCAAGGGAAGGCCTGACTCCATTAGGGGTGTTTCATGTCCCCGAGAATACCATGAAAGGACTCTCTGCTTGTGAAACTAAACTGGCCCTTCATTAAGGGAACTTATTCACAGAGAAGCTGCAACTGCACATGGCATTCAAACCACCTGTGTACGAGTCCCTCATGCCTCCTCCAAACTCTTCCCTTCTGCAATCTGTGCTCCTCCTCATCAGTTCCATGCAGGTTGCTACAAAGTACATTGGAAAATCCCTCCCTTAGCATTGCAGGGACCTGCTTACAATACATCCCCTCTGCCCCAGCGTGGTTTAGTCTTGTGGCAGACCTGCCCAGGGGGAACGAACAATGTTGTAATTCTGACCCCAGATTCTGCTACCCTCTTGCACTTTGCAGGACTGGAGCAGCTTGATTTGGGCACTTGGCCTATTTCTGACTGCACTGCAAGTCCCCGCCACATTTTAACACTGTCAGAAGACCATTATTTTGTAAGTGGGTTCCCCACCAAGGGCGGTTTTGCCTGGGAGGAAGAGCCCAAGCCTTCACAGAGAGTTTCAGAGTGACCAGGGCCTATCAATGCTTCTATAAACATCAGGTGGCAAGATGCAGCCAGTCAAAGACCAAGTCAATTGTTTAATGGGGTAACGGAGTTATACAATTCAGCCCCCACCTCCAGCAGTCATATTAGCATATCTGCTGATCCCAGATAGAATCATAGAATGTCAGGGTTGGGAGGGACCTCAGGAGGTCATCTAGTCCAACCCCCTTGCTCAAAAGCAGGACCAATCCCCAGACAGATTTTTGCCCCAGATCCCTAAATGGCCCCTGCAAGGATTGAACTCACAACCCTGGGTTTAGCAGGCCAATGCTCAAACCACTGACCTATCCCTTCCCTGATACTTTCCTACTGCATGAATACAGCCTCCCTATCTGCACATGTTCACCAATTACTGTATTTATAAAAGGCATCAGCTTCAGGCCATTTATATACACTCACTCTCTCAGGCTGCAAAGCTTGTATTTAAACACAGAGGCTGGCTGACAGGTCTCAGGACAGATGGCTCCCTTGCCATGCAATTAGGTCCCCATTTCCTCTCCTTTGGGGAAACGTTAGCACTTTAATCTATTACTGCAGGTAGCTGGCTTCTTCACTGAGATGGTCCCTGTAAATAACTGCTAGCTCCTCATCCCATTCCAAAGTTGCTCCTCCTACACCTGATTCATTAAAACACAAAATACCTTCACCAAAAATATACAGGAACCCTCCCACCTAAACCTTCATCCCTGGCTTGGTTCCAATCAAGGCTCCTTCCCTCAAGACTGAGCCAGTCCAAACCCACCTCCACACTCCAAAGGAGTAGCATGCTCACCTCCCTTATATCAGGTTGTTAATGACCCAGCTGTACTAGTGATGACATCACTTTCCTTAACCTTTTCTTAGCCAGCTCTCATTCTTTGCTAACAAGGCGGGTATGGTAGGCAATATAGGTCCACACTGAAACTACTTACATGAAACTTACCCCCAAACTTTGGAAGTTCAGATGAAAGTAGGACTGTGATCCAAACTATCCCCCCCGGCTTGCTTTGACAAAATCCAAACCAATCAACTCAAAATCAACCAAGGCAGTTTTGGTTTTTAAAACAATGTCCCCTGGTTTTTCAGAACATCTTAAACACATGCCCATCTTTAAAAAAGAGTAGAAAGAGAATCTGGGGAACTACAGACGCACCTCAGTCCCTGGAATAATCATGCAGCAGGTCCTCCAGGAATCCATTTTGAAGCACGTGGAGGAGAGGAAGGTGATCAGGAACAGTCAACATGGATACACTAAGGGCAAGTCATGCCTGACCAACCTGATTGTCTTCTATGATGAGATAACTGGCTCTGTGGATATGGGGAAAGCAGTGGATGTGATATACCTTGACTTTAGCAAAGCTTTTGATGCAGTCTCCCACAGTACTCTTCCCAGCAAGTTAAAGAAGTATGGGCTGGATGAATAGACTATAAGGTGGATAGAAAGCTGGCAAAATTGTCGGGCTCAATGGGTAGTGATCAATGGCTCCATGTCTAGTTGGCAGGCGGTATCAAGCAGAGTGCCCCAGGAGTCAGTCCTGGGGATGGTTTTGTTCAACATCTTCATTAATGATCTGGCTGATGGGACGGATTGCACCCTCAGCAGTGGAATGGGTTACCTAGGGAGGTGGTGGAATCTCCATCCTTAGAGGTTTTTAAGGCCCGGCTTGACAAAGCCCTGGCTGGGATGATTTAGTTGGTATTGGTCCTCTTTGAGCAGGGGGTTGGACTAGATGACCTCCTGAGGTCTCTTCCAACCCTAATCTTCTAGGATTCTATGATTCATTTGACAATTAATCTGCTAGGAATATATGGCACCTCTTACACATCAAAGAAAGACGTGCATGGAAACCAAAGCAGGGGTTGCTGCAGGTTTGGACTAAGCGGTCTTGGCAAAGCAGCATGTGGAGGGCTCAGGGCTAGGAGAGCAGTGGTGCCAGAGCTCAGAGTTGCATTTGCAAAGCAGAGCGAGTGATTCTGCATGGTACCAGCCTGTACCATACCTGTCTTTGGCCAGCGCTGTGAGTTGCCCAGTATCAAAAGCACAGAATTCACACACTCCTATTGCATGAAAGCACGCTACAAAATACGGGGAGGGAATCACGTCCATTTTCTGCCCCACGTCTTCATTGGTGGGTTGGAGGAGGACTGTGTGGGCTGCTTGGTGCCAGAACCACCCACATTACTTAGTTTTTTCCTTCAGCATTAATGATAATCCTTTAATGAATTAAATGGAGCAATTAAGCAGGATTTTTTAGAAGTGAACTGGCATAAAAATGGAGGCTGATATTTTTGCCACTCAGGCACTTACTATGATAATTAACATGACGCCCCTGAGCTTTAAGGATTCACCACCCTTCTCCTATCCATCCCTTTATTTAGCTTCTTGGCTGTCTTTATTTTATGAGCTCGGATCCTTTGCTCTCTCATGAGATAGCTCAGGGTGCATCTAGATAGAGAAGTGACGTTTCAATGCTCCCGGATGACTCAGCACAGTCGTCTAGCAGGGTGCCCCATACCACAGCCAACTAAGAGATCAGGAGGTTCTGGGGGGAACACGACTAGACCCTGAATCCACAGGACAGCTGATGCTTCTGCACTGCCACCCTGCAGCCGTGGTAGGGCTGTCAGCATTACTACATAGACTCTGCAGAGATACACATCACAGGAAGTACAGCCTGCGAAGACTGGACTGACAGCTTCCCTCATGACTCCTGATTGGTCCAGCCCCCCTATTTAAGCCCCGGAGGAATGCCAGGAAATGTCTGTGCAATGAAGTGGATGCTTCTATCAGCTGTAGTGATAAACCTGCATCCTGGCTCACTCCTGGGTGCTGGACTCCTGGTCCTACCCACTAGGCCAGACTGTCCACATCCTGGTTGTGACAGAAAGTGCCAGAACTCAGAGGCCCACTCCAGAGCCACTGAAGCCAATGAAAAGACTCCCATTTGACTTCAGTGGGCTCTAGATCAGGTTCTAAGGCAGCTCCTAGTCCAGGGGCTGCCCTCACTGTGGGTAGGTCCTCACACCAGGCCTGTTGTGTTTCAGGGGCGGCTGCTTATCTGCACGCGCCTCATGCGCTGGCTGGTAGGGTGTTACGCTTCTGTGTCACTAGGAGCCTCACATGTACACGTCCGTTATCCAGCTCCGCTCGTTAGGAAAGGGCTGAATGTTTTAGTCCTGTTGCTGGGACGAGGTCAGTGAGAGGCTCACAGCAAACCCCTAGGATGTGAGGATTGTATCTCTGCTAGCCAGGCCCTTTACCTCACTGGCAGACTTGTCAGCCTCACACCTGAGCATGCCTGCACTGTCTCGTCAGCTACAGCCCCTAGCTAGCCCCGCACCGTAGCTCATAGACTTGAAGGTCAGAAGGGACCATTATGATCATCTAGTCTGACCTCCTGCACAAGGCAGGCCACAGAATCTCACCCACCCACTCCTGTAACAAACCCCTAACCTGTGTCTGAGTTACTGAAGTCCTCAAATCGTGGTTTGTGCCCCTAGTCCCCTGCTCCATAACCTCCCTTCCTCTGCCCCCCACTTTCCTTTTCCCACCTTTGGCTTTAAATATTTCATACTTTATAGGAATCGCTTGGTGCCTCAGTTTCCCCATGGGGATGATTCTTCCCTACCTCAAAGGGTGCTGTGTGAAATAAACTCATTAAGGTGCATGAGATGCTCAGATATCATCCCCGTATCATATCAACCCCATACCAGCCCCTGGATAAGTACCGTGACGCTCTCTCCCGCTCTTGTGACAAGCGATTGGGTCTCTGTGATTCACATCTCACTCAAAGGACGGTGAAACCTAGTAAATGCCACAGCTGCACCCTGGAACAGCTAGTGCTGCCAGAACCTGGTACAATAAGCACAAAATGAAACCACAGGAATTGTTCATTGAAAGCGGCTTAAGTGAAGGCTGGTGTTTTGGGGAGAGGGGGAGAGGAAATTCCCTTTAAAGTCTCCATGTGTATTCTACAGGTAATTAGCAACTAGAGCTCATTTGCTCACTGCCGGTAATGGAGCAGCCGTCATCTGGGAGCCAGCCAACGGAACCTAAGGTCTTGGCTACTACATTGGGTTGATTTACAGACCAGGGGACGCTGCAGGGACAGGAATCACTGTTTAGGCCAATGCAGCACACTGACACCCCAGCGTTCGCTCACATTCGTCCTCTTTTCCGGACGGGATTTTCATTTTGAAACTTTCCAACAAGAAATATATAAATAGATATTTACCAAAACTAAAAATTTTCACCAAAAAAAGTTGTGGTTTTATTTGAAAAGCGTTTTTCATCCAAATGAAAATGTTTGGACTAACCCCACTCGCCATATTGGCTTAGGTGTGGGGCCCCTGCTGCCTGCTGCTGGAAGATGACAATCCTGTTCCGGCCAGAGGGTTGCCAACTTTCTAATTGCTGAAAACTGGCCACTACAGCAGGAGAGCTGGAACCTTCCCCCTCCCTACCTCTTCCCCGAGGCCCCGCCCCTTCTCCCAAGGCCCCACCCCGTCTCTCGCTGCTCTCCCCCCTCCCCCTTGCTCCATCCTGTCCCCCTCCCGCCCCACCACCAGTTGGGCTCCCTCTGCTCCAGGGCTAGGATGGGAGCCTGCCTGCCCATGAGATGCAGGTAGGAGGCAGACCCAGCTGAGCAGGGGCTAGCACGGGTTCAGGACCCAGCGCCTTCTCCCTTCTGCCCCCTCCCTCCTGTGGTAACTGGACTTTTGGTGTCCGGTCAGTACATGTGACCGGACACGGTACAGGTCCCTCTTCAACCGGACTTTCTGGTTGAAAACTGGACACCTGGCAACCCTAGTTCTGGGGTCCAATAGTTACTACAGTCGTGTGCTTCCCGTTAGGGAAAGGCAGGCTTCCTCGCACCCAGCAGTGCTGTCTGCTCGACGTAGGTGAATCACCCTCCCCTTCTGCAGTGCAGTCAGCTGTTGTATTGCTCTCTCCCTGCAGTGGGGCACAACCATAGTTTAAGGCCATCAGGGGCACCAGATCATCCAGTCTGATCTCCTGTACTTCACAGGCACCAACCCCACCCAGCACCCGCACCCTGAACCCAACAACTGAAATTAGACCACCGTACTATAACCCACCTGAGACTATGAGGTGCCACAGGGTGTGTGTGTGCAGCCCTGGCTTCTCCTAGCGCAGGAGGGACTTCTGGAGATGTATTACAGTCCCCTCGCCCTGCAGAGTGCTCCAGGAGCTCCCTGAACAGAAACGTGTGCTTTGAAAGCGAAGGAAGAAGGTGGGGACAGATCCCACCAGAAAATCAGCACAGCAGTCGCCACTCATTATTACCCTGGGCTGTTCTATTCTGATTGCCTGTGGGAAACTAGTGGTAGCTTGCACAGTTTGGCAGGTATTGCTTGTGTTACGGGTGATTCAGGCTACTGATAACGGGTTCCATCAGTGTGCCCAACCCTGCAGTCCATGTGCTCCCTAAGAAACCCAGCCATTCCCTGTAACGGTGCACAAGGAATGCTGGATGGGCCTCTAAGCACTCCGGGAACAACAATTTGGCACCAGTGAATGAAGCAGAGGAACCGTTCTTTATTGGTGAGTTGAGCAAGAGGAACCACTTCTCCCTTTGGGTGGTTGTGCAAGAATCTTCAAAATGGGAAAACCGCTCCGCCAGATTGGGAAACCTCCTGGACGCTCCATCCACCAGTGCCTGCACAATATCATCCCCAGGGAGACAACAGCAAGATACCCTGCCCTGCTGCTACGGGTCCAGACAACGTGCTCAGAATTACTGTAAACACAACCTGTTTAGTTCTGAATGTTACCTTTGGCTCAAGCTTCCCTTATTGTTACTTGTCCCTGCTCAGCGACAATGGCTTCAAGCGAACCATCTTGGTTATTGTATTCCCTGTAATGCACAATGGACTCAATGTATAATCCCTATGGAGCAGGGGCGTTATCCAGCATCTCTTTCTGCCATCAGCTCTGGGCTCCATTCAGAAAGAGAAGAGGGAATTGAGAGGAGAGTGAGAAACTAGGGGGTTGGAGGGACCGATTAATGGGGGCAGATTAAAAGCATTAAATATAAATCACTTTGGATGAACGCCAAGGAGGGGAGGAATTATGTAGTGCGGTAGCTGAGGATACGACTGAGAGTAGTGGAATGAAGTCGATGAGGAAAAACGTCCTGACAGTGAGACATGCGGGATTGCAGGATAGTCCCCCAAGGGAGATGTCTGATGTGCCATTGCTCACAATTTTTAAAGCTAGACTGGAGAGAAGGCTCCAAAGCGTCCTGTAGGAAACTCAATGTCTTGACTGCAGTCATGGGATGGGTGTGACTGTAGTTCGAGTAGACATACCTGGGCTAGCTTTAATCTCGGTAGCTTGGGTCCCAGACCTGGGAAGCTACAGCACCACACACCAGGAGTAAATAACCAGATGGGTTTGCATAACCCATACTGAAGCCCATGCTACCACTGCTTCACTGCTGCAGGGCCCAAGCTAGCTAGATTAAAGCTAACTCGAGCTGCAGTTCCATCCAGTGATTGCAGTCTAGACAGACCCACAGTGCTCAGGGTGGAGGAGACTCCACATGAGTCAGGTAGTGTTAAGTCCTGCCTGGGAATCCCCTGAGCAGAGCAGGAGAGGGTGCACAGGAAGAGCGGTTGATCCCATGCACCACTCATGCCTGATCCCACCTCAGCTTGTGCATGCAGTGCCCACAGAAGGGCATCCACGGAGTGCTGGGGAGATGATGCCCTCCTCCACAGCTTCCACCAAGCCTGGGGCAACCCTGGCCACCCAGCGTTCCCTCTGAGCAGTGTTTGGGGCATCGTCCTTCCACTCTGGTGAACTCTGCTTTTTCCAGTCGAAGGAAGGAAGTAGGGCAGGAAATCCCTTCTCCTGAACCACAGTGGCCCATTAATAATCACCTTAGGAAAGGTGCTTAGTTCTGGCTCCATGGGAGAACTGTCTCTCTTGGGGGTGGTGGAGTGGGGGAGGGAAGCTTTGCCAGGGGGCAGTGGTGGTGGAGAGCAAGCTGGAATAACTCCTAACCCAGCCCGCCAAGGCTGTCAGACAGACCTATATGCTGATATGGGCAGATGATTGGTGGCAGGGGGCTACATCAGCGTTAGTGAAACAAATGTGCTGTTTTCTACCTCCTCTATTCCATCGCCTCCCTCTGAAGCGACATCTGATCTCATGCTTGTAAAAAGAGACTGGATCTGCCTCTCACCTGGCTGAGCACAGAGCAGCAGGCTGGGCAGGAAGAGATGAGTAATGCTTAAGCACAGCTAGCATGTGCCAGATGAAGGAGGAGAGAAGGCCATTCCTATCTCCAAGGTATCAAGGTCTCCTTGAATCTCATCAAAAAGTGACATCTTTATACAGCCGCATCGCAAAGTCTGGGTCTGAGGCTGGTGAAGAACCAAGCCCTGACGAACATCAAATACATGGCCCTTGAAGACAAGTTTTCCGCTACAGATCCATAGAGTCCCTCCTCAGATCCATTTTGTGCAGCGCGTAGAACTGGGTAAAAATTTTCATATCAATAGTTTTTTTGCTGAAAAAATGCAGATTTGAGTCAATCAAAATGATTTTCAAATTCAAGTCCTATTCAGCAGAGAGTTCTGGCAACAACAACAAAAATCAGAAATATGTAAACGTTCTGACTTTTTGTTTCGGAATCTACTGACATTTAATTTTTAAAAAACATTAACAATATTTTAAAACCTGAAAATGAAACAAAAAAGCCAAAAAACCTCTTTCAGGTCGAGTGAACCATTTTGTTTGATCTGAAACAAAAACAAAAATAGGGTTTTCATTTCATCAAGAAACGCCCCCAAAATTGTTTCAGTTTGAGCCAAAACTTTTTTATTCTTTTTTGGTTCAACCACTTAGACAAAAACCTGGTTATTTGCCCATCCCTAATTGCAAGTCACTGTTCAAATAAGTGTAGCACTGCGCAATAGGTCTGTTGCAGGCCTTTTGCAAGCTGGCAGACTTGACTGCCTATTCCTCTTCTGCTGCATGCTGGTGTCCTGTGCCAAGATCAGCTCAAGATTAAACCCTTAACCAGAGACTAAGTCTTCCAAACATGTGCGATCCAGAATCCCTGGGCAAGATCTTCCCAGGAGACCAATCGAGGTTGAGTTTTATGCACATATCTCCTGGTGTTTACATGTGCTTGCTCATAGGTTCTTCTTTCATTGCATGGGAATATTCCCCTGCCAGGTGCAAGAGCTTTGTGTTGTGCCACAAACTAGTGATCAGACAACACAGTGGATCAGATTGATTCTCTCTTGTGCAAAGTCAGCCGATGGAGCTTTGTGGAGTAGAAGGTTTTGTGAATCTCTCCAGCTCTTGTTTCAGTTTGCTAAGCTACTCTGAATGGCCAGGCTCCCTCCCCCTCCCCTTGTCAGTCAAATTCATTTTTTCCCATGGGCAGCTGGCTCTTGGGATGCTATAATCACACTAGAAGAAGTGAAGCGATAATATTTCTAGTGGGAAGAACCTGCAGAAATCCCCACCTCCACCAGCCAGGTGGTTGATATCTGTCCTAAAGAAGCAAAAAGAGGGATAAACACTCCCTTTGGTCCGCTTTGCAGCTCACTCTGAATGTAACTTGTGCCGAAGAGTGAACCATAGGAGCCTGGGGTGTTCCCAAATCAAATCCCTGCTGCATGTCACATGCATTATCCAGTTCCTTCCTACGCCCTAGAGGGGTGACAGGGAAATCCCCACTTACTGAACTGCGTTGGCAATTTCTCCCTAACATGCATCTTCAGGCCTTTCCCTGAAAAAGGACTCAGTCAAAGTCATTAGGGTCACAGGTTCTCCTGATCCTCAGAGATCTATTGGCTTTCCAAAGCCAGGGCTGCCGCCTGGCCAATCTCTGCTGGGTGAGCTGCCAACACCTAACAACCCAGGGCTTGGGGTTTCTTCATCATCACAGGTGCAAACTCGCATTTCACACCATCCTTCAGCAAAGCTTGCCTCTGCCGTACGCGGAAAACCCTGGCCAATCGCCTCTCTAGTTAGGTTTGAACCTTTGCCTCTGCAATCAATTTTGTGTCCCTCTACACGTCTTAATATAAATGCTTTCCTCTTAGTTGTATGAGACATTCAGAGAGGACCTGTTGTTTGCAGATGATGCAGCCCTTGTGGCTCATGGTGTTGATGCCCTACAATATCTTATTACCAAGCTTTCTGATTCATGCAAAGTCTTTAGGCCAGCAATAAGCTTGAAGAAGACTGTTACCCTGCACCAAGGCTCTTCAGAACCAGTTCCAGATAGCACCTTAGATGGTATTAATCTATATGTTGTTAACCAATTTTGCTACCTTGGCTCTACTGTTACCAGCAATGTAGATCTGGATGCTGAGCTTACTAGCAGAATCGGCAAAGCAGCCAGGAACGTTGGTCTTTTGCAAGTCAGAGCCTGGAACAATAATACATTGTCAACTAGAGTGAGAATCCATATTTATGAGACATGTTTTATCCACTCTTCTATATGGCTCAGAAACATGGATGACTTACAGCAAACATACCAAATAACTAGACTAGTGCGTGGGCATGCCCGAGCTGTGGACGGGACTGTCATTTGCACATCGGACTCAGCAGCCATCAAAGAACTCATCGGCACATACACCATGCTCAGTAAAGAGCAACAGTGTTAATTTATATATATATATTTATAAAGGTTTCCTCCCCCCTGCAGCCCTCACCCATCACATTTCTAATCCTTTCCTATATTCAATTTATGTTTGTTGTTCAACCCTTTGCTTCCCCCTTTCCTAGTTTAATTAACCCTGACCTAGTAACCCATCGTTTCTTCCAGCCTCCCCTCGTACACTTTTCAATAGCCATCCCCTTCCCACTGCTGTGCCCCAAACCTCTTTCTTCTGCATAAATGGCTCACTCAAGCCTGGTTCCTTTGACCTCAGTGAGATGCTACAAGACACCTGGGGTTATGAAGCTATAAAGATTTGTCTCTGCTGCTCCTGCCAGCTCCTCCCAGGGCAACCAGGCCACTCAACAGGCAGCCACTGTGATGTTGGTGATGGGAGTCCTGCCTTGTGGAGTGTCACGGGGCAACCAGCGTTGAGGTCTGCAGAGGGTGGCAGAGAGGATGGCTGGCGGGTCGTGTATGAATCAGAGCTCCAGTATATGGGTTTATTCATGATACGTGCGTTAGAAATAGCCTTTGTACAGTGCATGCCATAGATCATCTCACAAAAGTTTAAGCTCATTTAAGGTTGGTCTGTGAAGTGGAGGATGTGAGCAAACATCAAGTTTGGACTGGCTACATTACTGGGTAAAGGATTTCAGGGCACTGGCAACAAAAGGGAGTTAGGGATTCGAATGAGCAGTGATGTGAACGCCATGGGCAGCGTGGGTACCAGCAGTACCTGGGGATGGGATCAGAAATCTAACAGCAGGGATCCATGCTCACAAACTCAGTTAAACTTATTGCAAAATTTGGAGTTAGCTGAGAAGCAGTTTCCACCCGGATGAACTGGAAGGGTCTTTTCACCTTCCTCTGGAGTATTCAGGGGAGACCATTACTAGGACCAGGTGGGCATATTGCTCGTGACCATTTCTCCGAGACTCAGGGAGCTGGTGATCCCTTGTCCTTCCCACCCCTGTCTCCCGCGCGCCGAGGGAACGCCCGCCAGAAACCGCAGCAAGAGAACACTCTGTTTTCAGTGACAATGACTGGAGCCAAAGATGACATAAGCGTTCCGGCAATGGATGGAAACCGATTGGCTGAAAGTGAGGTAATGGTTTATAAAGGAAGACTGATGGTGGAGAAACATGCTGACTAGCCAACCCATCCCACAGTGATGTCCATGGTCAGGCTGTGTCCTACCTGGGAGAACGGTGCTCAGGGGTCCATCATCCTGGCACATCTCTGCTTTGAATGGAGGATAAAAATGAGACTGCAATGTGCTCAGATGCCCAGTGCCAGCAGGTCTGCTGTGTGTTTGATTGCATTCCCCACAGAGTCCCGCCTTCTCCTGGGCTCTATTGTGGCATCTCTCTTTCTCTCATCAGGGTCCCATCTGTTTGCAGGAGTGATGACATCCCCCTCAGCATGCTGACATCCCAACCTGCACTAAACCTTCTGTTTCTCCGAGTTCCGGACGCCGTCATGGTGCCAGATGGCTTTGTCTGCAGATGACTTCATCTCCTTGAAAAGCACAGCATTCCCTTCTGCAGTGCATTGTGGGACCTATTACGAATTTTGGGTTGGATTTAAACTCCTTGCTCATTACACCTTCTAAAAGTCTATGACCTGGCAAGGAAGAAGCTGATCTAGGAAAACACGGTCTAGCGATTAGGACATTGGACTGGGGCTAAGAAGAACTGGGGTTTATTCCCAGCTCTGCCAGTGACCTACTGTGTGATTTTAGACAAGTCAGTTCCCTGCCTTGTCTATTTAGGTTGTAAACTCTTTGGAGCAGGGGCTGTCTCTCGTTATGTGTTTGTAGTGCACCTCGCACAGTGGGTCCCAATCGCAGCTGGGCCCTGTTGATGCCTCTGCAATATAAATAATAAAGAGAAGGGAAGATCAACGCAGTGAGTTTAGCTCCAGGGACCAAATTCATCTCAGTGGAACCAGGATTGGCCAGGGGGAAATTTGGGAGTGTTTGGTTTGCCTCCCATCTCTTTCCTCTTCCAAATCATTATTATTCACTTGTGTATACTTACCTTGCACCCAGCACCTGAGCAGATGTTCCCCAAATTAACCAACTGCTTCCAGAAATCAATTAGCACTAATCAAACCCATCCCCAACCGCTAGTGAGATCATTCCTGCTGGATCCCAGCCCATAGTCGGAATGAACAACGGTGCCTAAATGATCAAAGGAGTCTTGCTCTGCATCCTAAGGCATCCCCAAACCTAATGTGGGTTGAGGGAAAATTGAAGGGGATGAATCTCAGAGCATTGCTTTCCCCCCCACCCCCCGTCTGGGCCCTATGAGAAATTTAGAGGTCACCTTTATAGGGAAAAAAATGTGCGCATGCCATTTTTGCTCTTCATAATGAATCAGGAGGCACCACAAGTTACCATTTTCTGCTAGTCTTTTACATTAGGAATTTAAGTCTTTTCCTGGAAGACCCTATGGCGCACAGGGCAACCGGTAGATTTATGGCTTCAGAGACACCCATCCGAGTGAAACCTGATTGATTGAGAAGGGAGCTAAGTGTCAGCGAGCCTCTGCTTTTTGTTTGGCTTTACACTCGGCACGTAGCCGGATCAGGCCCATGGACAGTTGAAACCTCTGTGCCTACACTGTATGGGGAGAAGTTTCCATCAAAGCCAACTCCCCAAAGCCCAAGGGCAGGAGCTCCACAAGGAGTGATAGATACAAAGCGCAGCCCAGGCCTACTCTAGCTGCACCTCAGGAGATAAGCAACCGTTTTATCCTTGGGATGTGAGCAGGAAGTAGTGTTACCCTGACCTGAAGCTGTAGAAAACGGAGGGTGCATGAGCAACAGAAGCTCTGTTTTTGAAAAACACCCCCCCCTCCTTTCTCCTTCTTCTCCAGCCCACCACAAAGCTAATCTGTTCCTATTCTTTCACTCAGGCAATGCCCCCTGCCCTGCATGTTCCCGCAGGCTCACACACTGCCTACATACAGAGCAGTAAAGTACACCAGAGGCTGAGGCTGGTAGGCCAATCCGGTAGAAATTATGTACAGCAACAAAGAAAACAAGTTGTCTGTCCCTGAGAGGTAAAGCTCTCCCTGTCTGGTTGGTCTTAGTCTGTCTCTGGTCTCCCTAAATGCTTATCAGACAGCTGACTGCACCTCCACCTGGGTTGTACTACCACGTAAGACATATCCTGTGGGTTTCGGGCCTAGCTGATAGATCAGCCTTACTAAAGTAAGACCTCTTTGAAGAACAAAAGGACACAGTACCACTCCACAACTGATCCGTTACAGGCAGATCCTGGGTTAAGAAACCAGTTCTTACCTACAGAGACAGGCCAAGATTGTAAAAAAGTCCAGCTCCTAAGTTTTCATTTAAGCATCTAAATAAGTGGCCTGATTTTTAAAAGTGCGGAGCCCCTCCATGAGGACATCGGAGTCTAGCTGTAGGCGTACCCAGTTCTGAAAAACTCAGCCACAGTGACTACAGTCATGAGATACCGGAGGTGCCCACAATGCACTAGGTGCTTTCTGAACATCAATAAAAGTATCCTCTCAGCCATGACCTCCAGATCCTTCCCAATCCTGGATTCCTATGGGTGTTCTACCAAGACTGAATGAGAAATGCACCCATCTGGAGGAGGGTACGAGTTGCAAACCACAATGAAAGACGTATGGACAGCAGAGTCCCTGTAGCAGTCTGTGCAGTGAGGGTACTGGTGATTTCCCAAGCCCCTGTTGGAACACTCTGTTTCTCTTTAAAAATCCTTCACAGGAATCAAAGTTGCAAAACTGTATCCTGGATGCATCAAATGGAAACCCTGGAGAGGAGCCAGGAAAGGAAATAGCTACCAGTAATTAAATCTTCTAATTGTCAGAGAAGTGACAAAACCTAGGACGTTCTCCATGCGCTGGGAAAGGCTCCGTTGGATGCAAGGTTGGGTTCGCGTCACGGGATTTGGATGGGAGTGAGGGAAACGTCGGCACTAGCTAAAGATGTTAACTTTTGGTTTGTTTTATCAGCTTAAAAAAGTCAGAGGGGAAGTGTGGGTTGGACAGCCCCAGTCAGGAACGGCGCCACGGTTTTTGCTGCCCTAGGTGGCAGTGCTCCTCCTCTGAGTATTCGGCGCGGGTCCTTCACTCGCTCTGGGACCCACCACCAAATTTCCACCGAGGGCAGCAAAATGCCACCCCCCAAATCCTGCCGCCCTAGGCAACCGCCTAGGGTCTCCTAGTGGAAGCGCCGGCCCTGGCCCCAGCCAGAACCAGAGGGGATGGACAGGCTCTGTTCAGTCTTCCCACTCACAGCCTGGCTAATGCCCTTTGCTTGCAGTCACTAGTAACTTTGCAACCTGCATGTTTCTGCAGAGACAGGAAGAAAGAACTCCAGGTGCATTTATCAAGCCAGAGCCAATGGGTGTCACTTGGATTCAATACTGGTCTGTGCTTTGATATGAGGATGTACCCAGGGAGGGGAGAAGGCAGAGTCAGATAATTGCAACAGGAACCATAGTCCCACCTGCCACAAAAGGTCAGTGTAACGACCCGACCTCACTAAAGCTCTGGATTCTCTATGCAGAATTTCTCCTTCTCTCCTACAACTCCTGTCCCTGCCTTGAGTACAGGGATATCAATGCAGAGAGACACTAAGGACTGGGGTTCCCCTTTACCGCAAGGGCAGTCTCCAGTCCAAACCATCCATATCTTTGGGTCTTGGTTGCCTTTTCATGAGGGATTTCCCTGAGCTGGTCCCCTCATCCTTGTCCAGTGGATACGAGTGCTGCTGTCTCTGCCCCCTTTTCACTTGGAGAGAGAAGAGGAGTGGCTGACACTAGTGTTTGCACTGATGTTCTTTGCCTGTGTTAGCTAAGTCAGACAAGGCCCCCTCAGCTGATGTGAAGCTTAGAGACTATCCTCTGACCCATAGCAGGGGAGACAAGGCATGCTGCTCTTTGAGACCTAAGACTAAAACCCACCAGCTGCCCCACTGGGAGCACATGGCACCAGCAACTTGCTCTGTCTGGGAGCCACTGGTTAAGAGTGCGCGGGGGATTCTTGCTCCCTGATCTAGTGGAAACTGGGTGGGTGTCTCAGTGACGGTTTTTGCTTGCCGTCAAGGAAGTCTATGTGTGCATGTGTGTTTGTCTGAGTATGTGTTTGTATCTGAGAGCAGGCGTTTGTGTAACATTAATATGCACTTGGGTATGGTGCTAACCTGCGTTTGCCCATGGCGCAGCATGGGAACTTCACTCATGGGACTATTATGCCCAGCGCTTGCTGAAATGGCATTTTAACACAGAAACGTGGCAAAGAAAAAGGACTGAAATAGGGAGAGTGACAATCTAGGGTAGCAAATATACTATGCAGGTGTTAGAGTTGAGGGCGGGGGTGTCTCACAGATGGCGCTGCATTGTCCAGAATGGTGTTGCCAGCCATTCTGGCTGAGAGCATATGATTCGCTATACCAGATCAGACCAGTTACCCATCAGCTCTAGTATCCTGTCTCTGCAGTGGCCTATCTCGATGCTTCAAAGGCTGGTGAAATAAAACAATGCACCTGGCCAATTGTGCAAGACTTTAAATGTGGGAAAATCACCTCCCAACTCTTGTGGCAATCAGCTGATGCCCTGAGGCCAGAGATTTGATCGCTCGTAACTTAGCACGTCAAAATACAATGTCAGTATTGTTCATCAAGTGAACTAACCTCATTGAAATCTAGGCACCAACCCCGGATTCTCTCACCTTCTGTGGCTGTGAGGGTCACAGCTGTGTGCAGTACTGTGGCCTTCCATTTGTTTTCAATATACCTACCCTTATTGTTACTGAGTGAGCCCTTGTTTTCTTCTTCTGAGACATCCCAAAAAATGAGGGGCTGATTGTTCTGTAAACCCTGTCATGTTTGTAACCCTTCTTGGGACTTATTCAGTCCAGGCCGTTCCTTAAAGGGCACGATCAACTTGAAATCCGAGTCAGTTTCAAAAACTGAGCCAGGAATGTAAGTTGCAGGGCTCACACCGTCCTCTGCCATTTTTTGTAGCTCTCCACTCACCTTTTCCTGCTCCCATGGTGCTGTGAGAACTTCCCACACAAACAGCAAAGGTTAAGGTCCTGGTCTGGAACTCTTGAGATCAATTCCCAGCTTTGATGCTCTCCTGTTGTGACCTTGGGCACCTAACTGAGGCTTTGGCTACACTTACACTTCAAAGCTCTGCCGCGGCAGCGCTGCCGCGGTAGCGCTTTGAAACGCTAAGTGTAGTCAAAGCACCAGCGCTGGGAGAAAGCTCTCCCAGCGCTGTCCGTACTCCACCTCCCTGTGGGGAATAACGGACAGCGCTGGGAGCCGCGCTCCCAGCGCTGGGGCTTTGACTACACTGGCGCTTTGTAGCGCCGCAATTTGCAGCGCTGCAGAGGGTGTGTTTTCACACCCTGCTGCAGCGCTGCAAATTTGTAAGTGTAGCCAAGCCTGAGGATCCCATGGGGATAATAACACATCCTTCCCTGCCTCACCGGGCTGTTGTGGGGATAAACCCCTTAACTACTTGGGAGGTGCTCAGACAGGACAGTGCTGGGGGTTATATGAGCAGCCAGAGAATTAAAGGTTGGGGTCTCCATGGAGGGACTCTTATGGCTATGTGGAGTCTCCTTGACTTCCTTGGGACTCTCTGTGCGGATAAGAGTCTCCGCTTGTAGGATAGGCCCTTATCTGATTATGCAGGGGAACCAGTGAACCTGGCTATAGATAAATGTACCGCCAACCGCACGTGTTCAGAAATCATGAGTCAAGCCCCCGAAATCATGAGACTGGCTTAAAAATCGTGGGATTAAAAAAAATAACATTGACATTCTTTTTATTTGCCTCCTGGCACTGACTCATTTTCAAGCTTCTCTCCACATCCATGAAGGCCAGAAGTTTCCTTTTTGTTTTAAATGAAAGCTCAGCTTCTGAGGGAATAACCAGATTCCAGCAGCTGGGGCTTTAAGATCCCAAGTATCATGGGATTTGGATAAAATCATAAGAGCTGGCAACAAGGATGGGGTTTTCAAAAGCCCTGGCCAAGTTGTGCTTCCATTGATGTCAGTGAGAGCTTTATGACGGACTTCAGGGAGAGCAGAAGACTCCAGTGCTGAGGGCCTTGAAAAATCCCATCCAAAGTGTTGATAAAAGAGAACTATTTTTCTCTAATCTCATTAGTTTGTAGTGCTGTTTGTGCAGGAAAAAAAAGGGAAAATATCTTCAGAATCCGCTGTTTGTGCTCAGCAATACATGTAACTAAGCTGCGATCAGCATTGGTTGAGCTGATTCTGCCACCACTTTAGAGCTGGTCAGAAAGTGGTGATGATTTTTCACAAAATTTTGAAATTGCTAACATTCTGCAGACAAATCCATTCAGAATTTTTATCAACATTTGCTGGTTTTCGTTTTGCAAATTTCCGTTTTTTTCCTACCACTGGTCAGAAAATGAGTTTATTTTTCTGCAGAAAATTTAGATGTTTCATCCAAAAAAAAAGAAAAAAAAGGGTTTTGGCTTGAAAAGGAAATTTTCCGAGGAAAGCAGACATAGTTTGTGAAGATTTTGTTGAAAACTCAAGTTTCCACTGAAAAACAGCTTCAACCAAAAATGTTCATTAAGCCCATGATTTTCCCCATTTTCCACCCTTTTTTCCATTTTCCCACTAAAAGTGATTGAAAAGGGGAAAGAAAGAGGGGGAAGAAGGGGACAAATGGAATCCAAACATCAACAAAAATTCAGTTGTGGTTTCATAAAAATAATTGAAAATTTAAAAAAAAATACTTTTTTTGCTGAAAACCCCCCATTTTTCAAACAGCCATTTTTCAACAACAAAAAATTCACTGAAAACTGCCAGCAAGCTCTCCCTGGCATGTTTCATAGTCAAAAACATGAATCAGGCATGTGGCCCTAGGTGCAGCTACCCAAGGAAGACTGATAAGCATTTTCCAGCACAGGTGCAGCTGCAATGGTGCAACCAATGGCAAAACCTGTAGCGTAGGCAGGGTGCAAGCAGTAAGATAATATAGTGGTTAAAAACACCTGTGTCTTGTCAACACTACAGCTTCCATGTTGATAGCCACCCCAATAGATACAAATTTTCATAGGCCGGCTGTGATCAAAAGGTGTATCTCCCCACTATGGCAGAGCAAGGCAGATTTCTCACCTACTGGCAATTTTAGGTTAACAAATTGGTTTAAAAAGAAAAATGAATTGAAAAACTCGGGGCTAAGATCTGCCCTTAGCTGTGCAACCCCGCTGAGATCTAGGGGGGTGCCTGGGAGGTGGGGGTGGGGAAATGAAAAGCCTTGTGAGCTAGAAAGATGTAACCTACCCTTTGGCCTCTGTACAGCTAAGACTCATCAGAAGTTCCAAAAGGCTGCCGTTTGTCTCACTGTTTCCTTGTGTAACCCGCACACCTTCTGGGTGTGGCACTTGTAATGCCGACAGACCTTGGTTGTCTGTGGGTGGGGTTGAACCAGGGCCCTCTGGAGCTTTGTGCATGAGCCTCTACCACATGAGCTAAAAGCCAACGGCCTGTTAGCTAAGGCTGTAGAGCAGACTCATTTAACTCTCTCTCTCTCAGTGGTCTTGGTGCCACTAGATAGGACAGAACACCACACCCCAGAGGTCCTGTTGGTACCCAGGAAGTGGGCGGGTTACATACTCTCCGCACTGAGGAAGCACATCCTGAGCTTCAAACAGGGCTGACGGGGGGGAAGCTGGTACAAATTACCAGGGCCGGGCTTCCCTGGCTTTGTCAGCCCTGTTTAGCTGGTCCACCCTTGCTGGGGGGCCCGAAAATTTTTTTCACTGGGGCCTGAACCTGCTCTCAGTGGCTCTGGCTTCAGGAACTTCCCAGTTGAAATCCTGGATGAGCCCCCATTTGTAATGCTGACAGACCCAGGACATTAGCAAGTGGGATTGAACTGGGGACCTCCGGAGCCTAGGGCAGAAGCCTCTATCGCATGAGCTGAAAGCCAGCTGGCACTGAGCTAAAGCTGTAGAGCAGACTCATTTAACTCTCTCGCTAAGTGGTCTCTGCCCCTACATGGGACAGAACACCACACTCAGGAGGTGTGTGGGTTACACTTGTATTCCACTGTCCACCTGTTGTATCCCCCTGTTGTCTCTTATCTTATGCTTAGCTTGGAAGCTCCTTGGGGCAGGGGCTGTCTTTTTGTTCTGTGTTTGTACAGCACCTGGCACAATGGGGCTCTGGTTCATGCCTGGGCTCCTGGGAGCTACCACAACACAACCCATCAATACCAGTAACGTCCCAGGTGCCTTTTCAGCCTTCAGCTCCTCCATGATCAGAACAGGATTCTCCCCCCCGTTCCCCATCCCTCCCCCCAGCACCTACCTGGTTCCTAGTTAAAAACAACCCCTGCTCTTTTAAGCTGCATTTCTGGATTTCATGGCAATGCTGGCTAATCTAACAGTAAAAAGCTCTGCCATTATTTGGCTCTGAGGCTTGGGAGTCTGCCCAGCTCTGACACACACACACACACACACACACACACGTGTTCCTTTCTCCAGAGTGAGAGCAGCGCCTCTCCTCCTCCCCTAGTCGGTCAGGGAGGGTTGGAACTTCAGGGAACAAGTTACACCTACTGCAACGTTCTTGCTAGCTGCTTTCAACCTGTGCTGCAGGGATTTCAGCCAGCAAAATCTCCTCTTGCCGGAACTTCTCTGAGCGTCTCCACTTCACAGCCACCATGGATCTCCTGCAGCTTATGGGGTGCTGCACAGTGACCGAGGACTCGGCTGAGGGGGCAGCAAGAGGATAAATTTCAGGAGAGGTCTTTCCTGCTGCAACAGGTAAGGGCACGCTGCTCACTGCTTTTGCAAACTCAAAATGACTCAGGAAGCCCTGTGCAGCATGGTCTGGGGGGAAGCCCAGGGAGGATGGACAGATCTAGGATTGTCAGAAAACCGTGCTTGTATGTGAGTAAATAGATTTAACCTTCAATTTGAAACAAACAGCCCAAGCCTAAAGATACATACTTTTAGCAGAAAAAACACCCAACCCAACCAACACCTTTTTGTTATCCTTTCATTCTTTCCCTTGCTCTTGTCAGTCCTAGTAGGAGGAATTGTGAACTGGGCTAGGAAAAGCTGGGGTACAATGTTTGCATTTGTTGCCCCGGGTTCGAGCAGGGCAGTAGCCTTTTCAGTTCATTCCTGTAAACTTTACCAAGAGTTCGGGGCAGACCGTCACATCCGGTGAATGGACTCCGTACAGCAGCTCAGATTGAATCCCTCAGGGAATGCGAGCGAAACGAAAATGATTTAACGATGCATTGTGTGCAGGCTGTATCTACACCATGCTTTTCCTTCTCATTTCCCTGTTACGCTACCACGAGGGCCAGCTCTACTGGAGCCCTAGTGTAGGCAAGGCACTGGCATTTTTGCTACCCTGACAGCTAACTGCACTCAGAGTGAATCTAGACAGCAAGGTGATGAAGATGCCAGGGCCCCTTGCACCTTGCCTACCCTGGCGCTCCCACCTCTGTCGCTGATAGGGCTGCAAAGGTGGGAAATTAAGGAAAAAGCTCAGCGGAAGCAAGGCCTCGGTGTTTGCTCTGCATTTACGTAGGTGTGGGCACATATAATGTGTGTGTGTGTGTGTTTGTGTCAATGCATGTATGATTCTTTGGGCATTTATGGAGGCCTGATAGCAATCTACACCTAAATCCCTTTGTAAATGCAGATCAATGGACATGCAGCTGTTCTTTCCCCAGCACACATGTTGCACTGCAGAAAAGGGAAAGAAGAGAAAAAGGGGCACTTGTGCACTTGCAGCATGGAGATAATATATGAAAGCCCTTAGCAGCAGCAGCAGCAGCAGCAATCAGGTAATTAACCTCCTGAGGGAATTAAAAGCAGACCAGGTGGAATGCAAGAATCCATAAGGACAAAGATCACCTCTCCAATGACATCTGTTGCTTGGGAGAGTTAGAAAAAAACCTGACTCAGTGGAGCTTTCTACTAAAAAAAAAAATGCTATAACGTTTACAAAAGTTTGAAAACTCTTTATTTTTCCGTGATTCCACCAATTCACCGGTTGATGGGCACTGGCACATACACCGGTGGCAAGCCCTGGGGCTGCTGCCAGGACTGTAGGTTAGCTCATAGTTATCTGGGCCTAAAGTGGTTAAAAGTGGCACTGGGTCTGAGGTGGGACGGGGAAGGTGTCTGCATAGGTAGTATGGATGCTTCATGGTCCCAGCGGCATCATTTGCAGTTTGCCGCTTAGAAGCCTTGCTTCTCCCGGCCACTCCTAGATCCAGGAACCTTCCATGCTGCGGAGGGGATGACGGCCGGGTGACTGGGCTATCCAGCTTCTAGCTAGTGAGGCAAGTCCCACTGCGAGGTCAAGAATGAAAAGCAAACACTTTGTACCCACCTTTGAGGAAAGTTGGGCAGTATCAGCATTTAGTGATGCTGAAGTCATTTGACTTCTTGTTGTGCTACCTTATCACCTCGTAATATCCAGCACTATCTGGCTTATCTGAAGTAGTTCAGGGACATCAGACTTTGAGATAAATGAAGTTGGGGTAATTGGGGGATCTATTGTGTAAAAGAACCAGTGTAAGATTTTATTCTGGAGTTACAGGCTGGATCTATACACTGCCCTTGTTTGCATCACCTACACACGCACACAACCCCCTGAGAATCCTGAACAGTTTTTTTAAAATGAACCCAAACTGTACGCTCTGCAGGGGCCATTCTTTGCCGAAGCACTTCCCACCTGCTAATATTTTTACTCTGAGGGAACTTTAAAGAGGAAGCTTTTGCAGAAGTTGCTGGGTCTCCTGGCCCTTTCAACAAATAAGCATCACTCTTCGGCGGAGGGGAGAAAGGAGTAACTAACTCACACCTGGAATCAAACATCTATTAGAAACCAATTCATTTTGCATTATGCTCCGTGGATTTTTGTTGTGAGCATGTGTTTATTTGTGTTCATTCCTGTGCATAGGTGGGGTGTGTGTGTGTGTGTGTGTCTGTGTGTCTGTGCATATATCAGTGGGTATTCGTAAGTCTCCACCAGTGCAAACGCATAATAGGATTAAGAAGCATCAGACCTTTTTTTGGAAAAGCCAGTGCCCCATTGTCCTGTTAGAAGTCTGATTAGCTGAACAAGCAGTTTGTCCTCTCTGCTGCGGTTTTCCTTGGCAGGCGGGCAGGTTTGTTGCAAAGAAACTTTCCTTCCTGGTTCTTGGAAGAAAGAGCTGGGCGGTGTTCGAAGAGGGCAGAGCAGATTGTGGGGTATTTTTAGGAAGCAGAAAGGTTTGTAGCTAGGAAATATTATGGACTGATCATGGTTTAGATAGAAACTGCAAATAAATTCTTTAGGTAGAGACACTGTAGATATAGTAGGTATGTCATACTTAACAGGTAGGCAGAGACTGCATTATAGTTATTGCTATATGAGATACATATATCTATTCCGAAGCAATAGGTCGATGTAGAGAGAGTGTGAATAGAGATCTACTGCTCCATATCGATCTACTCTGGATAAATATTGTAGGTAGATGGCTACGCTTTAAAAACCTATCTTCAGTAGACAGTGCAGAGAGAAGTCCCGAGGAGACACCTCTTGCTATTGTAAACCAGGTTGATAAGATCTCATTAAGACAAAGTGTGACTGTGACAAGCAGCCCATTGTGACTACCTGCAAACATACCAGTCTCTACGGTTAGCTTGCTGTCCCCACCACATTTGTCACCGATCACACACTGTCACATACGCAGATGGTGAACTGTCTGGGGCAGGGACTGTCTGTGTTATTTGCTTGTACAGCATCTAGAAATACACCTCTACCCCGATATAACGCGACCCAATATAACACAAATTTGGATATAATGCAGTAAAGCGGCGCTCGGGGGCGGGGTGGTGCACTCCGGCAGATCAAAGAAAGTTCGACATAACGCGGTCTCACCTAGAACGCGGTAAGATTTTTTGGCTCCCGAGGACAGCGTTATATCGGGGTAGAGGTGTAACTAGTGAGAACGATAGTATTACAGCTCTGCTTGGGGAGACGATCCCCCTGCATTTACTAATGGCATGCAGGCCTGGTATTTTTATAGGCTATCTGGGCAGCTATTCCAGTGACTGAAACATCTGCCCTGTGGAATTTTACAGCACACGTTTCTGTGGAACGGCTCCCCAGAGAGCTGCCAGTGAACCTTTTGCAGTGCGCAGCTGAATTTGTTGACTCATCCCCATTACCCTACTTTACACGCACGCTCTGAACGCAAGGAAGCGTCTGGAAGAACCAGTGCAGAGGAGTCAAAGCTGCTGTAGACCGAGCAGAAAATTGGCTTGATGGGGCACGTGTGTCCTGGGACCAGAACTAACAACCAGCAGGTGAATTGGGTTGCTGACAAAGAAAGTCGGCAACGGAGATGGGTCATATAAATTATATCAATCAAATGATATCCCCGGGAGAGAATCAGAATTCTCTTGTGAGTCTGTTTGGGATAGAGAGGCTGGAAAGGAAGCGTCAGTGCTAGCAGGATGTCTGCACGGCAATCGGGAGGTGCAAATACAGCACATACGACGCATACCTGAGCTAGCTGCGAAAGGCTAGCAGCGTAGCTGTGGCGGCACGGGCTAGCCCCCTTAGTGCATGCTGGGGGTCGCTGGAGGGACTGTACTCCGATCGCTCTCCATGCCATCCCCTGCCCTTGCCGCCACGACTAACCTGCTACCCTGCTTGGTCAAAGCTAGCTCAGGTATGTCCACACACGCTGCTGTCACACCTCCCAACCGCAGCGCAGATAGACATGTCCTGGGTTCCAGATCCCTTTTCTGGGGCCAGTCCTGCAGGCAGATGGGAGCTCTGTGCCTAGGCGGTTGGCAGGAGTGACTCCCAAAAGATTCTGGACAAGTGGTTTTTAAATAAAAATAAATATGAAATAAGGTGTTAGCAGCCAGAGCACAGAGAGACAGGAGATAAGTAGCTTATGTTCGATGCACCAGAGAAAGGGGAGCCATGGCGTAGCAGGTTGCAAACAGAAGCGTGACATACTCAAAGTGATCAGCTAAGAAAGTTATCTTTGCAGCAGTGATTTGAATGGACGTGAGTGGGGTGAGATTGCAATTGTTAAGGCTAGAGAACGTAGTAGTAATGGATACACAAGATGCTGAGCGTTTTAGCTGTGTGGACGGATCAGAAAGGCCATAGCTTAGAGCTGTTATGCAGGAAGAATCAGCAAGCTTTAGACACAACCTGGATGTGAGGCTCCAGCCAAGGGAGTGCTATCACCCCAACCAATTCTCATAGGACTGAGGAAGGCCCTCTGAAGAATAAGGTGGCTGTTGCTTAAATTAAATACCTCCCTAGTAGGGAGTCATTTATCCACTTGCAGGATGTTCAGCATAGCAGGAACAATTATTTAATGGGTCATTCCAACCTCCGTCATAAAATGCACCCGCACCAGGTTTTAAATGATCAGCCATGCTGTTCCTGGCTGTTTAGCCATCAGGAAATGATTTTCAGTGCTCAGGCCAAGCTATTTTAAAAACGCTGCTTGTGATTGAAAGGCTCTAGAAGGTAGCGGGATTGTTGTGAAATTAGCTATACTCTTACAGGGGGAAGGATAGCTCAGTGGTTTGAGCATTAGCCTGCTAAACCAAAGGTTGTGAATTTAATCCTTGAGGGGACCATTTAGGGATCTGGGGCAAAAATCCATCTGGGGATTGGTCCTGCTTTGAGCAGGGGGTTGGACTAGATGACCTCCTGAGGTCCCTTCTAACCCTGAGATTCTATGATTTAGAGGGATGCTGTCCTGTCAAGTCTGCCCCAAACACACTTTCAAATTACATACAGCATTGCTGACCCCAAATGCTCAAAAATCATGAGTCAGCCCCCCACAAAAAATCACAAGATTGGCTTAAAAATCCTGAGATTCTAAAAATAATAAAACCGGGGCTCTTTTTATTTGTCTTCTGGTGGTGCTTAAGGTTCACATTTTCAAGTTTTACTTCACAACTATGAGGGCTGGAAACTTTCTTTTCTTTTAAAAATGAAAACAAAGATTCTCATGTCAACACATGAATCCAGGAGCTGGCGCTTTAAGAAAAGCCCCAAATATCATGAGACTACATTCACGATAAAATCATGCGAGTTTTCAACACTGACACCTAAGACTCATAGAAATGGTTCCATCACATTGTTTTTATTTTTTAAAGTCCAGTGGAACCTTTTATTAAATAGCAACAACCTGCCTCTTTAGCCCTGGTAACTCAGACATGACAGGATTATGCTAGTGCATGAGCACAGGGCAGTGAAACTGACTAGAAACCATCTAGCTACAAGATCAAATTGACCAGCCTTTTTAACATTGACCAAGCAGAGAAAATGGCAAATTGTAAACAAACAGCATGAATCGTGAAAAGTAAATCAGATTTTTTTCAAGCGGGTTGAGTGTTAATCAAAGGTGGTGTTAGTGACATGGATAAATGTCCTCTTTAAAAATATATACTTTTTAATCCTACATTTTCTATATAGAACAACAGTAATTCTTTTCTGGTTGATTTCATTTTGCAATGTTTGGCCCTAACTGAATTTCTCGTGCTGTGTTCCTCCTGTTCAGGTACATACTGAGCTAGGAGAAGGTGCATTCCTGGAGTCCTTCCCCCCTCAGGCTTGGCTCCCACCTTGCTAAATAATTTGCTCCCTTAGCTCTGTCCCGTCTTCCTTTGTGACCCTTGCACTTTAGAACCACAATAAAACTGACCCTGTCATTTGTAATTTGAGCAGCTACAGGGCTTTTCCCCCCTTACAACCTTTGGCGAAGAGGTAGGCGTGTGTCTACCTGTTTGTCCTGTGAGAAGTCTTCTGGTCGGGCTTTCTGCAAAGTTTTAAAGTGAGTGGGAAATGAAGGGGAGGAGCAGGGCAGGGAATATATGACATAGGGTGGGTAGATATCCTGCAAGAAATAAAAACGGGGGGTACTGAGAATGGGACTCCCAAATCCAGTCTTTCCTCCAGGTCTCATGGAAAAAGGGCATTTCTAGGAGCAGAGTTCAGGTTGCAGGCAGGGTGCATTTCTAGGAGCAGAGTGCAGTCCAGGCCCTTATGGTAAAGAAAGCAAACAGAAGGTTTGAGCAGACCCTGTGATTTCCTGGACAAGCACACAGTAGTTTATACCTCTGAGGATTACAGTGACAATCATCCTCCCCCTGACTATACACCTGAGTACCACAAAGTGGCTACGCAGATAAGGCGCCTCCTTTCTGGGGGCGCGGAGTTTGAGACACCTAGGCCCAGAACCTCAACGGTATTTAGGTGCCTAACTCCCATGGGCCTGATTTTTCAGAGGTGCTGAGCAGCCTCCCATCCCAGTGACTCCTGCTGAAGCTGTGGGGGCTCGACCTGTCCAGACCTCAGGGAAGTCTTAGCAGGGAACCCAAAATCTAGGCACCGAAATGAGAGGGGCTGTGATGCGCATGTGTCGTACAGTGGCAAGAGGTGGAATAATGCGATTTACAGCTTGAGAGTCAGGGATCCCTTGTGAACGTTGTGGGCCTGCTGCGAGGTATCATTACTCTGCAATGCACTTACACCGCAATATAGCTTTATTTTTCATTTCTAAGGCTAGAAAAGAGAGAGCGTTGAGGACTAGAGTTGGTAAAAGAAACATAGGAGGGGGGGAATCCACAGGAAACTGCCCCCTTCATCAACATTTCTCTCGTTCGAAAATATTCAAGGCAGGCAGCAGAAATGGGGCTCAGTTCGTCCCATAGACTGCAGTGGAGTTCCCTGAGGGATGAATTCAATTCAACAGCTATGTTCAGTGTTAACTTGCGTGGGGTGTTTTTTCCTGCTTCTCTTGGGGGAGGACAGAACTCAGGGGGTTACCTGGCCCTGACCCCCGCCTCCTTTCTGCAAGACTAGCCCCACTTTTCTGAGGCACCCCCAAAAAGCAGGCAAGCTCTGTACCCCACATTATGTCTTCCCTTGCTACTGCAGAAGCACAAGCTAGCATCACTCTGGAAATTACCAGAGGCAGTTCACAACTTTTCTTTATGTCAAATGCTTGCTGTGAGCCACACAGGGTAACTGGGCCTGGCCTTTATCGTGCAGCTATTAGTTATCATTTAGTTTCCGCATATCAAAAGGATTTCCCCCTCTGAGCCTCATCACCACACCAGTCTCTTCTTGGACACGCTTTTAATAAAGAGTCTAAGATGGGATATTTAATTCAGGTTCACCAAGATCGTTCCTCAGTTAAAATGTAGCCTGACTAAAAGCACGATAGAAGGGTTTACTAGATACTTCTTGAGTCTATAAGATTCAACCCTTCCAGGAATTCTGATCCCCTCTTGGTCCTGGTGAATGAAGCTGAATCGCCGAGGAATGATCTCCTGGCATTCAGCTTCTGGCACTTTAACAGGGAGCGATGTACAGAATGGTAGAATCCCTGCAACTGTCTGTGCAAGGAGGATTGTGGAAGCAGAGCACAGTAATGAAGACTTTAGTGCTGTCAGGCCTTCTGCAGGCAGAGAGCAGAACCACATCCACCTCCCATGTGCGCCCAGGTAAAGGCCTCAGGAGGTGAATGGATCCTGAGAAGGGAAGTAGGTGAAGGGGAGAGGATGTGAGTTTTGTCTGCTGGGCAATAAACAGCTTCCCTGGGACTGAACGTGAAGTGCCCGCTGTATGTCTGGGGCTGAAAATCATGGTCCAGGGTGTGTGATTTAACCCCCATAGACAACTTTTTCCACAGCCAGGTGTACAGCCCAGGTCACAGTATTCTTGTGTCACTTCTTGAGTCACTGCTCCGAAAGACATGGAAGGGATTTGTTTTTCTTGCTTCCTATAGAAAATAACCTGCCGAAAAGTGTGTCCGTTTTGAATATTAACATTTAATAGAGAATAATGTCACTCCTATAGAATCCTACAGGGTAATCGAATCACGGAAAGGATTTCATTCTCTATTAATTTATAGGCAAAACCCAGACCCTATGCAGGACACTACACCCCTAAATCATGATTCAGGGATCCCTGAACTAGGCAGCAGAAACCTCAGAGTTATGTACTGCCCCTCACCTTAAAGCCTCTTCTCCCTTAATGCCCTACTCCCTCACCAGGCCAGTGCAGTACATCCTGCACACCATTTCCTGTTTATTGTGATATTAAATTCAGTTTATTTTACACCCTTCACATACACAGCCTAATCTGTAGGGTTTCAAAGTCACAGAAACCTCCTACGGTTCTGCAGGGCCTTACTGGTTCCATTGCTGTAAAATTCTATCTGCCTTTTCCTAAAGGGTTTTCCACTGAGTCCTAGGATAGGCCATAACAGACCAGTTTTGCTCCCATGGGCAATTCATTTTCCCCAGCTTTCTGGCTGAGCTTTGTCAGTGCTTTCTCAGGTGTTCTGGTTCCATCTCTGAACCATTTTCTTGTGAGTCTAGTCCATGTGAAAGGTATCAGGTAAGCAGTTCCAGGGACAGAAGTCATGCCTGAGCATCAGCAGTGTTGGGGAATCAATCCTTTTGCTTCCCATCGCATGTGATCTGTAGAAACCTGACCCGCGGGAGTGAGAGGGTAATCCCAGCTGTGAGCCCACTGACCTCTGCTGACATTAGGGTGCCAACAGTGGTGGTGGTTCTTCAAATGTGGACACCTGTCCACTGGGACCTGGTGACTGGAGAGCCACCAGATTCATTGCACGTAAGAACCTACCAAACAGCTAATAGCTAATGGTAACTTTTGGTCATTACCAGCCTGGGCTTGATTTAAAGCAGCAACAAAGAAGCCAAATGCTCTGTTTCCTGTTACCAATGGCCTGTGAAGACCTTCCACTTCTTCAGGAATGAGAAAGAAGGGGACCAGGGAAAACCATAATAGGTGTTGGAAGGGAAGGAAATGCAGCCTAGAGAAATCAGATGCAAAATGGCCACCTTAGGGCTGCAGCTGCTTGTTTCCAACTCCCAGAAGAGCATGCTGGGAAAGGCTCCTATAAAAGGGTGAACCTACACTAGGGAGTTTAGTAGCCGTGGGACAGTCACAGTGATTATAGCTCAAAGGAAACCACTGAAGCTAGAGATCTGAGTGGAGGCATCTTGAGGATTTTAGAGCTGGATTCTGAGATAGTTAAGGGTTTTTTGCGTTCAGATTTGTTTAAAAAAACCTGCTGCTTCCTATGTTTGAAGTTTAGTACCAATGTACCGAACCCTAGAACACACAGTCTCTTCACAACAGAACATTTCTTTTAAGAAGGAGGGAGTGAACTTTAACAGACTTGCAGCACCATATTCTATTCTATTCTATTCTATTCCATGCTCCTCTCTGCAGTAGCTGAGCACCATCCAGTAATACATTAACCAGCATGACGACACATCTGTCACCTTTGTTTTCTCATCCTCTTTTCCTATTCCCACCTACCCACAAAAAAATAAGAAAAAAATCTCCAGCTAGTTCCACTTCATATGCTCTGAGGAGATCTTTGCTGTCTGAATTATATGCAAGCTTTGTAAGAGAAACAAAGTCCTCCCAGGATGTTTCTGGTTCCTTTCCCTTCCATCACATTACCTAAGTAAAAAATGACCTCACACTTGGAAGCTCCAGGTGCTGGCTTCCTAGGGTGACCAGATGTCCCGATTTTATAGGGACAGTCCTGATTTTTGGGTCTTTCTTATATAGGCTCCTATTACCCCACACCCCTGTCCCGATTTTTCACACTTGCTGTCTGATCACCCTATGGCTTCCAGAAACCATCTGACTGAACCTACCAATGTGGCTAAAGCCTAAACCTAAAGCCTACCCAGCACTGAGGAACCCAAGGTGCTGTGCCACACCTGAAGGGAGAACAGAATAAACGAAAACTGCATTGAGTCATCTCCTTGCACTGGAAAGTTAGAGCTCTAGTGCAAGGGAAAGGATGGCCCCATAACACTTCACTGGAAGGGGCTGGGTTTTTTAATAGCACTGACACCATCCGCTCTTTAAACTCTATGTATCTCCTTACTCCTGCCCACGAATAAACCAAAAGACAACCTGAGGGTGTGACTAGGTTAGGGAAATAAGAGCACAGCAGTGTTATTCACGCTATGATTTTCCTGCATGCTCAGCTTCAAAGTTTCCCCTTTTGGAGAAGTCCAATCAAATTTAATAAGGAAGACACCAATAGGTGCCATCAATATTTAGTCGGGGTTATAGAAATTACTCTGCAAACCTATTGAATTTGACACAAGATGTTCTCCTTTCTATAGACTTTTAAAGTCACCCAATAGAAGAGATAGGATTCTCCATTCAATTCTATAGAATGGTTAAAAATAACCCCAGAAAGATTACTGCTTTCTAGTAAATTCTATAGGGCTTTGTCCCAAATGAACCTTAGCTCGGTAGTTCTCACAGTGTGGTCCATGGATGCCTTCTTTGTAATCCGCAGAAAGGAATTTTCAGGAGGACTAAGCCGTGGGAGCGTGGAGTGTTGGAAAGGCAGGTGGGTCCATGAGCAGTTCTCTTAGGAAGTGGTCAGCAGAACGAAAATGTTAGAGAACCTCTGGCTTCAGTGACTGGGCTTCCCTTGGGCCCACATGTGGGAGAGTTTGAAAACAGGGATTATTGTCCACTCACAAAATGAAAAGGGGGAAAAATCTATAGGAATTTCATTGCTATTTCAGGAGAGCAGGAAGGGAACATTCTAGTATTGGCTAAGTGCAAAATTCCACTGTCACATTTGCAAACACAGCTTCTATTGACTTTAATGGGAATTGCACAAACACACACGCGGGGTTAGAATTCGGCCACAGTTATGTATGTAAAAATAATATCAGTGGTTGCGCACGCTGAGATAAGGGTAATTAAATTGACTGCTTTAGGGCATAGGTTAATAACGGCGGGAGTCAGGAGGAAAGTTTTGCCATATGCTAAAGCATTAGGCATTGGCCCTGCTAGAGAAAAGATACCAGACATGAAGGTTAATGGTCTGGTGCCATTTGGAAAATCCTACCTTCTCTCTCACTTTTTCTTTTATTGCTGGCTCACTCTCCTCACGTGTATTGTATGAGACAAAAAACTCTTCCTGCTTTGCAGTCCTATGGGACACACACACACACTCAAACACACCCACATGTCTTCTTTCTAGGTTCCACCATTAAAACGTTGCGAAGGAGCAGCTTCAGACAAGTCCCTACACGTTGCCAGACTCTTTCGCTCTCTTAAGTAGCAAGCAGATCTTTTAACACAGTGCTCAGACTTAGAAGAAACCGCATGTCTCCCTTGATAGATTAGCCTTGTCCTCCCAGGACTTTTTTAAGCACACATGTGTTGCATCATTTGCTCAGGACTCAGTGAGTGTCGAGTTTTCTGGAAATGAAATAATATAGTAGGAAAAATTTTGCCAGCTTTGTACCAAATCCACATGACATTGGCTTTTGCTTCTCATTCTGATATTTGCACTTCCCTGTAACCCATGCTACATATGCAATAGCTAAACTTCAGTTGTCTTGTTCCAGAAAGGAAGGCGCACCAGTCAATTAGACTGCTGGATGACAGACCTTTACTTATTCATGAAGGCTGGGTATGAATGATAGTGTCTAGTGGACAGCGCTTTACTAGCCATCTCAGCTGACATACATGCGCACAAACTTGGGTTTGGTTTAACTATGAAATTGAACCAGTCCTGTCTTTTAAAGAGATGAATCTTGAAAAAGCATCTGGAAAAACAAGTCCTTCTTGTTTAAATTAGTAAGGTGCCAAGCAAGTGGCAGGTACTTGATATGCAATTTGAATTTAAAAGGGGAAGGGACAGTCCCAGATAGTGATCTCCTGGGATATCCAAGAGAAATAGAGGCACCTAAAAATATCTTGAATTATCAGTGAATATCCCCAGTTTCATCCCCTATGCAAAGAGAAAAGCATTCGTCTAGCTTTATAAAAAATACCCTGGCCATTTAAAAACCATTGTCACCCTTGCTAATAACATTTCTCCATATTAGTTACACATCTGCTGCCCTTCAGTCACATCACAGTCACATTCATGATGATAATGTTATTAATCCACAGACTCAGGTGTAATGCTAGTGAAGGAACCTGGCAGCAGCGACAGTAGGATTGTACCTGCCGCAGAAACACTCGTGTCTTGGTACTCAGCAAGAGGAAGGAACCTCAGAAAGCACACAACAGCTCAGTGAGGTTTCAGTAAAATATGGGACATCGCCTCAGCAGGATTCAAAGAAGGACTGAACATTTATAGGAATAAAAAGATCACCCTGAGTTGTAATAGCTAGTGCTAAAAAAAGAGAGTTTTGGAAGGGACCGAAAACCTCATGCACCAGGGTTTAATGCAATCTCTAGCTACTAGGGATTAGGATGAGATTAGGGCAGATTGTCCCACATCTCCCCACGGTGGAGTTTCCATGAGGCACCTGGTGCTGGCCACTGTCAGAGATAGGACACTGGACAAGATAGACCATGGTTCTGATCCAGTCTGGTAGCTCCTGTGTTCCTATTTTATGACATTTGCTGGAGAGTGATACTGTTTCTTTAAATCAGGTCCTGCTGGATGTGAGCATAATGCATAGTTCAATTACATCCTTACCTTGTGTTGCATCTTCTTTCGTGCTGTAACATGCGAGATTTAATATAACTGCCCCCATCCATGTTAGCTAACAGACTAATTGTTCGTTCTTTGCCTCCCTTCAGGACCCAAGGAGACACCCCGCCTCACACACCATGGCCGTTGCTACAAAGAAGCGTGTCCTGAGCTCTGCTTGTTTTCTGATGCATTGTCTGGCCTGCGTAGGGAGCTCCGAGAAAGGCAACTCCTCCCCCTTGCATTTTACCCACCCCTTTTATAACGCCACAATCTATGAGAATTCGGCCCCCAAGACCTATGTAGAGAGCTATGTCAAAATGGGCATTTACGTGAGGAACCCAGAGTGGGCCGTCAGATACAGAATAGCTTCCGGGGACAGCGACAGTCTCTTTAAAACCGAGGAGCACACGCTTGGGGATTTCTGCTTCTTGAGGATCAGAATGAGGAGCGGGAACACGGCGCTTTTAAACAGGGAGGTCAAAGACAATTACATGTTGATAATTCAAGCCACAGAGAAAGCCTTTGCCTATGAAGCGTGGGCCAAAGTGCTGATCCGCATTCTGGACAGGAATGACTTGAAACCTCTCTTTTCACCCCCCTCGTACAAAGTCACCATCAGAGAAGACACACCTCCGAAAACTGCCATCACTGTGGTCAGCGCCACGGATGCTGACGTGGGTCAGAATGCAGAGTTCTATTACGCCCTCCACACCCGCTCACACTTGTTCACAGTGCACCCCACCAGCGGAGTAGTGATGACGTCCGGGAGGCTGAATGGTACATACCGAGGGAAACACCAGCTGCAGGTCCTGGCTGTAGACCGAATGCGAAAAATCTCTGAGGGCAATGGATTCGGAAACCTAGCTAGTCTGGTGGTCCAAGTGGAGCCATCTGCCAGGAAGCCCCCAGCTATTACCTCAGTGACAGTGACACCAGCTGACTCTGCTGAGGACCTCCTCTATGCTACATTGTTTGTGGAAGCTAGTGGTTCAGAACCCGTGATCGATTCAGTTGATATTGTGGCTGGAGATCCAGGAAGGCATTTCAAAGCCATGAAATCCTTTGTTGGGAGCAATGAGTTCATGATTGTGTCAACCAAAGAGATCAACTGGTTGGCTAACCCCTTTGGTTTCAATCTAAGTCTGCAGGCCAAGGACAAGAGCAAACCACCTCTGTGCTCACAGATTAGAGTTATCCACATACCTCCTTCCAAGTATGTCTCTGCCAGATTTCAGCGGGAAGTGTACAGAGTCCAGCTCAGTGAATTTTCCCCACCTGGGAGCCAAGTTGCTATGGCTAAAATCACTCCAGTCTTTCCAAAACTGAAGTATATTTTGAGACCCACCGCCGACAGCACAGGGTTTAAAATCAACCCTCAAACCGGGCTCATAACTACAGTCAGAACGATGGACTTCCAAGACCAGTCTCACTTTGAGCTTGAAGTTACAACGGCCAACAGTCAGGCCTATGCCACTGTTGCCATTGATATCATTGATTGCAACAACCATGCTCCGACTTTTACTCAGTCTTCCTACCGTGGCACCTTTGATGAAAACGTCCCGCCTGGCACCAGTGTTTTAACAGTGCAGGCTACAGACCATGACCATGGGGAGAATGGCTTTGTCACCTACAACATAGCCAACAAGAAAGCAGTTCCATTTGTTATTGACCCATACTCAGGCATCATCTCCACCTCCAAGCCAATGGACTATGAACTGATGCAGAGATGGTACCATCTGCGTGTGTGGGCATCAGACTGGGGATCCCCCTTCCGCCATGAGACTGAGATTTACGTTTCCCTCATTCTGAACAACCTGAATGACAATGCCCCAGTGTTCGAGAAGGCAAACTGCAATGGAAGCATCCCACGAGACTTATCTGTTGGGCACCCCGTGGTCACAGTATCTGCCATTGATGTAGATGACCTGCAGCACGTAAAATACCAAATCACGTCTGGCAATGAGCTGCAGCATTTTGACCTGAATCCCGTCTCTGGAGTCATTTCCCTTAGAACCTCTCTCAGAGATCTTCCTGCTGGGCAGTCACCGCTCTATTCTCTGAAAATAACTGCAACAGATGGAGAGAACTATGCTTCACCTACATCTGTTAACATCACTGTGGTCAGCCCAGGCTTCCCAGTCCACGTGGAGTGCGAAGAGACGGGGGTGCTGCAGCAGCTGACGGAGAATATAATGCACTCCATCGAGTCTCTGTCTCAGGACCAAGGCTTGGAGGAGGAAACCTCTGTGAACCTGTATCATGTGAATCATCATGCACCTCAGTTTGATGACAACTTTCCAAGGTCTATCGATATCATGGAGACTGCCCCAGTCAACTCAACCATTGTTGACCTTGCAGCTGTTGACCCCGACCCTGGCTTTAATGGCAAACTGGTCTATGTGATCACTGGTGGAAATGAAGACAGTTGCTTTACAATTGACATAGAAACGGGTCTCCTCCAAGTTCTCTCCCCTTTAGACCATGAACGAACCAGCTTCTACATCCTTAACATTACTGTGTATGACCTTGGCACTCCTCAGAGGTCATCATGGAAACTCTTGGCGGTGAATGTGTTGGATGCCAATGACAATGCTCCTAAATTCTCACCAGGTGTGTATGGGGTGGTGATACCAGAAGATGTAACAACAGGGACAACTGTAGCACAGGTGAAAGCAGAAGATGCTGATACAGATGACAATGGGAAGGTAAAATATTCCCTCCTAGCCCCCACTGATAAATTTGTCATTAACAGTGTCACCGGGGAGGTGACGGTGACTGGTCCCCTGGACAGAGAATTGTGGCCTCACTATGTGCTAAAAATAGAAGCCAGGGACCAGCCTAGAATGGGCCACCAGCTGTTTTCAGTCACTGATCTGGTTGTGACTTTGGAAGATGTAAATGACAACTCCCCACACTGCATCCCAGCCCTGAACCATGTGAAGGTCCCTGAGGACCTGCCCCTGGGGACCATTCTGCTCTTCCTGGAAGCCTTTGATCCTGATGCTGGCTCTGAGGGAGAGGTAAAATATAGTCTTATCAACAACGAGGAGAGGACATTCCACATGGAGAGGCAGACAGGGGCTCTCCGGGTGGAGAAAGAGCTGGATTATGAGACAAGAAACTTTTACAATCTGACCATACAAGTCAGCGATGGTGGGAGGCCCATCTCTCGCTCTTCATTCTGCCACGTGGCAGTTGATGTCCTTGATGTCAACGAGAACCTACACCCTCCTCGCTTTGCCTCCTTTGTGTTCAGCGGCAGGGTTCAGGAGAACAGCCCCGAGGGCGTGTCGGTGATGACGGTAACAGCTCAGGATGGCGATAAAGGGAAGGATGGAGAACTCCAATATTTCATCCGAGAGGGCACTGGCCTGGCAGTCTTCCGCATTGAAGAGGATACAGGTAATGATGGGCCAGTGTAAGGGTATGTCAGGGGGCACCGTGAAGATTGGTTTAAATGACATCCTGTGGTTGGTCTGAATTTTGACTCACCAGAACCTTTATGTATTCTGTTTGCAAAGTCCATGGGCTCAAATCATCCTTGCTCGTGCAGGGAAGTGGAATGTGCAACCCCATGAGTTGGCAGGGGCAGCTGCTCCCAATGGGAATTCACCAATGTGTGGATCTCCTGCCTCCCTACGGGGTTCTGCAAGGGGGAGATACCTTGCAAGAGCAGCCAAAGTCCCATAACAGCCCCACCACCTGAAGCTGCTCGGGGATGCTTGGGATTGGTGTATGTCCCAGACACACTTTCCCTGCCCCCTTCCTGGTTTTCATTGCCCACATCCAGGACTGCCTGGGCCAGCCGCAGGCCCCACAGCACAGTGAGGTTTGCATGCACCTTGTTCAGCTGGACTGATAGGGTATTAATTCAAGAGTCACTTCAGCCGTCAGGGTCTACAGCTGCAGCATTTCACACCTTTTTCTCCCCCTCCTCCACCCAACAACCCCAAGGTGTGCAAGCTTCATGTCTGAGATAAGCCCTATCCCATGCACCAGATTCAGTGCTGAGACTCAGATCTCCTGCCTGGTAACACAGAACTGCTAATGGACCACACACACATTCCAGCCCAGAGTTTCGAAGGGGATTGCTGTGCATGTTTTTTGGAATTCTTGGAATCCATTGAAAGAGCTTTTGGTAACTCTCCTAGGTACAATTCAGACCGTGGGACCACTGGACCGAGAATCTACGTCTCACTATTGGCTGACAGTGTTAGCTGTTGACCGAGGTTCAGTTCCTCTGTCCTCAGTGACTGAAGTTTATATTGAAGTCATCGACATCAATGACAACCCGCCCCAGATGTCGAGACCAGTCTTTTATGCCTCTGTCATGGAGAACTCCCCACTGAATACCTCTGTCCTTCAGCTTGATGCCAGGGACCCAGACTCCAGCTCCGCAGGGAAGCTGACTTTCCACATCGTAAATGGAAACCCTCAAGGGTTCTTCACCATTGACCCTGTCACAGGTAAGGACTAAACAGACTCAGTGCCTCCATCATGCACACGGAGCGTTGCAAAGAGCATACTCAGTGCAGGAGCGAGCACGGCTGCTAAATTACAGCTGGCCTTTGATGAAGTGGGTCAGTTTAACGGTGACTCTTTCAGATATCCAAATCCCCAGGTACAATGTCTGCTAAGAGACCGATTGTCTGTCACGGGCACTCCCACAAGTGGTCACAGTCTTTATCTGCAGCCGAGTGGCTCTCAGAAAGAAACAAGGTTGTTTTACCTCTTTGAGAGCCTCAAAGAGAATCAAAGAAATTGTTTTTAATATTTACAATCAACTGCCCCGCTGAGCAGTGTAAGCCAGTGGCAAGTGTATCAGCACCAGCAGGAAATGTCCTTTTGGAAGGCACTCTTTGGTTGTAGAATAGAATGATCTCCATACGACGGGATCAATCAACACAAATTCTGCTATACCTGGGGACTCCTCTGGTTCACCAGTGCTATTAGTGCAGTATTGACTCAGCCTGTTTCAGCCAGACTATATCTTTCATCCCAGCATTAGTTGCCAGATCGGTTAGAGCCTTCCAAAGCTCACTGATGCTTAGTGTAAACAGCTTCCCCAAACTATGAGAGTCTGACACGGGGCCAGTCTGAAAATGAAAGCTCTGCCAGGCCTCTCACTATATCAGCTCTTGGGAACTGGGGAAAGGAGGGCAAAGACTCTGAGTATGGGAGGGGGTTGAGGAAATGAACCTGGCATGTGCAGCACCACGATAGTGCAACAGGTTAAAGTTTTGAACTATGCTTACTTCCTTGCTCTCGGTATGGTACAGCAGCTGGATGTACCGAAGAGGCATGTGAACTAAAAGCTCTTGGCAATGGGTGTTGCTCATCAGTCTTTAGTAACCCTTCCCCTGGCTTGTTAAGAAGGGGGACTGGTGGTCTCCAGATGTTGAGATATTGTAGGGTTGACCAGGTGGGGGGAGGGCAGGTATGGTATAGTATAGTAAATGGTGAGAACTTCCAGGTTTCAATAGAGACTCTTTCTGTACTCCCTGTAAGATGGTACTGTATGTTGGCCACAAATGGCGACATGCTGGATAATGTTACATGGTGGGCTCTGGACTCCTCCCACCCATCTGTCTTCTTCAGCAACTGCAGCTTTACGTTCCTCTGCACCCCCAGTAACTATTCACTGGGCTAGAGAGTTGCAGCATCCAAACGAGCTGATTCACCTCTAAGGGAAATGTCTATACACAAACAAAAAATGCGTCACTCACATATAAGCCGTCTCCTATCCCTCTCTCTGTACTCTCCATCTCAGGGGTTGTGTGCATCTGATGAGAGGTGACCTTATCACCTGGTGGGAGGACACTTCCTTAAACTCAGAGCTTGGGAGCAGTGAGAGGACCTGCTTCCAAAATTGATCTAGCTTCCTTTCTCTTCCCCTTTACTTGCATGTCACCCAAAACCAAAACGATTGCCTGGAAACCCTGGCATGCACCCCTAGGTTTACATGCAAGTATCTACAGATATTAAAAAAGAAGGCATTGATTGCTGTTGCCAGATAAAGTCACAGCTTGTCTAAATTTCTGGCCTGTCGGCAGTTGATTGTTAACACAATGCTGATTTCACAATGAGGAAGGGAGCGTATTGGTTGCCCCACTAAAATGGCTTCAACTACAATCTTCTTGTGTCTCATCCTGAGGCTACCGATGGCTGAAAAGTGGTGGAAGGCAGAATGCTGCTCTTTGTCATCAGTGATGATTTACAGTGTTTTTTGACATGGGGATCTACTTGACCATCTCAGGACAGTGAAAAACCATCATAGTTGGGGGGGGGGAAACATTCACCAATGGGTGACTTTACCTAAATTTAAAGAGAGGGCGAAAGGGCTCAGAGAAGTTTCTGGCACCATGAAGCCTCTAGAGCTTTTAACACACTCTGAAGAGGTTTTTCCAATATTCTAGCTCTTCATTCTAAATGCTTTTTCAAAGGCAAAAAATGCCTCTCTCTCTTTCTTTACTAAATGGAGGAAAGACCGTGAAAGGTTCTAGAAGGGTTTAAATTCCAGAACCAGCAAAGCTCTAAAAGAGGTTATAAATGATCACTTCCAAATTCTACCACACTTACTCTGAGATCAACCCAACATTCAAAGACAGGAGACTATTTTGAGTGATTGAATTTGCTGAGGCAGAAGTGGCTGTGACTGGACATGACTGGGAGTCTTACTTTCTTTATGTTCTTCGGTTATGAGCTATGAGTAATTTCAAGTGAAAACCACAGAGTCTATTGTTGTTAGTCATGCAATTTTAGCAAATACTGAAGAGATGAGAGTCGGCACAAAGGTTTCAGAGTCATGAGCCAACAGCACACTCAGAAGGAACCTTCTTAAACTTGGAGAACACCACAGTCTAGGTCAGGGGTGGGCAAACTACAACCTGCGGGCCGGATCCAGCCCATCAGGGCTTTGGACCCGGCCCACAGGATTACACAGCAGGGCTAAGGGGGGCTCCCGGCCTGCCCTGGTCCCGCGCCGCTCCCCGAAGCAGCCGGCACCACATTCCTGCGGCTCCTGGCGGAGGGCAGAGGCAGAGGGTTCTGCACGCTGCCCTCACCTGCAGGCACCGCCCCCCCTCCCCGCCGCTGTCATTGGCTGGGAACAGGGAACCGCAGGCGAGGGCAGCGTGTGGCAGAGCCGCCTGCCTCACCCCACCCCCAGGAGCCACTGCCGGACATGCTGGCCACTTCTGGGATTTGACACGGGGCCAGGGCAGGCAGGGAGCCCCCCCCTTAGCCCCGCTGCATAACGAGGCTGTGTGCCGCTGCCACCCCGGAGCCACTCGAGGTAAGTGGTGCCAGGCCGGAGCCCGCACCCCAACCCCCTGCCCTGAGCCCTCAACCCCCTGCAGGTCTCAGTGTGGTTCCCTGTGGACAGAGGGCCCCCTCCCCCCAGTTGTCATTTTGCTGGTGGTCTCAGAGAAATCAAGAATGGCAGGGGCCACCGAGGTTACACTCCACCTCCCAGTCCTAGAGGGAGGTTCCTCTGTTTGGAGTTGAGACACACTGGCAGACGCAGCCCACACTGCAGCTGTTCTGTGGAGCGATAGGAATTCAGTCTCTTTAAGTCAGTCTCTCAAGCCACAAGGCTTTACAGGGAGCAGAAAGGGCCCCCGTGAGACTGACCCCTCAACAAGGGGCTTCCCCAGACAGCATAGAGCTAGCATAAGGGACTCAACCCTGTCCCCCCCCTCGGCTACCTGAGAGAGGGTGACGAAGGGGGTAATAAACAAAAGGTTAATAAGAAGAGGGAATAAACCCAGCGAAGATGAGAGCTTCCTGCCACTGGCCATGGAATATCCCCAGCCCAGCCCAGCAGATGGTACAGCAGATTTTTTGCGAGACATAGTCTTAGCCGGAAACGTGTGCAGACATCTACATTGGATTTGCCTAGTATTCAGAAGTCATTCTTTGACGTAAATTGTGTTCCAGCGTATGGGGAGTTTGCAGGTGGCGAGGGGGTGCTGTGGAGGGAATTGAGGATGTCGGCGTTACAGGGTGGTTTCGGTCACTTGTCCTGTAGACAAGGAAATGTAGAATACATGGGATCCACTTTGCCTCAGAAAACTGGTACCTTCTTCCCTTTCACCAACTACTCTCTCCGCCAGTTTCTTTTCCTCAGGAACATCCTCCACCTCTGAGCTCTCTGCTACTACTGGGTTCCTGCATCCGGAGGGGCTACTGCTTCCACAAACCCATTTTTTTCCCTGTGTGTTTCTTTCCATGGAGGGAACCAGAAAGACTTGCAGAGATGGCTCCCCTCCCTCTTTAAACCCGAGTTCCTCCTTTCAGGAGACCAGGGCTGGGAAACATGCCTGAATGCACTCTCCTTATCCATCACCTATCAGCTGGGCTCCCAGTATGCAGATTTAAGAGTGCTTTGAGACATATGAGCACCTTATTCTCAGGGAGGAAAAGGTCACTTGCTGCTTTACTGCTTTGAGCTCTAATGGGGTGTGGTCTTGTAAGTTAGTTACATTGGCTATAAAAATCCCACAAATGCCAACAGGAGACAGCTGGGAGCCTAATACCTGAGGATCAATGTGGTTTATGCTTAGAGGTATGCATAATTTTCTCCAGCTCTGCCTTTTCAGAGGCCATCCGCTACCATGGCATTCCCTATGACCTGCAGTAGCCGTGTGCCCTCAGATATGTCATGTCTTGTACAACACATGTAAAGCTTTGTCTTGGAGTAGGCGAGGCTGAAAGTCTGGCAGTGAAGCCGCCTGTCTGTAATGACTCTGCAGCAAGCAGCGCCTGATGACATGCTCAGCATGTCATCTCCTACAGACACAGTAATCAAGGTCATTTGTGGATCTTTAGACTTTGATTTTAAGAAGGACATCTGAGCAGCAACGTGCCAGTTGCTCATGGGCTGCTTTGGCATATAACATCCCCAGTCTTTTTCCTCCAAAAAAGGTGGCTCTGTGGCACAATGGATAGCGCATTGGACTTCTAGAGGTTGAAGGGATTCAAAAGTTCTGGGTTCGAGTCCCAGCAGAGTCACATTTTGGGGAGGGATAGCTCAGTGGTTTGAGCATTGGCCTGCAAAACCCAGGGGTGTAAGTTTAATCCTTCAGGGGGCCATTTAGGGATGTAGGGCAAAAAATCAGTACTTGGTCCTGCTAGTGAAGGCAGGGGGCTGGACTCAATGACCTTTCAAGGTCCCTTCCAGTTCTATGAGATAGGTATATCTCTATATATTATGTTGGGCATTGTTTTAACCCAGATCTAAGACACCTGTTTTCTGTTCCATCCCACTGAGCACACCATGCCCATCTGACTGTAAAAGATTTAGGAAACCACAGACTGTTCTAACATCAACTGTGCAGTGTGTTACATGATGCTGGCAATACTTGTGGGGTGGATTTTTTCTTTGTCACCTCTAAACAGAGGGCTGCATACAGTACTGACTTGCAGATGAGACTGGATTTAAAGTCCTTGTAAAAGCTGAAGCCAGAATAAGTCTTGGGTTTCTACCCTCATGCTCCTGCAACAAGCCTTTACATGCTTGGGTTTGTTCCAGCTGCAAATCCTTCGGCTTTTATTACCAGATCTCACATTCCTGAATTTGACTCTTGGAATTAGGAACTGGAGACACAAGCCAAAGAGGTGCTTGTGAAACCACCCCTCGCTCAGATCACCTTTGCAGTGACCTCCATTGACCAGAGCACAGGAGATACCTCTCTTCAAAGACAAACCATGGTTCTAAAGAACCCTGGAAAGCATTTGCTTCTTTCCAAATGAATTACAGCAGTGAAGACTATTCACTCATAATCAGGAATATGCAGGGCAGATCTGATGGTGTCAGGGGTGACCCTGATACCAGGGAAACCATTCTCATCATGGAAAGCATTCACTGCTGACTTCACTCAAAATGCTGAAATCCAGTGCAATCATAATCTCACTTTGTATTCTTAAAGGAACAGTACTTGAGGCTTGTGGAACTCACTTTCTCTGAGGCTAAGAGCTAAGCATGATTCAAAAAAAGGGCTGGATATTTATATGGAGAACAAGCACATCCACTGTCACATTAGATGGAATCATTTTACATTGGATAGACATTCTCATGCTTTAGGGAACAAGCCAACCATTAATGGGTTAGGAAGAAGTGTCCCCTGTATAAGGGACTAGCAACTAGAACCCAGGTCTGCAGAGCCTAGAGAGTTGATATTCCCACAGTGCCACTGGGCAGCCATGCAGAAGTATAGCCAGGGAACAGGGTGGAGGATAGATGCCACAGGAAGTACCACCCAAGAAATCCAGAGTGACAGTATCATGAGGCTTTCTGATTGGCCAACTGCACCTACTTAACCCCAGGAAGTTGTCTGGGCAACCACACAGATGGTGGCCTGCTGCAATGTCAGACTTCATCTGGTCTCTGCCTCCATCCTGACTTTGACCCCTGATTCCTGCCTCTTGATTCTAGCCCGGTACTGCCTTTCATCTCCAGCCTGACTCTGGCCCTGATTCCTGAAGACCTCAGCCTAGCTGTGACTGCTAGGCCAGACTGCCTGCACCCTAGTCCCTTACACCTGCTGGCTAGCTTTGTCCAGAATTGTCTACTGAGGGGTGGTTCTTGAAGCTTCCCCTCATGCAGGTGGTGCGGGCCGCTGTCAGAGAGAGGATGCTGGAATGTATGGACCCCTGGTTACTTCCAATGTCCCCATGTTACTACTGGGCTAATGTCATCCCAGCTGTAACTTTCTAAGGACCAGTTGCACAGCCCTTACTCACCCGGGGGAAAATGTGTTTTCCCCCATCTGGAATATCATATTATTTCCATATGAACTGTCTCAGGCAGCCTTCCCATTCACTGCCCAGGCTGTGCCACTTCCTCAGGGGCTGGCAGGGGAACCTAGGCCTGCCCGCTAATCCAGGTTCCTGCTCAGGGACCCTCTAATCACCAGCTAACGTCTGCACCATCCCAAACATTGCTGCCCTTTCCCTGAGCCTTTCCCTACTCCAGCCCTATCAGGCTTCTGCTCCACCACCCTTCTAGGTAAACTCGTCCTTCAGGGCCAGGATCCCCGGACTTCCTCTCTACCCCGGGTCTCCTCCTTTCCCTCTCTAAGTCTGGAGAACAACTGCAGGCTTCCCCACTGCAGCCCCTTTCTGCTGTAAACTTCCTTGCTTTATACGAGCCCCACCTGTATCCTTAATCAGGGCTCGCTCATCAGGGCTCATTCTCCCTCAGATGTGGCCTATTGGATTACTTAATCCCACCTGGGCCACATTAACCCTCTGTAGTCTAGTGTGGGGAGAACATTCTGTCACAGAGAGATATAAGGAAAGAGGGGACTGTTAGATCATCTCGTCAGACCTCCTGTATGTCACAGGCCATTAACGTTCACCCAGTTGTCCCTTTAATGAGCCCAATAACTTGTGTGTGGCTAAAACATATCTTCCCGAAAGGCATCTACTCTGGATCTGAAGATGACATGAGATGGAGAATCCACCCTTGCCCTTGATAGTTCGTTTCAGTGGTTAATTGCCCTCACCATTAACAATTTGTGCCAAAAGAAAGAAAGAGGGAGAGGGATCTAATGAGGAGGTGAAATGGGAGAACAGAAAAAAAGGAAGAGGGTGAGGGAGGTAAGAAAGCACATGAGAGGGGGAGAAATGAAAGAAGGAAGGGGACAATATAAGAGAGAGGGGATTTCAAGCAAACTACCTCCTCCCTTTTCAGGACCTTGTGGTGAAAAGTTCAGGTGCCCTTGACCTTGGAGCTCCCTGTTTTAACTCTTTGGGTTCTGCTCTTGCCCGAGTTGGGCGTGAGGTCAGACCCCTATCCCCAGCTCTGCCAGCAGAAGCTGTTGTTTTCTGTTGCCTGATACCCGTGCGCTGTTGATTGCTGCTCCTGTTCCAACATGCCTGGCTTTCTTTTTCCTTATTCTGACAATGAGCAGGAGGCATTCTGTTGCTGCAGGCAGAAATGATCTGTTCCCATTGCTCAGCACATGGGCTCGGACAGGCTGCAAGCACAGGGCTTGTGCATTCCTGGCCTTGCAAACTTTTCTTCCAGTTGGAAAAGAACTTTAAAGCCGGTACAGGACCTGAGTTAGTTTGCGAGTGATCTTCAGGACCAGCCTGAAGATTATTCGGAGGAGGAGACGACCTAGGAGTAAATATGTTTGTGTTGGTTCTTGTCTGGGATTTTGTAAAAAGGCCACCCCGCTCAATGATTAACCTGGGCAGTAAAAGCTTGAGGGAGTTAACCGCTCTAATGGCATCTAACCTCCATGTTTTGTGCAGGGGCTGAGTTGACCTCTGGAGCTCCAGCTTCCTGGCTAGTCATTGTGCCTTTCCAAACAGTGACAAGGTACCTTTACCATTACTGAGCACTGGGGCAAAAACAAGGAAATCTGCCCAAAAACCCAGAGTGGATTTCAAATCCCTTTAGAGAGCCTGCTCGGTGGCCAAATGAGAAAGGAAAACAGCAATGATCGGGGAGGGTGCTTTTTTCCAGCTCCTAGGAAGAAGTGGTTCAAACAGCTGTGTGTAAACATCTCTTCAGGGCACAATAGCTAAGGGAAGTAATGGTTTTGCCTTCCACTCTCGCCCTCTGATTTCAGAGTGTGCGTAACAGAATGGCAACAAAGAAAAAATAGGTATTAATTCCATCTGGCTTCCCCTGAACTTCACGTCCGGTCTCAGCCTCTGGGGCTCCGAGTGCTCAGCTGCCGGAGTTGTGTGAACACACTTTGCGTTTGTGTGCCTTGGCAGGCGTGCAGCACTACAGCTCTGTTTGGGACTTGGAGCGATTAACCATTAACCACACGCGCTGTCTGGGCTCAAGGCAGGCTGGTTAACAAACCATGGAGAGGCATCACGAGCTGCGATTGGGCATGGGATGGGGGGATTACAGAAACAAGTCTGCCCTAGTGGAGCTTGCCCTGGGGTCAGAAAGAGAAGCCAATGCAAGAGGGACACCCTCCCCCCATTGTACACAGGAGTTATGGACATAAAGCAAAATCACCCGTGCTGGTGAGCAGGGTCCTCCATTATCCACAGGGAAGGTTTAGCACGGACCATGATACGTCCATCACAGAATGATGCTCAGTAGGACCGAGTCCACCCACTCTCTACTCCTTCATTTCCCAGCTACTGTGATGCTCAGCCAGAACCCACCACCAGCCCAGCCCAGAGAAGGATCTCAGGCTGGCCTCCTTTTTGTGACTAAGGGTATGGCTACACTTGCAAATTTGCAGCGCTGCAGCAGGGTGTGAAAAAACACCCTCTGCAGCGCTGCAAATTGCGGCGCTACAAAGCGCCAGTGTAGTCAAAGCCCCAGCGCTGGGAGCACGGCTCCCAGCGCTGTCCGTTATTCCCCACAGGGAGCTGGAGTACGGACAGCGCTGGGAGAGCTTTCTCCCAGCGCTGGGGCTTTGACTACACTTAGCGCTTCAAAGCGCTGCCGCGGGAGCGCTGCCGCGGCAGCGCTTTGAAGCGCTAATGTAGCCATAGCCTAACTTTCTACCAGTGTGACAAGGTGGGTGAGGTAATATATTTTATTGGACCCACTTCTGTTGGTGAGAGAGACATGCTTCCGAGCCACACAGAGCTCTTCTTCAGGTCTTGCAAGCTTGTCTCTCTCACCAACAGAAGTGGGTCCAATAAAAGATATCACCTTAGCCACCGTGTCTCTCTAATATCCTGGGACCGACATGACTACAACTCCACTGCATACGTTTCACCCATGTTCCCCCTTTCACATCCACTTACCCACCTGGCATCCACCCACCTCTCCCAGCTATTCACCCGTAAGCCATTGCTACAGGATTCAGCAGTCTCACCAGGCGCCATTGCTTATGACTCAGCATTTAGGCCCTGATTCAGTAAAGCGCTGAAGTGTTTTGCTAAATCAGAGCCTTACTTGTTCTCATAGATATATTTGTTCCTGCCTCAGCGTGGGGGGAGGCTTAGATGATTTCTTGAGGTCCCTTCTAGCGCTACATTTTTATGATTCTATGACAAGGGAAAAGATTCAAAGATTCCTTGATTGCTGTATTATTGCTTTTGCTCTTCTATCTCTGCTCAGATGTAGAAATGATGACTGGGGTATGGGGAGAGGGGGAAATCCATCATGTGTATCCAAACGTAGTCTGTTAAGCTACTCTTGCTATAAGATACATTAAGGAGGCCAGGTTTACTGTTTGAAATGCATCAGATAAATATTTCTAGTGGCACCTGCCACAGCTGCAGGGTGTTTCTCGCAGCCACATGCAATTTTCTGCTGCCTGTGGCACTTAGACACTTGTACGCAAAAGTACCTGTGACAAAATTTAAAACAACAGTATCCATCCAGTAAATGTATTAGCCCTTGGAGCAGAAACAGGATATTAAAACATTTGGGTTGTCATTTTTGACACCTCTGCAAACGTTTAATGGCATCTGATGCCTTCCACTCTCTTTTTAAAGGCAAATCCAACTGACAGCAGGTGGGGAAATGAAAGCAGGGATGATGAATTACATATCCGTTAGACAGACGGCTCCAGGCCCACACGACCACCCAGGCACACTATTCAACAATTAGTGTTCAAAAGTCCTAGGTCAAGCCTCAAAAATCATGAGATGAACTTAAAAATCACGAGTGTTTTTAACTATATATTTGGGGTTTACTTTAATTTGCTTTCTGGTTCCTGAGCCTTTGGGGTACACACAGTTGCATTTTCAAGCTTTTATCCCTAACTGTGAGGGCTAAAAACTTACTTTAAAAAAAAAAGACAGAAAGCTGAGATTCTCACATCATCATTCGACTCCAGGAGTTGGGGTTTAAAGCACCATGTGTCCCAAAATTTCTGATAAAAATCACTGGAGTTAGCAACAGCACCACACACATGTTCAGTAGCATATGAAAAATACATAGAGTCTATTCCCACATGGGATCTGTAATATGCAAGGTAAAGTCTAATCTTTCCCCATTTATTTTCAAAGGTACTTTCCGCATATGGAGATATTTCACCAGGAGTTGGCATTTGTGTAGCAGACAATGGATGAGATTCAGGGAGGCCAGCCAGTGGACACAGCTGCTGTGTAGTATGGTTACTGGGGGCAGGCAACCCTGTGAAACAATGTGGTTTTTAAAAGGTGCCTTTAGAATCATAGAATCTCAGGGTTGGAAGGCACCTCAGGAGGTCATCTAGTCCAACCTCCTGCTCAAAGCAGGACCCATCCCTAAATGGCCCTCTCAAGGATTGAATTCACAACCTAGATTTAGCAGTGCTCAAACCACTGAGCTATTCCTCCACCCCAATGTGGTTGTTAAGCCAAACATACACTTTAACAATGGCCTCATCTGGAATCTCTCAAACCCTGTGCTCTCCCACCTCTGCACAGCGGTCATGCCAATAAAGAGAGACAAGGAGAAGAGGACATTTTTGTCATGTTCATTATAAATCATAAATAATAATAATGCCTAGCTTTGCAATGCCAGATCTCAAAGTGCTTTTCAAAAGAGAGTGGTATCATTATCTCCATTTTACAGATGGGAAAACTGAGGCACACAGAGGGGAAGTGACACCCAATAGCAAAGGTGGGAATAGAATCCAGGTCTCCTGAGCCCTAGACCAGGCTACTAGGCCACACTGCCTTGTAATAGGGTGTGTAGTCTAATGGTTAAAGCAGGGGACTGTCAGACAGGCCCCTGAATTCTATTCCCAGTTCTGCCACTGACTTACTCTGTGACCTTTTGCATGGTCCTCAACCTTCCCTGCTTCCATTTGTCCATCTGGAATAAGGACATAATAATATCTACATTGCAAAGATATTAAAGGTGCCAAAGCACCTTCATGAATGTCTGGAAAGCTGTCTGGGATTCTCAGATGGAAAGTGCAATAGATTATAATTATGCTTACTATGATAATGCACTATCATAGAATCATAGGACTGGAAGGGATCTCGAGAGGTCATCTAGTCCAGTCCCCTGCACTCATGGCAGGACTAAGGATTATCTAGACCATCCCGGACAGGTGTTTGTCTAACCTGCGCTTAAAAAATCTCCCATGATGGAGATTCCACAAACTCCTTAGGCATTATGATTGGTTATTGTAAGTATTATTATTGGTCCAAATCTGAGGTCCTCACTCAGTGTTCACACAAATTCCCATTGACTTCAGTTGGAGTTTGCGTGAGTAAGGGCCCTCAGGATTTGACCCATAACGAATACATAATAAATCAAGCAGTGACTGCTGGCCACGGCAGAAACAGGGCTGTGACACAGAGTGCTCACAGGCAGGAGGCTGTTCATTGTCAGAAAGTCATGCATTATATATAAAATTTCCATCAGATGGAAGAGCTGGTTTTGTAAACAGTGCAGAGCTGGCAGCCCATCTGAACAGGATCACTGTTAAAACAGGCGAGGAGTCACCACCAGGATCCAGCCCGCCTCGGTTAGCTGCTTGTGAAATTCATAGATTCATAGACTCTAGGACTGGAAGGGACCTCGAGAGGTCATCGACTCCAGTCCCCTGCCCTCATGGCAGGACCAAATACTGTCTAGACCATCCCAGATAGACATTTATCTAACCTACTCTTAAATATCTCCAGAGATGGAGATTCCACAACCTCCCTAGGCAGTTTATTCCAATGTTTAACCACCCTGACAGTTAGGAACTTTTTCCTAATGTCCAACCTAAACCTCCCTTGCTGCAGTTTAAGCCCGTTGCTTCTTGTTCTATCCTTAGAGGCTAAGATGAACAAGTTTTCTCCCACCTCGTTATGACACCCTTTTAGATACCTGAAAACTTCTATCATGTCCCCTCTCAGTCTTCTCTTTTCCAAACTAAACAAACCCAATTCTTTCAGCCTTCCTTCATAGGTCATGTTCTCTAGACCTTTAATCATTCTTGTTGCTCTTCTCTGGACCCTCTCCAATTTCTCCACATCTTTCTTGAAATGTGGTGCCCAGAACTGGACACAATACTCCAGTTGAGGCCTGACCAGCGCAGAGTAGAGCGGAAGAATGACTTCTCGTGTCTTGCTCACAACACACCTGTTAATGCATCCCAGAATCACGTTTGCTTTTTTTGCAACAGCATCACACTGTTGACTCATATTTAGCTTGTGGTCCACTATAACCCCTAGATCCCTTTCCGCCATACTCCTTCCTAGAAGGTTTCTTCCCATTCTGTATGTGTGAAACTGATTGTTCCTTCCTAAGTGGAGCACTTTGCATTTGTCTTTATTAAACTTTATCCTGTTTACCTCAGACCATTTCTCCAATTTGTCCAGATCATTTTGAATTTTGACCCTATCCTCAAAAGCAGTTGCAATCCCTCCCAGCTTGATATCATCTGCAAACTTAATAAGCGTACTTTCTATGCCAGTATCTAAGTCGTTGATGAAGATATTGATTCATCGATTTAAAGGGCAGGAGGGACCATTATGATCATCTGGTCTGACCTCCTGCATAACACAGGCCAGAGAATTTCACCCACTAATCCTGCAACAGGCTCACACTAGAGCATATTTTTTTAGAAAGCCATCGACTCTAGAGCTAAAGACTTCAGATGATGGAGACTCCACCATATCCCAATGGTTAATTACTGTCACTGTTAAAAATGTGTGCCTCATAGCCTGGATTTATCTAGCGTCAGCTTCCAGCTGCTGACTGGGAAAGAGATTCTTCCCCTCCATAAAAAGGAACTTCAAACTTTTGCCCAAAATACTGTAACATTTAGAGATCAGTGTTCAAAATGGAGGAACAGGAAGCAACATTTCCACATTGTAAAACCACTTCTACTCACAAGAATGGGAAGTTTGCTAGTTTGAAGCCAGGAAACGTTCTCTTCCCACAGTCCTCTTGCTTTTTTCCATTCATTTACTTAAGGGGTAATGTCGGCATTGGAAACTCTGGCTCTGGCTGGCGAGTTGGAAGAGCAATTTGTGCCATCCCCTCCTATGAGGCTTGGAACTCAAAGATTATTTCTCTCTTGGCAGGTCTGATTTCCACCACTTCTCGGCAGCTGGATCGAGAACACAAGGCTGAACATATCCTAGAGGTGGGTAATGACGAAGCTGTAATTAGCTTTATTTACCTACCAGTGTTTCAAGTCCTCAAAGAACATTGCCTTGCAAGTTGGCGCACAGAGAAAGAGGCTCGTACCATCAGTTCCCAAGCGCTGGAAAAGATAATTAAATGTTCTGCTTTTTTTTCCTGTGTTGCTCCAAGTGCCAGCTGCACAATGTTTTTGAAAAGTGCCTCAAGATTTCCTAACGGAAGAGCAGAGAAACATGAGGCCTGTTGCCAAACCATGGGGAACAAAGGGTGGGAATTACAATTCTAACCTCTAACAACATAGACAATGATTCATTTGTAAGAGGTCAAGCCAGAGCAATTCACCCTTATTTGTCTTAGTGTATGACGTAATCTGGGCCCCGTCCTCAGCAGCACTGACCTGCCGTTGGATTGGAGGGAAGGGGGCCTCCCCAATCCTGGAACACAGCTGCAGCCAAACTAACCCCCAGTACAAGTTAGAGAAGGCACAGCAACCCTATGGGCCATTCCACAGCCCAGGATTGCCACTTGGCTCCTATGCAGAAAGGAAAGCAAGGGTGGTACAGAGCAACCTATGCTGCCTTTACATCACCAGGAGATTCCTCTACAGTAGGGCGATTCCCATGAAGCTAAAGGAATCCCCAGTTGCCCTGAGGAACCAGCCCCCTCCTCCCTAACAATAATGTTTAGTAATTCTAGAACACTCTACACACAAATACCTTTTCAGTGTCACAGCATCCCCAAGAGATCTGATTATACCCATTTTATAGAGGGATAAACTGAGGCACAGAGAGCTTAAGTGACTTGCCCCAAGACTTGGGGTGAGTCAGTATTAGAACTCAGAAGCTCTTGTCTCCAGTGCCAGTGCTCAGTCACATCAGTACATTTGTCAGCATCTTCCTTATTTCTAAATACTCTACAGTTCCAGGCGAGGGGGAATTTTCTTGCCCCTTTTCTATATTTCTGTGGATTCCACGGTCATTTGGGACATATTTCAGCACACTACCTATTCTGCAGTTTCAGGACCTTTGTGTTCCTTTTCTCCCACCCTCCAAGAGTTTCACAAACACATCAGTGAAATGGCCAAATCCTAAACAAAGACAAAGAACCTCCATCCCATTTGTTACAGTCCCTATATACAAAACATTATCAATAACTTGTCACACAAAGATCACAGGTCTGCTCAATCTAGGCTAAGTCACTTTTTTAATGGCTTTTCGCACAGAGCTTACATACACCATGGGGAGGTCATGACTGCCTGTTCATGCATCCAGAACCCTGGAAGAATGTATATATTTGTGTAGCAAGATTAGGACCGGATTCAACCACATCCATTTTACTCCACTGATTTCAATGGAATTACTCCTGATTTATTCCAGTGTAAATGAGAGGAGAATCAGGTTCTTAGAGTTTATATCTATAATGACCCATGGCCTGAACTATTAGTGGGATTTGAACCTGGGACCTTCAGTGGTAAAAGCAGGTGGCTCTAACCCTTCAGCACAAGGTGTAGTTGTAGTAAATGCATCTCTGCTTATGTAGACCAGCCCTAGACAATACCACGTTGTGTGACTTACACAACTTCTGCAAGCTGCAGACCCCAGAGAACAACTTGGTCACATGCAGTTGGATAGGTTTGAAATTTCATCCAGGCAGGGGAAGTGACATTCAGATCATGTTGACGGACAAATACACATACACACAACAAACACCGTATATTTTCACAACTGCCCTTCATGATGAGGGTTGGCTGTTGTGCCCTGGGTCATGACAAGATGCTCCTTCACCTAGTCCCCTGGTTTGCTTGCAGGTTGCTGTTTCGGACAACGGAGATCCAACCCTGAAGTCCACCGCCAGAGTTGTGATCCAGGTGCTGGATGCCAATGACAATCCTCCCAGCTTCCCCCACAAACTCTTCATGGTTCAGCTCCAAGAGAGAGCTGCTTCTGAGGCTCCACTGCCAGTCTGCAGGCTGATTGCCTCAGACCGTGACGTGGGACAGAATGGACAGGTCACCTATAGCATGGAGGAGTATGATGAGGGGATATTCACCATCAACCCTGCAACAGGCATGGTGCTCTCCAGAAAGGCTTTCCCTGCCTCGGAATACAACATACTAACGGTGAGAGAGACACAGAGAGAGAATGCACATGAAGGGAGAAGGGTAGGGAGAAAGAAGGGAGGAAAACAAATAGGAGGGAGGGAGAAAATGAGAGAGGAGAGAAAGAAGATGGATAAGATGAGAGGGACACATGGAAGAGAGAGAGAGAGTGAGGAGGGGGAGAAGGACACAGATGGAAGGACAAAGAGAACCAGTGAAAGTGAGATGGAGGTATGAAAAATGGAGGGAAAGTCTGAGGTGGAATACACCACATTCTTCCAGGGAGAATATCATGTTCCACATGATCTCACCTGGGCTTGGATCTGAGTCTGAGCTTTCCCATAGTTTTAGAGGTGTTTAGATTTGGGGTTCTGGTTCAGATCCATTGCGGAGAGGAGCTGGGACCCAACTCACAAAGTTTCAATTGAGGTTCAAACTTCTGCCAAATTCAGGGGCCTTTGGATCCAGGCTGCTGGCCCAGGTCCCTCTCTGCTTTGCCGCAAGCAAGGGTCTGATTTGGAGTGAGCCTGGGAAAGTATAAGGGTTTGCTTCGTGACCAACAGGAATTTGGTTTGCATGACAGCACTGTGAAAGCAGATGAAACTTTGCCCATATGAGTGAGGTTTGCTTTGTGGTTTATGGGTGCGTTCAGGCTTAAAACTCAAAGAGAAACTGCAGGGAAGTATCATGCAGAGCCGAGTATCATGCAGAACTTCAGCCCAACCTGATTAGTGTGCGAGATTGCTAAACCAGCACTTCTCTCTGAAACCCGGCCTGTGTATTCATTGGCAGGTCAAGGCGACAGACGGCGGCAGCCCTCCACTTTCCTCCAGTGTGCGGCTTCACATCAGTTGGGTCTCTAGCCCAGGCCCGTCCTCAGAGCCACTAGCTTTCGACGAGCCCCATTTTAACTTTGCTGTGATGGAAACGGACCCTGTGAACCACATGGTGGGAGTGATCAGCGTCGAGATCGGACCCAGCCAGCTCTGGTTTGACATCACAGGTGAGGCACCGGTGGGAAACTAGTGCTGTGGTGTCTAAGAGCTGGAAGAATTTTGCCCCAGTTCCCTTGGCATTCAGCACATACATGCCCTGAGCTAACAAAGCTGTTTACTAAAGATTATAGGAGAAGCCTCCATGCATGCATTGAATGGCATTCAGGCTGACTGCACAGTAAACATAGCTGCCCCATTAAAAGAGTCGGTGCCCAAGAACAACTACCCATCATATTTTACAGTGACATTTCTGGCAGTTGTCCATCTCTAATGAAATCTCCTGCTCTGGAAGATGCCGAGGGTGAGACAGACTCACATGGCTCATGGGAAATGTGTGGCAATCCTGGCCCTGCAGCCTGGTAAATCACCTTTTGGGCATTCTGATTGGCTGACCTGGTTACCAGGCTTGGTTTGCTCAGGACACTGTATGATTTCTCTGGAAAACAATTCCTTTTGGAGTCCTCCTCTTCTTCCTCCTCTGAATCTGCTCTTAAATACCCTATGATTTCCATCAGATCAGGTTTGATATAGACCAGGGGTAGGCAACCTATGGCACGAGTGCTGAACGCGGCACGCGAGCTGATTTTCAGTGGCACTCACACTGCGCGGGTCCTGGACATCGGTCAGGGGGCTCTGCATTTTAATTTAATTTTAAATGAAGCTTCTTAAACATTTTAAAACCCTTATTTACTTTACATACAACACTAGTTTAGTTATATATTCTAGACTTATAGAAAGAGACCTTCTAAAAACGTTAAATTGTATTACCGGCACGTGAAATCTTAAATTAGAGTGACTAAATGAAGACTCAGCACAGCACTTCTGAAAGGTTGCCGATCCCTGATATAGACGGTGTATCTTTCCCTTACTTCTGATGGAGGTGCTTACCCAGGACGGTTCTCCTTTTTAGGACTCCCCTCTGGGACAACTTTGTGGGAAGGCAGACGGTGAAGTTGGGGTGAATTTGTCCCTGGATCGCACTGGGCAGAGATAGTGGTTCAGAACTGTCATGCCCTTCGGTGCTCAGTATGCACCTAGTAATGGGACTATGGCATATGCCTATTTAGACTAGTCCCCAGTCTGTAGGGATTGTCCTTCGCAGGCGGAGCTTTAAGTGTGTGAGTAAATCCTTCTCCCTCCTTTGGGCAAGGATAATGAAGTACAAATACAATTAACAATGGGAGTCGACATTGTGTAGTGTTGTAACGGGGCGAGACTCACCCGGCGGCACCTCCTGCTGGTCATCCAGGGAATTAGTGTTCCAGCCTCCGGACCACTCTCTGTCGGCCGGTGTGTCACCCCCGCTGGGCCCCCGGGTCCCTCCCAGACCCCAGTGCCCCTTTCCGCTGGGGTGCTGCCCCCTGGCAGTACCCCCCCCCCCAGCCTCGCTCCCCACCCAGGGGAAATCCCCAGCTCCCTATCCCCACCTCGCCTGAGTCATGGGCTACTGCCAGTCACCGTCTAGCCCCCGCAGACTGCAGTGTAAGAGCCTCTCATCATAGGTGGGGAGGGAGATTGGACCTGCTGCCTCTGTCTACCCGTGGGCTGCCCCTTTGCACCCCAGTACCTTTCAGGCCTTTAGCACAGCCTGCAGCCTGGGGCTTTCCAGGCCAGAGCACCCCAGCCCTGCCCCAATCTAGGTACTCTGCTCAGGTCCCTGCAGCCAGGTCCCTCCCTCTCAAAAGCTAGAAAGAGAGTCTCCGTGCCTGGCTCAGGGCCCTTTGATAAGGGCCAGCTGTGTTCTGTTTGGGGTGTGGCCCCAGCTGAGGCTGCTTCCCCAATCACAGCCCTATCCTGGGCTGTTCTAAACCCTTTAAGGCGGGAGCGGGGCGACCACCCTGATACAAGCGCTGACAATGCAACGTTTCTCTTGCTTTATTACCGCTTGCCTGGGTTTTATAGCCCCAAGGATATTTACTCTGAATTTAATCACAGCGTTTATCTTCCCTTACGGTTCACACCCTTTCTGACCTCCTGCATGCTGAACACCAGATTCAGAAAAGGCAGTTGTTAATGCATTCGAAGTGCTGCCTCACCATGCATCTGAATCCGCACTGTTTAATTTATTTTATGCTGCTGATGAAGTTGTGATTTGCAGCAGAATGCAGCACTGCTGATGCTGCAGAAATCAGGCAGCCTTGGTGCATAATTTGAGACCAGCCTTTCACCGATATCAGGGTTTTTCTCACTGGAGGCAGGGGCGGCTCCAGGCACCAGTGCACCAAGCGTGTGCCTGGGGCGGCAAGCCTGCGGGAGGTCCGCCGGTCGCATGGTTTCAGAGGCAATTTGGCATAGGCGTGGGACCAGCGGACCTCCCGCAGGCATGCCGCCGAATCCGCGTTACCAGCGGACCTCCCGCAGGCATGCCGCCGAATCCGCGTTACCAGCGGGCCTCCCGCAGGCGTGCCGCCGAATCCGCGTTACCAGCGGGCCTCCCGCAGGCGTGCCGCCGAATCCGCGTTACCAGCGGGCCTCCCGCAGGCGTGCCGCCGAATCCGCGTTACCAGCGGGCCTCCCGCAGGCGTGCCGCCGAATCCGCGTTACCAGCAGACCTCCCGCAGGCGTGCCGCCGAATCCGCGTTACCAGCAGACCTCCCACAGGCATGCCGCTGAAAGCTGCCTTACTGCCGTGCTTGGGGTGGCAAAATACATAGAGCCGCCCCTGACTGCAGGCAGGCTTTGACAGTTGAGAGGATGGGAGTCGTCTTCAAGGGGGTAGCCGCTGAAGAGAAGGGGAGGGATTTCACATTTTCCCTGGGGGGCTGTGAGCATCTCCGGTCCTCTTCTATTTGGTGTCTTTACTTACCTGGTTTCCTCCTCTCCTCTGGCCCCATTTTCCCACAGAAGTGAGGTTAGAGTACTGATCTCTTATGCTGGTGGAAGGGAATCCACGTGTCTATTTCTTTTCCTCAGCCTCGGCTTCTTTCGTCTCTCTCGCACTGTATCAATAGGATTTTCCCACATGCTCTGATAGCTGCACCATTGGATGCTCATAGGAAAATAAGCCTGATTCAGAATGTCGGGGACTCTGGCTGCTGTCTGGCAAAGGCGTTGGGGCACACGATAAATAACCGAAACAGCCTCGAACGGTCTGTAAACCAGATTATTCCAATGGCATTTTGCTTGTCATATGTACATAACAAGCAAATAGAGTGTGAGATGCAATGAAGGGGCTGTCATCCTTGGGCTGCCTGGCAATAGCATGAGGAATGACTCTTCCGCTGCGTTCCTCACGGCTGTGGTATGCGGCCATCTGGGCTGAGGGAAACGGTCTTTGCCCACACTGCGAGCGCCGTCTGCTTCTGCAGCTGTTCAGCGCTGGGCTTCTCTGAGGGCTCGCAGGCTCCCTGCCGAGACAGGGAAGGACACCACTAACTTACTGTCAGTGCAAATCCACTGCAGCTTTCCCTTGTGCTAAGTCACCCCCTTTCCCATAGGTGATAAGCCTGTAGCTCTAGAAATCTGGAGATCTGATGCAAATGAGGAAATGCCTTAATTTTCAAATTTGAATATCCATGGCATCATTTGAATAAAATCACTCTTCTTCCCTTCTGTCTCCCAGCTGAGATTTCCCTGTTTCACAGCGAGTGTTTCCCCTGGCCACCTCTCTGGCCTACTTTCTCCCATCTCCACCGCCTTTCTGGTTCCCCAATTTGTCCCTCAAATTTCCCACTGCTCACCCACAATGGGATGTCCTGACCATAGAAACCCTGCCTAGAGTGTAGGCCCCAAACCGCCATGGCCACAGAAGTACAGCGAGAGCTGAATAGAATAGTACCATTCTATTCACTATCAGTCCTCGGTGGCTGTGAGTGAGCTAAGGGTTATGGTCCTCAAGGCCAGATCTTCATGGTTACCATTCTCGAGGGCTCGTAGGGGTCTGTATGGTTTAGATCCCTAATACTTCCATCCAGGGCTCTTACCATAGAGATGCGGCCTATAGCTCCTTCCTCCAAACCACTCCCCTGCTCTCTCAGTAAGGGCAAGAACTAAGAGATGGTGCTCAGCGACAGGTGCCCAGACTTGGGAGTCTCTAGCCAATCTGGGGGACTTAGCAGCTCTGCCTCCCCCACCCAGCTCTTGCAGTGAGGGCTAGAGGCAACCTGGGGACTGGGACGGGGGTAAAGAGAGGAAAATTCCCGCCCGATATGAAGCCAGCACATTCTGTCTCCCCTGACAACTCTAGCCCTGGGTCACCTTCCTAGTCCTTCTCTTCAGCTGGAGATTCTCCAGTGTTTCCTCTGCCTCTGATCAGGCCTTTTAGATTTTATACCAAACAACAAGAAAGGGGCTTTCACTGAGTCATCCTCCCCGTGGGACCTCCCTCCTGTCCTACCTACATACTTCCCTCCATGTCCTGGTGGTGGGACACTTAGAACGCCTGCCAGCTGCCAAGCTTTAATTCACACACACCCCAGCTTCCTCGGAACAAAATTCTTCTTTTATACTATAGTATGATACTGCTTTCCCCCGGCCCACCTCCGTTTTATTTCTCTTCCCCATCCCAGGTGGTGATGACGACATGGATTTTGATATTGAAAAGAGCACAGGCAGCCTGGTCATTGCGAGAGCCCTAGATGCAAAGAAGAAGCCAAGCTATAACCTTACAGTCGAAGTCACTGATGGGTCGAGTTTCATCAGGACCCAAGTAAGTTCCTGAAGGCTGTTAAAGTCGCTAATCTTTCCATTGTCTTCAACAGGCTTTGGATCGAACCCTAGCGATGCAAGTCTCACTGCATTGTGCCCATTTGGGCTGGGCTATAAATCCCTCTTACACTCCCCGGACTCAGGGTTTATATATTGCCAGAGAGTCACATGATGCAGGAAGATGAGGCCTGTACACTCTCATTTAAACTCTTGAGCTCAATCCCTTAGTCATTTATATCAGAAGAGTAGAAGCAGAAGAGTCTCCCAGGAAATCAACCTAAGTGAAAGAAGGGAGTTGGGAGGGATGAGTAAGAAGGAGGCTGTTTAATCCTTTTATCCGGGTGCTTTGCTCAGCTCTTCCGGTTGGAGGAGCGAGAGTGAGATGTCAGAGAGGACACGTAGCATTGGAGGATCAGGATGTGTACACAGCGGAGACACAAGGCCCTGAGAACCGAAGGGGCAGCAGTGACCGATTTAGGGGGGATACACCCATTTAAATGTTATTCCCATTTCTTCCCTGTTTGGCACCGCAGCGACCTCTCTCATTCTCACCACAAAAGGGACTAGCCTCAGGCTGGTGACGTGGAGAGAAGGCTGGGGAACAGAAAGGAGGAGGCCGGGGCTCTCTGCTCTACCCCTGCCTCAATTCTGTATCCAAAGGCACAGCCCCTCTCCACCCTGAGAGGGATTGCTCGCTCTTGGGCCATTACCCTGCAGAGACAAGGAGAAGTCAAAAATTAACAAGCATTTTCCAATGGGGTTCTAACTTTGACTGACCCATCAGTGCGCCTTGTGGTAACTCGTGGTGGGGAATTCACTGGGGTGGTTTATAGGGGGAGGTTAGCAAGGATGTTAGATAGGCAGAGTCTGCCATTCCACCGAAATTCACTGGTGACCACCTGCTATCTTCAATGTCACAAACTATCATTCCAAACAAAAAAAACCACCACCACCTTGGCTGCAGTAGCATAGCTAGGGGAGGAGCCGGGGGAGCGGCCGCTCCCACTGAGCACATTCCCCCAAAAGTGACGCCTTTTTAATTTTTACTCACTCGAGGGCGGGGCGGCACTTCAGCGGCGGAGCCTTCAGTCGCTCCGGGTCTTTGGCGGCAATTCGGCGGCGGGTAACTCGGTGGCGGGTTCTTCAGTCTTCGGCAGCAAGACTTGGGTTTTTCTTTTTTATCCTTCTTTTTTTTTTTCTTCACTGCTTCGCGGCGGGCGGCACCTTTTTTTATGTGTTCGCTCCCCCTGCTGTTAGAACCTGGCCACACCTCTGCTTGGCTGATGCCCATTTCCGGCCTCCCACAATCTCATCATCGGTTTATTTTGGCCCTGGTGGGCCCTGCTGGTTGTCAGCGAACTTGCTGTTGCAAAACACCGTGGCATGTTTGATTTTGTTAAAGGGAAGCAAATCATTACAGTGGGCTGGGTAAGATGTGGGCAAGAGGTGCAGAGGTGGGGGTGTAATGGGGAGGGGAAGAGAGGGATTCAGGGGGATTGGACATTGGAGAGAACCAGCCAACCTCCCCAGCAGAAATAGGGTTTGCAGTCTGCAGGCTTTGCCATAAAATATGCAAGGGGATTATTATTTTTTTTAAATAAGTGCAAACTGCAACACTTGTTTTTGGAGCCATATTTTCACGCTGCTCCTGATATGTACAAGCACCTCCGACCCACCATTCCCACTCCCTCAGTTTCCCAATGTGAAATTAACAAGAAGCAGCGTGACATTAGCTAGCAAAGCCAAGACCAGTGGCTGCATTAATGTTTTCAGGGCAAACCGTGAGCGTTTCTCCATACACCAACAGCACCCACTTTCAGTCTAAATGGCTTTTTAGATTGAGAGATCAGCAAGACTACAGTGAGCAAAGATAAAGTCTCAATGAAAAGAGCACAGTGTGCATCTTCTTGGACAGCCTGCACTGAAATAAGTACAAAATGGCTGCTAATCTCTGCAGAGTCCTAGGGGATTTAAAGGTGCTGCATTCTGCAAACCGAGGCACAAGAGTTACATACCTAACTGTATCACACAATATTTACTGGTCAGGCTGTGTTTTTAATTTTTCCTGCAACCCTTTGATTATTAAGTAGGATTGGCCCCAAAACAGGATGCATAATATACGACTTCCTCTGCAGGCCTACATCCATGTGATTGACATTAACCAGCACCGCCCCCAGTTCCGGGAGAGCCATTATGAGCTGATGATTCCTGAGGACACGCGCCCTGGGGCAGAAATCCTTCGGGTCAGTGCAACAGATGAAGACAAAGGGAAGGGTTTGATCTACACCCTCCATGGCAGCGTGGATCCCAGAAGCGCCCGGCTTTTCCAGTTGGATGCGAGCAGCGGAGCCATCGTGATTGCAGAGGGGCTCAGTTCTCAATCCATGCTGCAGCACGTCTTAACAGTGATGGTATGTTAGAGCAAAAGCATCAGACTGCTGAGCTGGAGCATGGTATGGGGTCCCTTTGTCCATCAGAAATACGGCTGGGTGACTTGAGAAGTTTAAACTGGGGCCAGCGTTTTTAGAGGGGAGGGAAAGGCAGGCCTTTCACTTTCACCATGTAACACACCAGATAAACGTGCTAATGCCTGATCCACATCGAGGTGGAGAGCCTATTGCTGCTGCCAGCTAACAAAGTTACTCCTTCAGCTCAATTGGTAGAGGCCTGTGCTTTGGCTCTGAAGGGCATAGGTTCAGTCCCTGCTGAGGATAGTACAGGGCTATTACAATCAAAACATCTCAGTCTTAATGAGAATTTGGAAGAGTAACTGAGAAGCACTGCCCGGTAATGGCTTCCCCTCACTGAGCATAATGTTAACCTGCTCTTCCTCTCTGCCATTCAGGTGAGGGACCAGGAAGTCCCCATCAAACGGAACTTTGCCAGGGTTGTCGTCCATGTGGAGAACTGCAACATTCACCCTCCACAGTTCACCAGGGTCCACTATGAAGCAGAGGCACTGGACTCAGCGGCAGTAGGCACAGAGGTTGTACAAGTCAGAGCCCTGGATCAGGACCAAGGAGCTAATGCTGAAATCCGCTACTCTCTTCAGGCAGGTGAGGGACGTGTTAGTAAAGAACATGTGTGCAACATGGATCCAGACACTGGAGCAATCTTGTCCAATTCATGGGCTCCACCATTCGGTAGCTGGTCCTATTTCTATGTACCCTCAATATTACCACTGCTGAGCTCTTGTGATCTGCGGAGCTGAAACAGAGCTATCTCCCTGGCTGAGGCAGCAGGAGCCAGGCTGAACTTCTTTCATTGGGACGTTGCTTTTGCATTCCCCCTTGTAGAAACAGACCTGTTGACCTCTCCTGACTCAGCCTCACCCAATGTAAAAAGTATCATTAGGAACCGTATATAGTCATGGTTGGTCATCCAATCTCATTCCTCTCTGGGTTCTGGTAGAAGGAGACAGGCAGCTCCTAAAAAATGGAGAAAGTGCCCGGAAAATCAGCCCTGTTGGTGAACTGCAGGAGAAGGCTTGCTAGGAATAATACCTCCTGGCATTTCTTCCTTGTGCCCAGTCCCCCGACTCTGACTTCAGTTCAGCACAAACTCACATTATTCCCTATCGCCTCATATCTTCAAGCCACCAGAGCCTAGCTGCTGCATGAACATTCTTCCAGGGCACACTTAACGTCTCTAATTGATGTACAGGCTGACTGCACAGGGTCAGCAGAGCTGAACGAGCTCCAGATTCCTGAATACCTTAAAAAGAGCCATAGCCTGCCGGACAATCACAGCACATTATGCCCTTTCTAACAGCTATATCTATCCCCAGCCTGTGTTGGAAATGGGAGCAGTACATGGATGCACATTTAGAAATGGTTCATTCCTCTATCATGTTACAGAATATTAACATACTTTCTTAGAGACGATAATTTCACCCCTCGGCCACTAGTTCAAGTCTAACCTAAGACGTTAGTGATTGGAACACTGGGACCAGCTGCAGCAGTCTCCAGACTACTGTTTGATGGCCTCTAGGGCCGGTTTCGCGCCCTAGGCGAAACTTCCACCTTGCTCCACCCCACCACCCAGCTAACCCAGCCCCCCACCCGGGGAGGCCCCCGCAGCAGCAGCTACACCCCCACCCCACGCGGCAGCTAACCCCGCTCAGGGAGACTCCCCCCCACGCGCAGCAGCTAACCCCGCTCAGGGAGATTCCCCCGCCCCCCACGCGCGGCAGCTAACCCCGCTCAGGGAGGCTGCCCCAGCTCACCTCCACTCCACCTCCTCACCTGAGCAGGTTTTTAGGCGCCCCCAACCACTAGGCGCCCTAGGCGGCCGCCTAGTTTGCCTACATGGTTGCACCGGCCCTGATGGTCTCTGTGAAATAAGTGGATGGTCTCTGTCCAGCTGCTAATGATCCCCAAACTTATCACCACCTTTCTTGCTGGCTGTCTCTGTAGAGGCGCCAAGGAATTAATTGCTATAGAAACTGAAGTACCTCTCTTCAACTCCTAGTGATGGTCCCTCCAGTTCAAAGGTGCCCACAGACTGCAATGGTCATGTCTTTTATCACTTTGGCTGCTTAGATTGTCAGCACTTTGGGTAGGGCCTGCCTTTTTGTTCTGGGTTTGTACAGTGCCTGGCACATTAGGATCCTGGGCCCTGACTGGAGCGCATAGGTTCTACTGAAAAACACAAATTATAATAATAATAGTAATGGCAGGGGGGCGGGTATGGCACAGCCCACTCTGTACCTGTTCAATACAAACATAGAAAACTTCAAGTGCATATTTCACCAGCATTGAATTCACCGGAGTTAAAGAATAATTTTTCTAATAATCCTTATCCTTTATTTACAAGTTTGCCTATAGTTTACAGCAGGATCAATATGTTTAAAGGAAGACCAGCCTATAGGTGCTGGAACTAGAGGTGCAGGGGCTGCTGCTGCACCCTCTGGCTTGAAGTGGTTTCCATTATATATGGGGTTTATATATGGCCTTCAGCACCCCCACTATACAAATTGTTCCAGCAGGCCTGGACCAGCCTATCCATTAATATAGATTGTTATTTCCCAATGAAAGAAACAGACAATGGTTAGCACAAGTCATTTGCTATGACACCAGGAATGTCCCTGGAAACAATCCAAGAGAACACAGCCAGAGAGTGGCGTCATCTCTTGATTTTGCCATTTCTTTTATTTCAGGTAACAGGGAAGGGTTCTTCAGCATCGACTCGCTGTCTGGAATTATTACAGTTGCCCAGAAACTTGAGCAGTCCAAGAAAGAGCGGTTAACGCTCATTGTAAAGGCAGAAGATCAAGGGTTCCCCCAACTTAAGGACTCCACTGCTGTCCAGATTCACATTAAACCCTCCGACAGCACCCCTCCTAAATTTCCAGAGGTGGAATACGTCGCAGAGATCAGCGAATCTGTTGCTGCTGGCTCTCCTCTTATCCTGGTTTCAGCCACAAGTGTGTCACCTGTCAGCTATGAAATAAAAGAAGGAAACGGGGATGGTGTATTCTCTATAAATTATCAATCAGGCCTTATTTCCACTCAGAAGAACTTAGATTTTGAGCAGGTCTCATTTTACCAGCTGAAAGTCCGAGGCACCAACATGGGGGGAGCATTTACGGACGTAACAGTGCTTATCTACGTCATGGATGAGAACGACAATGCACCTGCCTTTGTTAAGCCTTCCTTCGTCGGCTGGATCAGTGAGAATGCTCCATTGCAAAGCATGGTTATGGATGGAAACAATGCCCCACTGGTAGCACATGCAACAGATGCTGACCAAGATTCGAATGCTTTGCTGGTCTATGAAATTTTAGAACGGGAGGCACTGAAATATTTTAATATAGATCCGAGCATGGGAACACTTACCACTTGTGCCGACATTGATTATGAGCTCATCCCAGTTTTCTACTTCAGCATACATGTCCGGGACAGGGGCAATCCCTGTTTATTTGCATCCACGCCTGCCAAGGTCATAGTCCATGTCAAAGATGTGAATGACTCTCCTCCGGTATTTTTAAACGACACTTATGAACTTTCTGTCTTGCTGCCTGCCCACCCAGGCATGGAGCTTTTGGCAGTGCAAGCAGAAGACGCAGATTCGGAGGTGACTTATAGCATAGCGGAAGGCAACCTTGACAATGCTTTCTGCATTCACCCATTCACCGGTCTCATCTCCGTGCTTAATGCTACCCTCCTGGGAAGTTATCGTGAGCTCACAGTCAGAGCTGGTGATGGCTCGTATAAGAGTACGGCTCTGGTCAGGATACATTTAATGGAAGCCCAAGTTACTGCCTTAAAATTTGATCAGGACTGGTACACAGCAACAGTGCTGGAGAATGCTACAGATCAAGAGACTCTGATTGTTCTTGGAGTCAAGGGGAATCAGCTAAATGAGCCGCTCTTTTATTCCCTCTTAAACGGCACGGAGAAGTTCAAAATGATCCAGGCGTCAGGAGTGCTGCAGACGAAGCGTGTGGAGTTTGACCGTGAAACACAGGACATGTATGAGGTTGCTGTGGAAGTAAAGGACAGTAGAAACCCACCCAGCGTATCTCAGGCTACAGTCAAGGTTTATGTGGAGGACGTCAATGACAATCCACCACAGTTTGAGAATGTGCCATATTACACATCAGTTCAGGATGGTACGGAACCGGGCGATGTCCTTTTTCAAGTATCTGCCACGGACAGAGACATAGGAGACAATGGAGCCATTACTTATTCATTAGCAGAGTTCTATGAGTACTTTTGGATTGACCCCTACCTGGGGGACATCTCGCTCAAGAAACCCCTCGATTATCAAGCTTTAAATAAATACACCCTTAAAGTTATCGCTAGAGATGGTGGCGAGCCTCCCTTGCATGCTGAAGAAGAGGTTTTAATCACTGTGAGGAACAAATCAAATCCTTTGTTCCAAAGCCTTTACTATACTGTGAAAGTGCCGGAAAATATCCCCCTGTACACACCTATTCTCCACACGCAGGCTCGTAGTCCCGAAGGCCTGCGACTCATCTACAACATCATGGAAGAAGAGTCCCTTAAACTGTTCAACATGGACTTCAAGACCGGTGTCCTTACTGTCACCGGGCAGCTGGACTACGAATCAGAGACAAAACATACATTTACCGTGAGAGCCACAGACACAGCGTTGGGGTCCTTTTCGGAAGCGACGGTGGAAGTGGAGGTGGAGGATATTAACGATAACCCACCTGTATTTTCTCAGATGCTTTACACAGCATCTGTCTCAGAAGGCTTGCCAGCTCGGACCCTTGTTGTCCAGCTCTTTGCTTCTGATAAGGATTCAGGACGAAACAAAGTAATTTCCTATCAGATCTTGGATGACAGTTCAGATGCTACCAAGTCCTTTGATATTGACCCTAACACAGGAGAAATCACAACGACCCATGTGCTGGATCATGAAACAAACCACCAGTTTCTCATGAAAGTAAGAGCTACAGATCACGGAATGCCCCCACTTAGCAGCGAAGCCCTGGTAATCATTGACGTGGCAGACATAAATGACAACCCCCCAGAGTTCAGCCAACCTCAGTATGAAGCCAAGGTGAGTGAAATGGCCACCTGTGGCCACACTGTGATAAAGGTTCAGGCCCTGGACCCTGACAGTGGAGACATCACCAGACTGGAGTATGTAATACTCTCAGGCAATGACAAAAGACATTTTGCCATCAACAGCACTTCTGGAATAATTTCCATGCTCAACCGCTGTAGAAAGGACCTTGAGTCATCTTACAACCTCAAGGTCTCTGCTTCAGATGGGGTTTTCAAGACCACTGTGCCTGTGTACATCAATACCACCAATGCAAATAAATACAACCCATCTTTTTGGCAAAATGTGTATGAAGCAGAGCTGGCTGAAAATGCTGAGGTAGGAACCAAGGTGATTGAGCTTCTGGCTATTGACCCAGACGATGGCCCATATGGCACTATAGATTATACTATCATAAACAAACTTGCCCATGAGAAGTTCTCCATCAACAATAAAGGCCACATTGCCACACTGCAGAAGCTGGACCGAGAAAATTCCACTGAGCGAGTCATTGCTATTAAAGTCATGGCAAAGGATGGTGGTGGGAAGGTGGCTTTCTGCACAGTCAAGATAATCCTTACAGATGAGAATGACAACCCACCTCAGTTCAAAGCCTCCGAGTACACCCTGTCCATTCAGTCCAATGTAAGCAAAGGCTCCCCAGTCATACAGGTCCTAGCTTATGACGCCGATGAAGGCGGGAATGCAGACGTCACCTACTCCGTTGATTCAGTGGAAGGCATTGCAGAGGATCTTGTTGAGATCAGTGCTGCCACTGGGGTTGTTAAAGTCAAAGAGAGCCTCGTTGGGTTAGAAAATAGAGCATTTAACTTCAAAGTCAAAGCTGAAGACAGCAGACCCCCTCACTGGAACTCTCTTGTCCCCGTGAATCTTCAGATTGTCCCCAGAGAAGTGTCCTTGCCAAGGTTTTCTGAGCCACTGTATACGTTCTCAGCATCTGAGGACCTTCCAGAAGGATCAGAAATAGGGTCAGTGAAAGCTGTGGCAGAGGAGCCCATCATATACAGCCTGGTGAAGGGAACCACTTCTGAAAGCAATAAGGATGAGGTATTCACATTGGACAAGCAAACGGGGGCTTTGAAAGTCAAGAAGGCCGTGGATCACGAGAAGACCAAATGGTACCAGATTGATGTCATGGCTCACTGCTCACACCAGGGGACCGAGCTGGTCTCATTGGTCTCAGTAAGTATCCAAGTGAAAGACGTCAATGATAATAAACCGGTTTTTGAGGCGGATCCCTATCAGGCTTTTGTCACGGAGAACATGCCATCAGGAACCACAGTAATTCAAGTTACCGCTAATGACCAGGACACAGGGAGTGACGGGCAGGTGACCTACAGCCTGGAAGCAGAACCTGGCAACATCAGAGGACTCTTCACCATTGATGGTGAGAGTGGGTGGATCACAACACTGAAAGAGCTGGATTGTGAAGCTCAGGAGACCTACCGTTTTTATGTGGTAGCCACAGACCATGGCAGGAAAGTCCAGCTGTCTTCCCAAACTTTGGTGGAAGTCACCATCTCAGACGAAAATGATAATGCTCCACTGTTCACCTCAGAGGTCTACAAAGGTTCGGTGACTGAGAACGCTGAGCCTGGGCAGATCATTGCCACACTCAGAACCACAGATGCTGATATCTCAGAACAGAACAGACGCGTCACATGTTACATAACTGGTGAGCTGCTATTAACTTTAACTTTTGAGCTGGCAAGAATAGTTAGCGTATAATCTTAAGGACAGATTCTGCTACCTTTAGTCACACTGAATAGTACCTTATTCTGCAAACAGTCCCATTGCAATACTTATTCCATGCATCGTATTAAGTGCTTTCCAACAGGGGTGTTGCAGCGATCTCAGAGTGAGTCATAATATTTTATTTCTCGTGGAGAGCTCTGAAACACACACACACACAGAGTATGTGCCTGATTTTCTGGTATTGAACATGTTCAGGATGCAGTCAATAAGAGCTATGGGCACTCCGCACTTCTGAGAATCAGTCCTTATATGTCTTGTAATTGCATACGCTTACCCAGTGATGTAGTTTGCCCATTGTCTGTATCAAATAATGTCCAATATTGTAGTTTCAAACCTACTAAAATTTTCCACTATTAAGAAACAATAAGGAGGTTATTGCACACCCAGAATGGAAGCCAGGCCAATCAAAATTAACCACAGCCTATACACAAAAAAAAGTCAAAAGATGATTAAAAACTAAAATGTCCATACTTTATTTCGACAAGTAATTGCATGATTTTGTAGTATGTTTTGACTACAAAGGGTCTTTCTCAACAGTGAAACAAATGCTTAAAATTAAAATGTTTGTTCCAGCTAAGATAAAGACCCTCCAGGGTCAAAGCATTTAGCCACATCATGCTGTAGCCTGTGATCTGTTACAATCTTTTAAAACAGAAGAAGTGTGTCTGTTTTTTCAATCTCTTTTTAGCCTGTTTTTTGAATGCCTGGTTATTTTTAACTCATCTGGCTGAGTATGTTAGGCTGCTTTTGTCAGAACATTTCTGGCTTCTTTAAGATCTGGTTTCAGATTACTTTACGCCCTGGAAAACGCACTTTGATGTTGTTTGGGCTTTATTTATGTTTTCACTATTTTGGGTTGGGCGGCTCCATAGTTAAAATTCTAAACAATAAATGTACTAACCCAGGCCCTACAAACTGTAGCAAAATAACACAGAATGCAATCAAGAAGCACTTATCCTTTAGGATCCATAGAAGAGAAACCATTCAGATCACTATTTTAGGGGGAATCCTCTCATGAATTCTTTCCCCCTTCCCCCCTTAGCTGAACTGCCTGTTTTTTTAGCTAATGGGGAATGTGCATCAGAAAGAAAAGTGGGGTTAATAGGCGGTAAGCTGATGCCCCTCAAGCGCTGATGAACTGGATCATGGGACACAGCACATGCTATTTTGAAGTAAACTTATAGAAGGGTTTCATCATAAATATGCTAACAAATCTGGGGCATCCTAGGTCTTGGTGGGTGTCACTCTTCTGTATGCCAAGGCCACTTGGAACTTCCTGGGGTCGTGGTGATAGAACTCTAAGCCCACAACACAAGGATCTGTGCTGCCTCAGGTAATGGTGAGTTTCACATTGTGAGGCCTGCGGTTTTGTAGCAGGAGGATCTGGGTGCTATTCCCATTGCTGCCATGAAGTTCTCAGTGGCCTAGTGAATAGCATGACAGCTGAGGAGGCCTAGGTGGCCACTGACTGGTCACTAGATATTTTAAACCAGTGGCTCTCAAAACTAGGGCACTGGAATTGTGCCAGTGTAAGCAGAGGGTGTATCAGGTGAGGGGAAGCAATGTGTGTGTGTGGCATAGGTGCTGCTACACCAGGTTCCTCACTTACATCAGGCCATGAAGCACTGTACGCCAGCAGCATAAGTTCAAGTCGTCTCCTTGCAACTTTCATTTACACTGGGGCTGGAAGGCTGAGAAGCAGGGATCCAAACTGGCTCCTTCCATTGCACCCCAGGAGAATCAAGCCCAAGCATTTTTGTTTTTAACGGGGACTGCAGGAGGGGCGGCCAACACATTCCTGGGCCTGCGCCACTTCTCACAGCTCCCCATTGGCCTGGAGCGGCAAACTGCGGCCAGTGGGAGCCGCGATCGGCTGAACCTGCGGACGCGGAAGGTAAACAAACCTGCCCAGCCCGCCAGGGGCTTTCCCTGAACAAGCAGTGGCCCTAGTTTGAGAAGCACTGTTTTAAAACACAGAGCAAGTTAAAAATAAAAATGCTTGGGCTTGATTCTCCTGGGGTGCAATGGAGGGAGCCGGTTTGGCTCCCTGCTTCTCAGCTACCCAGCCCCAGTGTAAATGAAAGTTGCAAGGAGGCGACTTGAACTTATGCCTCTGGGGTACAGTGCTTCATAGCCTGATGTAAGTGAGGAACCTGGTGTAGCAGCACCTATGCCACACACACACATTGCTTCCCCTCACCCAGTACACCCTCTGCCTCTGCTTACACTGGCACAATTCCAGTGCAGGCCATCAGTTCTTTGCCACAGGAGATTCCCCCAATATGGGTGAATTCTCCAGGAGTAGTCATATGTGCTGGAACTAAGGGTGCTGCCGCCCCCCCTGACTTGAAGTGGTTTCCATCAGATGCAGGTTTGCAGTTTGGGTCAATGGCTCTCAGCACCCCCACTATACAAACTGTTCCAGCGCCCCTGGGGGTAGTTTCTGGCCACTTTAAAGTTCACTTTCTGTCATGTTAGCAGCACAAAGCAAACTTGGCAGACTGGAGAATCTGGCCCGCTAGCATTTACGCAACCACCTCCATTCACTTATTATATCATTAAAAGTAGCTACAGGAGATCAGTTGCACTAGTACATTTAAAAAAAAATCTTTTCTTGCACTGCAATAATGAATAATCAGTGTTTGCATTTCTATGTGTGTGTAGCTTCCAGGTCTCTTTAGCCACATATAATTCTATTGTGTTTGGAGAGCGAGAAGGAGATGGACGGACTTTTGGAAATGGGATACAGTACGTGCTTTTGTGCTGGCTCATGGGTATATCACTGGGACATTTCAAAGCTGTTGAAAATAACCTTTTGAAAACAACTTGTTCTCCCCCCAAGTAGCTCATGTAATATTTAAGGAACCAATGACTGAGGCATAAATGGTATTTCCTGGGGCTTAAAGTGCAGTGGGGAGGAGTCAGAGGTCTCAGATGGAGCCAATAGGACATTCCTGCCCATTTTTCCTTACAGCTGCTTCTAAACACATGCAAGTTCTGCAGCAGGTGGCATGGAGTGGGTGAGGTGGTACAGGAGACAAGCAGCATAGCCGTCCCCAACCCCTGTCCCTTCACACTTTCAGTGCTCGCTGGACACTGTATTTACTCACTCTGTCTTCTATATCTTTCCAGAAGGAGACATGTTAGGACAGTTCAGTGTTAAACAGGTTAAGGAAGACTGGATAATCATTTCCAAGAAGCCTCTCGACAGGGAAGATATAGAGAAATATCTCCTCAAGGTCACAGCGTCCGATGGGAAATTTCAGGCCGTCACGGAAGTGGAGATTTTTGTCCTCGATATCAATGACAACAACCCTGAATGCAAGCAGGTAAGGCGAGGGGGAAAGGCAATGGAAGTGAAACTGATGACAGAGCTGGCACAAGTGAACTTGTGGTCTTCTTGTAATTCTTGTACAGAGCTAGCTCCTTGTTACTTTGACCATACTCACCATCTTTTAATTAAGCAACATGGTAACTAGAGGGTCAGACCCAAACTCCAGATGAGTAAAGTAGCTGTGGGTTACAACACGAGCAGTGTGGCGGATAACATATAGAGGCAAAGGGTGGGGGAAGCTTCCTGGGTAGGGGAATGAAAATCAACAAGCCAGGTCTCCCGTTAGGCTAAAGGATTTCCATCACAGGGGACGGCTAAGGGGTTTGGCAGTAGTGACCTCCAGGGTCACTGGTATGAATCAAGCTCACGTTGGGAATGACCAAAAGTTGTTACTCTCCAAGCGATGTTCAATGGCCTCTGTGAAATGAGTTTGCTGACCTCAGCCCAGTTTCCAATGGGCAGGTTTCCTCATCACAAAAGACACAGATGCTAATTAACAACCTTGAGGCACTCTCAGCAAAGAGACCAAGGAGCAGACATTAAATTATCCTCTCCCACCAGAGGTGGTCCCCCTGGCACAGAACACTGACCGGCCACATGGAGGCACATTGATCTGTGCATAGTGGATTGAGTCCCCGGGCCTATCATTCTACCACTGGTTCTGAGCACTGTAATACACACCCACACATATATCATAAAACAGATTTCCCTTTGTATCAAATGGAAGCAGCAGTGAGACCTGAAGGAGACTGCTGCAGCTGAAGCTGCAGGACCCAATTCACTGGCAAATCTGATAGCCTCATGTTTCAGAAAACTCTGCTAAAGGTTCACAAAGACAATAACAACCCACTCAAATTGCCATAGACATGGCCTCCCCATTTCCATCTGCTTGGAGAAGAGGTGGGAGAAAAGCAGGAGAAGCCTGGACAATGTCAGCTTTCTTTTTACCAGCTCCCCGCTCCTTTATTTGAAATCACAACATCTAGCAGTAAAGTTTTGTTATGTTGGTTTGAGCATGCACGTCCTGTACACAGAATGACGCCGAGCACGGTAACTTCTCTCCTTTCCAGATTCTCTACACAGGGAAAGTCTCTGAAGATGCACTCCCTGGGTTTTTCATTTTGAAAATATCAGCCACTGACTCTGATGTTGGCAGCAATGCGCAGATAACGTATAGTCTGCACGGTCCTGGTGCCGAGGAGTTCAGACTGGACCCACAGACAGGTAAGACCTTCACCTGCCATATGGCAGTTGGCAGAGAACAGCGGGTTTATGGTCTCTTCCCCACCCACTCAGTTCGGAGATCAGTTGCAGTTGCAGAGGAGGCACCCTGGTGCTGCCTGCCCCTTATCTCTTGTTGAATAAACAAAAAAGCCTTTAATTTCAGCTCTGTCAAGGTAGCAGGGAAGGGCAAACAGGGAGCCTCCTTCATTTATTGCAATATCTTTAGAATACTGGTTCTTTTCCTGAGTTAACTGAGTGCTCTTGTCACTGACTTCCTTTAAAAATGTTTGGAGTTACCCGGGTGGGTTTTTAGTGCTTGGGGAAGGGGAAGGACTAATGTTACAGTCTACAGCCGGGCATAAGAGGAGAAGGTGGATTTTAGGGGGCAGGAATGAGCCAAGAGCTTTGAGCAGGGGGTTGGACTAGATGACCTCCTGAGGTCCCTTCCAACCCTGATAGTCTATGATTCTATGAAGAGACATGGGTTCCATTCGAAGCCGTAGCAAGGTCTTTCTGCATGACCTTTGGCAAGATTTCATCTCCCTGGGTCTCAGTTTCCCCATCTCTAAAAGAGAGATAATACTTATCTGCCGGGGGTGATTAACTCAATGTTTGCAAAGACTGAGATCCTGCTATCAAAGTGCAGTTTATGACGGCTCAGACACATCCTGTGCAAACTTCCCTTGTGTAGCGTCCTGCCTGTTCTGGGCCAATCCTGTGCAAAGGCGGACAGTGATATCGGAATAGCTTATAGCACTGAGATGGGCTTTTTCTCGCTGCTAACTGGGCTGGAGCTAGCTTTTGAACCCAAGTTTGCTGTCTCCCAAGGCTAGTGCATTGACAGAGTGTGTCATATAGCCCTCTTTACCAAAATTCTCTTAGATTGCAGCCGTTGCCGTCTCTTCTTATTTCACTAGGGGAGCTGACCACGTCTGCACCTCTAGACCGGGAGCAGAAACCTACGTACCATCTTGTCGCCAAGGCAACAGATGGTGGAGGCCGTTCCTGCCAGGCAGATATAACCCTAGTCACAGAGGATGCGAACGACAACGCTCCAAGGTTCTTTCCCAGTCATTTTGCCGTAGCTGTCTTTGATAACACCACAATGAAGACACCCATTGCAGTGGTCTCTGCCAGGGATCTCGACGAAGGTGAGTCAGTACGGGATTTCTAGCCGGAGTTCTTTTACGTCATGGATAGAATTTCTCAAAATAAAGGGAAGGAATGCAGCAAAGGGTATAGACGGCTGTGACTTGGTGCAAAGGTGTCTGGCTCTTTGAGCCAATTTCCTCGTTGCTTGCACATGCTGGAAGACCTTGAAGACCCTATAGGAAACTTGATACATGTGTAAACTTCAGAAGATTCCAGCTGAGGGCATCTTAGTAGCTTAGAAGTAGCATTATGCACAACCAGGTAGAAGACTGAAGTTCCAGTCTCTACTGGCCTCTTTCTCATTGGGCCAGTATTTGCGGGAGCACTGGAGAGCTGCTGGATGCAAATATCACCGCTGATGGAGAATGGGAGCCAATGGTGGTAGTGAGGAAGGCATATAAATGGGGTGGGAGGAAGAGAAGGCAAGGGAAGAGAAATGAAAATGATCTTTGGGAAGTTGCTTGGATTTTTCTTGTGACACTGGGTTTCCTGAGCCCTGGATAAGGCTCCTGGAAGAGCTCCTCTGTGAAGGTTTTTTTTTTTACAGTGGTGATTGTATATGTGAGACTGTGATCTGCTTTTGGATGAGGGTGAAAATAAAAATAATTAATTCAAAAACTAGGGAGCAACAGCATATTCGAGAGAAATATCTGATGGATGGCTGCAGGGATGGATAAAAGGTTGGATCCATATTGGATGGATGCACACGTGAACTGGGACTTAAATGCAACCAAAAGACTCAGTCTCTCTCTTGGGTTTAAGTTCATTTGGGTACGCATAGTTCTACTGATTATAAACTATGAACCCATGTCAGTGCTGCCCTGTGATTAATCCAGTCTGCCCCGTTATCCTTCCAGGCTGCAATGCAGACGTGATCTATGCTCTCACTGACTCAGCTGATGGATACTTTTCAATCGAGGAGACTACTGGGGTAATCCGGCTAGAGAAGCCCCTAAAGGACACTCATATTTCAGCGTTTGAGCTGACGGTTTGTGCAACAGACCGGGGCTCCCCACGCCCCCTCTCCGCTCTCACCACCGTCACTGTCTCTGTGGTGGATCTGACTGAATACCTGCCGGTTTTCCTGAGCACCGAATATGTGGCCATGGTCACGGAAGACGTGGCTGTGGGCACTGAGGTCCTCCGCCTGTCCACGCTGACCAGGGATGGCGCTGAGAACACGGAGATCAAGTACGAAATCGTGAATGGGAATGATCACGGGAAATTCCAAATCAACTCAAACACAGGTAGAAGGTCTTGTTCCACGGCACGTCCTGCTGGACTGGCAGTGACACCGTCCTAGTCAGGGCCCATTTTCCTGGTTTCTCTCTGTCTGCCTCATGCTGCTTCTCCCTTTCTCCTCCATATTCTAATTCATGTCGTTTGTTTGCATTCCGTAAGCTCTTTACCTGACTTCCCTCTTTTATTCTAGCCCCTTCTCATGATTCTTAACACTTTCTTCTCCTCTCCTCATCCTCCCTTCCACACACACAGACCCCTTATCTTTCTCTGGAGGTCTTTTCTTATCTTATTTCATTCCCATCTCTCTCTCTCCCCTTCCCTCTCCTTTGATCTTTCTCTCCCTCCCCTCTTGTCTTCCCTGCCTTTGTTTAACGTTTTTCCTCCCTCTCTCCCCAAGTGCTTTTTTTAAAACCATGTTTCATATTTTAAAATGGCTTCTCTCATCTTTCCCAGCTCGACGGCTCCCCACCCCTATTTCCCATCCCCTACGCTCAGCCCTGTGCTCTTTCTTGCCCAGATACGGAGTATGATTTGTGAGGAGGGAGGGATATGTAATTCTCCGCTATCCTAAATACAGACACCAGATTCTCTGAGGGAACAATCCAAAGTCCATTGAAGTCAACGGAAAGACTCCTATTGACTTCAGTGGGCTTTGAATCAGGCTTCTGGAGGATGATGGATAAACATAGAACAGAGTGTGGAGATTTTTCCACTGTGAATGCTCAGGATGGTTTTGTTCCCTTGTTGTTTGGTACTGGAGGAAAAACACTCCACCCTGATCCCACAAGGAATCTGATAGGGCAGAGAGTGCTACAACAGGTGGTTTTATTAGGTAGCTATTCAACAAGCATGGATAAAAATGGGATTATTACTCATCCAGCAGCTGCTGAGTCAGCCCTGACGAGCTAGCGTAATGTGCCATATTGTTTACCCAAAAAGATGATAAAGGCTGCCTATTGCAAGAACAATGTCAGATTCCCTGAGACAGCCACTTCAGTGTGACAATGGAGGCCTTCAGCCCTTCGCTAGATCATCCCAATCCAAGATGCCGTCCTTATCTCTATCGTCCCAGCCCCAGCACTCTCGCTAACTTTCCCACAAAGATCACGTCTTCAGAATGTCCATCCTAATAGACTTGGAGCAGAGTAATTCCTAGTGAAAGGTTAATATGGGATTTTGGTAATAATCTCATGATGACTTGATTTGAGTACATGGCAACATTCTATCTCCCTCTTTGCTTTCATGTAGACCTCGGTTTCTTGCCAATACACTGAGACATACCCTACCCTTCTGCTTATATACCCACAGACAAACCCAGACACTCATGCCATCACTTTCAAAGGGGACAGCTAGCGATCTCCAGCTGATACCTATCTGCCGATTGTCTCTCATATGTCCACATAGGCTTCAACAAGCACCTTTTCTTTCCTGCACATGGCACTTTTGATTGAATACCTATCTTGTTCTGGTTTCACCATAACCTAACCTTATCACCTTATGTATCTTTCTACTTTACCGCAAGATGCTATTGGCTTATATTGTCCCAGATCTGATCTTTTCCACATACGAATCCAGAAGCTGTTGTGCCGTGAAAGGATATTTTACTTCTTCACGCATTTGACAGCAGAGTTGGGCTAGTTATTAAAAGAGTCTGTCTGATTAGAGCTCGTTTTATGTGATGTCACAATTTTTAGTGGCCTGGTTTGATGGAATAGAGCTGTAGCCACCATGGCTTTATCTGCCGGTGGTTTGCCAGTCGTCTCCTTGATTGATCTGGGGGTCTCTGTAAGATATTACATGTCCTGGATTCAAAGCATCTCCTGTCTTTGCTGTCTGTACACATATACAGGTATCTTGTACGTTAGCGGGAGCCTGGATTTTGAAGTGAGCCATGAGTATTACTTATCTGTTGAGGGCACAAGGAAGGGCTCTGCTTCTCTCAGTGACGTCACCATGGTGGTGATTAATATCACCGACATAAATGATAACATGCCAAAGTTCACCCAGGATCCTTACATCACCGAAATCCGTGAGGATGCAGCTGTTGGGGAAACTATCCTTACGGTAAGACAGAACGGAACAACTCTTGCTTAGCAGCCTAAAGCCAGGTATCCATTCACATTGTGGTAGAGCCTAAAGGCCTCAGTCAGGGGTTGACGCTGTACACACACATTGATTAGAAGATCCCTGCCCCACGGAGCTTACAGGCTAACTGTATTACCAGAGACAACAGGTGGATCCAGAAAGTGGGGGGCCGGGAGTGGGAAGCACAAGGCAAGAGTGAAACTGTTACAACTGTGTGAAAAGCAGTGGTCCCGGCACACCGGCTGCCAGGCTATTGTTGAGTGTTTTGTAGGCACCATGGCAGAGGTGAGTTTTAAGGAGGGACTTACGAGGAGAGGCTGAGGGAACTGGGATTGTTTAGTCTGCAGAAGAGAAGAATGAGGGGGGATTTGATAGCTGCTTTCAACTACCTGAAAGGGGGTTCCAAAGATGATGGATCTAGACTGTTCTCAGTGGTAGAAGATGACAGAACAAGGAGTAATGGTCTCAAGTTGCAGTAGGGGAGGTCTAGGTTGGATATTAGGAAAAACTTTTTCACTAGGAGGGTGGTGAAGCACTGGAATGGGTTACCTAGGGAGGTGGTGGGATCTCCATCCTTAGAGGTTTTTAAGGCCCAGCTTGACAATGCCCTGGCTGGGATGATTTAGTTGGAGTTGGTCCTGCTTTGAGCAGGGGGTTGGACTAGATGACCTCCTGAGGTCTCTTCCAACCCTGAGATTCTATGATTCTATGATCTGAAGGAAGATAGCGGAGTGGCCTTGCAGAGTTTTCTCTGTTCCTACCCTTGGCTTCTGCAAGGTGCTCTTAAGCCTTGTACCAAAAGCAAACAGTCCATCTTCCCCTCTCATGCCTTAGTCAGAACCTCCCACCCTCAAACAACCAGCAGGACATTGCCTCTGAGACAGGAGACATTTGTTCAGGAGCCCTCCCTCTTATCGCTCCCCCAATAGGTGTCAGCTGATGACCTGGATGGGGCGATGAACAATCAGATCACATACTCCATTGTGGGAGGGAACCTCCTGGAACACTTCACCATCCATCCTAAGAGCGGACAGATCTGTATTGCCAAGCACCTGGACCGGGAGGAGGTGAGTTACAGTCCTAAGATAAGGGCCACCTAAGGCTTGATGCTGTAGATGGGCGAGTTAGAAAACAATGTTACGTCACACCACCAGGAAGAGGCTGAAAAAGACTGGGGAAGCGCACAGTGCTCATCTGTCAGCCAGATTTTGAATGATCCATTTAAAACATTGCACTCAGCAGGCCAGGGTAATCAGTTGCCATGCACATGAAGCCTTTGGACCCAAGAGATTGCTGAAGGGTCAGGAACACATGTGTTGGGGGGCTGGGCTAAAGCAGAGAGAGTATGGTGTAATGGTTAGCGCCCCTGACTAGGAGCCAGGAGACCTAGGTTCTCTGTCTGTCTAAGCCACTAGCCTCCTGTGTGATCTTCAGCCAGTCAGTTCTCATCTCTGTGATTAAGTTTGTCCACTCGCAAACAGGGGACAATGATATTTACTTTCTTGGTGAAGCACTTTGAGACATACGGATGGAAAGCTCCAGAGAAGGGCTAAGTGTGATTATCATTAAACTGCCCATTATCCTGTGCTCTTTAATAAGCCTGCACATGGGGAGAATACAACATCGGGACACGAATCCCAGGCTTCCTTCTGCTTCTCCCAATAATCAATGCATGCCGTACACCGTCTAGGTTCCCAGCTATGCCCTGACGGTCCGAGCCACAGACAGCGGCCAGCCCACACTGTTCAGCGACGTTGCAGTGCGCGTCCAGGTGACGGACGTCAACGACAACCCGCCCAGGTTCTTCCAGCTCAATTACAGCGTGGTGGTGCAGGTAAGGCAGAGCCTCTGCTCAGCGGAGACACTGTGTTGCCTCTCTTTCACTTCAGGACACCTAAGGGACCCTCAATGAATTACATCAGGGTTGGGGTGATGGTTAGCTGTGAAGGGAGATTCTGCTTTGTGTCTGTGACACGATGAACGAATAGCCCTGGGGTCCTGCCCTGCAGCACCCTCCTCCCTGCCCTCTTTGGTCTACATGGCAAGAGGCCAGGCCCTGCACTTCTTCCTGATCCTTCTGCAGGCTGTGCCCTCTCGCGCCACTACACCCACAATCTGGTCACATGTAATTATGAAGGCATTTTCTTGCCCTAGATAACCTGGATTCCCTGGTTAAAAACTGTCCAGGGCTTTGGGTAATTTGGGGTGTTTGGTGATGGGTATAATAGGAACAGTTTAAGAGCTACAAGTATGATTTGTGGTCTGGCAAAACGGCCTAGTCTCCTTAGTTATCAAAGAGAAAGTTAAGAGGCAATTTAATCATGGCTTATAAATACCTACTCAGGCAGAAGACATCTGATAGTAGAGGGCTCTTTAATCTTTCTGACAAAGGCACAGCAAAAGCCAATGGCTGGAAGTTGTATCTATAGATTATTAATTAATTATTTTGATTACTTAAGAATTCCCAATTATCATTCTGAGGTTTGACAGGTTCTTGTTCCAAGATCAGGCCCGTTATTATTTAGATAGATAGATAAGAGAGATATAATTTACTGCAGTCGCAAATACTCCAACTCAGTAAAGTAGATAGAGCTGCTACAGAGTTGAAGTCAGCAAAGTTCAAACAGGAAATACGATGTGCATTTTTAACAGTGAGGGTAATTAACCATTGGACCCTTACCTCGAGATGCTGTAAATGCTCCGTTACTTGAAGTCTTTAAATCAAGAAGGCAGCTTTAGCCATTGGTAGTTGGGCTAGATGCAGGAATGCCCGGGGTGAAATCTATGGCCTGGGTTATGCAGGAGGACAGAGTAGATGAGCACAATGGTCCCTGACGGCTCTACAGCAGTAGTGGCCAACCTGCGGCCCATCAGGGTAATCCACTGGTGGGCCGCAAGACAGTTTGTTTCCATTGACCATCCGCAGGCACAGCCGTCTGCAGCTCCCAGTGGACGGGAACCAGGGGCGGCTCTAGGTTTTTGGCCGCCCCAAGCAGTCATGCCCGGGAGGCGCCCCCGAGCCGCGGGAGCAGCGGACCTCCCGCGGGCATGACTGCAGAGGGTCCACTGGTCGCGCGGCTCGGCTGGACCTCCTGCAGCTGCGGGCGGTTCGCAGGTCCGGCGGCTCCAGTTGAGCTGCCGCAGTCATGCCTGCGGGAGGTCCACTGGAGCCGCCGGCCGAGCGTCCCCTCCGCAGTCATGCCTGCGGCAGGTCCGCTGCTCCCGGGGCTCCGGTGGACCTCCCGCAGGCATGACTGCGGCAGGTCCGCCGGCCCAGCTTGCCGCCCCCCCGGGAAAGGGCCGCCCCAGGCAGGTGCTTGCCCCGCTGGGCTCTGGAGCCGGCCCTGACGGGAACAGCGAACCGTAGCCACTGGGAGCTGCAGACGGTCGGTGTAAACAAACTCTCTTGCGGACCGCGAGCAGATTACCCTGATGGCCGTGTGCGCCCGTGGGCAGCAGGGTGCCCACCACTGCTCTACCGCCTATTGAACCTGCCCAACTGACTCCAGTGAAAACCTTGAGAGCTGCCAAGCCCTGGGCTGTCGGAGAGACTAAGAGAGCCAACGCTGAGCGACAAGATTCACACAAAAGGCCAAACCAACGAAAGCCCTCAGGAGGCAGGGGAGGTTTCTACCTCCTCCCAAAGTGACAAGGAACCACAGCAAGTCAGAGAGTTAAATGGATTTTCAGCAGTTAGCTGCAGCCTTGCGTCCAGCCCTGCTCACTGTTCTTCCCATAGCACAAGAGTTGTAGTAACAGTTATTTGGAATGTAAAAACGGGGGTAACAAACCCATGCCCGAGCTGCTGGCTGTTTCCCCTTATGTTTCCATAGGCATCTGCGCACGTCACCACAACCACCCTGTGCCTTTTCAGTGCCACGATCAAACAGCAACTCTAGAGGCAGAGAATTTCCACCCTTATCTTGGCCAGGTGTCTTCCCTCACTTTGCTCAACCCCTTTTCTCCCATATTTCAGGAGGTCGCCCCAGTTGGCACAAGTGTCCTGCAGCTGATCATGAGCGACAGAGACTCCCCTGAGAATGGGCCACCATATTCATTCCAGATCACCGAGGGAAATGACGGGAAAGCCTTTGATGTCACCCAGGATGGTCTGCTGGTGACCTCGTCTGTTCTGGATAGAAGAACAAAAGAGCAGTATCTCCTACAGGTCCAGGTAGATCCTGCCTTACCCCTTTAGGATATGAGTTCACCAAGGCCTGTACAGTAACAATGAAGGCAATGGAAATTACACCCAAAAGCCCAGATAGAAGCAACTCCAATCTTTGGGAAGTTTGGATCCAGATCCAAATTTTGAAGCCTGGATCCATCTGTAGAGCTCACTTCCCAAGAGCTGTGTCTGCACAAAACTGGGGCCAGCTTTTCCAGCAATAAAACCTGCTGGTGTAGTCATGGGAACCTCTGCCGTGCAACTGACCCTGTATGATGCTTTCCCCGATATAATTCTAGAGACCTTCCACTTCGGGAGAGACTCGCGTCGGTTCCTGAAAGCTTCACCTAAGTACTCCAGCAAGGAGCTCTTCCCTTCTATTCATGCTCGCATCAAGTAAACAAATTAGGGGAAAATAGCTTGTTTTCAACCTGAACTGAAACTGGGGGAACAAATCAACAGGGTCGGGAAATTATTTTTTTATTTGCAAGTTAAAATGCCTGAGCAGGCTTCACCCCCACAGCCCTGCCAGTGCACCTCAGCCCTGTGCTGCAATGCTCAATGCTATTCTACCCTTAGGCTCCACACCCAGCTCTCCCAGTGCCTCCTGCCAATCTACTTCTGGAGCTCTGCTGAGCCCAAACTGACAATTTTCCCAAACTACATGGAGGTGTTGTGATGCGCACAAAGTTAGGGATTCAGATGAGATCCATCAAAATCATATTGCCTGGTAAATAATGAAGAATATAAGCCACAGTCTCCAGAGATGCACTAATCCACTGTTCCACCCATAGAATGAGAAGAGGTAACAAGATTAGAGAGCGTGATCAGGCTCTTACTGAAATCAATAGCAAAGGTCTCATTGGCTCAGTGGTGCAGAACCAGAGCCTAGGACTATATATAGCTTGAAGAAAGAAGGATTTAGAGGTGACGTGAGAAAGAAATATGAAGCATCGTAGCCATGTTCATCCCAGGATATTGGAGACACAGTCCTGGACTGTAGATGAGCTCTGTGTAGCGCAAAAGCTTGTACTGGCTTTCCCCCCGCCCACCCCCCATCAGCCCTGCATACACTCCTAGTCTCTCGGGACTTTTGCTTCAGCCGTAGAGACTAGGAGTGGGTGGGCCGTGGGGAACATAGGAAACTGGATAGATCAGGATTGAGGTGTGTCAGCAGCGCAGCGTGGAAAGCTGGCCTAGCACCTCAAACACAAGCAGTGGCACCTCCTCTTGATCCCCAGCCTGGCGCAGTGCCAGTGTAACTCATCGCAGGCCTGTAATGGGTCCTTTTGTTTTCCTTGACAGGTCTCGGACAGCGGCATCCCTCCTCTTTCGTCCTCTGCCTTTGTAAACATCCAGGTGAGTGAGCCGAGCCAATATGCACCCTCGGCGTTGCCCCTGGAGGTATTCATCACTACTAATGAGAGCGCCTTCCGAGGCGGTGTTCTCGGCAAGATCCATGCCACGGATCGAGACCCCCATGACACCCTGTTGTACACCTTGGCAGCAGAAGTGCCCCAAGAGGGGCGCTTCTCAGTGGGGACAACGGATGGCAAAATCATCGCTGGTGAGAAGCTTCCCCACGGCCACTATGCCCTGAATGTGTCTGTCAGCGATGGCACGTTCAAAACCACCACCACCGTCAACGTCCATGTGTGGTGTTTCAGCCAGGAGGCACTGGACAAGGCCGTGGTGTTACACTTCCAGCACCTCTCCCCCGAGGAGTTTGTGGGTGACCACTGGCGCAACTTGCAAAGGTTTCTGGGAAACACCCTGGTCACAAGACGTCAGAACATCCACATGGCCAGCCTACAGCCCACGGCAGCCTCTAACGGCGTGGAGCTCCTCTTGGCCGTCGGAGAGGCCCCCGGTGCCTTCTATGAGCCCCGCGTCCTAGCAAACAAGATTTCTCTGTCGGCTGGGGAGATGGACCAGCAGGTGGGGCTCCAGCTGAAGAAGGCCATTCACGTGCCATGTCATGGGCCAGCTTGTGCCCGGCGTGTCTGCAAGGAGACAATTCAGCTGGATCCAGGCATGGTGTCCACCTACAGCACTGCCCGACTCAGCGTTCTCACGCCCCGGCACAGCTTGGAGCAAATTTGTTCTTGCAATGGTGAGAAATCCTCCTTATTGCTCTTGAATTTTCCCCCTTGGGAAAGCAATGCCAGCCTCTAGTGTGGGGGATTATCCCTTCAGCACATCGCGACACTCAGGGAGTTCTCATGCAATTACACTGTTCCATTAACTGGCCATTCTGGCTTCGCTTTCAGGGCCAGACCTAGCGTCCTTGAGCTTTAAATTCCATCCGGCCTGTAGGAAGAATTCCACTGGATAATGCTAAGCTCTTATCATGTGCCATTAAATAATAACAGGATCTCTATTGCCCCAATGAGAGTAAAGTCACTCATATGTGGAGCAAAATGGTCTGGGCTCTACGGGTAGAACTCTGGGTTCCCATGCTTTGCTCCTGTGCCCAGCAAAACACAGACTAGTTAAAAGTGGTGAATTCAAATAATAGCATCATAGAATATCAGGGTTGGACGGGACCTCAGTCATCTAGTCCAACCCCCTCCTCAAAGCAGGACCGATCCCCAACTAAATCATCCCAGCCAGGGCTTTGTCAAGCCGGGCCTTAAAAAACTCTAAGGAAGGAGATTCCACCACCTCCCTAGATAACCCATCCCAGTGCTTCAAATCAAGCCAAAGAATTTGTATTCATATTTTAGGTACAGTAGCATCCACTTAGCAGCAACCCGGCTGTAGTAGGAAGAGGGCCTGAAACATAAGGCCTTGTATTAGAGGCCTGGTATGAGGCCTGAGACTAAAGTAATGATCAAAACATCTCTATTCATCATGCTGTCATCCTGACCTTATCTTTAGGATGGGTCAGCGTGTTCCTGTTATGTTTGGGGAATGTGCTGGTATCGAGGTGTTCTGGTACCACCTTTCTGGAATGTGTTTGTGTGTATATTCTTAGGCCTAACACTACTTAGGAATGTGTGTTTCTGCAATATCAACCCTGTTCTTGCCAGATTCTGTGAGCAGGGGCTGCCTCTTGCTCACAACTTAACTTTGCTTTATATTAGCCACTTTTGACCATTACTTTAGCCCAGGCCTCAGGCTTCCCACAAGGCCTCTAATACAAGGCCTCATGTTTCAGGTCCTCTTCCTACTATACCGGCTATTGACAACTTCCTGTTAACAGCAACATTTTGCCAGGCACCAGTCCCGTCCCATTGACTTTAATGTTAATGGGATTCGGGTCCTGGCAACAGTTTGCCGCTGATTATCAACGTTTCTCAGAAGCCTGACCCCAGCTGCAGCCCAGGTTTGGGAGGGAAACTGCAGCCGGGGAAGGAAGCGCTGGGACCTGTGGCTGGTGCTCAGCCCGTCCCGTCGCTTCCTTCTGGGACTGCAGCCCGGCAAACCTGCTTGCACAGGAACGCCCATGACGTAAGGGGCTTTGGGCTGGGAGGGGAGGCTCTTGGCAGGGCAGATGCCTCTCCAGGCTGTGCCCTGTTGGGGAACTACACACAGGGAAAGAAGTGCTGGGGCATGCTGTACCCCAAAGAGTGCAGGGAGAAGCATTGTGCAGCCCCAGGGGTCCCCAGCGCCTCTGTTTCCCATAGAACGTCCCAGCATCCGGGCTGCAGCCAGGGAAGGCATGGCCCAGTGCTTCTGTCCTGGCTGCAGCCCTGCAAACCTGCCTTCTGCTTATTAGTAACTGCTGGGTAATAGCAACTTTTTGCTGGTGACCGGAGGGTTACTAATAAGTGGAATCTACTGTATTTCCACATTGCCCACGGAATAGCAGGGGTTGGTAGGTTGGGAATGAGCTGTCCTGGCAAAGCTGTTTGCAGCCCCCTAACAGGAATGTCCGGGGATGAGCAGGACAGGACTGAGCTGCCTAGGCAGAGCCACATGTTCTAGGCTAGCCACATGTTCAAGAGAGGCTGCAGCTCAGGACTGAAGTGCATTGATTCGAGTTAGTGAACTCTCAGGACAGGAATAGGAGGGCTGCTGCAGGTCAGGACTGGGCTGCAGGTCATTATGGTGGAAGAGCTGTTGGGGAGGCTCAAAATGTGAATCGCCAGGGGGCACTGCAGGTCCTCACAAGCTTCACTGGCAGAGCTATGTAGAGACTGGGGTAGCAAGGACTCCTGCAGGTCAGGCTGGAGTTACGGTGCCTGAAATGGGGGAAAGCACAGGGCTGGGGAAAACACCGGATGCCGTAGGTTGACCACAATCCAGAATCTCAGACTGTTTTCAGATGACCTGCCTTGCCTGGTTATATTTCTAGGCACGGCTGTGAGATTCAGTGGACACAGCTACATCTGGTACCATCACCAGGAGAAAAGGGACTGGCAGATGCAGTTCCACCTGAAAACCCACCAGCTGCACGGTGTTCTGCTCTTCATCAATGGGACCAACACTGCTGTTCTGGAGGTAGGGTTTGCAATACCTAAGGATTTATTTCTGCATTAAGGAACAGTTCCATTGCATGTGCACTGGGAAATATCACCAAAGGAAGGAACAGACTGAACAAAGAAATACCCACCTATGTGTAGGTGTAAGCCGTCCTAAAATACCATGTTGTGAAGACCCGTTGGTAACCTGGGTACTGTGCAACTTGGTATGTTCACCTAGGCGGGTGACACGTGATTACAGCATGACACGTTGTGATTACAGCACGACTGCTTGAGATGGGCTTTTTGCACCGACAGACTGTGCACGCAGCCAGTCTGTACTAAAGCAGCCTAATGCTACTACCTCTCTTCCTTTACCCCTCCTTGTTTGTTTCATCCTTCTGTTACATCATGTCCATTTGACTGTTGGATCTTTGGAGAAAGGACTGTTACATACCAGTTGGGGTTTTCAAAACCACTCTCCTCCTGTTTAGCCAATGCGAAAATTCCCACTGACTTGAACAAAAGCACAAGTTAAGCTGATGCTGAGCATCTTTGGAAATGTCACCTTATATGTTCGTACAGCGCCAGGTACAATGCGGTCCCAACCCCGAGGGTACCGCGCTAACTAATAATAGTCCGAACAGCCCAGAAGACAATTCCGGGATGATATACGCACAGAGTTCCCATATACACACAGGAGTCACTCGGGGAGCACGAGGAGCCAGATTCTCAGCTGGTACAAATTGACAGGGCTCCGCTGACTTCAGCAGGGCTGAATGGACTCACACCCGCAGAGGATCTGGCCCATGGTACCTACAGACTCACAAACAGGTCATTTGAGGGCCTGTGAACATGGTGTTTCCACCAACCCACAAGCTTGTAAGTGAGCAACCCAACCCCATTTATCCACCAGGGAATTAGTCAGAAACCGCTAAACATGGTGTTACCCATTAACTTACCACAGGAAACAACAGCTGCTTCTTCTAGTTTCTTCAGTGGCTGAGCTGAGCACAGATCCAGTGGTCACCCAAAAAGATACAGAGAAGGTGTCCAGATGGACACCAATGGATTAAAGGCTCTTTGTTTTAATGGAGGGCAGGGAGAAGGTGAGGACAGAAGTCTTATAAAATGGCTTCTCACATCACTTACTTTTTTATGAATGATCCAGGCAACTTTAGCCAGTGAGATGGGGGAGAACCCATTCAAGCTTAAACTTGCAGGCCTCTTAGCTTATGTTTCCTGCAGTGGGTTTCGTCATTCCGGACAACTGCCAGAACCAGGAACATCTTAATCTGATCTCTCCCCTTTCTTTGGCTGCACTTGCTGAATCTATAAAGAACTCAAAGGAGCATGTGTCTGCTCCCTTCCACCTTGGCAACAGAAGGAAACAAAGAGCCCTCCAGAAAAGGGTTTTACTGTCTGTGCCTCATTAATTATAATGGGCCTAATTTAAGTTTCATATCTTATAACTCACTTCTTGACTTACTGGGTTTTTTCCCCTGACCCCATCTCTGTGTAATCTAGACTTATGACATAAATTAAATACAGCATCATGCTCACTTAAAGGGACACAATCCATTTTTTAAACTGAGTTTAACAATACTGTCAAGTGCTTCTCCGGCCCCTGAATCCCCTGCCTATTTCTCTGGTGTTTTCCGATTGTAAAATGTTTTTTTTCTCTGCTGTTTTGGCATAAAAGACCCCCACAAACAACAAGGGAAATGGGCTAGCAGGGGAATCAATGGTGCTGACAATACACCAAGGGCTGTTAAATGAACAAACTGAAAAAATACAGGGAAATATATTTTTTCTTCTCTAATTTCTTGCAGCTGCAGCAATCATAGGGGATGGCTGGAACACTGGTGGGGGAATAATATTCAGACAGGAGGATGGTTTTTAAGATGACAGTGTCCATTTCAAACTGCTCAGAAGAGGCAGCTCACACAGTCCCCACCCCTGAGCCCCATGGTGGCGGTAAGCCTTTGGCTGCAGAGCGTGGGGGGAGATGGGGAAAGGGTCTGCTTACCAGCAGGAGTCCCTGGGGAATTTTCTCAGCCAGAATTCCTTCTTGACCATGAGGAGGAGCTCGCTGGAGCAGCAGCTAGAGGGCGTGACCTTGCACAGCTGCTCAGATCTGCTGGCCCCTCTGGCTGGGAAGCAAGACTGGTGCTAGCCTGCACCAGTCATTGAGCACAGTGAATGCAGGGACTGCGATTGTATCTGCCCATTGCACAGGCTCATGAAAGCTGCTGAAGGCTCTTGTACCCTCTTCTGCACCTTGCACAGCCCCGGAGCGTCCTCCCTACCAGGGGCGGCTCTACAAATTTGGCCGCCCCAAGCAGTCATGCCCGGGAGGCGCCCCCGAGCCGCGGGAGCAGCGGACCTCCCGCGGGCATGACTGCGGAGGGTCCGCTGGTCGCGCGGCTCGGCTGGACCTCCCGCAGCTGCGGGCGGTTCGCTGGTCCGGCGGCTCCGGTTGAGCTGCCGCAGGCATGCCTGCGGGAGGTCCAGCCGAGCCGCGGGACCAGCGAACCGTCCGCAGTCATGCCCGCGGGAGGTCCACTGGAGCCGCCGGCCGAGCGTCCCCTCCGCAGTCATGCCTGCGGCAGGTCCGCTGCTCCCGGGGCTCCGGTGGACCTCCCGCAGGCATGACTGCGGCAGGTCCGCCGGCCCAGCCTGCCGCCCCCCCGAGAAAGGGCCGCCCCAGGCGGGTGCTTGCCCCGCTGGGCTCTGGAGCCGGCCCTGCTCCCTACTGCCCCAACCAGCCCCAATAAACCATTCAGGGAGCCCACATCTGATCTAAAAGGGGTGCCTCAGACTTCGCCCTGAAGGCCGGCAGAGTTAGGCTCCAGCAGGTGCTTGGAACAAGAAAGTCACATAACCAGGGATGCTCCACCGGAAGCCCCTTGCCTCCAAGTCTTGGAGCAGCTCAGAGACTGGTCAACAAAATCACCTCAACGGATCTTAGCCCTCAGGAAGGTGCTCAGGAAAAGAGGAGGAGGCCTGCATAGTAGCCAAAGACACAACTTATTAGCCAACCCCGACACATAGGACCTGGTGACAAAAGGCTAGTTAATGACTGAGTCCAAAGCCCCAGTCGTTTGGCTATAAATAGACAGCTGTGCCTGTCCAGTGGGTAAGTCTGCCCTGCAGCTGGAGAGGCAGCAGCAGTGCCTTTGACTCGTTTCTTTGTCACGCTGTTTGTGGAGTGCATCAGAGGGACCAAAACATTACCAGGACGTGTGGTCTGAGAAACTCTGGGTGCCCTCGAGTTTTTAGTTTTGCAAAACTAGGCAAATAAGCACAAGTCAGTAGCATCTGTTATTTATTTGCTTATTGTCTCGGGTTTGTAGTTCCAGTGTTTGGAATAAATTCCTCCCAGGGTGAACATTCCTGCCTTGTCCTCATGATCTCCGAGCACTGCACCTGAGCTGAAACGGCTTTGTGCTCCAGGAGGAGCAAAAAGACAGGCTAGCTGGAGGAGACTCATAAAGGAGTGTCTTTTTGCTTCAGGGGCATTGAATCCTAACTTGTCCCCAGAATCTGAACAAGCCAGTTACTGATGCTCAGCTTGTGTTTAAAACAGAAGGGAAATGGCAAAACCTTCTCTGATATTCTCACCCCACTGTGCAGAGATTCACACGCACAGCTCCCCCAAGACTCACCCAGGGGAGATCATCCACCAGCTTCTACGAGTCCTTCCAAAATAGATTTCCCCTTATCTAGATAGATAGATGGAAAGATAGAGGGGGTGTCTGGGGATAGATAGATGGGGGGTGTCTGAGGATAGATAGATAGACAGATAGATAGAGGGGGTGGGTCTGGGGATAGATAGATAGACAGACAGACAAACGAATGTTTAAAATTCTACCTGTGCATTCTCCCTATTCATGGCCCCCTGGGTTCTATAGAAGACACTCCCTTACGAATCAATAGGGTAGGAGAAAAGAGGGGTTTTCACCTGAATTCACCCTGAAACCACCTTTACATGCTTCTCTCTCTTTTCACTATCCCACCAAAGTTTTTAAGAGGAGTCACAGGCAATGGACAGCATTTTCCCCCCACTGCCCCTCCGTTATAATTCAGAGGACGTTTGTGTGGTTAGTAATCAATGATCTGATTGTGTCATTCCCGGCCCCTGGTGCTGGAGAGGGAGTATTGGATTGCAGAGGGTATTAGCAGCTTTGGCCCTGGTTTCCAATGTGCTGATAAAAAGCTGGGGACTACAGCAGGTCTCTTTCTTTCTTCTTCGCCCCCTTCACCTGCTCCTACAATGTAGCCCTGCCAGCTGCTCTTGCTTGCCTAGATTCTTTCAGCACTTCTCGTTAATGCCAACAGAGAAGCTCCAGCATGGGCAGCTTCCATGCCGGTAACAAGATAGCAGGTAATCACATGGCAAAATGGCGTTCACTTGTGCACAGGCATCCTGAATGCCAGCACTACGGTGATCCAGATTAAACCCCAATGCAGCAGGTGGGGGCTGCAAGCAGCTGGGAAGTAAAGTCATTCAGCTTCTGCCTGCTGCCCCGTGGCGGTGTGGTCTGGGGCAGGCACAGAGTGTGGAACTCGGGGTCAGAAGATGGTTAGCGCCTTAGCATGGCAATTGTCTCACTGTGCCTATGTACAGCACCCAGCGGGGCCCTGATCTCTGCTGTGGCTTGTGGGTGCTACCACAATCCAAATCATACCTATTATAGCCTGATGAATCACAGCACAGAGATGATTCCTTCCCACCTCCCAGCTCTTTACCAAGGGAGGCAGGAGGGACTAAATCCCGCCTGGCCTAGCGTGCACTCTGAACCCACAGGGTGATGCAAGTAGTAAGTTAGAGCAGAATTTGGCCTTACATATTACAGGAGTCCCCGGGGGCAGCTAACAATGTATCTTTGGCCGACTGAAAAAGTGACAGGAGCTGGGTTTTGGTTCAGAGCCATTTCTAGAGAGAACGAAAAACCAAAGGAAATAATGAAATGCCGTTAGGTTTGTTCACATTAAGAATGGTTTTCTCCTGCCCTGCCTTCTTCCTCCCCATTGTAACTGAGGATTGGAATGGTCCAGCAGTTAGAAGGAGGTGATCCTAGAGCAGCTCTCTAGAGACCTCACAGCCCAGCATGATCATTTATAGAAGCAGTTCCCATCGAGCTGCTGGGGAGGGCACAGAGTCCTTCTGTGCACTGTCCCAGCTATGCTGATCAGTGCACGATCTGCTAAAAATGGAGCAGAGCAGAGCAGCTCCTGGCTTTACAGGCCATCTCATGAGCAGCACTCTCCACCTACCAGTCAAGGGCTGCAGGAGAGGACAGGGATGGAGCTGCGGGAGCAAGATGAGACGGACTAGTTGTTTTCCAAAATAGCAACGTAAACCTAATTTTAAAGTAGGTTTGACTTCTTGGGTGCGAAGTTTAGTGCTGGCGAAAGGCCGCTGCCTTCTCCAGGCCAGCACCTACCTACTCCAGCTTCCCCCAAGACCGCCCTGCCAACTGGCAAGAGGAGACTTTTGGTTGCAAGGCTCATGCAAGTCTTCAGCTTCCTGCTGAGGCTGCCAGCTGAGTTAATGGTGAAGGTGGTAGTTCAGTCCACCAGGAACTGCAGTGAGACGCATTGTAATTTAAAAGATATACACAGTCGTCCCCCACCATGGACAGTCCCATGGGCATTTCATTTCTAACGCAAGGCAAAACCTCAGGAGGTTCAGTTGGTGGAACGGTCCTATTGGCTGAACGTTCTTGGGTCCTGGAAATCCCAGGTGTTTGCCTCTTGCCTTGCACAGAAGGGGAAGGAGGGAAGCAGGAAGCGTTGAAAGCCCAGCGGCACAACAGTGTTTGCATCGCTGCTAATTCTGGCTGTTTGGGCATGTTTTGCAGCTCGTTAACGGGGTGCCTCATCTCGGACACCGATGCCGTGGCAATATCAACGGGAACCTCTCCTCCCTGCGTTTTGTGAGCGACGGAGAGTGGCACTCGGTCCTTCTGGAAGTGAAAAGCACATCCCTCCTTTTGCTCGTCGACAGCTTGGGAAATACGTCTCTCCGGCTGCCCATGGCCTGCAGCATCTCCCCTTCCAGGAGAGATCTGCTCTTCGGGGGGATCGTCCAGTCCCGACAGCCCCAGCGGGTCACTCGGGGGTTTAGAGGTTGCCTGGATGGTGTCAGAATTGACAGCGAAGACGTGATGCTCCTGCCTGGGGACAGCCAGGCGAAGGGGATTGTGGAGGAGGTGGGGATAAAGCAGTGCTGCCAACACACCGGCGCCTGCAGCAGCAGCCCCTGCCTCAATGAGGGGATGTGCGCCGAGACTCACGGAGGAGGTACGTGCATGTCCCGCTGTGACTTTCTGGGCATTTAGAAATCAGTAGTCTGGAGGCGAGCATGGAAAACCGCTGAGCTGAATGGGCCAATGTAAGGGGTCTGCCCCAGAAGCGCTGCGTCTCCCAGCAGGCTGTCAGGAGGCAATGTCCTCAATCAGCGAAACAACCCATGGGAAGCATTATGAGGCAGTCCTTGGCAGATCAGACTGGGTGCACCGCTGTTTCTGGGTGGAGTGAGCACAGGGCCGTGGATTCAGTTGTATTTTCATTCAGGCTTTTACAAAGCCTCAAGGAGCTGGAATAATGTGAGGTCTGGTCATCCCCGTTTCAGCTCCCAGAAGGTGGAAACACTGTGGGAAGATGAGATGTGGATTTGTTCCCATCCTATAAGTGACTCCCCGGGGGCGGGGGAGGGAACCTGTGAAAGTCATTAACACAAGCTCATGCCTGCAATTCTCGGGTTCATCTGAACCTGGTTGCCCAACAGTTATTTGTAGCAGGATTTCATCCATGTCACAAACACGGGTGTATCTATCTGTGCACCTCATCAACCTCATAACTCCCCTGTGAGGCAGGGCAGTGCTATCATCCCCATTTCACAGATGGGGCACTGAGACACAGAGAGACTAAGTGACTTGACCAAGTCCTCACAGGAAACCTGTAGCAGAGTTGGGGATTAAAGTTGGGTCTCCCAATTCCAGGCTAGCACCCTAACCACTGCACTACCCTTCCTCTCCAGAACATCTTGCTCTGATTTCTGTGGGTGAACATAGTGTGAGAGGAACTCATGTGGATAGCATAACATTACAGCACTGAGTCTCTTGAGACAGCCACTGCCCATACTTGGGCTTTCCTGCTCTGACTTCCATTCCCCTGTCTTGGGGGCATCTGGAGGCGGCTCTGATACAGCTACATGGTGATGGGAGACATGCACAGGGGAATCCTTTGAACCCTGTCTGTGCTTATTGATGCTTTTGTTTTTCTGCCTGAGGTCTGCTCAGAGTCCCACGCCCTATTGGGTTAGCAGCAATCAAAGGGCTGAGAGCACACTTCCCTCCATCCCTCCCTGCCTGCCCCCTTGGGCAACAGGATTTAGATTCCTGTCAGCTAGGCAGCTGTTTAACTCAGGTGAACTTGTTCCAGGTAAAGTGCAGAGACACAGGGTGTATGAGTGTGCAACCCTGCAAAATGGTGCATGTGTGTACAGGTGGACGTGTGCACGTATGTGCAAATGTACTTGTGCAAGTGTGTGTGTGTATGCTGGAGTGCAAGGGCATGTGTGTTTGTGCAAGAAAGTGTTTGTGTAAATATGCTTGGATCTCATGCAAATGTCACAATAATGCCAATCAGCCAGTGACAGGATCACGCTCAGGGAAAATGTGTGTGAGCACATGTATAAGATTGAACGTACATGTATCTGTGTTTGCATGGCTGGCTGGTTGTGCCTGCCGTGTGCACGAGTGTGTGCACATGTCTCTACTAGTGACGCGGAAGTGAGCCGGGAGTTGCCTGAGTTACTTTGTGCACAGAGGATGGAGAGGTTTATTTTGTGGGTCATAACCAGGCACTTTTCTAGGATGTTCCAGGGTGGAGGGGCTGCATTTCCCCAGCGCAGCTTGCTGTTGCATGGTGCAAAAGAGCTCAGCAGAGCGGTTGCAGTTCCCAGGATCAGAATTTGATTTGGCAGATACCAGAAAAATAGAACCCCAGCCACTCAACCCATTGGCTTTTCTCTCCTGCTGTTGACATGACAACTCCCACGGGGAAGTGGAACAAAGCGTGTCTGGACAGGAACTGCCTAGCACGTGGCCTTTTGCTGGGCACTCGGTGGGCTAAAGACTATCATCTTTAGACATCATGTCTAAAAGAGTCATAAAAATCTGCAGCTGGTGGATCAGCTTTGCCCTCCGGGGAGGGAGGGGGCCACCGGCTACATTTAGGACCTCACTTGAGCTGTACTTTGACTTCCCCAGTACTACAGGACAACACCTCTGTGCTCTTCAGATGGCGCATTCAGGAGAGGCTCAGCGCTGGGCGGTTGTGGTGTGTCTTATGATGCAGCCTCACCCCCGCTGCTAATTCCCAAGGTGTCAGATTCCATCTCCAATACCAGTTCCCACCTAGCTGGTGCAGCAATCTCACAGCTCTCTATCGCCCTCTCTAGGTTACACTTGCATCTGCCCGGTGCTGTTTTCTGGCGACCGCTGCGAGCTGGGGGACAGCCCGTGTGAATCCAAGCCTTGCTTGCATGGGGGCACCTGCCTCCTCTCCGAAACAGGCTACACCTGCCGCTGCCCAGATTGGTATCTGGGGGAAAGGTAAGACCAAGGAATGGCTTTTTGACGGCATGTTCCCCTGTGCGGAGCCATCAGCTTACAAGACACGTTTAACTTTGGGCACCGTTTTTCATGGCTGAGGTGAATACCCAGGAACTGCATGTTCCTGCAGTTTACCTGGTCACAAATCTTAATACCCCAGACAGCCACTCCAAGATTGATTGCCACGTTACATGCACTTTTTGGATTGCATTCTCAGACTCTAGGAGGCAGAAGGAACAAGACAATGAATTAATCCCCCTGCGATTGCATTGTCACTAGCTAAGCCATGTACTCACAGTTCTTAGAGCCTGAGAAAATAATCTCCTTTAGTCAGCATTTCGCTGGGTGCCTGTGAATGTTTTGTTTGGTGCCGATTCAAAGTGTCTTCTTGTGACAGGGCTGTTCCTAGAACTGTTCTTTTAACAAGTACTCACTTCGCTCGGCTGTGTTACAAATTACCCCTGACATGTCAGGGCTCCTTCGCAGAACTGAGAGGACGAGCACAGAGGATGCATTGTTCTGGGGAAGATTGATGACGGCTCTGTATCTGATACCTGTTGAGTTTTACAGCTGAAAAGCAAGTTGGTTAATATCAGCCAAGAGTCAGATCCTTACAGTTACCAAGTCACTGCTGGTGGGGGTATTCCAGGGACCACATTTGTCAGACACCAGATCTGCAGTGCGAAGGAACATAGGAATGTCTACATTGGATCAGACCCAAGGGCCATCCAGCCCAGTATCCTGTCGCTGATAGTTGCCAGCACCAGATGCTTCAGGGAAAGGTGTAAGAACCCTACAGTAGGCAGATATAGGATGATCTGCCCCTACAGTGGGTTTCATCCTGGTCTCCAATAATTAGAGACTGGCTTAAGCCCTGAAGCACATGGTTTAAGGCACCTTCTCAAATTATTGTTGTCATTAATTTTGATAATTCTGGATATTCTTCATAGCCACATGAGTGCATGTTCAGAATACGCATTCAGCACTGAAAGAGTTAACATGGCTCCAGAAGTAGATTTCACTGTTTGTGCCACCTTGGGTCATCAGTAAGGAAACAGTTACACCTGCCGTAACCACATGTCCCTCTCTGGGCTCCTCGCTCCTGCCTGCCCCGCAACATGGCCGAAAATAGCCCAGCTCAAGTGGAATGTGAAGTGAATCTAGCACTCTACTGCCTTTCAGTTAAAGCTGCCCGACATGTAGACAGGCCTCTTGGGTGAATAGGAAGGTTGAAATTATCCACCCTATTTTGGGGAAAATATGCAACTGATCACCAGGTGGCACTGCTGCACCTGAAACAAGCTGCACCCGCTAGTCAGACAAGCTCGGTGAGGTAATAACTTTTATTGGACCAACTTCTGTTGGTGAGAGAGAGAAGCTTTCAAGCTCCACGGAGCTCTTCTGCAGGTCTGGGACAGGTACTCTGAGCGTCACAGCTAAACGCAAGATGGAACCGATTGTTTAGCGCAAGGAGGTAGCCTTAAAAGGTGTGCGAATGTCTCCCTTAAATAAATCGTTATGCCCGAGAAGGCACTGAGAGGAAGCTGAAAAAGAAAAGTAATGTGATAAAAAAGGCACCCATTCAGGGTGGGAGGGCTGATGCTTCTGGATGGGAGGATCCCAAATCCAACTTTTCGAGCCCTGAAGGAGTTCAGAGTTCTAGAATCATTCCGAAGTTGATGGGATTCCTGTTCTATTCAGGAATGGGAGAGTGTCAGGTTTTTAAATGGGGGGTGGGGATTTAGATCAGTATTTTGGTCTTGATTCCTCGGACTTTTCATAAAATCTCTAAGTGCCTAAGGGCTGCTCTTTACTGGAGCTTCTAGAAATTCATGCATTTGTCAAAGCTACTCTGGACACTCCCCAGACGTTTGCTCCCGGCAGCAAACATCTGTAGCTTCCCTTGGGGAGACAACCTAGGGTAAACTACATCTGAGGAAGTGGGTATTCACCCACGAAAGCTCATGCTGCAAAACGTCTGTTAGTCTATAAGGTGCCACAGGATTCTTTGCTGCTTTTACAGATCCAGACTAACACGGCTACCCCTCTGATACTGTACATCTGAGGAGGTTTCTTAAAGATCAATGCAGTTCAAAGTGTCCCTGGATTTCCTAGCCTGATTTATCAGAGACTGCAAGAGTGGAGAGGTTCCAAGCACCCAGTTCTCCCCAGCAAAGGAGAGGGATGTACTGGAGAAGAATCTTCCTCTGAACTTTGGAAAGAGGAGTTTTGTTCCTTGGCCTTTGACATCGCAATGATCTGTTTTATGTCTCTGTGGTGTGGCGAAATGTACTGGGTAATGACTGAGAGAGGCGGAGGCATTTTCAGGGTTGCTTAGCTGGCATGACAGGGGTAGTGCCTCACCCTGCAGAAAACCAGGGAGAAGGAACTTTATGGTAGCCAGTGCTACCATGAAAGGACTAAAAATGGGGATAAAGCAGCTGCTCCAGTCCAAGTTTGCCCCACCCCACAAATCTCCTGCTAGTTGGCAGAATTGGAGAAAAGGCAACTTTGCTCCTGAAAACTATCATTTAACTTATTGCCAGGGACATGTCCCTGTGGGCCCCTCCTCACCTTCACCACCAGAGGGAGCAACACACCACATTCCAGAGAAAGGCCCATTCAGAAATCAACCTCACAGGTTCCCCAGCCTGGCCCCACCTCCATCCAAGCTAGAGAACTTGGGAGCGCAGTGGACAGAAAAGTCCCACAAAATCCCCTGGTGACCATACACCATCTCCTGAACCGAAGGGCTGGTTCTTGGCTGGCAAGCAACCGAGGCCGGGCATAATTTTGGGCTAGCGGTTGCTGGGGCTCTGAGAACAGTTAGCTTCACTGCTTCAGCTCCTAGCAGGTGCTCCTAGCAGGTGTCCCCAGCTCTGATGGCCGGTGTCTCCCTTCCCCTTCCCCACTGCAGGTGTGAGAAGGTGGCTGAGGAATGTCAGGACAACCCCTGCCGGAACGCGGGGCGCTGTGTGAACGCCGGCGGCTCCCTCCACTGCATCTGCACTGGGGAGTACCAGGGGACATTCTGCACGCAGAGGCTCGTTACCCCCGACATCGCGCCCACCAAGTGGGGGATGGGTCCCGAGGAGATCGGCGAGATCGTTGCGGGGGTGCTGGGCGTCGCCATCCTGGCGGCGGCCTTCGCCTTAGTCCGTAGGCGCTACTGTCGCCCCGCCAAGGCTCACAAGCCGGTGGCCAGCGAGGACCCAGACCTGCTCTCCAAAAGCGAGTTCTCCAAGAGTGTGGGGGTGGCCACACACACCCCGCCACCCATCGAGCTCAACATCCTCAGCAACGGCCCGCACAACAACCTGGACAGGGGCACGCCGGAGCAGCGCAAGCCCACCCCCACGCCGGAGTTTGTCACCTTCAGCTCGGGCAATGCCCAGAAACCCCGGGGCACCATCGTGTGCAGCGTGGCCCCCAACCTCCCGTCTGCCGCGCCCTCCTCCAACTCCGACAACGAGTCCTTCATCAAGAGCTCCTGGGCCAGGGAGCAGATGGGTCAGTGCTCCCCCTCCACACGCCCCTTCCTCCTACTAGAGATGGCTCCCCAGTGTGTTCGGGCTTCAGGCTTGTGAAGGGCCAACAGCACTGGCAAGAGCCAGCATAGTGTGGGCAGATGCTGTCCAAGCCTATGCCACAGCCCTCCCCATGCAGTTTAGTCCCTACTGCTACACCCGGCTATCCCCCCTCCCCCGGCCCCGCCAACCCCCATCACTCCTGACCTGCTACATCCCTCACACCTGAACAGCTACAACCGGCTATTCACCCCCACAACCCTACAAACACCCTTCAATCCTCACCTGCTACACCCCTCACACCCTGACCAGCTACACCCAGCTATTCACCCCCACAACCCTGCCAACACCTCTCACGCCTGACCCACTACACCTGGCTATTCCCCCACCACAGCCCTGCCAACACCCCTCACTCCTAACCTGCTACACCCCTCACACCTGACCAGCCACACCCCCCTATTCATCCCCACAGCCCTGCCAACACCCCTCACTCCTAACCTGCTACACCCCTCACACCTGACCAGCCACACACCCCTATTCATCCCCACAGCCCTGCCAACACCCCTCACTCCTGACCTGCCACATCCCTCACACCTTACCCACTACACCCCTCTTTTCTACTTGTTCTCTCTTCCTTTCTCTCTAATATACCCAGATTTGGATGGATGGAGAGAGAGGGAAAGATGGCTAGAGAGGAAGAAGAGATAAAGAGCTATTGGGTGACTAGATGTATACTTATGTATACTTAATTCTGTCTCAGCATGGGGGATAGACTAGATGGCCTCTTGAGGCCCCTTCCAGCCCTACCTTGCTCTGATTCCAAGTAGGAATGGCTATGGACAGCTGCTAACCTGGTTCTGATTTATTTCCAGTATATCCAGCAGAAACCACCTACTGGCCTCCCAGGTACCACCCATCTGACGTCCAGGACCATCCCCACTACGACATTATTCAAGGCCCTCTTCTGCCATCTCCCCATCCTCCTCCTCTTCCTCCTCCTCCCCAAATAGACTCTGAACCAGCTGGTCTTTACGGTGGCTTTCCCTTCCCACTAGACCAGAGCAATAAGCGGGCCCCCATCCCTCCACGCTACAGCCACCAGAACCTGGAGGATTTCCTGCCACCTGACCCAATGGAACTGCCCGCCTCCCAGTGCCAGAACGAATACACCGCCATCAGCTACTACCCTTCCCAGCTGCTGCAGAGCGAGGGGACCCCCTACCCACCGGACACTGGCTACAAAAGGGTGAGCATGCGCCTCAGTGTGGCCCAGCCGTCCTACGCAGACTGCGAGGTGGGGCACCAGCCCGGCACCAGGGCCCAGCCAATGCCACCCCCAAACTACGAGGGCTCTGACATGGTGGAAAGTGACTATGGGAGTTGCGAGGAGGTGATGTTTTAATGGGGCCGTGTGCTCGAAACGAGAAGGAAGCAGCGTGAGCGGTGACTGGGACATGTATGGAGGGAGAAGTTACCTTGGTTTAGTCCCCTCTCTCCTGGGCCATACAACGCTCCCTGTCCCCCATTAACAGCTTGCCCGTGCTCAGTCGAGCTGTAATATAGCATGGACTCTCCTCCCTGGCATTCTAGAAATCGCTCCTGCTGCTGCTCCGGACTGGATCTCAGCCGGGCAGAAAAGACAAAGGCCAGTGCCAGGGAACACAAAGGGAATTCCTCAGATGCCAACAGGCACTGATGGCAAATCACTCTTCATGCCCAGAGCTTCCTTAGACAGGGAGGCACCACCTCTCCCTGCCCTGGGCATGGAGCCTGGCAGCAGGAGAAAGGACCACGGAACCTTGGGACAGTCGGTTGCCAGGGTAGCAGAAGGTGGGACTGGATTGGTTCCTCACCGTAGTCCAGGGAGATCTGAGCTATGTCTCTAAGCGGTCTCTTGTGCCTGGCTCCAAGGGCCTCAGGTGGGCTAGTCATTCTCCAAGCAGAACTGTGGAGTTTTGACGACAGCCTGCCCCCGATGCCGTCCATCCTCAGGGCATGGCCATGAGGAGGGAGAGAGAAGAGAAAATTTAGCCTTTACATTAGTTCATTCCTGGGCTTGTCTCCCTGCAACTGTAAAGAGCCCAGAAAAATGTCCATTTCTACAGGAGAAACTGAGCAAAGAATCCTGCCTCCCTAACCCACATCATGAGGTACCACAGGTTGCTGGCAGGAGAAGGCACAAGATATACAGGCAGGCCTGAATTCAAAGTAGGTAGGTGTTTGACTGGACAGTTACTTCAGCACCTTCCCATCTGGAAATCTGCCAGGCTACATCTGCACTGCAAGTGTTACCGGTCATCTATCCACATCTACAGCATCCCTCGTGCTGGAGACATGGCGCCGTTGTCGTCGTAGAAAGGGGGATTCTTCATAAAGGCTGCTGGGTTCAGAGGGGAACCGGAGGTTCTCGCTGGCTCTCTCATGCCCAGACTCACACAGCCTATGCTGCTGAGCATCTCCACCCAGGGTCTGCCCAAGTCCTGGCCTGGGGATCAGGGACCCAGAAAGAACTGCTGCCTACACTACAGCAGCTCACTATGTGCAATGACCCACAGACATGTGAATGCGCGTCCTGTGCATGTGCGAGTGTGTGTGTGCGCGTGTCAATGTGTGTATGTGCAGCCATGAATATCTGCACGTCAGCGGAGGAGGAGACTGTGTGCTGGTTCCTCCCAGGTCCCCTCCCGGTGAGAGAGGATTATTTAAGATGGGATTTGCCTGGATCTCCTGGTGCTTGGGAACGGATTGTTTCTCTGAGAGAGTTTCTCTTTTTTTGTTTGGTCGGTTTTTGAAAGCAATTAAAAAAGAGGCAGTTTTGTATTATTATTTTACTTGAAAACTAACTGGGGCTCCTTTGTAAGCGTCAGGCAGCTGCCTAGCTCAGAGGAAAGACAGGCGTGAGGTGCAACATTTGGATCTGGATGTCCTACATTTCAGGTGCAATCAGATTCTGGCTGTTGACTGAACCCGTTCTAAAGACAGAGGCCACCTGCACATTTTGGCTCTGGATCCGGCTCAGATTTCAAACACCCTCAAAGTCTGCAGGCCTTTGGATCCATGGATTTGGGCCCCGGCTCTAGAGGGTGGGGAAAGTGTGAGCAGTTTGTGCTGGGGTCACACAAGACCAGGAACAGAACTCCAGCTTCTGTACATGTTTTCCTAGCGATGGGCGCGAGAGCCCCCAGTGTTACCTGGGGAGTGGTCAGGACTCACGCCCTTGGTAAACATCCCCGCTTCAGTCAGAGGAGAGTGATTTTTCCAGGAAATGGGATGTTTCACACAAGGCTCCCTTTTCATTTCATTTATCAGTCAGCTTGAAGCCCTGGCATGTCGGGCATGGGGGGGGGCATGATGCAAGCAATGTGACCCCCAGAAGCAACCCCAAGTTGCAAACCCAAAGTCTCGCACCACTAGACAGTCAGTCACAAACCTGAGATGCACCAAGGCCAAAGAGATCCGCAAAGCAGGACACATACAGCCCCCCACGCAAAGGAACATTCATTCTCTCCCACTCAGAAACCGGATAACTGGGCAAAGGGAGAGAAAGGTTGTCCAGGGTGCTCACTGGCTGGCATGACTAGACCCTATCAAGTCCTGAATTGATACATAAATGATTTTGTATTAGGAAGGCAAGTGACGATGACCCTACCCGTTCTCAGACTCACATAGGGTCAGTACTGCCCATATAGGAACCAATTGTCCCCATGGGGGCAGAAAAGTTTGAGTGCATCTCTTTTCCATACAAAGAAGAAATGCAAACAGCACTCTGTTGTCCCCTGACACCACTGGAGACCTGAGTGCATCCAGGGTTAATGATGTCCTAGGAGTGCATCATGCTCACACAAGGGCACAGGGAGGTAGAATTATAGCTGCATACATAGCTCAGGGGAGCAGCCATCCCTGGACAGAGAAGGACACGGCAGGATCAAGGAGTGGTGCAATAGGTAGGCTGGTGTAAAGGAAGCGTCTGAGCCACAGGTATTAGATGGAGCAGGCCTGGCAGAGCATGCCCGGATCAGGAGAAAGACCACTCTGGAAATGCAGCAGAGACACCCCCAAGGACACAATGAGGCACCAGGCTTTGCTTGCAATACCAGGGCACAATGCAAAAAAAACCAGCACCCAAAGTCAGGATTACCCCATAAACCACTGAGCACTGGATCGCAGGCAGCGGCACTGCGGTCTCAGCCCACAAGCCACTAGATCCTGTTCAAGTGGAACAGGAAATACGGGACACGTATCAGCGTGGTCCCGTGCCCCATTTCCAGTTGACAGTGTTATGCCACAGGGGTTATTTGGGGCATGTTTGCCAGCAGGTCCAGTGTTAACTGAGGGAGGATATGCAAGATTTCAAGACGGCAATCCAAGAGCTTTCCATTGCCACAAGTCTCCACCTGCGCAGCAGTCACGAGGATCCGGATGACTTGTGCTTTCCATGTGTAAAACACCCCCACGTGTAGAGATTCAGGGGAGTGAAGGCCCAGTGCAGGCCACACTGATCAGAACAGATTTGCTTTTTTATTGGAACCAATATTGGGGGATGCTTGTTTGCACTATTCAGCCAGCTCCTCCCAGTGCCCGTCCAGGTGAACAGGGAACTCCCCCTCCCCCAGCCATGCCAGCCTGTTGGGCTGCACAGACTGACAGCGTAATGATTGGGTATTAACCCCTTCCCTGCTGCATGGAACGAGGCTCTCCAGCACAGACGGCTACGCTGGGTACTCTGTGGGTGCGAATGAGCAACCCAGGGATACAGTGGTGGGGATGTGAAGCCCTGAGCAACAGCCGGGCATTGGAAGGTTTCACACAGAGATGGGAGCAAAAAGCAGAACCATCTATCCAAATCCCTCCCCCTGCTACTCTCCTACATGGCATCATAGAATATCAGGGTTGGAAGGGACCTCAGGAGGTATCTAGTCCAACCCCCTGCTCAAAGCAGGACCAATCCCCAGCTAAATCATCCCAGCCAGGGCTTTGTCAAGCCTGACCTTAAAAACCTCTAAGGAAGGAGATTCCACCACCTCCCTAGGTAACCCATTCCAGTGCTTCACCATCCTCCACATCAGAACTCCGGGGCCTGATTCTGCTCTCTCCACAGACCCTATCGTAAGTAACCCCATTAGAGTCCAGGGAAGCCTCACAGTGTCAGTGAGTGGACAGGTAGGCTCTTGGAGTTCAGACAGCATTCACCGTAGCATCTGAGCACCGGCCCACGGTACATTAAGCAAAGTGACTAAAATGTGTCCTGTGTGGTTGGTTCTCTCTCCGTCAGCTCTGTGTTCACAGTAAGTCTCCCCATCAAATAAAAACACAGCACATTCTAACAGGGACAATTTGTCGCAAGCAACATGAGTTACTAAATCTTTATTGCAACAGCATACAAACGTTCGGACTAGAGCCAGCAGCGGTGAGGCGCTCACCACGTGGCAATGGCATTAGGACAGTCTCTCAAACAAGCCAGGCAAGCATTAAGTGTAACCCTTTAAGCATATGCACCGTAACCCTTCCAGACTGCACATCTGTGCAAGCAAAGATGGGAACATGATCTTACATACCAGCCTCAGTTTGGGTCACCTGAAGAGTTAGAGGGGGCCAGGCCCTCCTTTGGGTATACATGGATGGATTGAGACCATTTTGGCCAACATCACGGTATAAGAACATAAGAACGGCCATACTGGGTGAGATCAAAGGTCCATCCAGCCCAGTATCCTGTCTTCTGACAGCGGCCAATGCCGGATGCCCCAGAGAGAGTGAACAGAACAGGTAATGATCTAGTGATCTCTCTCCTGCCATCCATCTCCACCCTCTGACAAACAGAGGCTAGGGACACCATTCCTTACCCATCCTGGCTAATGGACTTAACCTCCATGAATTTATCTAGTTCTCTTTTAAACCCTGTTATAGTCCCTGCTTCACACCCTCCTCAGTAAAATGGCAATAGTTAGATCTCTAGTGCCATGCAAATAAAACAAAGCCCACCTAAAACCTTTCCTCTACACTTCCCTAGGCAACACAAGAGGCTCTGGGAGGCATGAGCTGGCCCGTTCTGCTCCGTGGGGTGGTCTCAGCTGAATGAGTACACCCCATGGGGAGGATACAGCCTAAAACAGCAGCTTTGAGACCTCTGAACTGCTCCACTCAGCTCAGTCGGTGTGCCCATCCCCCCTCGGGAGTGCTGTAGAGCCTGCGGTGTGTATGCAGCATGCCTGTTCTCAGCTCCCCCACAAAGGGACAGGCCTTCCCGGAACCTGGCTCACGTGGGGGCAGCAAGAGAGACTCAGACAGCCCCAGAAGGGTAAGGGGCCCCATATCCCAGCCCCTAGGAGGGGGACAGGGAAGTGAGCTCAAAATACCCAAGTGGGGCAAGAGCCCCCCAGATCTGGGCACACACCTGGGAGGGGAGAACGTGGGCTGAGAGGTGCCCCTGCCCCTACTCTCCCCCAGTTACTCTGCCACTCACCCTTTCCCCATGTCCCACCTCTCCACTCCCTCACCTGAGCTCCCCAAACCCCTCTCCTCTCCCCTGTATTTCTCATTCCCATTTATCCCCCTTCTCATAACCCTGTCCCCTCACTGAAGCCCCAAGCCCCCTGCCTCCTACTGCCCCTCTCTTCTGCCCCCTGATACCTCTCCTCTCCCAGGAAGCAACCATGTCTCTAATTTCCACCCAAATACCTGGATTACTTCCCCCGCCCTCCGTGCATGACTCACATAGCGTAGCACTCTCCAGCCACTCACTCCCAAACTCCTTTTGTCTCAGGTGGGGGCTTGTGATTAATTTATCCTTAGTTATGTCAATTGAAGGGTGAATTCACAGCTATCAATCTCAGTGAGGTCTGACTCATCCCATCATTACTATCTAGTCAAACTATTGATATTTAGAATGGTCTCAAGCTGTTGAGTTTTACCAAAGGGATGCGTGTGCATAATTGGTTGGAAAATCATTCCCAGAGAGTAGTTATCAGTGGGTCACAGACATGCTGGAAGGGCATAACCAGTGAGGTCCCACAGGGAGCAGTTCTGGGTCCAGTTCTGTTCAATATCTTAAATCAGTGATTTAGAAAACGGCATAGAGAGAACACTTATAAAGTTTGTGGACGATACCAAGCTGGGCGGGCTTGCAAGTGCTTTGGAGGATAGGATTAAAATTCAAAATGATCTGGACAAACTGGAGAAATGGTCTGAAGTAAATAGAATGAAATTAAATATGGACAAAAGCCAAATACTCCACTTAAGAAGGAACAATCAGTTGCACACATACAAAATGGGAAATGACTGCGTATGGAGGAGTACTGTGGAAAGGGATCTGGGGGTCATAGTGGATCACACGCTAAATGAATCAACATGTAACACTGTTACAAAACAAAGCAAACATCATTCTGGGGTGTATTAGCAGGAGAATTGGACGCAAGACACGAGAAGTCATTCTTCCGCTCTACTCTGCACTGATTAGGCCTCAGCTGGAGTATTGTGTCCAGTTCTGGGCACCGCATTTCAGGGAAGATGTGGAGAAATTGGAGAAAGTCCAGAAAAGAGCAACAAAAAATGATTAAAAGTCTAGAAAACATGACCTATGGGGGAAGATTGAAAAAACCAGGTTTGTTTAGTCTGGAGAAGAGGAGACTGAGAGGGGACATGATAACAGTTTTCAAGTACATACAAGGTTGTTACAAGAAAGAGGGAGAGAAAATGTTCTTCTTAACCTCTGAGGATAGGACAAGAAGCAATGGGCTTAAATTGCAGCAAGGGCAGTTTAGGTTGGACATGAGGAAAGACTTCCTGTAAGAGTGGTTAAGCCCTGGAATAAATTGCCTAGGGAGGTTGTGGAATCTCCATCATTGGGGATTTTTAAGAGCAGGTTAGACCTGTCAGGGATGGTCTAGATAATCCTTAGTCCTGCTATGAGTGCAGGGGATGGGACTAGATGACCCTTCGGGGTCCCTTCCAGTCCTTTGATTTGTGCCTCCCAGTTTAAAGTACAAGACAGTGCCACATCCCCATGAGGCACACCGTATTTCAAAGCAATCTGAGCAGCTATTCGGATTTCAGAGCCCTTACAAGAGTCAAGTTGCAAAGCATAGAGAACAATGGGAATGGAAATTCTCTAGCCGTTTTTTACTACGTACCTGTCTGTGTAGAAAGGTACATTTTCTGAAACCTGTTCTCAGTTTGGGTCCCCCAAAGATTTAGGGGATCCACACACACCCCTTTGGTAAAACTCAACAGCTTGAGACCATTCTGACCGGCATCATACCAAGAGTTTGAACTCTAGTTCTGTGCAAACGACACCCTAGAAACTAAAATGGCTATTTTTTTCAGGGCTTATATCTCTGCAACCTCTAACTCAAACAACCCCAAATTTGGGACACAACCCCTACCCTGCACCCTTCCGAGGCACACCAAACCTCAAAGGCATCTGACTAAGTATGTCAATAGAAAGGTCGCCCTTTGAAAAGAAGCAGTGATGCAGCCTTAAGTACAGTCACTCTGATGTAGCCAGCACTTCTCATTAAGGAAGGGTGAAATTGAATTTCACCAGAGTCAGGTTTGAATGAGTCACACAGGGGGCCTTAAGGAGATGGGTCTTGCTAGGAAAAAAAAATATCAAAGTAACACCCCTCCTCCCTTTTTCCATCCCTCCAGTCCCCCCCCCCCCAGCGTGCTGAAAATGGGCTCGGAGTGGGGGTGGACAGGTTTATTCTGCAAAGCAGCCTTTGTTAAAGAGAGCAACTGCCATTTATTACTGTCCCCCAGCTTTCGGTTAGTGCAGAGAAAATAAATTGTTCTTTTTTAACAGCCGCTTCCAAGAAGCACTCTGAATGAGTGTGATTCCTCCCGCCGACCTCCTCGCTCTAATGTAAAAAATGGGGCTGATTTGTTGGGGGGAGGGGACCTTTTATAGCTCAGTGCTCGGAAATCTTTCTTTGTGCCAAGATAATGAAGGTGGGACCCCAGTCAGAACCTCTGGTGCCTCTTCAGGATGAGGCCCACGGACACAGAGGCGGGGTCTTAAACGATCTCCCCCACCCCCTTTTTTAAATGGCCTCTCATTGGAAAAGGGAGCACTCTCTTCTCTCTCTCCACCCGCCCCCAAAGGAAGAACCCACCCACCCCCATCAGACACCAGGTGAAGAACCATGTAACTTTTAAGCGGCAAGTTCCTACCCAGCTGCAGCAAGGACCGTCAGAACTAAAGGGAGGACACAGTGAATGCGGCTCAAAGCACCCGGCCATTTTCAGTCCTTCCTTTTTAGAAGGCAAGGCAAGAAAAGTGAAATGTTAGAGGCCCACCTGCCCCTTCCCATGGGAGGGGCTCTCAAAGGGGGAAATTCTCCCAGAAGGGTCTCAGAGGAGAACAGGGGGTTGTCCAGGCCCCCCATCACCACCAGAAGGAAGAGAGGTTCTAGCCCCAAGGCTCATAGTCTCACAGGATGTTCTGGAGCTAGTCATCTGCCTGGAGGCTCTGGGCTGGCTCCCAAGCATGCAGCCCCTGGGGTCCCACTGACCAGGCTTATTCCAGGGGCAGATGTTCCCATAGCGCCAAGCAGAGGCCTAGGCTGCATTAACTCTCTTGCATTGCTTGGGGGGGTGGAAGGGGGAGTGGTGCATGTCCCCACTAGCCCTGCATCCAGCCCTTCCAACACACCCAGCTTCTGCCTGACAAAGGCCACTTGGTGGGGGATCCAGAACGGGACCCCATTTCCCGCAGGTGGCCGACCCCATCACCACCACTCCCGGCCTGCAGCATGGAGGGCAGCCAAGTGGGAAGGGTCCCTTCTGCACACTGCTATGTGGGGATGATCCCGCTTTTGGATTGTTTCCTCTTCCTGTGAGCCAGAGGGCCAAACTCCACCTTAGTGGAAGTGGCCACAGCTCCAATACCTTCAGCGAGGTCCTGCAGAGAGTGGAGGGTGCTCAACAAGCCAGTCTGGGGGTGGCCGCTGTGACTGTCCCCACAAAATACAAGAGAACTGGCTCCGCACAGGACAGCAGTCAGACTGGGTTTGAGACCTTGGCCTTCTGATTATGAGCAGGGGACCGAGCGGGTGGCTCCAGCCCCACCTTCCCCCTCCATCCACACCACTGTGCCCCAAAATCGGAGTTAAAGACGGACGTCCAGCAGAGCAGCTAATGCCCTGGTGCCGATGGCTGGAGCAGATGGTTTAGCACCTCTGCACCTCTCCTGGCTCACTGTGCTTCATTGGCTGGCCTCTGCTTTCTTCCCCAGCTCCGCCTGCTCAGAGCTCCCTATTGCTGGCAGGCATGCACCAGTCTTAAAGGTTGTGCTGGTTTTTACTGGCCATAGGTTCACTGCTGCTCTCCATTACACCCTGGTCAATCAGGAGTCACTCCACTGACCTCCCAGCAGATTTACACCAGTATCAGAGACACAGGATTGGGCCCCATGAACTCAGCTGGTTCTGAATCTCCCCAACAACAGGGGGTGACATCAGCACTGAAGCCCTTCGGTGCCAGTGATGTCATCAGCAGTTGCCATGGAGTCAGACAAAAGGGAGAAATGGGGGGGTTGGGCTCACGACCCAGGGCAAAAAAAAAAAAAAATCACCAGTGATTTAGATAATGCCATAGAGAGTACACTTTGCAGACAATACCAAGCTGGGCAGGATTGCAAGTGCTTTGAAGGATAGCATTAAAATTCAAAATGATCTGGAGAAACTGGAGAAATGGTCTGAAGTAACTAGGATGAAATTCAATGAGGACAAATGCAAAGTGCTCCACTTAGGAAGGAACAATCCGTGGCACTCATACAAAATAGGACAAGACTGCGTAGGTAGGAGTACTGCAGAAAGGGATCTGGGGGTCATAGTGGACCACAAGCTAAATATGAGTCAACAGTGTAACACGGTTGCAAAAACAGCGAACATCATTCTGGGCTGTATTAGCAGCAGTTTTGTAAGCAAGACTCAAGAAGTAATTCGTCCGCTCTACTCTGCGCTGATTAGGCCTCAGCTGGAGTATTGTGTCCAGTTCTGGGTGCCACATTTCAGGAAAGATGTGGACAAATTGGAGAAAGTCCAGAAAAGAGCAACAAAAATTATTAAAAGTCTAGAAAAAATGACCTACGAGGGAGGATTGAAAAAATTGGGTTTGTTTAGTCTGGAGAAGAGGAGACTGAGAGCGGACATGATAACAGTTTTCAAATACATAAAAGGTTGTTACAAAGAGGAGGGAGGTAAATTGTTCTCGTTAACCTCTAAGGATAGAGCAAGAAGCAATGGGCTTAAATTGCAGCAAGGGCAGTTTAGGTTGGACATTAGGAAAAACTTCTTAACTGTCAGGATAGTTAAGCACTGGAATAAATTGCCTCGGGAGGTTGTAGAATTTCTATCACTGGAGATTGTTAAGAGCAGGTTGGACAAACACCTGTCAGGGATGGTCTAGATCATACCTAGTCCTGCCGTGAGTGCAGGGGACTGGACTAGATGACCTCTCGAGGTCCCTTCCAGGCCTATGATTCCATGAAAACTGAGCCCTGGATGGCAAAGTCTGTCACTCATACTAAAACCCGCTGCCCTCAAACTAACACTCAGCGCTTTGTGCCTAGTGAAGGGTGCAAGGTCACGCCTCTGCTCACCCCTTCTGAGTGCTACTCCTGCTGGAAGAGCACAGAGGCCAAACCGACATGGGGAGGGGACACTCAGGAAAGTGGAGGCAAATCAACTACAACTGATGTGAAGGCAACGCACATGAATTAAGGCCCCTTAAACCCCAGGTGGATGTTTTCAGTTCACTGTAACTTACCTCTCCAGTTGGCAAGGCCACTGCACTCCCGAAAGCATCTGCACTGGGGGGCAATGGCGAGCTGTGAGACGTTTCACCAGGCACGCAATGCTACACATGTATGCAAAATAGCCTCCTCCGCGAGGCGAATCCTTGCACATACGCTGCATGCCAGGTCATGCTGTGTGGAGGAGGCCATGTTGTCCTAGAAAACGGTGTCCTCCAGGCACACGTCTAGGGGCTGGAGGGATCATCCTTCAGGCACAGCTGGTCCTGGGCCATGTGTTGCATATGCAGACCGCAAGCCACTGCTGGGGGCGGTGGGGAAGCGGGTTAACCAATGTACATCGACCTCACACCTTGGGTTGATTTTCCCCTAACTTTCCTGAGCATCCCCTTGTAGAGGAGCCCCCAGACCAGGTGGAAAGTGGCTCATACAGCTGCCCCCGCCCCCCAGGGCAGCAGCATGCCATGACCACACCGTCCTCTCCAGGCATCCCAGCCTGGTGCCTGTAGGATGGAGAACAGTGCTGCTGCTGCTGCTTTGGCAGTTTGCTCTGTGATGTTTGCCTTGGCCTCCCTCTGGCTGGAAGAGCAGAGAGCGAGAGAAACTCGTGGGAGATCAAACTAGGAATCCTGGAGCCAGGCTTCCCACAGCGACCAAGCCCGCAATGCCGGGACCGTTACCAAGTGGCCAAAACAGAGGCAGAATTGAGGTCCCGCTTCAGACATTGTTCACGGGGACTCCTTTGCTAGTGGGCTCATTGTACCGGGTCGGACAGGGGGGCAGCATAGCTGGCCTCGCTGGGAGGGGTTGAGTGACTGACCAGCTGCCTGCAGGGCTCCCTGCCGTCCCCTCGCACCACAGGGACCCGTTCCCCACCTGCGCGCATCCAGAGCGTGGTTCAGTGCGCGGGGCTCAGTGCGCCGCTGCTCTCCGCCCCGGGCAGGGAGGAGTTACCAGCCCCTAACCAGGAGCGAGCCGCGCACCCAGGGCAGGTGCCTATAAATGCGCGAAGGAGACGGGGACTGGAAGGCGCAGGGCAGCGGCAGGGCTCCGCCAGCCGGGGCCCCGGGGGAAGCGTGGCGCACGGGCAGCCTGGCGCACGGCTGCGCGGCGGTGTCCGGTTCTGCCGCAGGCTGCAAAGTTTCTCCCCACCAAGGGGAACTTTTCCGGAGGAGCGCACGGGACAGCGCGGAGCCCGGGGACGGGGCTGAACGGAGCCGAAGGGATGAACGAGGTGGGAAGAGCATCAGCGGGGCTGGAGAGGTGCCCGGAGCCCGGCGCTTGGCACCCGGAGCGCGGCACCGGGAAGGGAGCGCCCCCTGCAAGGGGCTGGCTGCGCTGAGCTCCCCCGGGCTCCTAGCGCTCTCTGCGGGAGCGGGACTTCCCCAACCAGAGCCACAGAAACCACTTGTCGCGTGTGGGCAGCGGCCCCCGCCCGCCCCCCAGGCACGGGGCTTTGGAGAGAGCGCCCCGCGGAGCGGCCACAGCGCCGGTCGCAGAGCCGCGTGTGCGCAATTCTTAGCTCCCGCCGGGGGCCCGAAGCGGTGATCGGCCGGGGAATCCCACCTCCCCGCGGGGCCTGCGGACAGGGACAAAAGGCGAGACCCCGCCACGCCGGCCGCGGGAGCGAGCCCAGCTTCCAAGGAACTTCTCCTGGCGCTTTGAGAGGGGCACTGACCCTTGCCTGACCTCCTGGCTCAGGGCCACTGGAAACTGCTAGTCCTGGCTGGCTGAGGACTCTGCTCCGCCCCGGGAGGCAGGTTAGATGACCCAGGATGGAGGAGGAAGGTTCTCTGCTGCAGAGCCTGTCTGCTGGCTTGGGAAGGGAGGATGGTCTCTACCCCACCTGGGTGGTGATCACGCTGGCTGCCATCCTCATCGTCACCATCGCTGTGGACATCCTGGGCAACCTCCTGGTGGTTGTCTCAGTCTTCAAGAACAAGAACCTGAGAAAAGCAGGTAATGGCCTTGCTGGGACGGGGGTGGGTTCGCTCTCCAGGCTCCCAGGAGCAGCTCTGCCTCCCTCCGCAGGGCCCAGGAGCAGTAAGCCAGCCTCCTGCCCCACTAGTGCAGTGACATGCCAGTGCTAGCAGACTCCACCTGTGTGTCCGTCCGCACGTGTGTCTGCCTGTCCGTCCATCTCTGGGTGTAAACTTCTCCCACCCAGCACAGCTGGGATTCAAGGCAAATTCCTGGTAGGTGCGGAGTGCCTGGAGTTGGAAAGGCTAGTAAAGCAGGCTACCAAAGCTTAGAGGGGGAAATTCTGTTGTCCATACTGACTCGGGCTTCCATGCCCAAGATACATTGCACCCGTTGGCTTACAATCTCAACCAGATCTGCGGCCAAGTGACTAGGGATTTTGGCTGCTCAACTTGGGACACCCTAAAAAAGAGCCTTATTTTTCAGAGGGTGAGTACTCAGTGCTTTCTGCAAGCCCTTTTTAAGAAGTCTCAGCCGGGGCACCCCCAAACCTGAAACACCCCAAATCACTCATCACTTCTGAAAATCTTGACCCAGATTCCACCAGCTGGTTTCAGGGCTCATCAACCCCCTCTCCGGGGGAATTCTGGCCAAGTTCCTTGTGGGATTAGATTCTTCTTAGCTCAATTAAGGGGTTTGGAGGACCTAAAGCTCCCCCCTCCTAGCCTGTCTGGTGATTTTGTAAGTGCATGGGTAGAATAGGACACAAAATGAATGGTAAGAATTGTTCCAGCCTTCATGCAGGAGAAAACGGCTATTTTCCATTTGCACAGCCTGATTCTAGCAGCAGCTATTGTTCAGCTGGCATTTAATAAATCCGGGTGTTTTGGTTTTTGTCCATCTTAATGCACTAAAAAAGTTACCAGTAACTCCAAGTTAGGTTGTTTCTGCTGCAACGAAGTGGAGAATTCTGCTGACCTCACGCTCTGCTTGCAAGCCCCACATAGGTAGAAAGTTTTCTGTCTTCCCTTTCCTATAATAAACCCAGGTTACAAACCAAGGTCTTGGTCAGTAATAATTAGCCTCCATCTCTGGAAAAGCCCTTCAGTTGCTTCATGTAACAATACTTTGTCCTTTTGCAGCATTGGATCCCAAAGCATTTTACACTAAATCTGACTCTCAGCGCCACTAGGAAACTATTTTAAGGGGGGGAAACTGAGGCAGCAAGCCGGAGGCTTATATTATCAAGGATGTCTACTAGCTTTGGATGTCTAACTGGAGACAAATTGGGTCTGATTTTTCAGTGGTGCTGTGTCCAAGAATCCCAAGTGACTTCAGTGGGAGCCAGGCAAATCCCATGCCTCTTAAACCAGGCTGTCTTTCTCCCCAGAATTCAGTGACTCATACCTTGGAAAGCTCAGGTCTAAGAGGCAAAGCCAGGAATGGAATCTAGGCATCCTGACACCTAGTCCTGTTCAGTAACTGCTAGACACTACATTTCTAGTTGTCACCTCCTTATCTTTGAATGGGTCCTCTCCCTTGTTGTGCCGTGACAATGGAATCCTTACGACATCACAGTCTTTGCAATGGGAGCAGTAGCAATGCTATTATGCTCCAATACGACAGGACTTCACTGGCATGAGTAGGTATACAAGCATGGAGGGCTCTCAGGCTTGGCAGAAGTAGGTCCGTGACGGCCAGGGTTGGGTTCCAGGCTGTGTCTGGGGTTTGATCCCCTGCATCCCAGCATTCTGACTTCACTGCCGGGAAAAGGCAGGAGGGGCTGGGAGAGCAGACAAATAACTTTGATAGGAGTGTGTGCACCTGCATGTCCCTTACCGGGGGCACCTAACCGCTGCTTCATTTATGCTGCCTAGACTGTCGCTGCCTAACCAAATTCGAAGTCAGTGGCTGGGGATAGCCCGGGTGCGACTGGTGCCATCTAACGCCAGGATCAATCTGATCCTACAAAGCCGAGAAATGTCAAAGGATGTTGAAAAGCACAAAGCCAGAACCAAATCGGTCAGCACAGTAGGACTGACTTTAACATGGTCCCCAGTGTCAAAATCCAGAGCCCATCCCAAGCACCTGAGTATAACCAACCCCCCGCAGGCATGGAGTGGCCAATTCCACATCCCTGCTGGAGCGGAGCCGTGGCGAGGGCAACTTAGTGCAGCCAGCTTGAATGGACCCATTGCATTAAACTGAGTGGTTACCATCTGCTTTGGCTTCAGCTGCAAGTGCCACCCAGGAGAACACGTCTCAGTTGTATTGTCTCTCGGGAGAGCAGTGATTTAAACCCCTCGCCTGCTCTTTTCTTTCATTGCAAGCCGTAGAGGGGTCAGGTTGGGTACAGAATATTGCAAGCTCTCTCTCTGCCTCTTTCATCACACAGTTCCATCTGAATGGTGTCCTGCAGCCAAGACATGGTATTGTATTCTCTCACCTACCACCGCACCACCCAGTGCACCATTTCCCTAGAGCTGCTCCAAAGAGAGGGAAAACCCCACCTGTCATGGCGAGGAAGAAAAAAGATCCCTGCATGAAAAGACACTGCTGGTGGCTCAGGAGTCCTCTTGTGGAAGAGGAGGCGCAGATAGCTCTGGGCAGCATTATCCCCTTTGGGGCTGTAATTCCCAAATCAGCCCAGCAGAGAGCAAGCACACTATTGTGGACCAAAGAACTGCAACGCATCCATTTGGCTTTCCTTGCCCAACTGCTAGATGCGCAACTCAAATTTGGCCCAGTGGTTAGGGCCTGACACTGCGGGAGACCCAGGTTCGATGCCTGACTCTACCACAGACATTCTCTGCAATTTTGGGCCCGTCACTCACAGCCCAATTTTCAAAAGTGGGTTTCACTTTAGAAAACAAATCTAGCCACTAGCTCGTCTGTTCCTCAGCTCCCCATCTGTACTAATAGCACTGCCCTGCCTCCCAAGGGTGTATGAGGATAATATATTAGATGGATGGTCAATGTTTTTTAAATTGTGGTAGCACCTAAAGGCAATCAAGGCCCCGTTGCGCTAGGTGCTGTACAAAATGAATAAAACAGACAGTGTCTGCGCCAGGGAGCTAAAAATCTAGAATTGTGACAAGATGCAACAAAGGGATAAACAGACAAACAGGGTTGGGGGTACAAGGTAGCGATGAAAGGAAGCAGCCATGGTAGTTAAAGTGGTAATAAGTTAAGTATCAGAGGGGTTGCCATGTTAGTCTGGCTCTGTAAAAAGCGACAAAGAGTCCTGGGGCACCTTATAGACTAACAGAAGTGTGGGAGCATAAGCTTTCGTGGGTGAATACGTCTGACGATGTGGGTATTCCCCACGAAAACTTATGCTCCAATAAGTTAAGCTACTCTGTAGCTGATGCACGAGCCAGAACAGAATCCAGCTCTCAGAGCCATCTCTGCCATGCAAAGAGAAGTAAAAAGACAGTATGGCAAGCAGGTGTAATTTGAAGTAGGCACAGGAAGCTGATCTGTTTGGCAAGGAGAAGGCGTTTTCCTGGCTGCTGCTGCATTCCGATCATAGGTTCTAACTGTTTTTTTTGTGTTACCCTCCCCAGGCAATGCCTTTGTGGTGAGCTTGGCCATTGCAGACCTACTAGTGGCGTTTTACCCTTATCCCCTGGTCCTGATGGCCATTTTCCATGATGGCTGGGTGATGGGATACCTCCACTGCCAGGTCAGCGGCTTCCTGATGGGCATCAGCGTTATCGGCTCCATCTTCAACATCACTGGCATTGCCATTAACCGCTACTGCTACATCTGCCACAGCCTGAAGTACGACAAGCTTTTCTCGGGCGCCAACACCGTGTGCTACGTGGGGCTGGTCTGGGCACTCACCCTGCTGGCCATCGTGCCAAACCTCTTTGTGGAGTCCCTGCAGTACGACCCGCGAGTGTACTCCTGCACTTTTGCCCAGTCCGTCAGCGCCCTCTACACCATCGCCGTGGTGGTCATCCATTTCTTCCTACCCATCACCATCGTCAGCTACTGCTACCTGCGGATTTGGGTGCTGGTCATCCAGGTGCGGCGCAGGGTCAAGCCGGACACGCAGCCCAAAATCAAGTCCCACGATTTCTGGAACTTCCTGACCATGTTCGTGGTCTTTGTGCTCTTCGCTGTCTGCTGGGCACCGTTAAACTTCATCGGCTTCGCGGTGGCGGTCCAGCCCACACTGGGTTCCTTGATACCCGAGTGGCTCTTCACGGCCAGCTACTTCTTGGCCTACTTCAACAGCTGTCTGAACGCTGTGGTTTACGGGGCGATGAACCATAACTTTAGGAAAGAGTACAAGAGAATCATACTGACTCTGCTGCAGCTGGCTTACAGGGCGGATGGAGACTAGCACCCAGGTGCTGAGACAGACGGGAGGAGGTTTTACCGTAGTCACACTGATCCCCTGCTCCACTTTTAAGTGAAGTGCAAAGAATGCAGCCAAAACAGCGAGAGGTCGGCAGAGGACACAGCTCCATATATAAGCTGTCTGCAACAAGAACAGTGCAGTTTTGCGACATACTATCCTTTTTAGAATGCAATGAGGTTTGAAAACGGCCCCTCCTCGCTTAATCGCCCTGCCATAGTCTCCCCAGCCTCAGTCGGATAGGTATGCTGAAAATAGCTAGGGCCAAGTGATTCCTAGTAAATTTATTCAGTGAACTATCCACAAACTTCTCAGCATTTTCTCTAATTTCTCCATGATTCGCCAGCTAATTCTGTGCATCTCAAGGATGTTTGTGAACAGCTAGCTGAGTGCTGGAGACCCCAAATCCAACTGGTTTCATTTGGACCCATGAAACAGTTACTGTTCCACAATTGGATGAGCATAAGTCCTAGCACTGAAGTTTCCCGTGTGAAAACTCACCTCTATGACTTGGGATCTGTCTTGCCTAAGTATTCTCCAGTATTCACTGACTATTTACACTGGCCACAAGGTTACCCCAGAGTGAAAGCAGAAAGGGGTACAAACTCAGCCAAAGGGAATTCAATATTTTTATTGAATGGTGGGATTTTCCAGAAGCTCCCGAAGGAGACAGGTGCCTCTGAAAGCCCCACCATACATGAATATACACAACAATTGTAGTGTTTGCTAAGTCATGTGATTCCCTTGAATGAGCTGAGGTAGTGAACTCTTTCCCTTCTCTTTGGAGCCAAGGGTGAACCCATCACCAGAAAACTGAATCCACTTCAGAAGAAGACAATTGTCAGTGAGACTTGACTGCTCCTCTGATGAAAAACCATCACAATGGGAAGTGTAAACCATCACAGTGAGGCTGAATCTAAAAAAGTCAGAAGATAATCCACAGTGACGACAAGTCCTTTGCAAATGCCAGCGGCTTGGAGAGAGCACGTTACTTTTAAATGAGACCAGACCTGGAAGCTCTTGACAAGATATTTAGAACACAGGTGTGAATACTGTTCCCATGCTGAGAGGAGCTTATGGAAGCCAATTTTTCTCTTGTTTGGTGTTTAATTCAAGAGATATTTTGGCTAGAGGAAAGGGAGTTGGGCCCAGATCCTTAAGGTATTTAGGATTCCAACTTCCATTGATTTCAATGAAGAATCTGGGCCTTGGTCCCCAGTGGTCCCAAATGGCAATGGTTTGTTGGGCTTGAATTTAACAGATTGTGGGACTGAGGAGAAGGGAATAAGAAAGACAGAGCCACGATGGTTCAACAAGTCTGACCAGCAGTAAGAAAATTATCCACTTGTCGTACTTGCATATGCAACATGTTCCATTGTGCAATGGGAGGTGGCACCACAGAACAAATTTTGCATGAGATTTTCCTTTGATCCCTGGAGATGTTCTGATCTGGTTACCCCAGCATGTAAAGCATAAATCTGCTTTTGTGCAAGGCCATCCAGGAAGACACGAAAATATGTTTTAAATCAGTGATACTCAGACTGAGGCTCTTGAGCTGCAAGTGGCTCTTTAATGGGTTTCCTGCGGCTCTTCCCAGCACATGCTATTAAAACACTGTGTGATTGAATTATTACCCAATCAGGAGGCTTTTACTATGTTATTAACCAACTGCAGTTTATAAAATAATACTACTTGGTCAGTCATTTTGCTGTGAGAATAATAAACTAAATATTTCCCATCACACTGTTTAAATATGACTGTATAGTAAATGAAATAATGAATTCACACAATCATGGCTCTTTTGGGTAATGTTGATTGCTAATTTGACTCCTGAACCACTGAGGTCTGAGTATCACTGTTTTAAATGCAAGTTTACAAGTGTGAGTATGTCTGTAATGTATTATGGGTGGGATTTTCAAATGAGCCTAAATTACTTATAAGTGTAAGTCCCATTGACTTTCAATGCAACAAAAGCACCTCTCTCTATGTGTGTGTGTGTGCGCACACACCCTTACCTTGATTAAAAACATCATCTTGTCTTCCTTGATAGGCATGAAAGCGAAAAAAAATCAATGTTTTTTCCCCAGATGCAGTCATTGGTTTAATGAGGTTATTTTCACATGGGTTCAAAAAACAACACAAATACCCAAGTGAAAAAGCTTTGCTGTAGATTCAGTCAGATCTGATTCACCTGCACTTCACCCGTTGCTCGGAAAGAGCAAAGGGATAACTAGGCTTACAACAGGTATGAACTCGCCCATTTTGCTCTCCCTGCTCCCAAATAAAAATGATGTTTCCTGAATTGTGGTTATAGAATCTTTGTTGCAACAGCACTAGAAAGGCAACAAGAAAGATTTAAGAGATTTAAGTCACACAGACCCCAGAATTGCTCTATGCCACCATAACATTGTGATGAACTGGCAGGGAATGTCTTTGGGACACTAAATAGCCACCATACCATTGCCACAAATAAAGAAGTCCCTGCCACCCCAAGCCACTATCTTAGTACATGCCACCAAAAAACCCACAGTGTAATAATTCCCTTGTCGGATTGTGCATCAGCACGTGAACTACAGCCTCACTGCTGTGCACCTCACTGCAGAACTCAGAGGCCACGCACAAGCCAGGAAACAAACAAAAGGCAGCAGTGTCAGCATCTGACCCAAGCCTGGCCATGCAAGCCGTTTTGACAGAATATTGGGGGGCTGACGGAACAATCATGCTTTCACAGCAGTCTCTGCTTTCCACAGAAAATTTTGACATATCATCAAAAATGAAAAAAGATTTTGGTTGAAAATCAGAACTTAACAGGTTTTGAGTTTTTTGACCAAAGGAAAAAAAATCCAAATTTCCCACAACCCCCCTTCCTGAAAAATAACCTTTTCTCTGACTAGTTCTAATCGACTCCATTAGAAACACCTGAGTGCAACAGAAACGTTACCTTGTGCGACAGATTCCTAGGGAGTCTGTGAGCTCACATGGACACAGCCATTCACTTCTTGGTCGGGACACCGGTTTGACGGAGCTCATGGAGATTATTGTGCCTTCCATGTAGCACAGAAACCTCTAATTTGTGCTAAAAATAACAATGTCCCTGCACTTTATTTCAGCTGAATGCTTTGTGCCACGGTTCCTCAGACCCTGATGGGAAGGCTCAGACAAGCCAAAGGGAGAATGAACAATGCTAATCTTCTATTCATACCGACCCTTTCAGCCGGGAGGATCCCAAAGCACTGCTAAAACTGATCCGTGAATGATGCATAGGGATCCCTTCATCTGTCACTGAAACGCAGCCACCTGTAACAGTGCCCAGCAATACTACCCAAAGATGTAGGACACAAGATAAAAGAGAATATTGTGGCCGAGGAATCTGCAGCCAGAATATAATTCCAGAAATTGAGCTGGCTAGGACAATCCAAAGAGCATTATGGGATCTCTAATGATCCCCAGTCACTCAGGCCATCAGGTTTACATCTCATTCTAGTTAACGGGGTTGAAGAACCGCTCTCAGCTTCCGTGGTGTTACACCAGGGATAAGTTTTCCCCCCTATCTCCAGTAACTTTGTATTTTCACTTATCCCAGCACTGAAGAGACAGTTTCCAATGGGTTCTGTCCAAAGTATAAAAATCCCATCAGTAATGGAGCGATGAACAGCCTGCCTGCCCCCACATTTAACATACACACGCCCAATCATCACATCAGGGCTTTTCTCTAAGAAAGGTCCTTCGCTTCCACATGCACCAGCAACGTGTTTAAAATAGAAGGTGCACATTCGGCCAGGCCACTGGACTCCGGGCATAGCGAGGAATGTTTGGGGTACTTGCTCTGCAGCTTTGGATGGTTTGGTCAGCAGCTGCTGAAACCTGCTGTCAATCCACTGCTAAAGCCCAATTCCTGAATGAGCTCCTAGCAGCACACTCCGTGATGACACAACCGAGAGCTGTGTTCATCTGGCCTGGTTACCAGATGCTGGAGGTGCTGCCATGTGGTGTGCCTGGCTGGTGGTCAGGACAGAAATAAGAAATTGAGCAGGTGAACTCAGGGGCATTGGAACAATTTGTACAGTGCGGGTGCTGAGAGCCATTGAACCAAATTGTAAACCCTGGATATAATGGAAACCACTTCAAGCCAGGGGGTGCAGCAGCACCTATGGATGAACTAATGTTACAGGGAGTTACTTGCTCAAAGCAAGGCTAGTGACAGATTCAGTAAAGGACTTTATTGAGGATCAGGTTAGTTGTCCAGAATCCCAGTCGCTGCCCTGGAGTCTGGTTGGTATTTTAGCTGTTTACGTAAATCAAAGAGACATTTATGATATAAAATCAGTCCGAGTCATCTTCATGTCTCAATGCTAGATCCTTCCTGGTTAATCCCTATGGTGCTGCTAGATTCAGATACCAAAATGTATCTATCACCAGAGAAGAAACAGGCAGTCCCACCACTGGTCCGCTGCATCTCCCACTATTCACAGGTTGAGAACCCAACCCCAGGCACATTGTTCTAGCTCTTGAAAGAATAGCGGCCTCTAGATCTATGCAAGTGTCACAGATCATCCTCTTATCTTTGTACATTACTCCTAGTGGTGGCTGGAGCCCAAAGCCGGAGATGGGGATGGGGGTTGCATCCCCTCGTGACAGAGACCTCTGACGTTGGTAGGTGCTCAAACGTTGTCGCTCACATAACGTGCAATTAAAAAGCAAAACAGACTCGCTTAATTGATTTTATTTTTACCCAGCATTTTTTGTTTGGATTATATTAGCACCCAGAGACTCTCTTCCTGTCCGATAGACTAAAGAGTGACCACACACTCAGGCACAAAATCAGTTCAGACTTGACCAAACAATATAATTTCTGACCAACTAAACAAACAAACAATCAACCAATGGTGGACCCTCCCCTCCAATGAAACAGTCGTGACTCCACCAAATTAAAAACCATTTCTGACACACACACGCCATAGTCATTTCTGTCACCTTTACACATACCCAAACCTGTCTCACACAACCTTCCCCACAAAATCACTTCAGACACCTTCACACAAACTCCTCCCAAACAAAAAGTACTTAACACCCCCCCACCCACACAGGAAATCATTTCTGAGCAAAGGCCTAAATTACTGAGCAGCAAAAGAGCCGTGCCTCCAACACACACCAAGCGAAATCCCAGCTGATCCCCCACAGTAAAACCATTTACAACCCACCACATGAACCCAGCTGCAAGTCCACCCCACATAAACCCACTTCTGGTCCACCCCCTAAAAAGCAGCAATTCCCCCAAACTGCAAAGGAGATCCAGTCTGAGCTAACCCCCATGGCAGCTCCTTGCCGGCCTCCTGAAGCTGCTTTCTCAACCCACTAGACCACAAAGGGAAAACACCCCCTGAGAAAAGACTGTTCAATCCCCTTCCTCAATCTCTGAACACCAAGACCCCCCACTGAGCCAGAAGGACTGTCTGTGGACCCCCTGCTGGGCAGAAGAACCCTCCTCCATGGGCCAAAAGCATCCCCCAGAGGCCCCACTTCCTACCTGGTTCACTTGCTGCCTGGGATCTTCCAGTTCAAAGGGTGGTGCTGGCAAACTCCTCCACCTGGTGCTCTCCCATTCAGCTCCAGCCAGGGGCGGGACGGCGCTCTGCCTTGAGTCCGCTCAGACACCCAGCTGCAAATCCTTTGTCCCAGAGGGGTAGAAGAAAGCAGCCTGGGAGCTTGCGCTGACCTCAGCCCTGCTCCATGTTTTCAGTGGCGGGAGGAGCTCTCTCAGGGGCTGGAAATCACCTGCCCTACCCAGCATGAGCTCCATGGGGCAGCCCCTCCCTCCCAGGCCTGCACTCAGAGAGCAGGAGAGCACCTGTCCCCACATCCGCTGTGACCCAGAATGCACTGGGAAAAGGCATTGACCAGAAAGGGTGTTTCTGAAGAAGCCAAAAGTGGGGCTGAGCCCCTTAGACCCTCATTCCTGGCTGCCCCTGGGTCCTCTGCACTCGGTGACAGCGGCCAAGCATGCCCGGGTGTTCTGTGGGCAAGTCACTCACTTACAGCCAGGGCGCATAGGCCTCGTGCATTGGTATCATTCTGGTGCAGCTGCCCTCTCTCCTTCCCCACCTTCATGCCAGCATGAGGAAGGAAGGGTCTGCGTGACAGGCACCAGGTACAGGCAGGGTCAAATTCAGCAAAGGCCAAAGGTCAGAGAAACGAGCAGGGGGTTGCAGCAAAACCAGCCCCTCCCCCATAAGGGGCTCTGCTTGAGGTCGGAGGGGAAGGAGACTGACTGTTCTGGGGAGAACAGTCTCCTGTAATTCAGTGCTGCAATCAGGAGTTAACAGAGCTGGGAACTGTCCCAGAGGGACTTAGCCCCGTGGCAGCACCACTCCTCTGCATAGCCTGGATGTGGGGGAGAAAGGGCAGCTGTTCTCCAGGAGCAGCCATGCAGCTGGTGCCTGCCTCCCTGCAGCACTGGCTGAGGCAGGAGCCTGCAGTAAAAACCAGCGCACGATCACATCGTTCCAGACTCTATGATAAGGCACAAGGGGGCAAAATGAAAGTTACACAAGCCTCCTCAATTCTGGCATTTCCTAACTTTTCAGTGCTTGGCTTTGCGACCTTAATGTTCTTTTAATTCATTTTTTGGATGTAATTTCCTATTAAAAAAAAAACCACGTAGCGTGGAAAAAACAAAATGTTCACCACATGGAGCCCATCCTGAGTCATTTGCAGATTCACAGCATAGCCCTCCACCACCTCTTGAACTAAGAAAGTAATTGGTAGCAGTAGAAAGTTGTTATCTTCTATATGGACCTGCTACTGGAAGGGGATGGAGAAACACACATAGCTATTTACTAGGCAGCAAAGGAATGCAGGCACTCAGGAATAATGGGCTCCATTCCAGGTTCTGTGGGAGTATTCCCTAGTGGTAATAGATTCTCCTGCCCTGCTTGTATCCCTCCTGCTCTCCTCTCACTAGATTATGCTCCTGTCTGCCTCCTTCCCTATCTCCTGCCCATGTTTCCCCCTCCTCATATCAGCCCCCATCCTCAGCTTCCGTCCCCACCCTCTCCCTCTCTGTCCCTGTTCTATCTTCTGCCTCCCTCTGCTCCTGCCCGTATGTCCCCTTCCCCCACCCCTCTGCATTTGAGTCACTGTCTCCTCTTTTTCCACTACCTGCCTGGGCACCACCACGGAGAGACAAGGTGCCCAGTAACACAGCAGCCCAGGTCTGTCTCATCTTACGCTGGGGTTATGTGCCGCAGTCAGCGCGTGAAGCGAAAATCGCTTATAGTCAAAATTACATTGAGTGCAATGGCGGGAGGAATCGCCCGCACTACAGAAACAGTGTTTAAATTGTTATTTCTCTCTTTTTTTTTTCTTGTTTTTGCCAACCGCGTAAAGCTGAAATAGTGCATGTTAAATGCGCCTAAGATGCAACAGACCTGTATTGCAAGGAAACTTGCAGCCTGGGATGGAGCATGCTCAGTCACTCTGGGAGGAGGGCACAGGAGCAGCTCAGTCACCCCATACGAGTGTGCAGGGGCTGGAACATGCCCAGTGCAGGTGGAAGGTTTGGAGATTTTAGCTGTGAAGCTTTAACAAGCCTTCATGGCTTATGTCTGAGGAGATTAGTCAAAGGCTCATAACTGGGCCAAATTTGGGCGTTTTCTTACGGGAACAGTAAAAGGCACCTCACTGACACCCCGGTGACACACCTGCCCATTTTCAAGTCCCTGCTCTCAAGCGCAGCGGCACGAGGGCTTCTCAACACGACAGTTAAGAATATTTTTTTAACCTGGCAGAACGTATTTTTTACCCAATCTCATTCTCAAAACCAATACAGCTGGTCTGGCTGAAATTTTCAGAACACATCAGCCTGAGGCAAACTCCCAGCATGGAAAATTTCAGCCCCAGTGGGTAACATTGGACAAAGTTATAAACAGCTGGAAACAGGGGCTTATAATGGAAAGTGCCAGGACACCCTAATCATAGGTGTGTCTACCTGCGCCACCTATAAATAAGACCCAAATCCTGCAATTCTCACATTGAGCAGAGGCTTACTGTGGGAGCTGTCCCACTGAAGTGAAAGGGACCAAGTGTGTTAGGGAGGAGGACAAGAAGCAGAGGCAGAGATAGGATTTAACAGGCACTGTTCTACAGGTGCACACCCACTGATGCAGCATAAGTGACGCTTCGGGAAAGAGCAGGCTCTGGTTCTCAAAGGAGTCAGCACTCATCCACAGAGAATACCGAATCTTGGTTGATCTCTTTAAAAAAAATGCTCCCCCCATCATTGCTAATATGCTAACACCCCAGAAATGGGATTTTAATGAGTTTTATTGCCATTTGCCAACTTCAAACAGTGGTGGCTGGCTGCCCTGTGAATTCCAAATGGCAAATAATAGTTAACAAAATGCGAGGATCAATTTCCAGCCTTTTATGACAGTCCACGTTCAAGAGTGTCTGAAGTGCTTTGGAAAATTCAGATTAAAACATAATGCCTGCACTTGGGGATGATGATAGAAGGCAACACGTGTTCTATTAATATAGCCAACAGGCTCACTCACAACTTTGAATTGTGAAGTGCAGTGTCACGAACCACAGGGAGGCCACATCTCCTCAGAGGTGATGTCACAGTTGGGACTCTGACCTTCTTAAGAATTAAAAGTCAAGCTGCGACAAAACTCTACAAGCCTCAAAGTGGCTAGAAAGAGAAGACATAGGACCAAGATTTCCAACCCTAGATCAGACTTTACTCACTGTTTGATGTCAGATGCTTAGAAAGAGACTACAATCTGCAATGCATCTGGCAGATTGTTGTACAATAGTGTAAAAAAATCTTTAATACCCATGCTCTAGCAGTGATGGGAGCTGTCGCCTGAGTGTATTTTGTAGATGTCTTTAAAAGAATTATTAAAGCTTGTGAAATAAACCTGACATCGCAAGCCATTGGAGAGAGGGCAAAGGCCAAGGAGATAGTCTGTGAAAGGGTCAAATTGGTAACAACTATGATCTGTAATAAAATTCCCTATTGAAGCTCAGGGAGATACAGTGAAACAGAACCCAACTGCAGGGGTGGTTTCCTCTTTCGAGATGCGCTGATCTAATGAAGCCTTTGGAATTGTTATCATGGGGTAACATAATGGTGGAGTTTTCTTTGGAGCTGAAAGAGATCCCTGTGTTTGCAGCTGGCCGTGACATTCCATTTTTGGGTCATGTGGAAGGGGCTGATTGGCTAAAACCAATCAGGGGGAGAGAGAGCTCAGTGGTTTGAGCATTAACCTGCTAAACCCAGAGTTGTGAGCTCAATCCTTTGAGGGGACCATTTACAGAGCTGGGGCAAAAATCTGTCTGGGGATTGGTCCTGCTTTGAGCAGGGGGTTGGACCAGCTGACCTCCTGAGGTCCCTTCCAACCCTGAGATTCTATGATGAACTCCAGCCGGGATTACCTCACTGCAGCCTGGGAGCTCAGTTTAGTCAGACGTCTTTTCCAGCCCTTCAACATAGTCAGGAACTCGGTCCAACCTGGAAATTTAGCACAACTCAGGACCTTGCTCCAGTTCTGGGAGCCTGTCCCAGTTTCAGAAGCTTAATGCAAGTTAAGCACTCAGCCTAGACTAAGACATAGAGCTGCTAGAGTTTACCTAAGGGTTTCAGTTAAAAGCCTTCCCTCCTTAAGGTGGGGGGATTTATTTCTTAAGAAGCTGCTAGTGGAATATTGTGAATTAAATGAACAGATTTTGTGGGCTCGGCTATTAGAAATTATTTATTTTCTAATGGAATCCTGACTTTTTAACTTGACCCACAGCACATATGCAGTGACTAGTGTAAGGGTTGCCAGGTGTCCGGTTTTCAATCAGAACACCCGGTTGAAAAGGGACCCTCCCCAGCCTGGTGAAAATGAGCGAGTGAGTGAGGGTGGGGGAGAGTGAGTGATGGAGGGAGGGAAGATGGAATGAGTGGGGCAGGGCCTTGGAGAAAAGGCAGGGCAAGGGGTTTTGGTTTTGTGCAACTAGAAAGTTGGCAACCCATTGCATGGGGGGGAAAAATCAGCTCTCCTTAAACTTTCAATAAAGCACGTAGAGGTAACGAACAGAATGACGCAAGCTCAACTGATCAGCTTCAGTGCATGCTGAACACCCAGCTACTTCAAATGTACACCCAGCACTTCAAATGAAAGGGCCCTTAAATTAGTAAAATCAGATAGAGTTAGAAGTGCTCTAGTGCTGGTAAGTTGGCCCTGAAGAAAATGAGATGTATTAATTTGCAGTCAGTCTGAACCCGGCTCGGCCTAGGGTAGCACCTGCTTTACTAGAGAGGAGGACGTGTAATTGAAACCTACTGGGGAGAGCAATGGCCATACTGAATACCAGTGGACTGGTTCTCAACCCACAGCCCAATTAGCACACAGCTGGGCTGCAGCTGTGTGCTAAAAAAATTCATAATTTGCTGCTCCCATCTGGCAGGGGGCAGGGCTGGCTGAGGAGAGGGTGCCAGAGAGCCCCGCTGGGGCCTGGCAGGGGGCAGGAGCGGGGCTCTGGGGAGGTTTGAGGGGGACAGAGAGTGGGAAGTGGGGGATTTGGTGAGGGTGCTGGGCAGCACAGGTGCAGGCACTACAGGTGTGGGGATGTGCTGCAGCACCCCCAGGTTTTACATGGCCCTACACCTGGGGTCCTGGCTGCCAGCCCCGCTCTGTGGAGGGGTCATTGGGGTTTGTGGGGGGGCTAGCAGGGGGGTCACCAGGCATAGGGAGTCAGGGAGGCACTGGGCAGGGGCTGAGTGCAGCACGTGGTGCGGGTCTGCCCCCGAGGAGAAGGGGCACCCTGGCAGCGCAGGGCTGGGCGGGCCAGTAGTTCTCAACCTGTGGCCCACCATGGGAAATAGCCGTATCCACTTCGTGCCGGGGGCTGGCTTCAAACTGAGTAGTTGGCTCATGTCAACATTGGAGATTTATCATCTCTGCATTAATACTGAGCTTGTTCAAGAGGGTAGCAGCTTTGTCTTGCTCCCATGACTGGCGCACAGGACAAGGCACTAGTGGACTCTCCTCCCTCACAACGCAGAATTCACTCTGAACTTGGAGATTATCCCCCCCATTGCCCTAAGGCAAACCTGACCCCACTCTATTCATGGATTTGGGTTGGTCACTCTGAACTCCATCAGCTGACTGAAGAGGTGATCCTCCCAGCGCCAGGTTCCCTCAGCACAGTGCAAGGAGGTTCCCTCTTCTCCCACTACCCAAACAGCTGCTGGAGAACGGTGCCACCCACCCACTGGACTGATTTGCAAAAGGCACAAAGGGCAGTTAGGTGCCCACACTGCCAGGTGTGTTTTGGAGCGCTCTTTTGTAGCACACTTTCCCAGGCTGCATTCTTGTCCACCCCTTTTCCCCTTCCTCCAGAGATGGCCACTGAGGCAGGAGCCGTTGTTAGGGCAGGATGGGCTCTCAGAACTGGAGTAAGGTCCTGAGCTGCCCTAAACTTCTAGGCTGGAGCCACTTTGGTCCTGTGGCCTTCCCTCCATTATGGACAATTTCTTATGCTTGGAAGCCAAGCATCCTTCAAACACAGAGCCTAATTTCTTTAGAGTTGATTTTCCAAATGGCCCTGCTAACGAGATACTGCTGAATAATTCATGTTGCTGCTGCTGTATCTGAAGAGAATTCAAGTTCCAGCCTTGTTGCTGTACTTTCCAAATGAGTAACTATCCAAGAGTGCAGGTTGAATTTCAGTTACTCAGTGTGTCATACCAGGCTGTTGGGTGGATCAGGTACAACTGTGCATCCATGTGGCCACAGACACACACTCATATACAGGAGGTAGATCTACGGACCTTTCCTGATTATATTGATACATTCTGAAAACCTTAGCTCCAGCTGCAGTTTAGAAAGAAAAGGCCCTGTCCGTACTGTAGAAAGGTTGACATGCCCATACGTAGAGCCCTGCAAACCTGCAGCTTTCTGCTTTATATCCGCAGACCAGGCTTCAGATGGCAGATGAATGCGGATAGGAATTTTGCATCCATGCAGGGCTCTACCCAAGCTTGTCTCCCTCACTGATAGGAACAAATCAATTTCAATTGATAAGTCACAACCATTGGAGCCACAAGCTTGACCTGCTAATTGAAGATCAAACTTTTGCTTCTGCTTTGCACACTGGGACTAGCAGTAAAGATTCTGTAACAAGCATTTAGGCAGCAATTATGTTGATCATGCAGGAGGCTAGAAGAACACAGCTGGCTTTCCTGCAATCCCTCCCAGTAGGAACATTTTGACCAATACTAGACAGTGAAAGGAACAAACCCAGGTCCTTCCACCCAGATGCAGGATTAAGACATTTTAGCCACTGTTCTTGCAAGTAGGTTCTAAAGTGAGGTGATGATCAGAAATTACAGGAGAAACAGAAAATGTTAAACTGAATACTAGTAAGCTGGGCCATTTACTAGAGAGGAAAAATCATTTTATGGTGCAGGCACAAGGAGGAGGCGCAAGGACACCCAAGTCCTATTCACAGCTCTGCTGCAGCTTCCAACATGACCTTGAGCAAATCACTTACTTTCTCCCTGCCTCAGTTTTCCCACTTGTAAAATGGGGATACATGAATTAACCGGCGAGTTAGTTCATTGGTGTTTGGCAGGGGAAGTACTATACAAGTGCAAAATCAATTCACTGGGTGTACCAATCCATTTATCGGGCACTTGTCTACACTGGGAAGCGATATAGCGGAGTTATGGTAATGGTGTTAAACACAACTTAGCATTCAGTGTTCACAACTCGCTGACACAACGTCAAATGACAGGCCTTGCTTGCAATTCCCCAGCATAGACAAGTCCCTTGGAAGAAAAGAAAAAGGAAGCTCATGCCATCTAAGGGCAAACAGGCTGGGGTATTTTAATAGAGTACCTGCTTAGCATACTGCCCAGTAAAATTAGCAGTTTCTGTTGCTCCCATTTGAATCTCTTGGGTGCACCATGATGCACCTGCTCAATAACCCACTCCCAACCAGCTCCCATTGAGTAGGATTTCTTGCAGATGAAGCCCTGTGAATTCTCCAATGCCGTAGAAGTCTCCACACGTTTAGATACAGTGCTTGGAACTGAGGGATTATGGGGTCTGTGTGCCCGCTGCAGAAGGGCTGGTTCGGTCTCTCTCAAAAGCAACTTGTTAGAAAGTGCTAGGAGGGAAGGGAGGAGAGGGAGTTAGGAGGTGTAGGCATAGATTTTCAAAGCTGCCTCATGGCAATTAGAAATACATGGGAGCTGGACAGCTATTTCCCCTGGTGGCTTTGAAACCCCTTCTCCCCCAATGCAGATTTATAGTCACCATGACCTCTCCTTTCCTGGGCAGGAGAGAAGTAACCCATTTGCACAGCTCTGGGATACTTTAGAACCAGACTTATTCATTTTATGTTGCACATGCGACCTCCGTATCCTTATTTCCCTGCCAGCTGCCTTCTCTTTTGTTTTTCCCTCCTGCGCCATTGCCATGACCCCCACGTGTCTAAAACCTGGGCCCACAAGGCTCCTGCGGGTCAATGCTCCACCCAACAGCTTAATGGCATCAGCTAGAAGGCTCCACCTCTGGGCCCTGATTGGTGGAACACCCAAGGTCTTGATTGGCCTGTGCTCCCCCTCCCTACTTAAGCCAGGAGGAACAGGAAGTCATCTGTACAATTGGGCTCCACCCTGACCTCTGAGTGCTAACTGTGCCTGTCTCCTGATCCTTAACACGCCTGATAACTGATTCTCAGTTTGACCTCAGCTCCTGGTCCTGAACCCCATTCTGACACGGGAACCCAGGCCCCTGTCCTACACTAACCCCTAGGCCCATCCACCTACCTCCTGGATCTGACAGGAGTTTCATCATTTACATGATGAAACTCCTTTGGGGGCTGGGACCCAGGGCTTAAGGTCATTGATAAAGGGCCTTGCACATTTTGGGTGCCAAATATTCAACAGTGTTAAATAATTAAGAACAGCCTACTTGTTACATATAAATGATCACAGCTGGTAGCTATGGACATTTAACCCAAAAGGATAAAATTTATCCAACATCTTAAAAAAAATAAAGTTCTTAGTATAAAAATGGCATCATGGAAGCCTTTAATAAAATAAAAATAGATCTTATTTATTGAATAAAATAACAGAATACATGATCCAGGTACAGCACCAAATACAAATAAGTTCTTTCACTGGGCAGATATACATACTGTGTACTGGCAATATACATACATGCTGGCACAAAAACACACACACACACACACACCCCAAATATATTTACACACACACTTTCCCTGGTCACTGACCTGCTGCCAATGTAGAAGTTAAATGGTAGGTCTCACTGATCTTCCAGTCCAATGCTGGCTGTGACTACCTTATGTCAAAATACACTTCACTCCGCAATTATTCAGGTCATTCCATGGATAAGTGTAACTCCAGGTAAATGCACCCTGCTCCCCACCCCTTCATTTTCATTTAAATATAGCGGAAAGGCCCAACATTTAAGCTAATCAAAAAAATTTGAACAACATTGTCCTGATCATAAGAATCTACAAGCACCTCAAATGCGAGGACTTCAGCGCTGATTAGTCTAAATTCACAGCTATTTGAACTGCCGGGTCAACCATTCATTCTGAACACCAGGGACCAAATGCTGTTCTCATCAGGGGTAAAGCCAGCACAACTCCACTGACTGTGAATGGAGTTACTCCAGGGGTAGATCTAAAGTGGAATTTTGTCCCGGGTTTCTTGACCATTGCAGATGGGCATGTCACACACTCCTTCCCTCTGCTCTGCCACGAAATGCCCTTTTCAGTCCCGTGATTGGCGATGTGGCGCCACACCAGAACTAGCCCCCCACTGGGAGTGAAGAGGGACAGCATGATATGCACGTCAAATGCGACCAGGGGCCACTTCTGCAATATCCCTCTAAACATGATTATATGGCCAAGGCCGTTACTACAAACAAAATTGTTTTCCCTCCTCTTCTGAACCAGCAGCAAGCTGCTAATATTCAGAGAGCAAATAATCCCGTGTTATCCAAGTGCTCTGCAACGTTGTATTTAATCTATAATGTGTTCTGTGCAAGAGTGCCCACTGAGCCAGCCCCCGGAGCTGTACCGTGTCGCATCACCTCAGGGCTGACAACAGAAAGAGCTTTGAAATGGAGGTGGGGAAAGAGGACACAGACGACATGTTATCGCCCCCAGCGGTACATGTCCCATTAGCAATCATCCTGACATTAGTCTTTTACATGGCGTGAGGGAGGGGAGGTTGATGCAGTGCTGGGGTTAATTTGAACTGTCACTTCTACCAGGGAAAATGGAGAAGAGACACCGCTCAGTGGTCAATCAGGACTGCCTAGTGGCCAAGAGCAGCATATGTGGATGGGTGGGAGTGGCGGGGGAGTGTTCCATTAGATGTAACAATCCTTACGCTGGCTGGCGGGCAAGGAGAGCCCTGCCGATAGCAGGAGGTAGCGGCTATCAGTTGCTGCCAACATTCCATCAAACAGAAGACAAAGCCAAGAGAGTGTTCCCCAAGCCTCCAGCATGCAATGATGCTGGGTAGGAAAGGTGAGGCCCAATGATTTTGCATGTCAGTAATGAAATCAGACACCAGCGTAAGTTCTATATACAATGATCTTTTACACATTGCACTCTTGCCATATGTAGTGTGCACGTCAGGCTCCATTCCCCAGTGCAGTTCCATGGAACAGGAGCCTGCTGATCCTGATCTCGCTCACACTGATCTCAGGGCCGTTACTTGAGCTGTACACCAAAGCAAGCGACACCAGGGTCGGGTCCTTGATCTTAAAAGGGACACTCAAGCTAGACATCAACTGGCAACTCAAGAGCGTCCCCTAAGTAAACAGTAATAAGCCCTCACTGGCTGCTGGGCTTGCTATGACCTTCGGCAGGTTTTGCTCTGCAGCAGCAGGCGCTCCAAGGATGCGAGTGGCAGTAAAAATGTAAAGGGGGAGACCTGCAGCTTAAAAAAAAAAAAAAAAGCTACACCACCCCACGACCGGCTTGACAATCTTGCAGGAAGACCCCAGGCCTGGGCACACTGGTGTACAGGTCTCGACAACGTATGCACCCTGTGCTGAACTGAACGCAATTTCTATACTGCGACTGAATTGCGAGGAAAGAGGCTACGTAAGTAGCCTCTGTACAATAGCAAGGACCCGGGGGCAGTTTATGTATGGGAGCTCATCTCCAGATGGCTTCTCATCCTGACATTTTGTCTTCTCTCCAAAGAGGTCTAAAGCACCAGAGAACTGTAAGCCCCGCTGTTCTCCAGTGTCAGAAACAAGAAGCGAGCATGCCAGATTTGCCTATATTTCCTCAAGTTCAGTTCAACCCAGTCACGGTGTTCCTTGCCGAAACCAGGGCTGGCTCTCGGACCAGCTGGGACCTGTTCCTAGAATCCATTGGCTGCAGCGAGAGCAGGGTATCTGTGGGGTGGGAGAGGGGATCTCTAAAGGAAAGGTGTGCCCCTGGGGAGGACACACTGAGGCTTTGAAGGAGAGGTGATAGGGAGTGGAAAAGAAGCTTGGCCCACACCAGGGGTTGGAGAGGTGCCAATATGCACTGTTTTGGTCAGGCTGTTTTCAAGGGGATATGAACAATGCTCTGTGAAGAGTTGTTTGCTTCAGGAAACAACCTGAGTAACAGGAGCTGATGAAGGAAGTGAACTCTCCATTTAAGTGAAAACATCTGTGTTAGGAATGTACATGGAGAGAGCAGCACAGAAAATGTAGGTCCACAATTGCTTCCTAAACAGCTCCCTAAGGGCTCCTGGAGACAGAAGCAGCTTTTGGGGAGTGCAAAAGCACAATAAGCCCCATTTACCAGTGTACCCTCTAAAACCAACCCTTGGTACTGCCACAGCATAAATCAACATCTTCCAGTAAAGCCCTCGGGTCAAGTATTCATAACCCAACCTCTTGGGTGCAGCAGGACCTGCCGACCGTGTTTTAGAATTGCCATTAAAAAAAGAAAAAGCACATGGACTCCATTTCCAGGCCTGCGTTAAGGCTGCAGAGGTTAGCAGCTAGGCCCTGCTAGTTACCTACGACAGCCACTTTGCAGCCAAGGGGAAATCAAACCCTGCTCCCGTTCTAATTAAATGAAATGCTCCAGCCATTGTATAGACTGAGCTTTCCATTGCTACACTAGTCCAAGAGCTCAGCGGTTTTGGATGGCTTAGAGACAGCATCAACCGTCCCTTCTGACCATTCATATTACAGCACAGGGCTTTGGGAACAAACCTCTGTTGATCACCTGCTGCAAGTCTGGCTTCCAAGCTTCTTTTCAAGATGAATATACATGGGCCCTGCCTTGCAAAAAAAAAAAACCACCCTAGCAAATAAATAAGTTCAGTCCAATGCATGTTCAGACTGTGCTTTCTTTTAGACATGCGATTAACTAACCATCCTGCTGAGGTGTCGGCGGCGCCTTTAAAAATCAATGTAAAGCTAAAAAATAAATCCCTACAAAGTCATCCTGGATGGGTCTGCGTGCTGAAGCGCACACTGGGACGCTATTTGATTTCCAGCCGTCGCTCTATGTACACTCCATTCATTAGCACTTTCATTCAGACGTGAGTGATGCCTTCCTCTTACGCTAACCGGAAGGAAGAGATTTTTAAGTCCAAGCCTCCACCAGGTCCAAGATCGCGTACTCTAGTCCTTTGGTCATTGACAAACGGTTACAAGCCGCATGAATGAGAGCTATGGCGTCCTGTCCACCCTCGCCTTACCAAAGCATGACAATGACAAAGCTTTGAACAGCTTATCGCTGTCTAGAGATCGAGCGCGAAGTAAATGGAAAGGAATGAAAGAGGAACACAAAAGAGACAGCTCCCTTCCCTCACTAATCAAACCAAGTGGGTAAAACAGATAACGCTTCTTCCTACCTAGCAAGTGGTGGGACCCCAACTTAACTAGCCGGAGAACAAAGGATAGATCCACAAGGGACGAGAAGAGGAATGCAGGCTCATTAGAACAATGTGCCTTCAGTTCTCCTTGGCATGATTCAGTGCTATAACACAAACAGTGAGGTAGCACCGCCCAGCAGGGGCGTAGCTATGGTGGGTGTAAACACAAGACATCCCTTGTAGGCAGGGTGCGTTCCAGGGGGAAGGGGAGTGAGATTAAAAGTACTGACAAGGGGACAGCCCTGTCCCATGCCCTTTTTTTTGAAGAAAAGGTGTAAAGGAAAGTGGGCTCCTAGTTCAAGAATAAAATAACTGCCTCAGCAGTTAAGTACTTTGGAGCCGCAGACACCCTCCCAGCCTGCTCCGGGGGTACCTTGTTCCTAGTGCTTTCGATAAAGCCCACATCCCTTGGACAGAGTCCGGGGGGGTGAGAATCACAACTAAACTTAAGTCAGGGATTTAGCACAATCCCCCCATTCCTCTCTGAAACCCAGACACACAGACTTGCCTCATCCCACACTACCTAGAATGGACGGAGCCGGAGATGGGGTGTGGCAAGGGGATCTAGGCCCAGACGGGGTTTGTAACACGGCTTCCAATAAACGTTGCCATCTAATGCTCATGTGTTTGGCTCCTCAAGCTAGGGAGCGCTCTACCCACTGAGGCCCGGCTTACACACAGCGAGTGTCAGACGGGGCTGTGACATCAGCCTGCCAGGGCAGCGCACACAAGAGATTCATTCTCCTTGTGCAGTTTCCTGCTCCCTTTTCCCCTTGTCGTCACTGTAACTTTCCAGGTTCTACAGCTCTTAGGGATGAGGGCTCTAATGTGTCACTCACTGGCTGGAGCTGCTCTGTTGCCATGAATTAAAGTGCTGAAAAAAAGAGTTGGCACCAGAAAAGACTCAGATTCTCTTTTTCTGGGCAGAGGGGAGTTTGGAAGGGCAGAGGTACCCTTGGTTGTGAAGCAGTTGTCTAGATCCCTGAAAGAGCCCAAAGGTTTCTCCCCTCCCCTTGGTACTCTATAGTCTAGAAGCATGTTCACTTCAAACTGCAGTACCTCGACACTGTCATCTGAATCTGTCAGAAGGATCCCGGTGGAGCAAAGGAAGGCACTCCATCCCAACCAGGGGCCGCAAGTCATCTCTGCAGGGCTCCCAGACCCAAGCAATGAGACCCCCAAAGTGGGAACTGCACGCTAAGAGGAGAGGGAAAGGGAATCAGGGTCCTGTCTTTTCTGGCTGGGCACTCACCCTCATTTCTCCTGGACAAATGCCCTGAAAGAGAAGGAAGGGAGATTCGCTGCCATGACCCTGATGAACACCCAGTGAGCGGCGTTGCTGGGGTGGAGCGGGAGAAGGAAAAGGGGTCAATGTACCAAGGCACTGGTGATGTTGGAAATGGGGGGGGTGGCCAGTGCCCAAAGGGACTCGTAAGTGCCCACCACAAACCCCGCAAAGCCCAGGACGCTGATCAGGATGTCTTTGGCGATGGTGACGGGGTGGAGACCGTCTGAGTAATAGGTGGTGATCTCCAGCAGGGGAGGGATGATGAGGGCGAGAGCACTGCTGCTCACAGAGCCCACCAGAGAGATGACGATGTCCAGGCGGGGAATCAGGATTGCCAGCAGGCCTGGGAGAGAGAGAAACACAGGGCTGTTAGTACTGGCACCTGGAGAGAGACCGCTCTCCTCAAGCAGGTGGGAACAGACAGGCCACCACAGCGTAAGGTGAATGAGGCACCAGGGGTCTGCGTTTGGCCCCCTAGATTCTCTCTCTGCCTCTGCTCACCAATCAAAGCAAGCTTTGCTGGAAGCCAGCAGCCTGGGTGTCTCTTCCCGCCTCCCTCCCCAAGACTGTTACAGTGACAGCACATGTCTAGGGTACAGAACGACCCAATCCAGGCACAACCTCCCCCGTGCCCAAGGCAGCATTGTCTGTTAGATAGGGCACTCCGGAGCCCTGGGCTTTACTCCTGGCTCTGCCAATTGAGTCACTATAAACTGGGCATGTGAGATTCTCTGAAGATAGCACTTAGATCATAGAACCATAGAATATCAGGGTTGGAAGGGACCTCAGGAGATCATCTAGTCCAACCCCCTGCTCAAAGTAGGACCAATCCCCACTTCCCTAAATGGCCCCCTCAAGGATTGAGCTCACAACCCTGGGTTTAGCAGGCCAATGCTCAAACCACTGAGCTATCCCTCTCCCCATTGTCCACCCATCTAAAGCTGAGAGAGCTACAGATGACGGGTGCTGGGGTCATTAACCAAAGCAAGCAGTAACTTTTCAGAGGTTGGTCTTCCTGAATGGCCCCTTGGCACTCAGCATTAGGAGGCCATTAGGAGTTCCACCTTGCCCCAACGTGCACACAAGATTGGCTAGAGAGACTGTGACCAGATTGCGGAGGATTCAGCACCATCGCTCCTGGACTCGCATATCATTAAATGATGAGAAACGCATCAGGCAGCACCCAGAAATCCCCACAGTGGCAGCTTCGCACTGGGAATCGGTCAGGTTCACGGTCCCAAGAACTGTGGCCACTATCTTTTCCTAGAAGAACACTGACACACGGCCACGGCCACGCCCTCTCCCCTTCAGTCCGGGGAGCACGGGGTCCCCTCAGTGGCCACCAGACCAAGCTGTCTTGTCTGAGCGGGAGTCAGAAGGGTGACGTGCTCCCAGCTGGCCAGGCCACAGAAAGGCTGGCAGCCTGAAGGGTGAGTGCCTCCTTGCAATGGGGAATGCTGCTCTTCGGCGGAGGGTAGGTTCCTTCAGAGCAACAGGACGTGTCAGACAACAGCCCTGTACAAAGGAATAAGCCCCAGATCCACAAGCCTCATCTGCTGTCTCAGGACTCCCTGGGCATACAGGGGCAAGTTATTTTAGAGTTTAAGCTTAAGGCCCATCTACTGCCAATGTAACCCTCCCCACCCCCGCATGGGTTCTGTGCCTCTGCAGGAAGGTGGAGGGAAGAATGGGCTGGATCATTAGTGCACAGGACAGCTTGTGATGGAGGTGGGGAGGGGTGTCCCAGCGCTCTCACCAGTCAAACATTCACACATGCAAGGGCCCCCTGTGGAACAGAGGCCCGCTGGCTAGGGTGAAGCAAGGCACCGACGTGGAAAGCAGAAGGTGCAGCCCACTGGACAGGAGGAGTTCATATTGCTATTCGGAAACGGCATTTTGAAGTGAGCCATTAATGGCACCATGGCAATAGGACTGGGCTACTCGCAGAGCCTCAGTTTTATGAGGCGGCTCATTTAACTTATTTATATAGGGCCTCTTGTTGTGGCAGCGAGACACCCACTTATGGACAAGAGGCGCGTCCCCTGAGAACAAGAGCTAAAGACCCAGGCCTTTGGCATCGTGCCCTGGAGGTCTGCTGGACTCTGGCTCCAACAGGCTACTGAGGGGAGTGAGCCTATAGCCGAGAAAGCCGGGCACACACACAGCCAGAGTCCCCCAGCCAATCTTCACAGCAGTGGCAGAACGCCAAGCTAGGCACTAACAGATAAACAAGCCTTGGGCCAACCTGGGCCTTTACAAGCCTGCCAAGGCCTTGGACTGCATCTGGCGGAGCCAGCAGAGACCGGGTGGATGTGCTTGCAGCAGGTGAGCAGCTGTGTGCTGCACCCTCTGCACAGGGACACCAAGGCCTTTGTCGTGCTGCGCACCAACGGAGCTTTCCAGCTAGTCCAGAGTCACATGTTTCCCCCCCACCCGACCCCGCCAACTAAGGACCCAATTTTCAAAATCAGGGGGTTAAACTCAGATCTACGTGCCCAGCATCAGGTGCCCATGCTTCACATTAAGCCAACCCTTCTGGTGTTGGCCCGAATAACAGGTGCTCAGATCAAAGGTTGTGGGGACCATAAGAGCAATAAAGAGGATTTTCGAGGGACACTGATCTCTTAGGGCAGAAGAAGGGTTAAACAGCCATGACCTGCTGTGTGTAAGGAACACCACGAGATCCACTGCCTTCGTAGCATTCCAACTGCCAACAAGCACCGTGGTCATTAGCAACCATCAAGGCAATATGCATCAAGAACATGATGTTTTAAAAAGGGAGCGTGGCTTGTTAGAGGGGGAATTTTTATACTAGAACCGGAAAGAAAAACAATCATGTTCCTTGGCCAGGCGTTTTCTCTATTTGCCAATGTGTGTGTATCCGATATTGTGTTGAAACAGCAGCTCTCTCCTTAATCCCCCAGCCAAGTCACAGTCCTGAATTAGTGGAACCACTCTCTTGCTATGGAAGGTAATCGTGGTGTCACACGTGGCATGGCAACTTCAACCCTTCCCACCTCAGGGCTTGGATGGTAGTTAGAAACATGCAGACGTTCGCCACATGTGTCCCATTTTCATTAGGAACCTCCTGACTTGAACAGCTAGCAGTGAAGGGAAATTACTGCAGTTCTGCCTTCGTCACTAGAGGATGCCTCTCCTGGCCATCTTCAGACAGCCATGAATGAGGGTCACAGTTCCGGCTCAGCCCTCACTGAGAAGATAGGAAACGTGTGTTCAACCAAGAGGCAGGAGTGGAGGGTGACACCACAGAGGCCAAGGCAGAGGCGGTGGGGGGAACACCACAGAGCAGGAAAAGACGTCAAAGGCAGCAGAGGAAGATGGACAGTGCTGCCTCTGACTTTACCACTGGACACGCTGAGTTGGTTAAACAATGACCTCCATGATAATGACCCGAAACAAGGATCCTGCTGCCGGGCCAGTGCCTTTCATTTTTTTGTTAACAGAATCTGTAAAGTATTACAGGCCCCACTGAACTCTATCTGCAGTCCCAGCGTTCCTGCACAATTCACATTCTTCACCCAGACAGTAACTGCCCAAAGGAAAAAGAAAACAAGAAAAAAAACTTAACACCCTACTCAACCCAAAAAGGTGTAAATTAAAACAGAGATCGGTGCCCTTCTGGCACCAGTGCCGAAGGGCCATCATCGCAGTGAAGAAAGGAGCATGTGACACCAAGTCAGTGAGAGTGACAGCCAACAGACTCCACTTCCAGAAATGTGAACAACTTCTGACACTCAGGTCCAACGAAAGGCCCTACCAGCCACATGCTGTCATGAGACTCCCTCACATCCATCTCCACTTCTCCCCACTTTCCCAGCGTCTTAGGCCACTCCAGTGTTCTACCATAGCCACCAGAACACCTCTGGGTTTCATACCACAGATTAAACCATTGACTCCATGAGCGCCGAGCCCATAAATCCAATAACTCTTAAACCACAAAGAGGAGGAAGGGGAAAAGGTGTATCCCGCTGCCTCAGAATAGAGCAGAGAGATTTTTTTTATTACATTCAGAAATGACACCAGCACAGATGAGCCTATCAATAAACCTAGAGAGGTTTTTAGAGGTAAGGAATTCCTTAAAAAAAAACCACAGGAGGCCTAGTTTTTTGTCTGACATTACAAGTGCCCCCAAAACAGTGCAAGCTTCATTATTTTGAATGTATTCAGTTGTCGGGGAGAAGTGTTCCCAAGATGGCACACACCTCCAGCCCCAGGCCATTGATTTGGTGGGTGCAGCTCTTGATATGATTTGTAGAACCGGTTGAAAGTTTTTTGTTGAAGCCGTACCCAGCAAAACATGGCTTTTTGATAAGGACAAAAATTGTGGAAAATTTGTTTTGGTCAAAATTTTAAAGACTGAACACACTAGACTGACAACTGAAAATGTGGAGAATCTGGGATTCTCTGCCCCCAAGCATCCCTCAATTTCCCCCTACTCTTCCAGTTGGGATGAGATGAGAAAAAGACAAAACCCTCAAATTTTGTTTCACACCATAGTTTTATTTAGTGAAAACCCACAAGATTCCATGGATAGTTTCAACCCCCCCCCCCCCCAACACTTACAGAAAACACTCACCCTGGTTTAACTGCCCCTAATGATTTCCATTACTGAAGTTGCATATTGGGCCCTGGGTGTGACACATGCTCTGCTACACAGAAATGAAGAGAGAAACTCCAAGCTAGTTGGGAGATATTCTCTCACCTGCCAGCCACATTAGCCTGGGTGTATGCAGCTTCATTTTTTGTAATCTTAAGCAGAATGATGAACCTACAACACCGAAGAGAGACGGCCCAGTGCTTAGGGCACTAGCCTGGGATACTAGAGAGCTGAGTACAATCCTCTGCTCTGCCACAGATGTCCTGTGTGACCTTGGGCAAGTCACTTAGCTTTATATTGCCTCCGCTTCCCATCTGTAAAATGGCAATACCACTACTTCCCTACCTCACAGGACTGTTGTGAAGATTAGTGCCTTAAAGACTGAGGCACTCCAACACTACAGTAGTGGGGCCAGATAAGTACCACAGACAGTAGTTCAGTAAAATAAATCAATTAAAAAAAATTGCTGTAAGGGCCAAAGCCCCAGACAGGCAACTTATTATGAAAGGAAAAAAGACAAGGTGGGTAGCTCTCCAGCCCGCTTCATCTCTGGTGCTCAATGGCATTGTTAGGATTTTGTGTAACTGAAAAGCCCTAAGAAGGAAGGTAACCGGATTCTGCACAACAAACAAAGATTCTCGGCAATGAAAGTAGGGCACTTCAAAGCATAATCACCACAGAGAAAAGGAAATTGGTTGATTGCTTTGAAAACGCGGCCTGTCAAAAAAAATACTGTCAGCTACACACTCAGGGGAGGGGGTGGAATCCAACTCCTCGAGCCCAGGATATAGAAAAAACAAAACATTGCATTTCTGCACCCAGAGCTTATTTGTTTCAATATGGGTCACCAGAAAACGGATCTCTTGTGCAACGGAACAAGAAACGTGCTTGGAAAGAAACGTGGCTCTGTTCCGCTTGCATCACAGCGCCCCCAACGCCAGGGGTCATTCTGCCAATACAGCTGCAGCGTGAGGTCTAGGGGCAGCAGGGTAAGATGACAGCTCTATTACAGCCACGGGAACCAAAGGTTCTGACAGCGTGGGAGTCTGCATCTAGTTCAGTTGTTACGCTGCCCCGTGACACTCAGAAAGTTAAGTACAGAGCCGCCGCTGCAGGCAACTTGCTTAAGTTAGCACCTCTGACAGAGCTTTCTAATGTCACAAGATCAGGGCCTTAAAAGTAACAGCCATCTAATTCCACAGCACGGGCAAGCCTGGCTGGTTAGCTAAGGACTGGCCACAGTGAAAGCGCAAGGAGGCAGAGGGGTTGCAACAGAAATCTGTTCTCTATTGAGTTTTGCTGGAATTAAACACCATGTGTCAACACAGGCAGCAACTCCTGAGTTAAGGCCAACTTGTCCTTCCGTGGCTCTACTGTGCTTAGACAGTGCAGGACCTTCTTTAGCGTGTGCTGCAGTCAGTCTCCGAGTACGGTTACAGCAGCAAGAGACCAACTGGATGCAGAGCTCATCCTACCCCTTTCCACTGTAAAGGAGACCTGAGGAGAAAACAAATCCGGTGTGTGCTCTTGCCTGTCTTTGGAGCATAAGAAAAAGGGGTGGGGAAGTAGCCTTAGGGTTTGTCTATCCCTTACAGCACCGAGCTGCGGTGGCGCTTAGTAAAGGCGCTATCTTTGTGGACAGGAGAGCTTCTCCCATTGGTGTAGGTACTCCACCTCCCCGAGAGATGGGAGCCATGGTGACAGGAGAAGCCCTCCCGTCGACATCGCACGGTCTACACCAGGAGTTCGGTCGGTATAAATGCATCACTCAGGGGGGTGGATTTTCCACACTGCTGAGCAATGCACTTATACCAACGTACATCTGTAGTGCAGCCCAGGGCTTGGTGTCAAGTCCGGTCTTCCTGTTCTGCTGCAAGTCTCCCTGGAAAGACCAGGAGCACTGGACTTAAAGTTGTCTCATCACACTGATCTGAGGCACAGAGGACTATGGCTCTTATGGTTTGGAGCAAGTAGCTACAACCCACTCCACCTGCCGGAAGAAGCAGAGTAGGCACCAGGGTTCTGGCACATTACGGTGCTTTCCTCAATGAGGCAACACGTCTTTTTGCATGGCAGGTAGCAGGAGCCAGCCCACTAGAAGGCAGGCAGTACCTAGCAAAGGAGACCACATGTTCACTGATTAAGCAGCAATGAGGATAGCAGAGATGATCACAATCAAGCCAGCAAGCAGCTCACCGTATGAGTGCTGGAGTGAGATTCCTGCTATAACAGGGGTTCTCAAAACTGGGGGTCAGGACCACTCAGGGGGGTTGCAAGGTTATTACCTGGGGTGGGGGGTCACAAGATGTCAGACTCCACCCCAAACCCCACTTTGCCCCCAGCATTTATAATGGTGTTAAATATATAAAAATGTGTTTTTAATTTATAAGGGGGGGTCGCATTCAGAGGCTTGCTGTGTGAAAGGGGTCACCAGTACAAAAGTATAAGAACCCCTGTGCTACAACCTGTTCATAATGCAGCATCTTCTAACGCCAGTAGGGGGCACCTTTGAGCAATGTGTGAACTTGTAGCATTCTTGTAACTTTTCCTATATTACCACCACAGCTCTGTCTGCCTGGAGTCCTGTGGTTTGCTCTAGACAAACATTAGTGCATTGAACTTTAGTGTCACCTGCTCATCTAAAGCTAGTAAATTAGCCTCTGCAAGCAGGCTGCTGTTTGCATAAGATCGCCACAGATCCCTTGAACCACAGCATCAGGATGCTCATTTGAGTAACACAAGGGCCACCTGCAGACATGGAACTGGCGTTTCAAGTGGAAAGGACTCAGTGCGAGAACTCTGCCAGGATCACAACGTCCCCCCTCCCCATTCTTCTCTTCAGTAGCAACAACAGCTGAGAGAGGGGGCCGCAGTGCAAGAAAAGCTCGTTGTGAAGTGTTCTCAGGCGTTGAATATCAGAGGGGTAGCCGTGTTAGTCTGTATCCACAAAAACGAGGAGTCCAGCGGCACCGTGAAGACTAACAGATTTATTTGGGCATAAGCTTTCGTGGGTAAAAAAACCCACTTCTTCAGATGCACGGAGTGAAACTTACAGCTGCAGGCATAAATATACTGATACATGGAGAGAAGGGATTTACCTTACAGGCATTGAAAAATCCCACCAGCTAGTCTGAGGGCACTTTTGGAACTGTTTCTTCTATCACCTCCAGATCTTCCTTTACAAGAGCGACTGACCGTCCATGAGGACTGGCCTCAATCTAAGGAACTGGGTGCAGAACTGGCCTCAATCTAAGGAATTGTGTGCATGGACAATGAGTTCCCACGTCACCTGCTGAGAACTAGATTAAAAATCCTGACTTGGGTAACTAATGCAATGGGGTCTGATCGTCTCACTGCAGTCTTCCAGGGGGCTTTTCGTCCCTATCCCAACACTGCAGTTTGCCAGAGTTCAGCTGGACTGAGAGCTGCGGGGTTAATGGGGAACAGACCCACACAGTCTTGTTGCTGCCATCATCAGTTTCTCATTTATGTGCACTAAAGCCACAAACCAAGGGAAGCCTACAATTGTGCCAACGAGAAAGGGAGCAATCTTGTTTTCCCACTTTTGATGGTTTTGCACCCAAGTATCATTGGCAGGGGTTATACAGAGAACCCTATGAGCCTGGACATTTTACATTGGGGGGCGGCGGGAGAAGCCACATGGTTGTAGATCTTAAAAACTAAAGTGTTCTGACAATACTGGGGCCCAACTCTGCCCTCAGTTCCCACTGAAGTCAATAGGAATTGTAGCCACATAACTGATGGCAGCTGCAGCCTCTCGGAATTGACACAGTCCTTTTCACCTCAAGGCGAACCACCTTGTCAGGAAGGTTGGTTAGCGTCAAAGGCGAGATTAGAACTCGGGTCTCTGGCTCCCAGGCCACAGAAGCAGGCTCAACAAGTGGCCCAAACACGACACCGGACAGAGTGGCCGTATTGAGATACTGGCTGCTACATAGAAGCAGATATTTCACTGGCACCGAGCCACTTCCAGGAACAGGCGGCCATCGGGCCACGGCAGCGGCGCGAAGGAAGCCAGGATCACTTACAAAGCTCCAGAAGGGAAAAGAGGCTTCACCTCTTGACAAAAGCTCCCAACTCCGATGCTGCAGCTTAAGGAGGGGGCTCCCCTGTTCCACGGCATAACTCAAGTACGGTGCTTGCTCGGTTCTAGCTCAAGTTAAGGGAGGGAAGATGCTGAGAGATAACAGGAGCCAGACACTTTTACACCTCATCTTCCACTCTCTCCTCCCCCTTTCCCCAATCAAAATAATTTCCCCCCTCCCCAGGCTCCAAAGGGCACAACCCTACAGAGAAAACTCGCAGGACAAGCAGAGTAACAGGCTGCGAAATGTGCCATCGTGAGCCCCCTACGACTCCTTGGATTGTGATGGCTCAAAGTAAAGAAGCTTAAAACCCCACTAAAAACAAGCAGCAAAAGTAAAGCACCAGCTGCAGTTCCTCAGGGGACAACCATTGTGCTTTCCACAGATATTAACTCAAAGGGCTTTTAACGGCGTAGGTTTTGAAGTGCTAAACTAAAGCAAATCCAAACTGCACCCTCTCTCGAGCCACTGAAGCTGTGACGCAGGCTTGGTCCAAGGCCATGAGATCATTCCAATTAATATTCATGCAAACCACTTAATGGCTTTTAGCCTCTCTGAGAACCCAGTGCGATCTCACACTCACTCCGCTCCAGGGGCACAAACCCAGCAGGGATATGCCCGACAAAGGAATCCAGGCCTGTCCCCTTAGCACCTCTGGGATGATCGTTAATCCACCATCCACTTGCTGAGGGCCACCAAAACCCATCTCCTTTAACCCTTTGTTCTTTCCCAGCCTCTTGACGTATCTGCTCGGTTCCAGCCCTGGATTCACTCCAGCCTGTTCCACTTAGCTGCTTGAAATGGTCAGCTCCGGGTGTCTCTCGGACCTGGAGAGTCTGCATGGTGCTGCACTCCTAGAGCAGTAACGGGGGGAACCATTCCCAGCAGAGCACTCCCCCAGTGCCAGGGGAGCTCTGCTCCTGTAGTAAAGAGCCCCGCAGTAGAGGAAAGTGGAAGGGTCTGTTTTCTGAGCACACCCCCACCTTATTTCATCTATTCTGTCCTGCTCTGCCACTCCAGATGCTGGCAAATTCCTGTCCTCTTATCCTTCTGAATGACAGTTCTAATCTTTCCAGTATTATCCTTAGTTCAAAGCAGAGCTGAGAACCCCACACCTGCCTTTTTAATTCCATTTTCTGCTAGCTACATCTCTTTTAAAACTCAGGGAGGAAGGAATAAGTCACTAGAGAATAAAAAAGCCCCCACACTTATTAGCCGGGTGGACAATAGGTCTAAGGCAAGGAAGGGTTATCAAACTGGTGGTCGGGACCCCTCAGGGGGTCGCAAGGTTATTATGTGGGGAGTCGTGAGCTATCAGCCTCCACCCCAAACCCCACTTCACCTCCAGCATTTATAGTAGAGTTAAATATTTTTAAAATGTTTTTAATTTATAAGGGGGGGACGGAGATGCAGAGTTTTGCTTTCAAAACAGAGTCCACAGAATGCAAAAGAAAGAGGCCTGGTGAAGTAGGTCAGTTATATATGAAAGTGTGGTTGGCCGATTTAAAATGCTCCCCCTCCCTATCTTGCCCCCTCCCAGCCAGCAACTTCTGAGTCACTGGAGGAAGTTGCCTGTTTGTGAGCTGCTCACAAGCCTTAAAGCAAGGAAGAGCAGCTAGAAACCGTCTGCAGAGCGTGTAACGAACGCACATGAGCCCTACACAAGCAGCCAGGGAAGGCACTGCCCGGTGTACTCAGTGTGCCAGGAGGTTTGCCCCACGCTCTGCATTCAGAAAGGGATTTCATCGCCCAACCGGCACTTTGGGAATGAGTCCCTGATGTGTGACCTAACACGGGCAAGCACTGTGCAAGTTTTCTACGTGCTGCTTCAACACACAGACCACCTGCAGCTCCTACTCTGGGTGCATGCAGAGCCAAGCATGAGAGCCCCTGACTAAAGCCAGGGAAAGGACAGATGCTTGGCAAGTCCTAACCAGCAATCTCTCTGCCCAGGAGAGCCTGTGGAGTGGGATCAGAGTCTAACAACTGTGCCAAGGGGCGTCCGACTGCGTGGAGGAGGCGAGCGGCCAGTAAGCAATGGGGGAGATTCAAGGATACGCTGCCGATACTTTCCCATGGGTTCCCACAGCGCTGGCACCCCATCCCCTCCCTAGAAGGCAAGCAAACCCAACGGGTTTGGCTCCTACTCACATGTCACGCAGACGAGGCACGTCCTGAGGAGCAGGTTGACCCACAGTGCCCAGCGCTCCGGCACCTGGGAAACAGCCCCGGGCACAATGATTTCAGCAGGGACGTAGAACTGCAGCGCGTAGGTGAAGAAGATCCCAATGGAGTAGAGCAGCTTGACAGATTGGTACAGCCTGCAAAGGGAACAGGGAGAAATCCAGTCACCTCCACTCACACCCCAGCTCCCTCAGGGGCAGATTTAAGACAAAGCAAAATAAAAATAACTCTGCGACAAGAGTGAATTTGGACGGGAAAGAGAGCTGGGCTTAATCCCTGTGGCTGTGAAACCTGCCCCGCGATCCCTGGTTAAGCGAGCAGCTCATTCCCAAGACAGGGCAGCACCAGCCTTACGCCCACAGCAGAAAGGCACCTGCTCTGGCCAGATGGCTCTGTATCTGCGAGGAGAGAGATCTCAGTGTGGGGTGGTGCCCTAGGAGTCAACAGGACCGGAGTTATCGAGGACGAGCATTTCGAGCGCTCTGACCCCGCCCTGCCCATCGTGAAGGTACGACGGGCCAGACTGACACAGGTATTTAAGTGCTTAAAGGTGCAGCTGGGTGCCTGGGGGAATTTACAAAACTGTCTAAGGGACGTACCTGCCATTGAAAACAAGGGGAGTTAGGCGCAGAACCTACTTTGAATGTTTGGAAAATCCCACTAGATGCCTCGCTGCATCTCTGGGCACCTAAATACCTTTGGCTTCCGTGGAAGCTCCTCAGACCACATGTTCAGCCCCTGGCTTAAAGCAGGCTGCTGCTAGTCAGTTCTGGGGCTCTGCTGCTTGCATGTGAGTCTTCTCCCACGGCTCAGAAAGGGGGACATTTCATACCCTCCTCAGGCTGCGTCGCAGGGGCCAGGGATTTGAACTTGTGAGCACGTGCACACACAGCATGACACTGTCCACCAAGCTCCTGCCGACTGGAGTGCGAAGGCCTTCACTCAGCCACAGAACGGGCACTGGCTTGCAGGGGCCACCTTTAAGGAATGCAGGGAGGTTAACCCCTATGAGGGCACTAACCACTGGGGCACCTGGCCACCCATCCACCAGGAAATGGGCAGAGACCACAGGTCGCCTCACGGAGGAACCAGCTGATCAGACTTCTGGCTCACAGCCAGTGTAGGTTGCTGGTGAAAACTGAATTACAGAAGTTGTCTCTTATTACCTGTTCCCTGAGCTCCCTCTCATCCCTACCTTCGCTAGCAAAATTTGGGTTCTTTGCGGGAGGAAGAAAAAGCTACTTTTCCCCTCGCTCTGCGGCAAGCCTGATCTTACTCTGTGCCTTACAATAAAAAGATCAAGGCTGCCTTCAAAGCGGTTTATCAGCTTTCAACATGAATATTTCACAGTTTTTGATTACTGCCTTTCCCCCCAGCTAGGTGGAAGGACTGCACTGCCAGGATTAGCACGGGCTTAGGAAGCTAAACGCAATGCGGACGTCACCACTGCCTGCACTTTAACCTGCTCGATTTAAAAATAAAAACAAAAACAACTATTTTTGGAGCTCGGCGCAGAGGGTTTGGGGGACGGGACTGTTAAAATAGCAGTGCTGGGCAGGCTGTGTCCTGGGAGAGACCCTAGCTAAGTCCCCAAGTCAGCAGGGCTCTCGCCAAGTACTCATTCTACAGTGAGACGCCAGCGATACAAAGGGAAGGAGTTTGTCTTCTCTGCACGAGAACGACGCCGATCTCGGCCCAAGGATGGCTAGGGGACACCAATCGCTGTGCAATGTCAAGGGATCCATGGGCAGGAGAACCGGCCTTTTATATAAGAGTGTTGTATTACCTGGGCCAACCAGCTGGCTAGATCCAAGCATTGCATGTGAATCTAGATCAGGCTTCCAGTTGGTGTGCGTGCGCCTGTCTGGAGAAAGAAGAACATGCAGGGGAGAGCAGAGCCAGACAGCGCTTGTGCGGCACGGGGGAAGACAAAGGGAAGCTGGAGACTCAAAAACTCCAGCGAAGGCAGGAGGGGCTAACCACCTTTTTACAATCCTTTGGCTTCTACAGGCTGGAGGTGCTGCCCCTTAGTAATCATACAAGGTACCAAAGCAAAGTATGCTGAGAAACTGCAACTCTGTGAAGTCAGGGCTGGTGCACGGGGCAGCAGAGACCTGAACCATTCTTATGGGCAAGAGGCTCTTAAGCATTGCAACCCACCAGTGAGGGATTCAAAGATAGGAGTCAGGCAGCTGCGATGAGGAGAGAACCACCTGATCAATGAGGCCTCGAACAGCTCGTCAGTGTGAGGATGAAGCACTTGGCACTTCTAACCTAGAGACAATAAAAATCACTCTTCCCCTTGGGACTCAGTTTCAAGCAGTGCTGCTTCTCTGCTCCACACACAACCTGATGGGGGTTGTGGTGAAATGACATTCCTGCTTTGGCTTGGGAAGATCAACTCAATGGTGGCAGTGCCAGGAGAAAAACCTACACCCTGGCTGAAGTAGTGACGGGGACAGGTGAGGTACAAAGCGCAAGCTAGAGACAGGAACTATTTGCTGCACATGTTGGAACAGATCTCCCTCAGGTTATTCCTATGGCAATGTGCCTGGAATCTCTTTTATAAATTCTCTAGTCACTTGATGCAGTCTTCTTCCGATAGCGAATAACTCAGGAATTCGGACGACACGGCCCACAGAATAGCCTAGCTACTGAAAATGCCCACACTTATCAAGGCAGCCTAACGTACAAAAAGCTACAGGCAAAGTTTTCACATTGGCGAGAGTCCAATTTAAGGGTGTAAATATGCTGATGCCTGTGCAAGGTGGGGCTTGGGGCATGAGCCACATCCGGGTATGGGGGTGAGGTTCTGAACATCTGACCGTAAGTCACTCGTTCCTGGGCTTGGTTATATTCCTACTGTGTCACACTCAGTGACCACCAAAGATGGGAAAAGGCTACAGAGAACTAGCTCCTAAAGCAAGAAGTTTGTATCAATGCAATGCAGGTCTTCAAGGATCCAGGGCAGGGCTGGCCCAGGAGTCTGGGCAGGTCACAAGGAGTCAACAACTTCCCCCCTGCTCCCCTAGGTAGGGGCAAAGCACAACAGAAGCCCGAGTGCAGGAAGAGGGCCAGGAGGGCTAGCGACTGCTCAGCCCTTACCCCCGGCAGGGATGGGCCCCACTCAGGGATGATGAAGAAGAGGGAGTCCTGCAGACGAGAGGTGCAGTCACTGTACTCCGAGGGGCAGACATGTCCACCTTCGAGGCCATGCTCCAAGAGCTCCCACTGAGGCCGTCGTCCACACCAGCCCCCACCCAGGGTGCCGTCAGTGTCACAACAGCTCAGCTTTCACTCTGCACAGCCACGGCCATAAACCCCTGGAAATGAAGGAACAGTGCAAAGCCCTCAACTGCCGCAAACCTGGCATTGCTGCTCAGCATCCCACTAATGCTGCGGTTACACAACTTGCATTCCTCCATTGATGTAACCCACCAGCTTATGGGGAATAAACCATTCTGTGTATGAACAGCAGGCTGGGACACATGCTCCAAGGACAGACATTCATCAGCCACCTTAACTCAGCATTTCCACACTTAACAAAGTTTTTACCCTAATTTAGGATCCCAAGTTTGTTTTTTGTAATACTTCCAAGTTACCGATACTTATTTACAACTTGATCCAAGTGTTCTGTCTGGAAATTTAATCAATGGCTGCGCAGTGCTATGAAAATATTAAGTGCTCTGCTTGCAAGGTGTAGAGGATTCCATTTCCCCAGAGACTGTACTGTCCAAGGGGATGAGCCAGGGTGCTACTGGCAAGAATGGTCTGGGAAATAATTCGAAGTTTAAAAGTGTGCCGTTTCTTTGCCTTCGTTGGCCTGGAACCCTGCATGTCCCAAGGTGGCTTATGAAGCAGACAGGTCCCTTCCAACCCTAACATTCTGTGATCATTTGCAAGATGATTCTGAAGCAGTACTAGCAGAGGAACAGTAAATTTGGGTAACTTGCTTACAATTTAAAGTCCTCACAGCTAAGCATCTTACTGTATCAACAGCACGCCGCCACCCGGCAAAGCATATGGTTTTCCACCATTTCTTGTTGTGATGCCTGGGGAGTCGGGGAAGGAGGAACAGAGCTGAGCTGACACGAGGCGAGGAGAGACGTTTCACTTTTAGAGACCAGAAGTTGGAGTCACTCTGTGTCCTAGTAAGGGAGGTTGTCCTCCCAGGAAGGGGGGCCCACTTAAATCTCCCCCTACAACCACCTTCCTGAGTGGCGGAGGTGGAAATCAACGTCAGAAATGCGAGACAAAAAGGGAGTTACACAACATTCCTTCTCCTGGACTTTGGCTGGCAAATGTTAAACCTCAAAACAAACAGTTTCAAAAGCCTCACATCTGTGCATCTCATGGAATCAATCATCACAGCCTCCACGTTCCAAACAAGCTGCAAAGCACAGCCCCTACCTGCTAGGAGACAGCACTGGGCTTTTCATTAGTTCCTGTTCTCCTGTTTCCCCGCTACCATCATTCCTCCGAGTCCTTTGAAACCCGCCTCTTACAAAAAAGAGACGGCAGCTCTGTAGCTGGAGGGTTTTGATTGGAGCAGCTGCTAGGCACCTTTGTCTGGCCCCGCCGGGGGCCACGCAATTCTGCTTTTAATCTCACTCTCCATGACAAGACTAGGGGGTGAAAAACTGGGGGTGTAACAGGTGCCTATTTAAGACAAAGCCCCTAATATCGGGGCATCTGGTCCCCTAAACAAGACACTCCCCAACGTCAGCCTATCAGCCAGTTTTTATTTAGATTAAATTCCTATTTGGTAAAGCGTGAGGCAGCACAGGTTGCTCACTGACACCCGTCAGTTAGAATGCCACACGCAAGCCGTTCCTGCAAGCCCCCTGCTTGAACTGTAGCTATGTGTTGCCTTGGATTAATTAATGAAGTGTGTGTTGGACTGAAACGCACGACACAAGCCTAGTAGAAACACCTGGGACTTCTCATCCTCAAAGTGCTTTAAGACCCCCTTACTTCTCACGGCCATATCACCCCAACTTCAAAAACAGGGAAACTAAGGCAGCAAAATTAAATGTTTTACCCAAGGCCAAGAGAGAGCCCTGCTTACAACCCGTCTCCCACTCACACCTTTCCCGGTAACCTCCAGGCCAGTCACCCTGCAGACACTGAATAACTCTCATTGGCCACCAAGCACCAGCTCCCTAATGAAGGGGTGGGGGTAAAAACTCTGGGACAGTCTGGTCCAAAGGGGTGGAGATAGATGTATATCTTTGCAGCAGGACTGGAGCCTGATAGACACCCGCCTCGGTATTGCATGTGATGAATCAGAAACCCCAGCAAAGCTTCCACTTACAAAGGAAGACTCGCCGCAGAGAGGCACAGTATCCCAAGGAAAGGGACAGTACCAGACGTGAGCCCGGAGGGGAAAAGCTCTGCAATCTAAGCACCCGCTCCGGAGCTATGGGTTCAAGGCCCACCAGAACCAAGCTTAGTCCTTATACAGACGCAATTTAGTGCCTGTCTTTTGGAGACCACCTTTACATTAAAGCTCCAATGGCACTTTTCATAATGGAAGAGGTTTCCCTTGGTGACTTTGGCCAAAACCTCCCCTCCCCTTCCCAGGGCTGCCCAGAGGATTCAGGGGGCCTGGGGTCTTCCTGCCGCCGAAGACCCGGAGCGGAAGAAGCTCCGTGGGCCTGGGCCCTGCGAGAGTTTTCCGGGGCCCCCGGAGCAAGTGAAGGACCCCGCTCCAGGGGCCCCAAAAAACTGTCATGGGGGCTCCTGTGGGGCCTGGGGCAAATTGCCCCACTCCCCCCCATCCCCCAGGCGGCCCTGTCCCTTCCCTTCCTGATACGCTACACTCCACACCTGGCACTGGCTGCATGTCACTGAGGCATTTCACAGCTTATGGCTCCTTTGAGATAGGCAGTGCCGTGTTCGTATTAACCCTGCCTCCCCTGCACCCACGTATGACGGAAACAAGTAGCGGGCTCCATGACAGTAGAATGTCTGGGCTACTCTTACAAGTACGCTGAAGAGACCAGGACAGCCAGAGCCAAATCTCTCCAGAAATGGCAGAGACATTCACTTTCGCTCTCCTGCCACAGAGGAAGTGACAGCAGACACGGGACAGGGCAAAGGCTGCAGGGCCATACACAAGTGTCAGTCAGACCACAGGCCAAGTGGTACCCTGACATGCTCCTCTGGACAGCAGGCAAGTGTGGTCAAGCTACACTCCTCCCCTCAGCAGCCCTGCACTGAGACCAATTACAGCCACCGATTCCCTTTCGGCATCACATGAAATGCAAGCTCCACACACACAGAACGCAAGAACGGCCACACTGGGTCAGACCAATGGTCCGTCTAGCCCAGGATCCTGCCTTCCAAGTAGCTGGTGCTACAGAGGCAACGGACAGAAAAGGGCAATTTATCGAGTGATCCACCCCATTGTACAGTGCCAGCTCCTGGCAGTTAGAAGTTTAGAGACACCCAGAACATGGGGTTGCATCCCTGGCCATCTTGGCTAATAGCCACTGACGGAACCTCTCCTCCATGAACTCATCTCATTCTTTTTTTCTTTCTTAAGCTATATTTTGGCCGTCACAACATCCTCTGGCAAGGAGTTCCACAGGCTGTCTGCGCACTGGGTGAAGACGTACTTCCTGATGTTAGTTTTAAGCTGCTGCCTATTCATGTCACCTGGTGACCCCTAGTTCTTGTGTTACGGGAAGTGGTAAATAGCATTGACTGGAGACTCACCAGCAGTCGGGCAGGTTGAGAGTAATGCTGGCCCGGATGCTGGCTCCAAATCGCAGGTAACCCAAGGTCCCCAGGCTGATGTACAAGATGGTGACTATGGCCATTCCCACATACAGGATCACTGGGAAGTGCCGGGGATTCTTCATTTTGTTTTCCAGGGGGAGCACCTGGGAGGAGGAGGAGGAGGAGAAGGAAAAAAACCAAACAATTAATTTCCCTACCCTTCACCTCCAGGGGTTCGGAGTCTAGCACATCACCTCTGAGCCAGTATCTTCCTGCACGGGGCTGGCTCGGGAAGACACTTTGGGTCTGTGCCCCATAGTCAGAGGAGACCCTAAGCAGCAGTGAGGAGCAGCCATGGCACACAGTCAACTGCTGCGGTTTAGCCGTTTGCCAACAGTGCAGCAGCCGCACAGGACGAGATGCTCCCTGGATCACAGGGAACCTCCCCCACTTATGCCGTGTTGCAGCAAGACCCAAGGAAAAGGAGCAGGGACACATGTGACTGCAGAGACTAACCAAGTCACTATGCTGCAGAGGAGTTAAGGAATTGGGAAGGTAACAGTAGGGTGAATGCAGGCCCCAGAGGTGGATTACATGGTTTAAGACTCTGGCATGAGGTATCCAGACTCCTAGGAATCATATGGTCAAATCCTAATGGGGTCAGCTCATTCCTTCAACCTTTCAAAAGAAGAGGAGAGTGCCGCACAATGTACCGTAGCACCGAAAGCCCTGCCGCTACCTTTTGCGTGCGGTTAGACACCCATGCCATATTCCCCCGCCTTAAATCCTGCTCTTGGGCAAGATTTCCTCTGTTGCATCAGCTGGTTGCCACACTCCACTCCAGAGGCAGGCATCATCACCATCCCCCTGTCCCACCCAGTCTCCCTGCACTGCTGGCTCTCAGAGAGCTACTGGCTGGGATTGCTGGGGGTGGGGAAGAATTCTATCGCATGGGTGGGACTAGTCTATACTGAGATGATAAAATTATATTTTAGTTTGTCCTATATCTAGAACTGTTAACTGGCTTAACTACCTTTGTGAATCCTGTAGGTTTCCATTCCGCCCCTTCACAATAAATGGTTTCAAGAGACCCCCTTCTCCCCTTAATAGATGAAAGGAAACCCCCTCTTGCGTTCTTCCTCATTCCTTAAGACTAACTGGCTTTACCATGTCATCTCCTGCTGAAAGTACCAGCACTGCACCCCTGTAAGTTATACATGAACTTCACTCAGGATCTACCAGAATGCCATTAAACTCATGTGCTTTCTCTGTACAGCCTCGGCTGCTATTCTCATGCTTGGGCCACAGGTAATGTAGCTGCTAAAGGAGTTGTGTAGGAGTTAGCAGGCGTCAAGTTTTATTTACAGGAAGCTACTATGCCTTCCCTACTTTGTAAACACAGTGCTATCTTGAGTAATTTTCTATCGTCTGCAAATTTTGCCACCCCACTGTTCACCCCTTTTCCAGATCATTTATGAATATATGTTGAACAGCACTGGTCCCCATACAGATCCCTGGGGGGGCCTCTGCTATTTACCTCTTCATTGTGAAAACTGGCCATTTATTCCCACCCTTAGTTTAACATCTTTTAACCAGATACTGATCCATGAGAGGACCTTCCCTCTTATCCCATGACTGCTTACTTTGCTTAAGAGCCTCTGGTAAGGGACTGTGTCAAAGCTTTCTTAAAGTCCAATTTCCTTTTCCCACTGGATCACCCTTATTACAAGCTTGTCGACACCCTCAAAGAATTGTAATAGATTTGTAAAGTGAAATCTTGCCTCACCAAAGCCGTGTTGCCTGTTCCCCAATAAACCATGTTCATCTGCGGGTCTAATAATTCTGTTCTTTACTATAGTTTCAACCAATTTGCCAAAGTTAGTTTTTCCAGTCTCTAACTGCCAGCACTACTTCTGCAGTGGAGCCTTTTTCAACAAAAGTTAGCTATCATCCGGTCATCTAGTACAGAGGCTGATTGAAGCAATAGGCTACATAGCACCATTAGTAGTTTTGCAATTTCATACTGGAGCTCCTTCAGAACGCTTGGGTGAATTCCCTCTGGTCCTGGGGACTTGCCACTGTTTAACTGATCAATTTGTTCCCAAACCTCCTCTACTGACACCTCAGTCTGGGAGACTTCCTCAGGTTTGAGCAGCAAGGAATCCTGTGGCACCTTATAGACTAACAGACGTTTTGCAGCATGAGCTTTCGTGGGTGAATACCCACTTCTTCGGATGCATTCACCCACGAAAGCTCATGCTGCAAAACGTCTGTTAGTCTATAAGGTGCCACAGGATTCTTTGCTGCTTTTACAGAACCAGACTAACACGGCTACCCCTCTGATACTTCCTCAGGTTTGTCACCTAAAATGAACGGCTCAGGTGTGGGGTTCTCCCCCACATCCTCTGCCGTGAAAACGGATGCAAAGAATTCATTTAGCTTCTCCACAATAGCCTGGTCTTCCTTGAGGGTCCTTTAGCACCTCAATCACCCATTGGCCCCAGAGACTATTTGGCAGGCTTCCTGCTTCTGATGGACTTAAATTTTTTCTACTAGTATTTGTGTCCTGAGCTAGCTTCCCCATCAAATTCTTTCTTGGCCGGTCTTATTCTTTTACAGTTGATTTGTCAGTGGTGCTTTTGGGTTTTCAAATATAGACTTCTGTGAGCTCCTTTGATAGCGGCTATATGTCTTAGACTCCAGTGGTTTGTAGAGGGTGCACCAACAGGGCACAGCAGCATAGCTGTTGCAGCAGCAAACTAAGCCAAAGAAAAAGCTTTTATTCCCACCGCCCCTTGCTTGCTTTACAGTTCTGTGCAGCGCATTGTGTCAATACTCTGGTGTTTTAGATAAGAACTAGACAAGTTCCTGGAGGGTAGGTCCATCAATGGCTATTAGCCAGGATGGTCAGGGATGCAACCCTATGCTCTGGGTGTCCTGAGCCTCTGATTGCCAGAAGCTGGGAGTGGACAACAGGGGATGAATCACACGATGATTGCCTGTTCTGTTCACTCCCTCTGAACAGCTGTGCTTTGGCCACTGTCAGAAGACAGGATACTGGGCTAGATGGACCACTGGTCTGACCCAGTATGGCCGTTCTTATGTTCTTAATGGACTTGGTGCTTCCAGCTCATGTGTTTATGCAGCCAGGTAACACAAAACTGAAGACAGCTGTCCTCTTAGAAAGGGAGCTCTGGGAAATAGCCTATGATGTTTAACCAAGATAATAAAAGTGCTCCACCCACCCACCTCCTCCTCCTCTACAGCACCTACTAGGAAGTAGACAAACATAATTGGTACCACCGGAAATTAAACCGGAACCACTGCAAGACAGCAGGCTACTCAAGTGGAGGGAATAGACCAAGCAGTCCAATCTTCATGTCACTTTGTCTTTTCTGTCTCCAGCAAGGCAGCTTTAAAACCCAACCCAGTAGAGATATTCAGGGAAGCTCACTCCTATAAGCCACACAGGTAGACCCCAAGGTCTTTAAGTCAGAACACCAGCTTTGAAAGTATTAGATCGGAAGAGGAAGTAATCGAACAATTGCTGCTTTACTATAAAGGTCTTTCAAGATTTCTTGAAAGGGCTCGATACCCCTGCATTCCCCCAGTAGCAACGAGGTTAGACGGAGGGAAACTGTCTGTGCAGTGACTACACGATGAATACCAGTCACCCAGGTCAAACATTTGGCTTACAAGCACAGAGAGATCTCAGCACATACAGAACAGACACTGCCGAGCGCACACAGAGCAGCTGGTTCTTGCACTGCCTACAAGCCAACACTTACCACGCCGATACCTTCGAAAGCAAAGATAGCCGTGCCGAAAAAGAGAGGGTAGGTCTTCCAGCCCGCTACGAGAGGCAGGTTGCTGGGATCCGGAATGCCCTAGGAAAGAGCAGCTTGGATTTAAATGCAAGAGAGAAACCGAGGCCTACTCCAAAAGGTTTCTTTTCTGTGGCACTTGCTCAAAGTTTCAGCTCACAAGCACTCAGCAAAAACATGGACTAGAAAGCTCCTGAAAGCAGGTGCACACCCGGCACTGCAAGAGTGGAGTAAGTTTCCCCCTGTCCAGTGCACCTAATGCTTTACCTACAGTACCCCAACTACTCCAGTGTACACCCCCCCCTCCTCGACCTGCGGCAGCCCCTACGAGTAGCTCATATAATGCCGGAGTAGCCAAACTGGGGCTCTTTAACTGTAAAAATGCAGCTCACCGAGCCCTCCATGCCCCCCTGATTCTCCACCTACCAGACTTGGGGCAGGGTGGGCTTCTGCCCTGCAGCAGGGTGGCGGGTCTCAGAGCTTCTGGCCAGTGGGAGGGGGGCTCTTGGGGCTTCAGCCCTGCTCCTGGTCCCCAAGACACACATCCCTGCCCTATGAGCCAGGCAGAATCCCGCCGGGCTGAAGCCCCAAGCGGCACGCCCGGCTCTCAAACATCTGAAGATCATCATATGCAGTCCCTGAAGTGAGGTCTGGAAGGTGTCAGGAAGGTCTCTAGACTAGAGAGGCATTCGGCTTCACACGTACCGTGAGGATATACCAGTTTATCATGAGGAGACTGCTCAGCATGGCGAGGTTGGCCAGCATGGAGAAGATGGACAGGAACTTGAGATTCTGTATGTACACGAGCAGCACCAGGAACGGCAGCAAGGAGAGGATGAACAACCGGGAGTCCATGGTGGGAGTCAGCGCCGTGGTTTTGTTGGAATGGCAGTCATTGGTGGTGCCATTTGCTGCAGAGATCACCTGGAGGGAGAAGCCAAAAAAAAAACCCCTGGATCCTGAACTGTTCCCTGTCATAACTTGAACTTGGCAACCGAGTCGCGTGGCTGATGGCGAGTCCTAGCCACACAGTTATGGTCTCACAATTTAAGAGCTACACAGCCTTTATCTTTCAGAGAGGCTGCATTTGCAAAACTTAAATACTGCAAGTTCTTTTAATAACCCAGGGAGGGAAGGGGACATTTAACGTGGTTTTTCCTATGAAAACACTGAACTTCTATAGCAGCTTCCATATGAATTTTACAGAGCTTTGTAAACACCAAAACGAAACTCAGACTCCCAAGCAAGACGCGTTATGGTCCCTGGATGGGGAAAGCGAGGTGTAGCGACTCAGACTTGCATCGAGGTCATACAGCATGCACGATGAAATGCTGGGAACAGAGCCCAGTCCTGTGCTTTAGACACAAGAGCATCCACCCCCTGCCATGGTCACAGATCCTGGATCCTCAAAGACACTTGAGACAAACACCTGGCCTATCACATCAAGTGTAAATCCGTCAGATTGCTGGACAGCTCAGCTAGGATTTCCAAACAAGTTGCAAATAACTCTTTTTAGCCAACCCATGACTAGTCTATTAAAAAGACAGCACAGTATATTTTAGTAAAGAACTCAATGCGCACACACACGCTGCATAAAGCAGAAACAGACTGTTCCTTTTTATGCCACATCATGATTGGATTAAAGACACTTTGGTGTTAGCATACAATGCATTCCCCAAGCCGTAACCACTCCTGGGGTGGCGAAGCACAGCACAAAATATAAACACATATTGTGCAAAGACCTAATGCTCAAGATCTCATAGGAGGATTACCTTCACCATCATGTAAAAGAATGCCCCCAAAATATGGGCTTCTGAAACCAGCCAAGGGCTTTTCCCCACTCTCAGCCAGTAAATAAGCCAACATCTAAACTCCATTTCTAATGGTCTGCTCCTTTATAGCTCAGCCAGCATTGGAGCTCCGAGATCGCTCCATTATTAAAGCAACATGGGTTCCCAGGGAAGGAAGCCTGCCTCGAAATAGCAGTGTCAGCCGGTCAGCGAACTAACAGCTGGCTGCATTTGTCCACCTGCCCTCTATTCACAACCGAGTATGACACAGTCTGTGAGGTGAAGGAAAAAACAGCCCATCATACAGAGAGATCAGTGATGCAGAGCAGCCACTTCACATACTAATTCACTGCCCTGTGGAAAGAGAGACAGGACACCTCCAAAAGACAGAAGGCAACATAATGCTGGGAAGGATATGAAACCCCCAGGAATTCATTCAGGTGTATTCCCAAGTGTGGTGACTGGGAGATCCCCTCCCTCCTCTCTCCACCTCCTGAGGCGGCTGGTTATCTTGACATTACGGCCCAGCTCTTTGGAGCAACCTGAGGCTGTTCTCCCCTCTTCCCCCCTCCTCCACCCTTTCCCAGACGAGTAATACTTTACACTGATCTGAATAAAACCCAACTAAGCCTGTTTCCGGCATTCTCACACTCCCACCAGCATCCGACAGATCAAAACACTAGCTGAGCTGCTCCGCATCTGTGGATTTCTCGCAGGAACTCAGCTCCCCACAGAGTGTTTATTAAGCAGGCACGACTGCGGATGCAGTCTCCTTTCCAGCCACTTTATAATAAAAAAAGATACATCACAGCATCGAGGGAGCGCCCCCAGAAAAGCTCCCCTCGTGCTGGGGAAGCAGGGGGGCAGGGTTTCCCCCGACACTGTGTGGGACACTTGGCAGCGCTCCCGCAGTACACTGCCTGGCTCAGAGAGTGGGGCACGGTCAGATCTTCAATGCTTTCTTTTTATGCCCTGCCTGCTGGATTCTGGTCATTTAAAAGGAAAGGGGTGACTGGCACGGGGAGGCATGCAGGGGACTCCCAGCTTGCTTTGAAGTTTTGCAAACGCCTGTTTCTAGGCTGTAATATTTTGGTCTAATTTCAGTTGCTGGGCTTAGGGTGTAGGTGCCAGGTGGTGGTGGTAATGTGTGATATACAGGAGGTCAGCCTACATGATCGGATGGTCCCTTCTGGCCTTAAACGCTATGGTCCCTGCCCTGGGAAGTTTGCCGTCCGGAGAGGAGAGACCTTATTAATTTGTTCCTGTTGAAAAGGGCTCTCGTCGGCATCATTCTACAATAGGAACCTCCCCCTGAAACGGAGATTGTCTCAACAGAAGCTTCGAGGGACTACCATTCTGTCTAGTCCAATATCCCATCAGATTGTGGTCAGTACCAACTGCTTTACAGGAAGGTGCAAGATTCCTGCAATAGGCCATGTGGGATAATCCCCTTCCCCTCTTAACCCCTGAGGCTTGGAAGCATCCAAAGCCAAAGATGTGGCAGGCAAGTTTTATCTAGTGCAGATTTTTTCCCCAGGTCGTGGCCTTAGTTCGCTCAGTGAGTGTGGAAGACAAGAGGTCTAGCAGCCATTTATCACCTGTGACAAATACATGGTAGGGGGAGGCTGTATCTGTCACTTTCCCACTTTGCACAAACGCGGCCGGGATATTGATCTTTGCCTTTGGGCCGAAGGGTTTCATTTTCCTGCACTGCTCTAGTTATGGAAGCAAGACTCTTCTCCCTGGGTTTGGGTTTTAGTTTGCAGGAGGAGGAACCACCTGAGCTCCTCCCTCACCCCAAATCTGGAAGAGAATTTTTAAACAAGAACTCCCCACCCCCTTATCACCAAAAAAGCCCAAGTCTTACCTGTTTCAGATTGTCAGCCAGAAATACGAAATACACACAGCAGAACCCCAGCTGGGTGAGAATCAAGAAAAATCCCACTATGTACCTGTGGGGGGGGGGGGGGTGGAGGGAGGAGAGAGAAAGTATTTAAAAAAGAATCATTAATGCTAAAACCATGCAGCCTGCAAGACACGGACTCCTGCTAGAGGTGCATCTTTTGTGAGCGATTCCTCGGCTAGGAGGCTGCAATACAGAGCTAGAGGTCAAAGGGTGAGCCGGATGGCTTGCTTTTGCTGATGGCAGGAGGGAGCATTGCCAGAGGTAGAAGCTTCCCCTCTCCCTCCGTTTCACCAGGAAGCTTGCACAGCAGAAGGCCCTTTGTGTCCTCTCGGACCTTTTTAAGGCTGCGCCAGCAACGGTCAAACTAAAGTGTCCCGGGAAGGTACCAGGTGGAAGCTCTTAACACGGAGAGAAGCCAATAGCTGGAACAGGCCCATCAGGAGAGCTGCAAGCAGAGAAAGGTGCGTGAACAGATCTCAGCTATGCAAGAGTGGTTTCCAACCGCTGGCTCAGCAAAGGGATAAGATGGGATCCTGCATCTTGTGCTTAAAAATGCAGAGCTCTCCGTTCACCTTCTCCACCCCATCTCCCATTTTAGAAGGGGCTTAGTTTCCCGGGCTAGACGTGGGTATCTGACAGTGTGGCCTCTAGAGATTTAGCCCAAGAGACCCGTAAAGGCATCTCAGAGATTGTGGCCAAGGAGGGGACATGATCTTGCAGCTTGGAGAGGCGCAGAAGCACACAGAGTTTACACTGGGTGGGGATGAAGATCTGGACCCCCAAAATTCATAGATTCCAAGGCCACACGGGACCATTGTGCTCCTCTAGTGTGATCTCCTGTATAGCACAGACCACAGAACTGCCCCAAAGTAATTCCACGAGCAGATCTGTTAGGAAAACGTCCAGTCTTGGTGTTAAAGTTGCCAGTGATGAAGAAGCCACCCCAAGCCTCAGGAAGTGGTTTCAATGGTTAATTGAAGAGGGTCCCTCCCCACCCCCGTGAGTTTGGATTGCCCGTTCCGTGGAAGGGACCAGCACCGCCCACTGTAAGTACAGCCTTGCCGTCTGGGAGACTCAGCCACTTCTCCCCCCTGCATTCAAAGAGATCTGGCCCAGCAAGAGGTGTTACAGGCTCTTGTTGCTCCACAGAAGCACTGCCTCACATACGGATTGTCAGTGTGTGTAATAGGCACACTGCTAACGTACGGACTTTGGCAACACCTGCAAGGCGGTGGAGTTACTGAGATGGACGGGAAGCCTTTGAACCGGCGGTTAAGCTTTCTCGGTGTCCAGCAGCTGACAAAGATGTGCCAACGTGCAACGAGGTAATTAGCGTTATCTGTCCCTTCCTTGCTAGGCTGCGGAGCAAATGAGTTTCCTTTTCCCATCCAGATACGTGCACTAGAGTACCACATTGCCCCTACAGCACCACAACTGAGCACATGAGGAAGGATGACCTCCCGCATTTCAAGGCAATAAACACAATCCCTCCAGCGAGACAGACTCCGGCATCCTTCCAGGGCTGTCTACAAGCAACTGTGGAGCGCACAACAGTTGTGTTTGGCTAGAGCCTGGCCAGACCCTAGCGCTTCGCTTTGTGCAGCCTCTCCCAGGGTAAGAAAGGTGCCACGCACAAAGCCAGGCTCCCATCAGAGTAGGACAAAGCCGAGAACGTGGATGTCGCGTCTCCTGAACTGGAAGAACTGGTTAAGTCTCTTATTTTACTCACTATTTGATTAGCATGTTTTAGAGCCCAGCCAGTTCTTCCTCTCCCAATCCAAAGCCAAAGCAAGAAGAGAACACGGTACCTTCCCCAGATGGCGTGGGTCCGAAGCCAGGCGATAGGGCTGGCTTCCAGCCCGTACATCACAGCATCTCCATAGTCCACAAAAGGCCTTTGATATCTGAAGGGGGAGGAAGGCGACATTGGTGGCCCAGTCTACTTTCAGAGGCACACACTGGGGGAATAACACAAGATTGCTGCTACTGGATGCAAGTCTGAAGATATTTCTGATTGGCGACCGTTAGGCCAAGGTCCCCGGACTTTTTCCATCATTCCCCCCGCGCCACGCAGGCCGCAGCCAGGACCGGAGCTATGGCTAGGGCCAGAGGCTGCGGCCGGGGGCAGGGCTGGAGGCAGAGTGGAGCCACAGCTGGGGATGGGCTAAAAGCAGAGGTGCGGTTGGGTTCGGCAGCAGGGGCTGAGACCAGGGCTGCAAGTGGCGCTGTGGCCAGGAGTCAGGGCCACAGCTGGGGGCAGAGCAGGGCCAGGTGGTTCTCCCGTGGAGGTTGGCCCGGGCCCTGCTGCACCTCCCCAAACAATCGTCCGCATCCCCTAAGGGGGCGCACCCCATAGTTTGGGGACCACTGTACTAGGCCACTGTAAATAACGGTCATGCCCAGATACCATATAATGGAGATGGGAGCTTCAGAAGCTCGTGTAAGCACAAGCGATAACCCCGCAGTATCTGCTCAGAGGAAGATGGGAATCCACCCAAAGCAGTGTGAGCCGGGGACTCGAACCAACAGACAAGGAGTGCTCCTGGCTACACTGGTGCAAGCAGGGAGATAATCCCCAAATCAATCAGGCCATGGGAAGTGAGAGTGACCTCCTCCATCTTCTGTTTCGTTCTTTAATACTTTCCCCCTCTGCGGCTCTTCCCAATCAGTGATCTCACGGCACATCCTAGGTGTTAGTGACGTGCACCTCCCAAGGCCCCTGGCAGGTAGGGAGGTGTTGCCACCCTCCTTTTACAGGTGGGGAAGCAAAGGGGGAGAGCGATGAAGTGATTCACAAAGGAGTCGGCAGAACCAGGAGAGCTTTGATTCACTGCCTGGTGGCAGCAGTTCGAGAGATCAAGGCAGGGGTGAAAGTAATTTACAGGACTTACTGGTACTGCCCGAGTCCTGAGGGGGCATGGCCTCATCCGGAAGAGGCGGGGCCTCTCAAGATTGAAAGGCCCTGGGGCACCAGCTGTGGCCTTTAAATCAACCAGGGGCTCCCAGCTGCAGAGGTGGCTGGGAGTCCCCCGGGGCTCAGGGGCAAATTAAAGGGCCCGGGGCTCTGGCCACCAGGGGGAACCCCGAGATTTGTGGGGCTGGGTCAGGGATTTAAAGGGCCCAGAGCTCCTGCTGCTGAGGGGAGCTCTGAGCCCTTTAAATCCTGGCCCCAGCCCACCGCCAGAGCCGCGGCTGGGATTCAAAGGGCTCTGGGCTGCCCGCACCCGCGGACAGCCCAGAGCCCTTTCAATCCTCATCATGGAAGCCAGTGCAGTCCAGCACGCCGTACTGGCTCTTGCCGGTACGCCGGACCGGCTTACTTTCACCTCTGGATCAAGGACTGGGACAACACACACAGTGCTGTCAGGTGCACTGCCAGGCTCAGCACTGGGATCATGGGGCTTAGTATGACATCGGGACCGAGGAGCACACCCATAGCACACTGCGTGAGTGACTCTGTGGGCCAGGAACGGCACAATCACGTGCCGTACACACTCGTCTTTATAATAGCCTCTCTCCTTACCCCCGGTGTAAATGTTCCTCCCCATCAGCTCTCTCTCGCTCTCTAACAGAAACTGACCAAGCCCTCAGGAAGTCTGTGTAACTTACCTAACCTGGTAGCTTGCAAAAAAGCCTCTTCCCAATATGAAGAACTTGGTGCAAGGCTCTGCGAATCTGGTTACAAGATTACAAAGGCCACATCCTCTCCAACCCTCTAGCCCACCATGCGCCACCCCCAGGGATTCAGGAAGGAGAGCTTTCTGTCCACAGGCTGCACAAGGGCTTTCAGCACTTTGGCACACTTCAATGGACAGAACGCTGCCTGAGGGCTTTAAAGGACGTGTCACCAAAGAGCCCCATTTCTAATGGGCTCCATAAAACTAAGACAAGGGGGGTGCTGGGGAGGGGATAGGAGGCCAACACCTCAGGCCCGACAGCAGCGAGGGTTTCTCTTACTTGTTGCAGAAGTGGTGAGCGCATTTAACCAGGATGCCCATACAATGCACTGCGGCAATTCCCATCACCAGCAAACTGAGCGGGCCCAGCTAGACAGCAGTAGGCAGGGGGAGAGAGAGAGAGAAGAGCGCACTCTGATGGTTAAAACAAGAACTGCAAGGCTGGGTTCACATTAGACAGCAATGTAAAGAGAGCTGAGAACACAAGCGCAGTCCTGCCTGCATTAGACGAGAGCACCAAGGAACCCACGCAAAACTACTAACACAGTGGGACACCGCTCTGATCCTGGAATCAGAGCTGCGAGGGGGAAAAGCTCTGTAGGATCCAGGCTCTGCCTTTAATGCTGGATTGTTCCCTGCAGTACAGCACAGTCCCGGGTTTGGGGCAACCTCGCGCCTGCGGACTGGTGGAGAGCAGTGGAAGCCTCAAGCGAGGTATGTTGGCTTTGTCTGATGGCAAAGCCCCTCAAGGAGCTTTACAGAAGATGGATGATATTTAAACCTCGCATGGCACCAGATTAGTAGCAAAGTCAAGGGGGAAATGGAACCGCTGAGGTTTGACTCAGCATCAGGATCCCCAGCATCCCTGGAGCTCCAGAGGGAATGGGCAGAAGGGCGGCCTGCTCCCTCCACAGGTGCTGAAGCTATGCACTGTATGGCCTGTTCTAGATACTGGCGAGATGAATACGCCTGTATCAGTGCCTGAGGGTTGTAGGAGCAGCTAGATTCACAAGAATGTTAATAAGCAAGCAGGCTCAGCAGCACCTGACTGCTTAGGAATGCAGTTCAGAGCGAGGTGCTTCTGGGACAGCATTAACGCCCAAGTTCTCCCACCTGGGCTAGGCGGACGTGTTGTCATCACACAGCACAAGGCTTTGTTTTAAGTACAAGTGTAAGTCATGACCTAATTACTAGGAGCCAAGAAGAGCCCGCCTGACGTTACACAACATGTTTTCTAAGTCTAGATAAGGGGGTGAGAGGACACCTAGCAGCCAGGGGCTTTACAATCACTGGTCTAACTGCAGCATTGCAAAGAGACCTGCTACGGGTCGCTGTACGATTGGCAAAAAGCGCCAGGCCCACAGCTGTGGAGCATGCAGCCCTGTTTGTCTACAGGATACAGCATGGTGACCAATGCATGGGCAAACCTTCTCCAACACCCCGTTTCAACCTTGGGCAGAGGAAATAGCACCAAGAGGAACAGCAGCGAAGCCCTGCTGACGCCTTCCCCCAAGGAACCAGCCCGACCCCGCAACTCTTCACTCGGGCTTCTGAACAGCCAACCGCTAGCCGCACAGTCACTACTGACCTAGCAGGGAGTGGAACCAGTGACGTAGGGCTGGACACTTTCTAGCCTATGACCAACCCCAGCACCCATCTAAGCAGGAGGTGCTAGACACACAGAAGGCCTGAGTTCAAGTCAGCAACATGCCTCTGTCTAGAAACCAAGCAGGAGCCCCACCCGCAATCGGAGTGGGTGCCTCCGTGCTATTAAGGAAGACGCCGTCTTACCACGATGCCAGCGTTTTTCACAGCCAGAGGCAGTCCCAGCAGGCCAGTGCCAATGTTCCCTTTCACCAGGTGGATCAAGGTTTGAAACCATCTGCAGAGGAGAAGATACAGAGACGGTCAGGAGTGCCACAGGATACTCTAGCCCCAGTGCAAGCCTGCCAGCGTACTTCAGCCCCGGCTTCCCCGCCACACGGCCACTCTAGTCCTAGGCTGCTCTTGAACAGAGATTGCCAGTGGCTGGGAACAGAAAATCCCCTGGCACGATCTCTGAGCAGCGGATACGTTTGCCGGAGCAGCAAGAAGAGCTCAGCACCTGCAAGTCTTCGTAAGCCCAGCTGCACCAGCAGGTGACAACGCAGCAACTGATACCAAATGAGTCGGTGAACTCAAGCATCCTGCACTGCCATTCAGGGAGATGCTGTGTAGCCCCGAGCGAACTTTGCAGGTCAGGATCTTCCCCATTTGGCAGTCTGGGCACCCAGGCTGTTAAATCATTTTTGACTACAGCTGCTTTAATGCTAGCTGCCCCAGCGGGTGCCGTTTTGCTTGAACTGGGAGCAAGGAAGATGCGGAGACATTAATGCAAGCTTGCCACTGATTGGCTGTGAATTCGGCAAGTCATTTGCCTTCCACATCCCCAAGTCAGAGCTGGCTGGAAAAAAAAGTGGCAGAGGAAGGGATGGGGAGGAGAGGGAAATCCAAAGCTACTTTAAAAAAAAAAATAAGATGCTGCCAATAAGTCAGGCTTCACAGGGGGAATAAACTGCCCCCCCCCCCAAAAAAAAATAATCATCTGCTGAGACACAGCATCTGTGGAAAGTACCCAATCTAGCCACACCTGGACTGCACTTACAGCAATCCTGGCGGGCGGAGCACCGGCTCCCAGAGACCTGTACAGACAGGCACAAGAGAGTCTGCAAGGCAAGCCACAGCTCGTCACCGGTTACACAGCACATTTCACGCCCAAAGGATCCCGGCGCATCCTCTGAAGGGTACGGCGGGGGGGGCCGTGGTGGCCAGCAGCTGAACGCAGGGCCCACTCTCAGTAACGCACGGGCCCTCTGCGGCGGCAGAGAGAGGAGGTGGTTCTGAACCCGTCACTTACGTTGTCCCGTTGCTCTCCCCGAACCGCTGGTAGGCTGCAGGAGCGACAAAGCCGTTTATGCCTTCGGGGGGGCTCCCATCGGGCGTAGCCTCTGTGGAGCTGTAGTCGTCGTAGTCCTCGCTGCGCAGCCTCCTGGTGGACATAGTGGCTGTGGAAACAGTCGTATCAGGAAGTGCTACTAACTCTATGCTCCCTGCCGGAGTCACTTCTGTGCTCCCTGCCTGGAGTTTCTTTGGCTCAGCCATGGCCACAGGACCAGCTCCCTGTGCTATTGCCAGGGCAGGCTCGCCCTGGCAGGCTATTATAGGGCACCACCTCACCAGCCTGCCCAGGCAGTCAGTGTGGGCATGCCTGAATGGAGCATCCAGACCAACCAGAGAGCTTAGGCCTGTGGAGGGGTCAATACAAGTCCCGCACTCCTCCTTGAAGGTAGACACACCCACCCGGGATGCACTCAGCAATTCCTGCGGGGACAGATCACTCAGAGGTGACCTGCCCAGATACTGAACACCCGACGACACCGACGTCTGTAGCGCTTCTCCCAAACAGGCTGGGTACACAGAGCAGCCAGCCCGTGCAAGCTGGCAGCACACAGCCCCAGAGATCTCCATCTCCTTGCAGGTCACCTTTACGGAAGGCTCTTGACAGGTGCTCAGAATGGAAGGTCCTATACAGGCCAGACAGTGGCTGTAATACAGGCCAACCAGGGAGTGGATACTCTCAGGACTAACAGGCACCCAAAGGACTCCCAGTGAAGAGACATGGATTGGGTGCAGGTGAACAACTGCCCCCCCACACATCCAGCAAAGTTCCCAACCGACTTTCATCTATTTCATCTTTGTATTTTGAGATCTGTGTTGACAACAAGCAGGTCCCAACCCCCATTGCCAGGGCCAGCTCCAGGAATCTTTACCCAGGGTTCAGGACTTCCCCTCCCCCGCCCCATGAAATCAGACTGATCAAGTCGGACTAGGGGTTTACACGGCTTCCTGGACAAGATCTAGGCTGACCAGACAGCAAATGTGAAAATCAGAACAGGAGGAGGGAGGTAATAGGAGCCCATATAAGAAAAAGACCCCAAAATTGGGACTGTCCCTATAAAATCAGGACATCTGGTCACCCTAATAAGATCTGATAAGAGAAAACAATGGAGAGGCTTTCAGGAGCCTTTCTACTCGGTCAGTGCTCTAGCAACTGGGTGCCCTACAGAACCGATCGGTTATCACTGCAAAGGAAGGCCTTTCTCCTGGGGGCGAACCAAGACGCAACCAGATGCTTAATTCCAATATTAAGCCTGGAGAGTCTCCAGATGCCTTTGCGCCCTGCGTGCTGACTGCAGGCCCAGGCACTATCCCTCCCAAGTATGATGTTTGCTGTGTCTTGAGATGGCAAACGTTCAAAGCCTGTAAATGGAACGAGGAAGCTTTGGAGGTTTGCAGGAGGCTTGGGAGGGAAGACATGGAAATCCACCCAGCATCTAGTTTCATTGCTGCTGGCCCAGCCCTCAGAGCAGCCGTTCCACTTGGTCTGAAAACATCAGGCAAACCAAGAGACAAGTCAGCTGCTGGGGTGACCAATGGTGGCAGCCCCACAGGCAGTATTAGCAACTGGCTGGAAACCTGTCGTTACTTTGCGGAGACACGAAGAGAGAAATATGCTTTAATTACTGCTGGGCTGATCCAGGCTCGGTTTCCACTCCTACCACAGGAGTGTCACAATTCACCTTTCAGTAACAAACCACAAGCAGAACCAGCAAGCACCACAGCCTCGGAGATATGCAATATACCTGCATGGAAGTGCGTGGCACCATGCGGCTCTGAGAGACTCCCCTGGGCACAAGGGGCCTGCCTCTGCTTCGACTGAAGCAATTGCGAGACTTCAGTGAAAGCAGGTTTGGGCCCAGAGCAAACAGCCATTCTCCCTGGCCAACAGGCACTCAAGTATTTGCTATAGCTTCTGGGCTGGTCAGGGAGACACTACAGAGAGGGAGAGAACAGAATGGGGAAAGAGAGGTGCAGGCGGCAGAGGGAATTGCTAGAGAGAAGGAACAAGGAGTGAAAACAGAAAGCAAGGCCCAGAGAGAGATAGGACACAAAACAAGGGATGGAAAGATGGATGGATGCCTGGCCTTGGGGTTACACCACTGGACGGGGACTCAGGAGTCCTGGGTTCATGTTTCTGGCTCTGCAACACAGTCATGTGACTTGACCAAAATCCGAGCCTTGGATCCCTATCTGGCAAGCAGGGATCATACCCTCCTCTGACTTGTCTGTTTAGACTGGAAGCTCTTTGGGGCAGGGACAGCACCTGACTTGACTAGGGATCTCTAGACTAGGGCTCTCTGATGCAAATAATAAAAGGACAGAAGGAGAACAGAAAAGCCAGCGGAGACACGGCAACAGAGTCAGATACAACACACGGGGGCACAGCAGGCCAGACAGGAGGACAGTTTGCTTCCCCAGTGCCGGGAAGATGAGATGAGGGTGGAAGGTATCCTGAAGAACGCTAGGGAATTTCTAGCGAGCGTAACCCCCTGGGCTTTCAGGGCACCGAGCTTTCCAGCTCCCCTCCCACCTATCCAGCCACTTCCCAGCATTCCCTTCAGGACGCCCACCAGCAGCTGTGTGCGCTCCGCTCCCGGCCCCTCCTCTTCTTCCATACTCGCCCCCACGGTAACCTCCTGGCTCCAACTCTGCCTCCTCTCCCCGGCCTGGGGTCTGTCTTTCCAACACTGGTCAGCTGGCACTAAATGGTGAGCTGCTGAACTCCCAATAGTCACCCTGCCCCAAAACATTTCTTTGCCGCTATGACAAGTCCACTGTCCTCCTCGCTCAGGATCAGACGCTCCATCATCTTCAACTCTTCATTTCCCTTCTGAACAGCCCAGCTGCTCTCAACAGCAGCACAGCAACTAAGGGATCTCTGGAAACATGCCACATTTGCTTCTTCAGGCTGGGGGCTTTGGCAGGAGGAAGAAGAAAGGAAGGAGAAGAGAGGCATAGGAACAGCCGAGCATGGCATCTTCCACCCCGCTAGTATCTAAAGAGATCTTTGACGTCAAGCTTTAAGACCCCCCCATTGTAAGAAATCCAGCAAGCAGCGACCTCAGTTTAGTAACTGCCCCAGTGCCTCTAAAATCTGGGCTCTGAAGTTTGGCAACTTCATAGACTGAGGAACGGAGGAAGTCATTGCTCCGGCTGGAGCCAAACGTAGCACGGACAGAAGTCACACAAGCTTCCTCATACACAGCCCTGCCCAATGCTATTAAATCCTGACCTTAAAAGTATAACCCCTGCTGTTCCCCTCCTGGCTCCCCACACTGCTGGGAGTGCACCCCACTCCAGCCTACTGCTAGCCCAATATATGTTGGACCATAAACATTCTCTCTCCAAATGCTCTCAGCAAGCGATCGGCAGATCTCGGTTAGAACTGTAGCGGGAGGAAAGCAAGGCTCTGCATATAGGCTATTTGGATAAAGCACATGTATTAACCTGCTCCTCCACTACCCGAGACAGCGGTCACTCTTAAGAGGTTCATTTCAACCCAGAACCCTTTGCTCCAAGGTAGTCAATCATCTTATCCTGTTGCAGTCTCCCTGCGGTTAGAGTCAAGTCCACACTCCTCCTGTTGTTAGAAGTTTTACAGCCATGGAAAAGTACATACTAGAATGATGAGGCAGCTGGGAAGCTCAGGTTCCAACTGTCCTTCAAGCTACTTTCCTCCTTCCTTAGTCAGCACGGCACCTATTTCTGTCTCACCTGCAGTTAGTTTACATCAGCCCCTCCTGTCCTGGAGACCCTACAGGAAGTCCATTGCACCAAGCAGCGAGGAAGGCAGGTTTGAATTGAGGCGAGGCAGTCACGTAAGGCCAGCGCACTGCTGCAGAAGTGCTGCTTCTAGTTTCCATGGTAAAGGCGAGATCTACTGCTCCACAGCAGCATCTAACAAAACTGGATGATCCCCCTTTTCAACAGGGAGGGGAGTTTTGCTGAAAAGAGGTGTGAGCCAGGTTATCAGGATGGGGACGGGAGGGCTCCTCCTAGAACAGGGGTTCTCAAACTGGGGGGGTCGGGACCACTCAGGGGGGTCGCAAGGTTATTACCTGGGGGTGTCACAAGCTGTCAGCCTTCACCCCAAACCCCGCTTTGCCCCCAGCATTTATAATGGTGTTAAATATATAAAAAAGTGTTTTTAATTTATAAGGGGTGGGGTTGCACTCAGAGGCTTGCTGTGTGAAAGGGGTCACCAGTACAAAAGTTTGAGAACCGCTGTGCTAGAGGTTAGAGATGAGGTGTAAGCATTCATGTGAAACTAACATCATAGTTCAAAGGGCCAAAATCCACTGAAGGCTGGGATGAATTTATCCTCCAAAGCGTTCATTTAAGCTTCTGGCATTAGGTGAATGAAGGAGAGAGGCTCACACAGAAAAGGAAGTGGAATGATATTCTGCAAGGCTTCAAAAAGGGACAGCACGGGGAAGATAACTGAAGAGAGAAAGCGAAGCCTTTGGGAAGGTGCAGGCTTGTGCCAGACCCCACCATCCCTAACCCAAAGAATTACCTCCCCCACCTAGAAAGAATGAAGTGAGCGAAAGACACAGGTGCCCAATAGAAGAGCAAGGAGCCATCTCCTTCATGCTTAGCTCAGCTTCAGCCAAGCCATTAAAATAGAGTCCTGCCCAAAAGGCAATTAGCATAATTTCAAATCCAGTCAGTAATGCAGCTCGATCCCCCCAGCTCTTGGGCAGATTCATTTCCAAATTCTACCCATGCCCGCCAAAACAACTGGTGATATTTTTACAAGCAGCATCCTATCCACTCTCAGAACAGGCAGATGTAAATGGCAGTGGCGAGGGAATTGTTGGTGTATGTACTGTGAACAGTAAAGGCAATTGTCAGCCTGGGGATCAAAGAGAAACTCTTCCAACAAAGCAATCTGACTGTAATTACACAGCAACCAGCTGCACCGCCTACTCTGCATGGCTCATCTAGAAACAAACCATTAGTGGAGCAGGAGCCTGACATGCTATTTGAGGCTCACATCAGTGATGTTCTCTATACAAGAAACAACATAGTTATGTTATCCTGCTCTCCAGTCAGCACTCAATTCCTCCCTTGAATTTTCCCAGAGCACACCTCGCTGCTCTTCTCTTTTGAAACCCAGGCAGATCTGCCCACCGTGACTTGACATCTACATTTCTGGATTAAAGATTGCACAGTAGCAGGAAGCACAAGTGGTCAATTTCCATGCAATCAGCAAGAAGGAGAACCACTAAGACGGTTTGGAAAAGTACTGACAGAAGAAAGAGGGTTTCCCTCTCATTCATGCAGTTCTCAGCTAAAAGCAAAACCCACCAAGTTATTTCCTCATCACTTACAGAGAGTCGAGACAAGGACATTCAGTCCTGCCTCTGACCACGCAGGCAAGTTTACCAAAGAACCATCCCTCTGAAGTCACTGGGGCTACCGAGTGCATAAAGATAAGCATGTGTGTAAGCATCAGCAGAGTCTAGCCCTTTGAGGTCAGGATTCTACCTCCAGAATTGAAGTGGAGGAGCCATTTCCACCTTATTATGGGTTTTCTCCTGGTCTGGTTTGGACACGGAAGGTTGGGGAGCTGATATTCCTTTCAAAATGAAGGTGCTGTTCAGATCTCCGGAAAGACCTTCATAATTTGAGTTCTGTGTCAGATGCCAGGGCTCTTTTCTGCCAGTGTTCTCCAATGCCTGTGAGATGACGTGCAGCACCAGTGCTCTGAACACCGCTCCAAATTACTCACCCTCCACAGGCAATTTGTATTTAGCAAACTGCCCTCATGACTCCAGCTTGCCCACGTGTGGGCGGCTCTGAGGCACTGACAAGCATTTCCCTGTAGCTGCTCTGTTAGGTAGTTTGCTTTGCCCCGGCCTGACACACACGACCCCACCTCTCACTGCTCCACAGCATCTCCAGATGGCACGTAGTATCTCCAGTACAGATCATACTTAGTGCAACTTCGGCTAACAGACACTGCCCACTACTTACTCTTTCTCCTCCCCCCGACCCCATGCACCATATACACGGGTCACCCAGGTGTATGGTCAGCTTCAACTGGCACTACCGAGCACAGCCTCTATGCGGGGCACATACCACCTGGTTCACACTTCCCCCAACATAACCCTCCCCTTGCACAGTACAACACCCAGGCTGTCTCACTGCACCCCTGTTCTGCTGCATGCGCCTGCAGCCCCAGATTCATCCCCACCCTGGAGGTGGCTACGCCTGGGCTTTAACCCCCCAGCGCAGCCCCTGCCCCCACCCCGGTGCCTGCAGACACCTGTCGCCCCTTCCATGCAATTAACACTGCAGAGGGCTCCCGAGGGTGCACTGTCCCCTTGCAGCCTCAGGCAGGCACTCGCACCCATCCCCCCAGGGCAGCGCCCCCCATGCACGCGCCCCCGATCCCCGGGCAGCGCCCCCCATGCACGCGCCCCCGATCCCCGGGCAGCGCCCCCCATTGACACACATCCCAGACAATACCCCCCATGCACGCGCCCCCACTCCCCGGGCAGCGCCCCCCACGCACGCGCCCCCGATCCCCGGGCAGCGCCCCCCATTCACACACACCCCGGGCAGCGCCCCCCATGCACGCGCCCCCAATCCCCGGGCAGCGCCCCCCACGCACGCGCCCCCAGCCCAGCACTCACCGGCAGCTGCCCGGCGCTCACCGGCCCCGCCCCTCCATCTTGCTTTTCCGGGTGACGGTCACGCGACGCCCAGCCACGTGACGCCCGGCTCAGCTGACTCCCTCCCCCGCGGCTCCCTCGCCTCCCCGCCCGGCGTCTCCAGCCTGCGCGTGCGCGGTAGGCGGTTGCTGTGCCCCCTGGCGGCCGGAGCTGGCACTGCGCAGGCCGAGTGATCCGGGCCAGCCCCAGCCCCCCCCCCCCCGGGATCCAGGAGCAGAGCCCAGGCCAGGCTGGTGCACGGCGCTGCGCCAGCTCCGGGCTCCCTCTGCTGGTTCCCCTGCCTGGGCGGGGGGGAGGGGTGCTTGCAGGGGGACTCCCTGGCCGGGCTGGTGCTGGGGGGCTGCTCCCCGGCAGGTAACCCAGCCCTCCCTGCAGTCCGTGGGAAAGGCACATGCAGCCTGCTCCCCAGGCCCCCACGGCCTCCCCATGCCTGGAAGGACCAGTCAGGCTGCAGCCCGTCAGCAGACCGGCTGCCCGGGGCCAGGGTTCACCTCTTTGCAATGCTGGGTCTTTGCCCACTGGGGTTCAACAACCTCGAGGCTTCCTGGTTCCCAGCTTTTCCCCACACCCAGGGGCCGGGGGGTGAGACGCGTCCTTTGTTTGGCAAGGAAAGCTGAGATCCTGCTGGGCACTGCTGTGGCTCCAGGACCTGCCCCACAGAGTCAAGACTTGGAAATGCTGTTCCCGCTGTGGGGGGTGCAGCTTGGAGCCAGAACTCGACAGGAGGAGAAATGCCCACTGACAACATCAGGGATGTTTCCGGGAGCTGCAGGTTTAGAGTGCTGGGCTTATGAATCCTGCATCAGCCTCTCACCCAAATGCTGTCACCCCAGCGCTCACGTGGCTGTAACAAAAGCCACCACTGTACTTGGCATGTTTCACTATCAAGGGCTCAGAGAAAGGAGCGTGCACCACTGAAGGGGCCAGAGCGGGAAGCATGCACCAGGGACACACACCCAGGCTGGGGCCCTGTGTCTGGGCAATACCAATGATGGGTTCTGGGGAGGAGAGCGTGCACGGGGCAGCCTGGCTAATGGTATGTTCAGGGCAATGCAGGTCAGAGCCTGAGTTGCACCAAGTGACACCTGAATTGGAGAATCTGTGGAGTAATTGACCCTGGGGCATGCGTCAGAGCAGGGGCACAGTGGTCTGGGGAAATGTCTAGTGAGAGCAGCTGCTGGGAAATGCTGCCCCATACAGGGAAGCTGGGGGAGAATTCCTCCAGGCAGTCTGATAAATGCAAATTGCCTGACACCCAGGGCCCCTCCGAGCCCAGCGGTGTATTAAGAGGGGGATTTTGCACCTCCTTACTGAGATCCTTTGATACAGCTGTGTGGGTGCCCAGGACGAGGGAACATTGCAAGTTCAGCATGAGATGCACTGACAGCAGCATGGGATAGGAGGGGTGGGCAAACTTTTATGGCCTGAGGGCCACATCTGGGTATGGAAATTGTATGGCGTGCCATGAATGCTCACAAAATTGGGGGTTAGGGTGTGGGGGGCGGGGTGAGGGCTCCGGCTGGGGTACGGGTTCTAGTGTGGGGTTGGAGATGAGCGGTTGGGGGTTCAGGAGGGTGTTCCAGGCTGGGACTGAGGGGTTCAGAGGGTGGGAGCAGAATCACGGATGGGACAGGAGGTTGGGGCACGGGAGGGGGTCAGGGGTGCAGGTTCCAGGCAGCGCTTACTTCAAGCAGCTCCCAGAAGCAGCAACATGTCTCCTCTCCAGCTCCTACGCAGAGGTGCAGCCAGGCAGCTCTGCACACTGCCTGCACGGCCAATGGGAGCTGCAGGTGCAGCACTTGGGGCAGCGTGCGGAGCCCCCTGGCTGCCCCTAAACATAGGAGTCAGAGGGGGGACATGCCGCTGCTTCCGGGAGCCATGCAGAGTGAGGCAAGGCCCAGACCCCGCTTCCTGACTGGAGCACTGAAGTGGAGCAAGCCCTGGACCCTGCTCCCGGGCTGGATTAAAACATCTGGGGGGCCACATGCAGCCCCTGGGCCGTAGTTTGCCCACCCCTGGGACAGGAGCTTAGACCAGCCGGGGAATCCACTATCACTTGCTCCAGCCAGTGCTGTCAGCCCATCATGGTCATCAAACCAACTCACCAGATTTTCATTTACATTTAAAATAAAATCACCAGTTCTAATTTTACCGAAGGCCCAAAAATCACTGGCAAGGACTCAGCCCTCTAGTTAAAAAGATTTATTAATCACTCGTTGTGGCACCAGCACTAATAGCCGCTGCCTCCCAAAAAACCAGCAGGCTTCAGCTAAGCAGTAAGGATGCAGGAGTTGGCAAGATGGTTAGTGCTTCTCCACACAGAACAAACCAGAGCAAAACCCACTGGCTGTTAGGACGTTGTATAGCGTAGCAAGTTTAGGAAGCAGAAAGGTGACCAAAGGTCTTTGTCTCTTAAACCTGTCATGAGCACACAGACTGTGCAAAACATAGTGAGTAGCATTGGGTTAAAGCACAATCACGCCAGCCCATGGACTGCGGGCATTCAGTAGTTAAGGCTTATAAAGTACTTTGCAAATCAGCCCTACACAGCTGCTAAGTAGTAGTATTAGGGTGTCATACCCAGGTATCACAGATGTAATACAGAGCAGGGTGAGCAGTGGCTGTCACATGTGCATGCTCAGAGGGTAGTAATGGAAGACAGAATACATGGTGATGTACCACAACAGCACAGGTGTGCACTGCTGATGTCATACACACCTGCCTTGCATGAAATAATACAGGAGAGGGTGTGCGGTGTCTGTCTTATCTACACAAATCGACTGTAACAATACAGGGTACAAGGTGGGGATGGCATGGCACACACATGCACCTCAGCTGCAATAGCACGTGTGCAGTGATGGTGTAAATTGACTCACACCTCAGGTGCATTAACACAGCGACGGTTGTATACATAAAAACGAGGAGTCCGGTGGCACCTTAAAGACTAACAGATTTATTTGGGCACAAGGTTTCATGGTTAAAAAAAAAACACTTCTTCAGATACATGGAAGAAGTTCTCCATGCATCTGAAGAAGTGAGGTTTTTTACCCAAATAAATGTGTTAGTCTTTAAGGTGCCAACAGACTCCTCGTTGTTTTTGTGGATACAAACTAACAGGCTACCCCTCCGATGGTTGTATACATACAGCTCCAGTGCAATAATATGGGACGGGGTGTTCAGTGATTGGGTTATGTATCCTACACACATCTTAGGGTCAGCTGCACTGAACTGGGTCTGCAGGTGCAATGTCAGCCCTGCATGTGAATTGGGAGGCAGGGACTTACAGTGCTGAAAAAACACCACCCAAGCAATTTGATCCCATACCCACTGAAATCAACGGCAAAGCTCCCATTGACTTAACAGTGCAAAACCGCACCCAAAGTGAACAACTCAACAGCCCACAGCCCACCGGATTAGGGTCCTGACTACCTATTTCCTGGGGCACATCCTGAGCTACAACAATTTACTCCAGAGACTCTTCTCCCTAAAGCCTGTCAAGACCGATGAACCACGTCCTGTAGAAAGTCTGATCAGCACATTTTCGGGTGCACCAGTCCTGTGCTGTAGCTCCTAAATATGCTGGCTGCAAACCTAAGAAGTTCTAAACTCATTTGTTCCTCTGCCCAGGACATGGCGGTGTGACTGCCTGCCTCACCATGGGTTAGCACCTTTAAGAAATGGTCACTCTAACACTGTGGTCGAGAAGTTCAGTCGGGCGATTTTCAGTTTCATAATTACACTGCTTGGAATCCTCATCAGCCAATCAAATTGTTCCTTTGGTTCAAGCCATCACAACCACATCCTTTTTAGAGTAAGAGACGCCCAGAGCAGAATGTGTCATTTGGTCCCCTGGTAGTGAGAATATTAGTACATTGCTTTCTTGGTTTGTTCCCCTTTTTTCAATGCAGACATGGGCGAGAGATAATGTCCATGCTGTTGAAGATCTGTCTCTTTGGCTGGCGATGCCCACCCTCCCGGCTCGCCTCATATTACCATAAGCAATGATTTCTTCGGAATGGACCTGGTCCAGCGTGGTCCTGTTTAGGAAGGTTATTTGTTGTCAGAGAATTCAGTGCTAGCTGTACAGCTCTTCATGTTGACAGGTTTCCTGCTGCTGCTGCCCAGGTTGACTCAGAAACTTAAGAAGTGCCACCCCAAGATAGACCAATGGTCCATCTAGCCCAGTATCCCGTCTCAAGCAGTGGCCAGTAAGAATGAACATGTCATCTCTCCAGTCCAGTGTCAGGGCACACATGCCTGGAGGGGGCTTGCATGTGCATCTCTCCAGTCCAGTGTCAGGGCACACATGCCTGGAGGGGGCTTGCACCTGCATCTCTCCAGTCCAGTGTCGGGGCACACATTCCTGGAGGGGGCTTGCACCTGCATCTCTCCAGTCCAGTGTCAGGGCACACATGCCTGGAGGGGGCTTGCACCCTCAAAGTATACAAGACGGCACTCCTGACCGGCAATCGACCCCCACATTGCAGAGAGGGGCAGCCAGCACTAAGCCTCTTTTCCTTTTTCCAACTGATTGTTTACAAGAATTATTTCTTTCTGTTTTCTTCCTTCAGTTTTGTTTTCTAAAATTCCCTGTGTGATATTTTAAAAAACCCCAGACAAACAAAAACAGCCCCACACCCTAGCCAACAGATGGCAAAACCCCCTGGGACGGTAGAGGTTAACTAGGCCACTCAATGGGTGGAATATTGTGATACCCCATTTTGTTTACACCAGTCAGCTGGAGGGCTACCGGGCCCTCCCATTGTTACTGACTGGAGGGGGGGAGAAGGAGGCATTAAGCAACATGAAGAATGCAATTTCATTACATATGTGGGGAAATAATCAAACTAGACCCCCGCCCCCAGGCTGGCTTGTAGCACAGCGATACAACTCCCTCAAGGCGAGTGCGCGCACAGGGGACATTCTGGCCTGGAACGCAGCTCCGGAAAGCTGGAGCCACCACTACGATATGACGGAAAGACTCAGCATTGGACCCGAGCCAGCAGTTTAACCTGATATTTCCTAGGATCAGAGAAGTCTGGGGCAGAAGTGACCCATACGGCCATCCAGCACATAGCGCTGCAGTGCGGGGCATTCCCCAGCAAAGCGCAGCTGGGAATCAAACAGCAACTGTGATGGGCAGTTCTGTTTAGTGCTGAGTGCCTCCCTATGGGCCTGATCCCTACGGGCCTGAAATCAATGGGGGGGGGTCTATTGACTTCAGGGAATCAGCCCAAAGCTGGCATAGAGAATGGTGCACAGCCGACCAGGACCGGGAGAGGGACGCTGCTCTACAGAACAGCACGAACAGGGGTGGAGGGAAGGGATCTAAGCCCCGCTGGGAAACGCAACAAGTGGGGCTGCAGTTGTAGGGACTGCGACAAAGACTCAAGTCTCCTCGCTAGGAGCCGGACCCTTGGAAAGGCTCCTATTGACTTCAACAGGCTTTGAATCAGGATCAGGAGGGACCCAACCCATCTGCCAACCTTGCCCACCTTTAAGTCCACCCTGCACAGAAGACAAAGGCCTCCCCCCGCCACCCCCCTTCCCATTGGCCCTTTTTCTGAGCGGGAGAAGGGCGAACAGAGGCGGGAAAGGGCAAGCAGCAGCTGTGAGGGCAGGCAAGAGGCAGCGGAAGGAGGAAGAGAGCTGCCAACCGGCTCCGGTGTGTGTCTCCGCCAGAGAGAAGAGCGAGGCAACGCGGCAGCCTGCAGCGGGGGGGTGGGCTCGTGGTCGGGCAGGGCTGGCCAGCCTCACTCGGAGTGGAGGGACAAGGCCACCTGGGCACAGGCGAGCTGCTTGGCACCGCTGCTCAGGACAACCTGGACGCGGTAGTCGCCATTAGTCAGCCAGGAGGGCAACTGTATGATGGGCAAGTAGAACTCACTGGATGGCAGGGAGTAGGAGCCCTACGGAGGGAAACAGATGCCAAGACGTTAGCACACAGCAGCTCCTGCCTCACCCCACCACCGGCCTCTCCTGCCCCAAGGTACAAGCCCACTGAGGGGTGACCCCCACCAAGCTTTCGGCTTCTGCCCCCATCTGCCCCCTGCCCTGCACCTCTTGTGGGATTTGAGTCATTCTCAAGATGAACAAATCAAGCATGTTCAAATATCCATAACTACTGATCACTAATTACTTCCTCACTGGTGCTCTCTGCCGCCCACCCATCCCTGGGGGCACCCCGCAGCCCACTGCCCCGTGATTTCCAGTTCAGCCTCTCTGCTTGGTTCAGAGAGCTCAGCACCTCTGGGTTTCCGCCTGTATTCCCAGGCCCCATTTCCACTGTCCGGGCTAGCTCAGGATGACTGGCTCTGGCAGTGTCTGGAAGGTGACTTCCTCCACTCCAGCCAGCTTCACCACTGCAGGCAAGTTACTCCCTGCCCCTGATCTGGGAGACTTCCCCAGGCCAGAGCGAGCCCAGCTGCCTTTGGGGCAGTGTTTCCCAGCAAGGTTACAAACAACCCCCAGCTGGCAGCAGCGGTCAAAGTGAGCTGACACCGGATCAAATCCGTCTGGAACCCTCCTTCTGAGGCCCGTCGAAGCGCAAGAAGATCCAGTGATCACACAGCGACTGAGCCCCCCCTCATGGACTCCCTCACTCCCAGCCTAGCCCACAACTCTGGGGGCCTTCCTGCACTGCTGACCCACAACGGCTGCAGATTGCCCCCAGGGATGGGGAGGCAAAGCCCAGACCCACCCTGGCACGGGCCTGCTGGACCCAGACTCTGCCTGATTCCTCACTGGCTTGCACCGGGTGTGCAAAGTGGGTGCTTCGGTTTGGGTCAGAACAGGTCCATCTAGTTCAGGACCCTGTCTCCACCAACGGCCAGTTCCTCTGACCTGACCCACAGGGGCTGCAAGGCAATGGAGAATCCAGCCAGCTGACCCGCTGCCCTCTAACTCCCCCTTCTCTCAGCTGCCGGTTCTATTCCCGCCCCTCCAGGCGCTCACAACGCCCCTTCCCCAGCACCCAGACAGCTGACTGAGAGGGCAAGGGGAGAGGAGGGCTGCTGTGCTGAGCAGGGGTCCTGGACTTAGGGGTTGTGACCACCCTGCCCTTTCCATGGGACAGGAGGCTCCCTGCTGGCTCGTGGCTAGAGGGGAAGCAGGGGGTCCTGACAAGGAACTCGCGGAGAGCGGCTGGCTTAGCGCTTACCGGTTTGAAGGGGCAGTGGCAGGGGATGCCGTAGCTGAGCAGAGGCTCGGGGCATGGTGATCCGGGGGGGATGGCGTTGTCCAGGATTCTGCAAAGGCCATCATACGTGCAGCTCCCGATCTCGTCCACGCAGGGGATCTTTATCCATAGGTCAACTATGTTCTTTTCCACGGTAAGCACCGCCTGGGACAAAGGGTTGCACACATCACATACCAGAGAATCCCAGCTGGTTCGGTCTCCCCTCCACCCTTCTCCTGCTCCAGGAAGCCTTCCTCTGCAACCTTGCCATACACCAGCTTTTCTGACCAATCGGTCCATGGCCCATCTTGGTCTCTCTTGGTGGTTTTCGATTGTAAGCTCTTCCCGGCTGGAAAAGCACCTCCCTAAACTGAAGGCACTGGTACTGCTCCAGACCGACAGATCAGAAACCAGCCCTATGTCTGCAAAGTGCTGAGTTCTTAGGGCACAATGCAAGAGATTTTTAGGAACAATAATACCTGGGGAAACCTTCCCCGGACTGCAGGTTTCCTATTCAGAACAGCCCAATGGAGACCCATCCTCTTTAATTCTGTTCCCAAAAAAACACATGACTCTACCCAGATTCTAACCCCTCACTATCTCTCTGTGGCGCCCCTAACACAGTGGGACCTCGATCTAGGCAACTTCCAAGCATTACCACAACACAAACACGAAATAACAGCGATGGGAACAGCAGTAAAGGCTGCGAAGTCTTGCCCTTGGAGGTGCCGGCACACAGCTCCCGCCGAACTCCAGGGCAGAATCTGACCCACTCTGATTCTTTGGCATGAGCAGCAACGTGATAAAAACACCACAAGGAGCAGCAGAAAGTTGATCCAGAGCCACATTCCACTAAATAAAAGAAGCGGGACAGAAATGTACTGTCCTGGGCAGCAATTCCCGTTTCGCCTTGCTGGGTGCTTGGCACTGTTGCAGCTGCCCGGCTGAGGGACAGGAGGCACTTGGGAGACCGGGGTGAAAGGTGGGCTGGTTCTTTTGTAACTTCTGCAATTGCAGCTGTGTCCTTGAGTCAGCCCTGGTTTCTTCCTGCCCCAGCATCCCCAGTGAATCCAGCAGCCATCTCTCTGCCTGCTGCAGCCAGGACAGGTCACGCCCTGCGTCCTCGTTTAGGCCAGAGGTAGCTGGCGTGCCAGGCTAGCAAAGGGGAATTCCCCCTGGCTCAGCCCAGCGCCGGCAGTGACCTGCCCAGATGGAAAGGGCAAGGGAGAATCAGGCCTGCTATCTCTCGCTACGCACACTCTTGGGAAAGAACACTGGCTCTGCAGGCGGGGCGGCCTGCTGGTTAACACCCTGCATCAGAGACCGGATGGGAGAGTCCTGCCCCTGCAGAGCAGGGCCCAGGGCAGAGCGGGTGTAACTGCCCCCATCTGGCCAAGCCCTCGCCCACCACGCTGACACGAAGAAGGGCGGGCCAGGACTCGCAGTGTCACTGATGGGAAGGGAGCCCTGCAGCGAGGCCTGCCTCCCACACCATGATCCAGCTCGCACGGCAGGGGAACTTGGTGAATCAGAGCCACCAGCAGCCCTTCCGCTTTCAGCAAGGCTGAGGAACAGCTGAGCTGGCCGCTGCAGCCTTCGCCATAGCCCTCAGGCCCCCTCCAAGGGGCACACGCCTGCAATGCCCACCCCTCAGCCATGTTTGCAGCCTGGGCGGTGCGTGTCACTAATCGCTAAAGGCCAGACCCTCTGCCGGGGGTCCCAGGAAGGCGTGGGGGCTCAGGAGGGCCCCAGCCCCCCAGCTGCAGCGGGTGCTGTGCGCATGCAGAGGAGCTTTAAGGAAAGGATTCTGTTCGTTATCGGCGTCTCCGCAATCAGGAGCCTAGTCTGGCATTTGGGGGTGGGTAATGGGTCTGCTCCCCCTGGCCAGAGTTCTGGGGAGGGGGGGGGGATCACCTGGTAGAGAGGCATCTCCCACCTGCCCCTCTGCATCTCCTGGTGTCCTATCTCTCCCCCCATTCCTCTTCTCTCGTTTCAATTTCCAGTGAAGGTTTCCCCTTGTCTCTTCCCCTCCTCATGACCATAATCTGACTCCCCCACTCAGGGTCTCTGATTTCTCTGCCCACCAGCATCCCCCTTCTCATTCCTCCTCCTTCTCGCTCCCTCCCCCTGTGTTTCCTCATTCTCTGAACACCCCTTTGTGGCCTTTAGCTCGGTGAAATCATTCCCCACCCGGGCGAAGAAAGATCAAGGAAACGGCCCCCGTTGGAGCTCGCCGCATCTAAAACCCTCGGCCTTATTCTCAAAGGTGCTGAGCGCTCAGCAGCTCCCGCTGGCTTCGCTGGGATCTGCAGGTGCCCAGGATTTGCCAACCAGGCCGCGGCAGTTTCGGTGCCCGCCTTCCTCAGATTTGGCTGCGTTCCCTCAGAGGCGAGTCTGAGACTCATTCATCACCTTAGCCTAACACAGACGCCGCCAGGTTGCTCCAGGGAGCGGGAGGTGGGAGCAGCTTGGATCTTACCCAGTTCCACTTCGCAGGCCGGGCGTGGAGAGGGGTGGGAAGTCACAAGGGAGTGACTACACACAAATAAATAGGCTGCTTTAACTTTCCTGAAGGAAGGGGAATGGCTATTGTGATACAAGCACCTTTCTGCCCATATAACTGCATCCGTCCTAGGGGTTGCACTGACCCATTTTAGTGAAAAGTTGCCACCCAACAGCCAGACCGTGCACAGACCAAGCCAGCCTTCGGTCCCCCAGCAGCAAATATTGCTATGAATCAGAAACTCTGGGCCCTGGAAACTGACTGCAGCAGTGGAAGGTCTGGGGCGGGAAACACGCCCCAGGTCTAGCAATCCCCATTTATTCACACCTGTTGGGCATTTCAGAGAATTGAAAGGCCGCCGGGGGCCAGGTGTTGTGGTGGCTTTGGGCACATTCTTTGCCAACACTCCACAGCATGTTAATGGGCAGATCCTGTGTCTGAAGAGGCCTCTCTGGCGGGCTTGCCTTTTTCACATACCTTCAGAGGTGAGCTGATGTCAGCTTCACTGGAAACCGCCACGCTGACTTTCAGGTTCCCGGGGATGTGGATCGGGTCCGGAGCTACGGACAGACTTTTAATCACAAAGGGATCGGTCCCATTGCCACAGTTCTTCCACGTGAAGCCACCAAGCTACAGGATTGAGCAAAGGAAAGGGTTAAACCATCTCTGCACTCTGCTGGGCTGGCTGGAAAGACGGCAGCTGCACTGCAGAGTTCTGGAGTGTGACAGCCCCTCAGAATTCTATTGTGGGGGCAGAGAACCCCATCCATTTCTCACTCACACACACACACACACCACACGCGCGTGCGCACACACACAGAGGGAAATGAGCTTTTCAGACGTGCAGTCAAATGCTGAAGAAATAATAACACTGTACTAACATTTCAGGAGGAGATTTTCAAAAGCTCCCAAGGGATTTAGGAGCACAAATGCCATTGCCTCTGGGATCCTAAATCCATCGGGCCTTTTAGAAACTCTCCTCGGGCAATAATTATAAAGCCTTTTAACACATTTGAGCCCAACACATGCTCCTCTACCAGCATTTCCAAGCTTCCTATTGAACAATGCTTATAAAAACATGCATCTCCCAGATTTAACGTGTGCTTAGAAATAGCATATTCGCTGCTGACATCACCAACAAACACCAGACTCTGAAACTCAGAGGGCTTGTTTTATTAACAGGTTCTGAATGGAGTATATATGGCCTAGTCTACACACACAGTAGCACCAGTGTAATTGAAGGTGTGGTTTTATACTGATTTAGTTAAACCAGTGCAGCTTTGTGTCTGGACAGTCTTAAATTGATTTAAATCTGGTTTAATACCAGGTTAGCTGGTGTGGGTAAATTAACAGATGCAAGCTAAACCACCAGAAGAGTATCTACAGTGGTTTGCCATATGGACTTACCTACACACAGAAGTTGTCCCAGTTTCACTTAAATCGGTTTTGTTACACCAATGCACCAACTTTTGTGCACAGACTCTTATATTAGTTTAAAACTGGTTCGATCAGTTCAGCTTGTACCAGTAAATTTAACACAAATTACACCAATATAAACCAGATTTAAGCTGGTATAAGAGCATCCATGCACAAAGCTGCACTGGTTTAACTGAACTGGTATAAAGTCACACCTCCAGTTCAAACCAACACAACTTCGTGTGCACGACTGGGGCTAAATCAAATTAAAACCAATTTCATTCAAACAAGTGAAACTTCTGTGTGTAGACAAACCATTCGAAACCAAAGTCTATTTATCCACAGGACAGGTACAGCAGAAGCAACAACAGTTTCATTGGGCAACCCCTCACATGGACTCATCAGCATACCTTGCTCCCATATTGGGACAGACTGGTTCTGCGGGGACAACCCCTCTGATTTACAGTCGGTTCCATCCCACTGATGTCAGGGGGGTTGCCAACATGTCACCAAGAGGAGAACTTGTCCCAGTAGCCACCTCTGTCTAGTCCTAGTAAATTTCAGCATGAAGCGTTCTGCTGGAGTGGGTATATATCTATAGATTCACACCTCCAATATAAGAACATAAGAATGGCCACAGTGGGTCAAACCAATGGTCCATCTAGGCCAGTATCCTGTCTTCTGACCGTGGCTGGTGCCAGATGCATCAGAGGGAACGAACAGAATGGGGCAATTACTAAGTGGTCCATCTCCTGACATCCAGGCCCAGCTTCTGGCAGTCAGAGGTTTCAGGCCACCCAGATCATGGGCTGCTTGGGATTTCCATGGAACATCCTGTGCTGCTTACTCAGAGTGCTTAAGTCTGAGTCATGGATAACTCTGCTCCTTCGAAATAACATTTCTCCAGCCACATCAAAGGCACATGTCCCCGGGAAGGGCCAAAAGTCCAGGTCAAGTTTGAAGCTTTATCACTAAAGCCATTTACTTAGTTTGAGTGCAAACATGTGTCTGAGCAAACAAGAGGCAAGGTTGTGTCCTCCTGGATAACTAAAACAAGGCCAGCTCCCTGGGAGGGGCCACTACAGAACTGACCAATGTGAGCCCAGAACTCTCCAATGTGAGGAGTAATGGTTCTGACAGGTGAGGGCTATACGGGAAAGCAGGGAAATGCTGCTTCCTCCGGAGTTATAGGCCAGGTAAGGGTAACTGGATGCCCCTTTTCACTGCCACAGCGGTATAAAGTGGCCTCAGTATAAAAGCGAATCGGGCCCTCGGTACCGACTCAACGTTTGCTTTTGACTAGATGCTCTTGTATAATGGTGGGGCACACGCTGAAACCCCGTCCTGGCAGCACGGAGCGGCTCTAGCCCTGGCATGGCCAGCCCAGGGGGGGGTCACATCAATGAGGTGTAATGCCAGCGTAGCAGCTCTTCCACACTATGGCTCCACCCTGCAAGCCAGCCCCAGACACCCCTGCTCCTTGGGGGTCACTGGCAACCGGCGTCATTTAGAACAGGCCTAAAGCTGCCGAATTTCAGGCTGAGACAAATCCAGAGCACGGCCCCATATAAGGAGAGCAGAAAGGGGGGTTACAGACATCTCTGCACCTCCCTTCCCAAGCTGCACCCCTCAGCTGCAGTGAGGCTCCGGGCCATGCGTCCATGTCCGTTCTGCAGCCTCTGTACATGCTTAGCTGCCTAACCTGGAGTTTTTGGACAGAGCCTCTGGCTCTGGGGAGGTCTCTCCCACCCACACGACTCTCTCCAGCCTCTCACGACTTTGGCTGGTGAGCTGGTTGCCGCAAAAGCGGAACTGAGATTTAAAAGAACAAAATGAGAACTGAAAGTTGGGCAGGCCCCAGATAAGGCAGCACCGGTGCCCGGCCTCTGTGCTGGCTCTCCTGAGGTCACGGGCTGTTACTGCACAGATTCAATAACAATGCAATCTATTGCATGTCTGACTTACGGTCCACATGGCAAGGGCTCCAGGAGGCGGGTAAGGAATGGGGCAGCCATTAGGAACAGCTCAGGCCGCAGTTATCCATAGTAGGCGGGTATGGCTGAGGGACCTTGGTGGACAAGCATCCGTGTCACCAAACCACCACTGCAGAGACCCTCTCTGGCCATGGACACAGGCAGTGCCGGCTGACAGAAGGGCAAAGCCTGGGGGGTCTGATTCTCCACCTGATGCCATCATTTGTACCCACGCAACAGGAGCTCAGCGCACTGCCCCATCAGGACCGCAGCAATTCACACCTGCTTGGCACAGTGTAAACAACTCCACAATGTGCAGGGATTCGAGCTCCTTGTTAGCAGCACCGGGTTACAGGCTGGCAAGCAGCCCTGCTCCCACACATGGGCGGGCAAGCAAGCAGGGTGCTACGCCCCTAGGAATCCAGGCCAGCGCGCACCACTGCTCTCCTGGGGAGAGACGTGGGTGTATAGCCCCATGCTGCCGAGGACGACAGGTGGGTAAGCAGTCCTGCCCCTCATGCTAAGAGTCCCTGCTCCCCTCCAGCCTTCAGCAATAATAACGATACAGAGCCGGCGCTTAGAAAGGGCTTTTCGTTAAAGCCACACTTGACTTTTCCTTCCAAATGGTTTGTTAATTTATAGCCCCAAAAAGGTTTTAAAAAAAAAAAGTCAAAATCGAAACGCGTTGAAACGATCGAAACACGACGTCTCGACTGACCCCACGGGAATTCTTCTCCCACTCTCAGGTTGTGAAACCGCTGGAGATTTCAGCTCCTGGTCCCGATGCAGGAAGGGACCATTTTGGGAGACCTGGGAAATTCTGGCCAGGCAGGAAAATCATTTCCCACCCAGCTCTCTCGCTCCTGCTGCTGCCAGGGGCTGGGACCTCGCTCCCCACTCTCCGTCCACACCAGGCAGCCAGGGCACTAGCAGGCTCTGACACTTGGTCCGTGTGGGCTAGTGCACATGATAAAGTGACCAGACAACAAGCGTGTAAAATCGGGACGGGGGTGGGGGTAACAGGAGACCCCAAAATCGGGACTGTCCCTGTAAAATCGGGACACCTGGTCACCCTACGCGAGAACCCGCCCCACTCCACAGCCCCGGGTGGGGTGAAGCCCCCTTACCTTGCTCAGCCGCCGGGACTGAGGCCTCTCCACCAGGAAGGGCTGCCCCCAGCGGCCGCCCAGCACAGCTGGGCACAGCTGCAGGGCACAGAGCGCCAGGGCCAGCGCCTGCATCGCTGCTCGGCTGCGGGGCTGGAGCCGGGAAGGGAGGCGGAGCGCGATCGGGGAGGCTCCGCTCGGGACGCCGGGGAGCCGGGTCTCTGTGCGGGAGCCACACGGGCAGCTTGCGGCGGCGGCTGGCTCGGCAGTTCCGCCTCTGGGCTCGCTCGCCCCCTCTCCCCAGCCGCTGCCCGGCCTCCGCTCCCGCCTCCTCGCTGCTCGGCCGCTGCTCGCTTCCTCTTTCGCGTGGGTCTGGTTAACCCCCGGGCTGGAGGCGCAGGGAGCCGGGCCGGGGAGGCAGGGAAAGGGGCCCTGCCCTCTGCCGGCAAGGAAGGGCTGAGCTGGAGCAGCTCCCTCTGTCTGCCCCGCCTCCCTTCCCATCAGCGCCCTAGCAGCCCCCCTGCTGCTTTCCAGCCGCCCCCGCCACGGCCAGGCGCCGGCAGACCCAGCACAAGCCGGGCCCTGCCCCGAAGAGTTTGCAATCTAAGCAGAAGACAAGAGCCCACAGGTGGGTACCGACAGACACACCGGGGTAGCACAGGGAAATAGTGCCACAATGCTGGCAGTGATCTCGGCACACTGATTCCCCCAGGGCCCCTGCCAGTGGCACGGCTGACAATCAGCCACCCGACGGTACAGGACTATCCGAATAGTCCTACTGAGTGAGGCCCAGGGCCCGTCTAACCCAGTATCCTGTCTCTAACAGGGACCAGTACCAGATGCTCCAGAGGAACATGCATCATGGACACTTAAGGAGCCTGCTCATACGATGTTTTTTCCCTAGCCCCAGTCAATTAATGGTTGCTTTATCCTATATAATGCCACTATGGATGTTATTAGTCATATAAATGTCTAATCCGGTTTTAAATCCTGCTAACTGCTTGGTGTCAATGATGTAGAGTGGCAGTGAGTTCCACAGGTTAACTGCATGTTGTGTAAAACAGTAATCAGTGTCTCTACCTGAGCAGTGTTGGTATCTCCAAACCTGAGGCTTAGAACCCTTAGCCAGCCCCTCCAGATCAGACCAAAAGTGCCACCGAACTTTTCCCAGTGTGTGGGTTTGTTCCAGGCAAACAGAGGCAACGTGTCTGGGCAGCAATATACCAGTTAGGGAAGATGTGGAGGAAAGGGAGAGGCAGGTAGTGAGGATCCAAGTTTCCTAGAATCTGTGTGAACCAGGAGAGGATTTGAACAGGAAGGGGACAGTCCAGTTCTGTGCTCCGTGCTGAAGAACTTGGAGCTTTTATTTTTTGTAACTTCTCAGTGCTTGAGGTACATACAGCAAAATGCATGTCCAGAATTCCAGCAGGCCCATCACCACTGTGGTGTCAAGGCGGGCACTCCAAGGCTGTCTCACTCTGAGTGGGGGTCCAGCAGCGAGGAGGAGAAAATTGGCAGCGTAAGGCACTTGCTGAACATCAGGCAATCGGCACAGGCTCCGACTAGCTGCACCTCCATGACCTTATGTAAAAGAGGTGGGCCGGAATCTGAACACCCACAAAGTTAGTTAACCCAAACACCGTTGCCTTTGTCTTTATATCGGGCCAAACTACAACCCTGGGCTCCAAACACCCCCAACTTTGGGGGGGTTCACGATCCAGACCCACGTTTTGTGGCTCGGGCCCTTCTCCTTACCATAAAAGCGAGAAGAAAGTGCTCTGTGGGACGGAACATCTTTCCTCGCAACAAACGGGCGGGGTAGCTGCAATGCAACTGCCCAGGGAATGGGTGGAAGGGATGAGGGGGTCTGACTGAGCGTAGATTGTGACACACACAGGGCACCTAATTAAAGGCTTAGTCACGTCTGGGAAGTGGTTGCGATGTCTTCCCTGAGGGTGTGTTTAGCCGATGTGTTTGGTGCAGTGCTGATAACGTAACACCCTTACAGACGTTGGGATGGGTGGGTGGAGGGCTCTGCAGAACCGGCCGAGCTGCGTCTCTCTCCGATGTGGGGAACACCCTCGTTCTGGCGCCTGCTCACGCAGTCGAATCAATCTCTCCGTGCTGAGGCGGTTGTTACCCTCTCTCCATGGCCTCTGCCCGGTTCCTCTGGAGACAACGCACCGACTCTGTCACCCCGCAGTGCGGACGAAATGTATAGAGACAGTGCTGAGGTCTGGGCCTGCCACGCGGTGTGTTTGATTGGCACTACAGCTACAGCAGCACCATGGCTCCAGCCGCGGCACCAGGTTTGGCCAATGGGGTTGAATGGGTCATTGGGAGTGGGCTGGAGAGCGAGCCCACCCAGCACTCACCCAGCAGCAATGTCTCCCGTCCTGTCCTGCGTGGGTGGGTGCGTGCAGGGTGGGCTGACACCTTCTTTCTCAATTGCATAATGTGCTTGGAAAGGTACCACACATACACCTCAAGGTTACCCCCATTAGCTCCACCACTGCATGTCACAGCCAACCCAGCGAGCCCAGCATGGCCTGTACAGAATGAGGCCTAGCAGCACAGCTGTGTTGGCTCACCTTATGTAATGCCACCGGTGGATTCAACTACAGCCCATGTCTCTGTGCAGCATAAGTCATACTCGGCAGTGACCAGTCACCGGCACCCTGCTGCATATGACTCCGTGCTTTACCATCACCAGCCCGTCACAGTCCTGCACCCAGGGGAGGCTTTTCCCTGCAGCCTGATGAGTACAGGAAGGTCCCTGACAGGCGCAGTTCCCCAGCTGACATCCTGCAACTGAAATGCAAGATTGCTGAAGGTGTTTTAAGGTGTTGGGTTAGCAAATGTGGACTATGTTGTTTTCATTGCTGAATTTTCTCTTTTCTTCCTGTAAACTTTCTACTCCTTCACCTGGGTCTCTGTCTCTCTGAAAGTCTTTGTAATATTTGTGATAGACACGTGAACTAAACATGGGCATCACTGGCTCAAAGTCACATTCTAGGTTTACTTTGTTATTTGCACAGCTCGGTGTGTGTGTGTATCCAGTGGTTCAGTATCTGCAGTCTAAAGAAAGTTCTAAAGAAAGTGACTCTTTCTGCCATTCTTTACCCTTTAAATGGCTCCAGCCACCACATATGGAGGCAGATCTCGAACGTCCCTGAATTTCAGGGTGCTTGGGTCTGGGGTTGGGAATTGGGTCTATCTCTATCAGCACATCATTTCATAGGACAAATTACAAAGTCACACACAAAAAGAAAAGAAAAAGAAAAAAGCCCTAGCGGCCTCCTGAAGAGCAAAATTTTATCCGGGGAAAACACCGAGCTGTGCAAATAACAAAGTAAACCTAGAATGTGACTTTGAGCCAGTGATGCCCATGTTTAGTTCACGTGTCTATCACAAACATTACAAAGACTTTCAGAGAGACAGAGACCCAGGTGAAGGAGTAGAAAGTTTACAGGAAGAAAAGAGAAAATTCAGCAATGAAAACAACGTAGTCCACATTTGTTCATTCGTATTATAAGTTCTTTGGGGCAGAACCCTGTTTTCCTACATTTCTGTGAAGCACCATGCAAAGCACAGGCCTGGCATAAATACAATACTTTAGATGGGTACTTCACCCAAGCGTCAGGGGGCTGCTTGTACACCAGATCCTGCAAATGCTTCCCCAAATAGTCCTTCCTCACTGGAATGGCCACGTAGACGTCTGAGCTGAAACCAAGTCCAGTTCTTACACATTCTGATACTGTGAATATTAGAAGAGCACATGGAGATGCTCACAGCAAATGCAAAGGGCGCTCTCAGGATCACACAGTCTGCAGCATTGTAAATGGATAATGGGAGTGAGTACTAGCAGGGGAACCAGCTGGTTGCCAGACCAGGCTAAGTCCCTCACTCCTTGCAGCTGCTTACATGTGTTCCTGCTGGAGAAAAGGCCGTTCCCTGAAGGACCGTCTCTGCCTCCTTCTCTCCTTCTGCTCTGTTTGTGGCACCTACCCCATCTCGGATCCGCTGTGCCTGTCTAGGCTTCAGATAATCTGCCTGTGCTGGAGAGTGGGAGGTTCGGCGGTAAGAGGTCTGGAATGACGAACCTCACAAGAATGGGATGTGCACGCACCTATGCAGAGGTTCTTTTTCCCAGGTGTCTCTGATGCAAGTCCATTGTGCTCCAGCCCGACTAATGGAGGGGTTTATTTCTCACACTTAGGGGAACTCTTGGACCTCCTGCTCCCAGCACTCACACACCCATCCTCTCCTTTAACTGTCCTAACAGTTTCCCACCAGGGAATGGAGCATCATCGGGGCGGGCAGCTCAGGATGGGGGTAAGAAACGGCACTTTGGGACTTTACATTTATTTGCTCAATAGATGCCCCGCCCACAACATGCAGAATGCTCCAGTGAAGAAAGAAATCAATATAAGTGACATTCAGACGATAGCGATCGGGGACAAATGTGCTCCGCGCTTCTGCCGGGGTCGGCAGATCTGGTATGGCAGGCCAGGTGTGAGGTGCATTTGACCATTAGAATTAATCCCCACGCAGCAGAGAAACACCCCCAGGAGCTGTTGGAGATGCAGGTGCAGCCAGCACTGCCCCCTCCACTCTCTGAAGAGGGAAGGTGGGCCTGGAGACTGGAGGGGAGATGCAGTTTTCCCTCCTTCCCTGGCAGATCAGACCCAGCGTGACCGGCTGCCCTGCTCTGGCTGCGAAAATGCATGTGGAGCCGTGGGGAGGGGAGCAGTGTTCCGATGGGCCCCCACTTACACGCCCAGTCACTGACTCCGGTAGGGGAGGGGTCCCGAAGGTTGGCAGAGCTCTTGGCGCAGCTCTATTTTTAGCAGCCCGGTGTTTGCAGCTCGTCCTTATTTAGTCATCAGCCGAGCAAGCGTGTGCGTGCGGGGGGGGTGACCGGGGAGGGGTGCCTGGAACGTATTACCTCGCCTCACACCAGCCAGGCAGCGACAACTGCTTCACTTATCATCCTACAGTGGCTTAGGGCTGAGGAATAAATAGCAGCAGGCCCATGGACCTCTTCCTCCCACCCGCCCCTTGAGGCAGCCGTGCTCTTCCCATGCCCTTGGCAGGAGGGGCGAGAAAGTGTAAGTTACCCAGCATGGATCGGTTTTCACTCTCAGGGCCCGAGAGCTACCAGGGAAACCCCTTAGCGTGCAGAGAACTCACCTGGGAAGCGGCCCGGTGCATGGGACGGTCACACCCAGCAACCGACCTGTCATTAGACTGAGACAGAAGCCAACATGGTACTGGTTAGTCTGTCACTTCAGTGTCGCAGCAGCATGGCCACACAGCTCTGCCAGCGCACCTCACACCTGGCCTGCCAGACCTGTCCGATTACAGTCCTGAGGCGCCACACGGCTCTGCCAGCGCACCTCACACCTGGCCTGCCATACCTGTCCGATTACAGTCCTGAGCCGCCACACGGCTCTGCCAGCGCACCTCACACCTGGCCTGCCAGACCTGTCCGATTACAGTCCTGAGCCGCCACACGGCTCTGCCAGCGCACCTCACACCTGGCCTGCCATACCTGTCCGATTACAGTCCTGAGCCGCCACACGGCTCTGCCAGCGCACCTCACACCTGGCCTGCCATACCTGTCCGATTACAGTCCTGAGCCGCCACACGGCTCTGCCAGCGCACCTCACACCTGGCCTGCCAGACCTGTCCGATTACAGTCCTGAGCCGCCACACGGCTCTGCCAGTGCCCCCAATCCTGATGCACAGCGCCCGCGTTCCTCGCATTCTAGGCCCTTCTTGAGCAGAGATGGAGAGTGCCCAGTTCTGTACTGGTGACTAGGCTGAGAACACCACACTCATTACACTCATGACCAAGGCCAACATTTGAAACTAGATCCCTGTCCCCAGGTTCGGGGGGCAGGGGGAGGGAGGCTGGATTTTGCCCTAAGCCTTGTGCATTTCACCTGTCTATAAGCCTCGCTTGTTGCTCTTTGTAGGCAAAGTGAATTTCATCCTCTCTTTCTTCTTTTTTTTTTACTTAATTATTTTTTTCCGTTAAAAAGAGAGACCAGAAAAGGAACACAGTTGACTGGCTTTGGCTTTCTCCTCTCCCCACTTTTTGCAAAAACACAGGTTATTCCCCCAGAATGACAGGAATACTCTGAAATCACCGCCCCGGCCCAAAACCAGAGCCACACTTGCCATGAAGCCTTAGCAGACTCCCCGGTTTCCATCTGAAGGAATCTGTGTGGCTATTTCCTGTAGGTCCAGTGGGCCTGAGCTCTTCCTCGGGTCGACTGACCTTCTGAAAACTCACAGCCATGCTCAGCCAAAGTTGCAGCATCTCAGCTGGTTGGACAAAACTCATAAACATACGAGGCTAGGTGAGTAGCCAGCAGAGATCAATGACAGCGTTAATATCTCATTTGTTTATAGCCTATCCAAAAAAAGGCCTCACCCTGGCAAACTGTGCATTTAGCCAGTCCGCATGCCCATGGACCCCTGCTGTGGGGCTCCTCACCCTCCCTCCCGTTGTCTTCCAGTTCAGGGCCCAGCACAGTAAAGTCGTAGCCGTGCGAGTAACTACGCGGGGTTCCAGGCATGTTTGCACAGCCCACGCTGAAAGGACCCGAACTAGCTGCTCGGGTATGTCAGCTCCAATGGCAATCACACCCTGTGACTGCAGTATACCCATGCCCATAGTGCCATGCTGGGAGCTGAGAGCAGGGCTGGTACAGAACCCCTGTGCCCACTCTGGAAAGCCCTTTGTGCAGGGGGTGGTGTGTCCTCCAGAGGCCATCTCCAGCCACTTTTAGGTCCCTTTGCTCTGTGCAAATCTCTCCAGCCCATTTTGAATGACAGAAACATGGAAAAAACAAACCAATCTCCCCACGTTCCTACCGGGAGTGAATCTGATGAGTGGTAGCCGTGTTAGTCTGTATCAGCAAAAACAACAAGGAGTCCTTGTGGCACCTTAGAGACTAACAAATGTATTTGGGCATAAGCTTTCATGGGTTAGAACCCACTTCATCAGATGCACGGAGTGGAAAATACAGGAGCAGGCATAAATATATGAAAAGATGTGAGTTGTCTTACCAAGTGTGAGGTCAGTCTAACGAGACAATTCAATTGACAGCAGGATCCCAAGGGAGGAAAAATAACTTTTAAAGTGGTAATGAGAGTGGCCCATTTCTGACAGTTGACAAGAAGGTGTAGCCATTTATCAGATAGTAACAATCAAAATAAGTGAGTGCCAGATTGTGCCCTTGGGATCTGCATGGGGAGAGAACCCTGTGCTCACAGATCTCCCACCTCCCAGAAAGGTGTGTGTTCCGTCTCCAAGAACCAGTCCCATGGGCCCATGACGGGGGGCGCTCTCTGTAGCTCTATCCTGGGGTGAGCCAGGATAGGATGGTGTTAGAAGGTGCTTTGTGCTTCAGGGCTTCTGTTCATCTCCAACTATTAGAGACCAGGATGAGGCCTAATGTGGAGGGTGGGGAGATTATCCCACATCTGCTACTGTAGGGTTCTTACGCCTTCCTCTGCAGCATCTGGTCTTGGACAGCGTCAGAGACAGGATATGGGACAGGACTGATCTTGGATCTGACCCATCTGGCAATTCCTATGTTCCTAAAGTGACTGTTTCCCTGCACCGAAATGCATGCATAGAAAGACACCGAATCCCCTTTAAATGGCTATTTGAGGAAGGAGTAAACTCCCAGTGCATTGGGGCAGGGGAAGCAACATCAGAAACAGCAAAATCTTGCCCGTGAGGACGCATCCTGTGTAGCCTGCACAAGAGAAGTTTCATAATGATTTACTGCCAGTGAAATGCAGAGATCTTTGGTGCAGCAAAGTTACACAGTGAACCAGATCTCCAGCAGGCACCAGTGCAGAGCCACCCCCCTTGCTGAGGGGAGGGCCTTCAGGGATGTAACCACCTAATCTGGCCCAAGGCCCCTGATTTAAATGGCAGTATTTTAAAAACAAACGTGTTGTAACTGCACTCAGTAACCATAACACTCCCTGCCATGCGGCTGCCCAGCACAGGAAGCCTGGGCCTATCAGCACATCCGACATAGTTATCGTATTACAACTAGTAGCAGAGAACAGAGAACGAGAGCCAAACATGGATCCAAGCCCGCATTCACCGCAAAACCGTCGCCGGGTTGCCATTAATCCTGATGGACGGGGTGAGACCAGCCCTCCAGCTCCACAAGCTGAGAGGTGGAAATGGGAGCGCTGGGAGGATGGGAACTGACCCGGGATTGGCGCTAAGCAGCAGATGGCATCTGCGCTCAGTACCCAGCGGGTCTGCGGGCAAGGAGGGTGGAGCCTTAACTGAGTCAGAGTTGTTAGAGCTGGTCATTTAATGCACTTCCCGGCCAAGGTAAAGGTGTTCCCGACGGTACAGATCAATGCCCAGATATTGACCTTGCATGAGACAGTCAGTTCCAAAGACCACTTTTGTATGGCTGAGTTCATGAGAGCAGCAGGGCCTCCTTCTCCTCCTGTGGCCAACCACCCTGCCCGACCTCCACGCTGTCCTCTAATGCCCTACTGCACCCCCTCCCATCCCCCCAACAGTTCCTGCAACACATCATCCCTCCTCTTCCCATAATCCAAACAGCCTACACCTGGACATCCATTTTGCACCCGGGTCCTTGAATCCAGACATGCCAGAATTTGGGGGAAGTTTTATCTGGATCTGAACTGTGTGATTTAGACTTATGTCTAGGACAGACTACCAGCCCCCTGCCCCACTCTGCTAAAATCAGAGGCATTTATGGAATGAAACCCCAGGAAGGGGATAGTGTCTCAAATACCCATCACCCTGCACAACTATTGACATCACACGGCACATGATCACTCATTTAAAAGGTGACTGGCAAAGCCCTGTAGAATGTAATAAGGTTCTAGAGAAATCACTCTAAAAAGCTACCAAAGCTATGGGATTTTTTAAAATGTCTTACAGAATGATCTAGCAGCTGGAAATTATTTTCTATTTCAGTCCAGAGAAAAAACGATAGAAGAGTTCTCATTTCCTAATAATTAAGTTCTGTAGGATTTTCCATGAGCGAAGGGGCGTGAGATTGTGGCTGTGCCTTTTTATGATGTCTAAAGAAATATTGCACCAGATTTCCAAAAGAACTCAGGTTGCATTTAGGAACATTGGACAGATCTTCGGCAGCTCCCATGAAGAATGATGGGAGTTGTTGGGTGCGGAGCTCTTTTGAAAATCTGGCCCATCAGATCTGGTCCTTCCGGGGGCCTCCTTGCATATACTCTCCACTCCGCTATCCCTTTTCATGTTATATTTAAAAAGCAGTAAGACAAGAACAGTGCCTGGGATTTCTTCTTCTTTTTGTAATATATAAATTAAAGATGCCTTTGCATATCCTGGCCAACCAGTGACTGGCTGTCTGAGAATCGGCATCTCAAAAAATGTACATGCACAAAATTGTGTGCAGATTTGGGCACTCCGTTTGCACACACAATTACCAATAATGCACTTGCAATTGCCATAATTTCAAGTGCAAATGACCAATTAGACACATAACAGCTCAGTTGCACATGCAATTAATTCCCATGCTTCTGTGCACAATCACAGCAACCTTGCATGCAAATTAGACACTGAAATGTGCATGTATTTTTGCATTTCTGTTTTGCATGCCTTAAATTTTGAAAACCTGGGCCAGTATTTTTTATTAATTCTTAGTCATCATTGAGTCCAGTTCCTTGTGCTGATTGACACTTTGCCCACCAAATGGTATATTAGGCACATCCAGCAAATATCCTCAGCTGATGACCCAGGCTTGTCCAGTATATTTAATGTTCCCAAGGAAAGCGCTGCCAGGACATGCTTCCCTTATGGCAGCCATGGAAGAGTTAAGAACACTGGCCTCTTTTCTGTGGCTCCCACATCACCTTTGCAAAGAAGCTGGTAAGGACTGAATGCTGGGAGGCAAAGGTGACTCACAAAGATGAGCTCAGAGCTAATTTGCAGCAGAAGATTAAGATTATGCAGCATCTGACCCAAAAGAGAACAGGCAAGGCTGGCTCTACCAGTCCCAAGAAGACTTCTCTGATGTACAGAGCTGCAGATTGACCTGTTTGCTGCAGTGTGTCCTCCTCCAGACTGCCCTGTTATCAAACCAACATTTCACAATTCTCTGGGCTTTTTCCTCCCATGGTTGTGACAAAGCAAACTCTGGCATACGTCAGCCAGGAAAACCACCCACAAGCCATTCTCTCCATTCACACCAGGACCAGGAAAAAATGAGCCTGGTGCCTTCCCAAAGGCCTTGTCTACACTAGAAAAGGTTTGCCAGTTGAGCTATCCAGACCAGCAAACCCTCGTAGTGTTATGGAGCTAATGCTGGTTGAAAATAGTCCTATGGAATGTTTTTCCATTAGAAAATGCGGTTTCATTTATATCGGGGTGGCCAAACAAGTACGGCTCACAGAGCCCCCCACACCACCCACCATTCTCCATCTAACAGACTGGGGGGGCTGCGGCAGTGGTGGGGCAAGAGGCTTCTGCCCCATGGGGAGGGGAGACACTGGGCACGCCTACTGGGGCTCGGGGCTTCAGCACGAGCATGGCTGAAGCCCCGGCAGGCGCACTCCGTCTCTCAAACTTCGGAAGATTGTCATATGCGGCTCGGAGGGTCAGAAAGGTTGGCCACCCCGGATTTATATGGAAACATGGTTATTTTGATGAAGTTTTGTGGCAAGGGGGAATAAAGCATTTCAATAAGGTTGAAACCTTCTGTTTTGACATTTTCAGAGTGGAACATTTTGATTTTTCTTATCACAACAAGTTTTTGTTTAAACATTTCTTTTATTTTTATATTGAAAACATTAAAAATGTTGAAATCAAAACTAAATGTTTCCGTTGACGCAAAATGATTTTTTTTCCCCTGAAAACTTTCATGTTGTGGGAAATTTTTTCTTTCCAGTCCGATTCGGAACAAAACACATTTTAAAAAAAATGGAATTTCCTACAAAAGAGAAATTCCAGTCCTGCACAGCCCACGACACAGCTTATACCGGCAAAAGTGTTTGCCCGTGTAGCTTATACGGGTTCCCTGCGTGAAGTAAAGGATACCAGCTGCACTTACATCAAGACTTTTGCTGGTATAAAAATGTTGTAAAAACATCACTGGCCACAACAAAGATTGGCAAAGTTTCTGGCCTAGACCTGACCTAAGATAACAGCTGGGGCTGCCTGCTGCCCAGAGGGATATGGGACCCTCTTTCCCCATCTGTTCCTTAACACATGAAGCTAGCAACTCCGGGGGGGGGGGGGGGGGACATTTGCAGGGCAACAGGCAAGTATTTTATTTTAAGACTCCCATTGGCCTCTTCCGAAAAGCTCCCCGAGCAGTTATGGGCTTGATGCAGGGGTCACTGGCTGGGAGGGTGTCCTCTGGCCTGGGGGAGGACAGACTGGATGGCCATAACGGTCCCCTCTGGCCTTAAACCCTAGTAACCGCTTCCTCCCTCGCCCAGCGTAGGGACAGAGGGCAGGTGGCCCCGCGTTTGATCAGGAAAAGTGGGGGAGCACGTGGGGCCCCGAGAGAGAGGAATTGAGACCCGGAGCTGCCCAGCCCAGCAGCAGGGGATTAGATGGGGACTCAGACGGGTGGCTGCCCCCTCGGTTTGGACGTGCAGGTTCCCTGCGGCGCTGAGCTCCGGAGCGGGCTCCAGCCTCCCCCGGCCATGCCAACACGTGTTATCAAACAGGCGCCTGGTATGCCGCTCGGCTCAGCCCTGCCAGCTGGGGATGTGGGCTTTTTTTGCAGGGGGGCTTCTGCTCGGGTATTTACGGCGCGCGGCGGTCCCAGCAGAAGTTCAAGCAGATTACTCGCGGTTCGCTCCCGGGCTCGCAGCTGCAGCGCCGGGCACGGGGCGCAGAGCGAGTCCCGCCCGCTCGCCCGGCCATGGGCTGCACATGCAGCACGACCGGCCGCTGCCACGCCAGGAGCAAGGTAACGGCGAGCGACCCCCTCCCCCAGCTGGGTTTGGGATGGGTTCCGCTTTGACAGCGATTCCCGCGCCGGGGAAGGGCGGCAGCCCCCAGAGCCTGCCCTGCTGCCCCCCACCCCCGCCGGCGCCCCGCTGCTCCAGCCCGGCACAGAGCTTACCGGGTGGGGCGCTGGGCGTCTGTGTCCCCCCCCCCACCCCGCTTTAGACAACGCCCCTTCCCCAAAACCATGAGCAGGAGAAGAGGGGCTGGCTGAAGGCCGGGGAGACTAACAGGCTGGAAAGGGGTGACACGTTGTTCCTGAAAACTGCAGCGCGTGTGTTGATTGGAGTTGTGTGCGTGGTGGAGAGGGTCTAGGGGTTCCTTCCCTAGTAATGGGTGTGGGGGGGGGGGTGATGGAGAGGGTCTAGGAGTTCCTTCCCCAGTAATGTGTGGGTGGGGGGGTGTCTCGAGAGGGTCTAGGAGTGCCTTCCCTAGTAATGAGTGTGGGGGGGTTGAGGGGGGTGATGAAGAGGGTCTAGGATTTCCTTCCCCAGTAATGTGTGGGTGGGGAGATGTCTTGAGGGGGTCTAGGGGTTCCTTCCACTGTACTGGGTATATATATTTATTCACAACATGGGGAAGACTCTGGTGAATCCCAAAGGCACAGCAAAAAAGTGCCCGTCAGAAGTGTCTCCCTGAGCCTCAGACAGCAAAACCTCTCCCTGCCAGGAAAGGGTTAGCAGCAGTACCCGGAGAAGGGGTGAATTCTGCCAGAGGCCTCAAAATTGGGCCAATTCTCCTCTCCGTTCCCTGACCCTCCTTCCACCTCCAGCCCATCACTGGTCCCAGGGATGTGGTGGGGGAGGGGAGGGAAGATGCTTTTAAGATTGAAGGAAACGAACTGTTCTACAGCAGGGAGGGTGACGGCAGGGGAGAAGGCATCTGAGATAATAACGTGAGCCTAGAACGTTAAAGCAGCACCAGAGCAGGATGTCTGCAAACCTCACCCTCAAGCATCTGATGGTTAGATCCTTCCTTGTCTTCCTTTGCTACCTGAGCTGCTAAGCAGGAAGTGCAACAGCTGGTTTTCTCGGGGTGCCAGCTACATTTGAGCAAAGTACCCTCAGTGAACTATTTATTCTATGGATTTAGCCTGTCTCCAGTTCTGGTGTTAACCTCAAACAGACTGATCTTTACAAGCGTGTTCATTATTTGATTGAAACTTCATGTGTCCGTTGTCAGTTTCTGGGTTGTTTGGTTTCCCTTGTGCTTACAGTTATTCACTATTTCTTATTCGGGGCCTGTGATTGGTCACCTTAGCCAGGCAGTGCACTCTGCATGGATGATTTTAAAAGGAGGAGGGAAATCACAGAGTTTGCAAGATGGCTGCACAAAGCTTTGCACACATTAATATTTGCAGGAGGGAGTAGCTCTGAGACTTCCAGGAACACTGAGCCAGAAAAAAACCACTTGTACAGATACTCAGGGAAACAGGAAACAAAGAGACACACCTACTGTCCAAGAGAACTCACAGGGGAGTTGCAGACAGAGGTCTGAATGTTTGTTTTTCAGCCCAAATGCACATGAATAGCTGTATATTAAAGAAATGTACTAATCTTTTATGCACAATGTCAAACACTTCTAGGCAGTCCATGCCTCTGAGGGCTCCCTGTACAAAAGAGACATACAATGAGTGAGAAATGCTGCATACAAAAGGCCCCAGGAATTGAGATGGGGGCATTTCACTGATGTGAGATGGAGTCATTTGGAGACACATCCCTTGATTCTGATATGTCCAGTTAATACCATAAACTTAGCTGAGGCAAGGAAGGGGACACCGCCCTTGCTGGCCACATCTTTAAATCAAGACTGGATGCCTTTCTAAAGGGTATGTCCTAGCGCAGCCAGAATTTCTGGGCTTGATGCAGAAAGCACAGGGTGAAATGCTACGGCTTGTGTGAAGCTGTAGGTGAGGCTAAGTGCTCACAGTGGTCCCTTCTGGTTTAAAACCTCTGGCACAAGGATAGATCTGAAAGGGGGAGTGTAAAAGGGACTGAAGGTGGGGGAAAGTCAGAGAGTCACAAGGAAGTAGAAGACGAATCCTCAATACTAGGATTTGAGAAGAATAAACAGTCAGATGCTACAGGCCTGGTTCCATTCACGTTTAGTGACTTCTCAGGCTGGGAGAAGGTTCTTGGACACCAGTGGCTCTTATGTTTTAAATGGGAGTGGATGTTTTAACTGCTGTGATTCTTTCACCATTGCACGGGGTTAAACCTGATTGCCAGAACTGGGGATGGGAAGGAATTTTTTCCCCAGGACCCATGTTGTAAATGACCTTGGGGAGTCATCACCTTTCTTGAGGGTACGAACCAGAGATCATCTGTTCAGATCAAGTGGGCGTATCACATCTTCTGAGTGCAGGGGGGAGGGCATTGGCAGGCCTCAGTCCTTCGTGTCATCTATTTCTGTCTCTTAGAAGAGCATAAAGATAAGAAAGTGATTGTGCAGGTGCCAAGTGCAAGAACCCAGCTGAGATCTTGTAGCTATATGACCACTGGAATGTGATCAGCTCTGTAACTCAGCTGCTTGAAGTAGCAGGACACAACCTGCATTTCATCTGACATCCAACCATGAGAGGTGCTGAGAGGTCTTCTTGAAAGATCGGGGCTCAGGCCTGGCATCATTCCAGCAGTGGGTTATATACATTATAATTAATGCTGCTTACACAGAGAGAGAGAGAGAGAGAGAGACACAGTAGAACTTCAGAGTTACGAATCCCAGAGTTATGAACTGACTGGTCAATCACACACCTTATTTGGAACCAGAAATACACAATCAGGCAGCAGCAGAGAAAAAAAGAAAAAAAAGCAAATACAGTACAGTATTGTGTTCAATGTAAACTACTAAAAAAAAGAAAAAAATGAAAATAAGATTTGACAAGGTAAGGAAACTGTTTCTGTGCTTGTTTCATTTAAATTAAGACGGTTAAAAACAGCATTTTTCCTCTGCATAGTACAGTTTCAAAGCTGGATTAAGTCAATGTTCAGTTGCGAACTTGAAAGAACAACTATAACCTTTTGTTCAGAGTTAGGAACAACCACCATTCTCAAGGTGTTTGTGAGTCTGAGGTTCTACTTTATTTACTTAAAATCAGAAAGGGTCAGAAATTAAGATGCTAACAAGACAGTTAACTCAGCCACAAAGCTCAGTCTATATGTTTATGGTGCAATGTAATTGCACGAATGGTAGTATGTTAAAAGCCGTGAATAGACAATGGGATATAAGTGGACTGTGCCTCTGCAAGCCCTGCTCTTGAAGTTATTGGCCTAACCTTCCTCCCGTTGATGTCAACAGCAGTCACAGAGCAAAGCTCCTAGTGACTTTAGGCGGAGCAGCATCAGGATTTAAACACACATCCCTTGTTTTTTGGTGATTTCATTTTGCCATATGAATGTTGCATTATGCATTAAAAATGCAATTTTAGAAAAAAATCTTGCTCTAAAATCTAAGGCACAGATCCTGCACCATTGACTGCTCCTGCGTGCATCTCTCTACCCACGCCCAGACTCACTGACTCCACAGGGCAGCACACCCATGTAGTCAATTGCAGGACTGCAGGGGTCATTCAGCCAAAGGCAGACTGGTGCCTCCTCAGTTCCTGAAGAGTAGAGTAGAGTAACAAAGGGACACAGCAAATACACACTGAACAGTGCATGTGCTCCAAGTAGCTCTGCAAACGTGCCAGTACTCCATTGGCACATCCAAAACTTTCTTAATTTTCAGCCAGGTTTTGATGCTTGGTAATGAGCCTTCTCCCCAGTTAGGCTGAACGGACACCTAAGAATCAAGTTTCCAAGCTTCAGACAGTTTGGAGTTACCTCTAGGAGGTGGGGACCATGACCGTAATTTTTGACACTGGGAAAAGTAGTTTGATTTTCTTCTGCCCACACTCATCATTCAAAAATAGTGAAAGGGATTTGGACCAAGCTGCTAAATATTCACCTCGGGACAGACACCCACTTTAAGGCCCCTGTACACTGCCAGAGCAGTGGGCTCGTGAAACACAGCTTTCCTGCACTGCTGGACGTCCTGCTGTGCTATTTATTTGGATGGTCTTTCCAGCAGACACTGCAGCCAGGGACATGTGCTCATTCTGGCACCTGTGAAGCGGTTAATGGTCTCTATGGGATACTCCTAGAGAGACTATCACGGAAATGGAGCGAGATCGTTAGCACATGTGGAATACTCATACTTTTCTTCCCATTGTAAGCCTTGGGCCCTATTTTCCCCTTGCAGGGCGTGAGTCGTTTAAAGTCCTTGGGTTGGTATTGGACACAGGGACAGGGGCACAATCCAGGAGCTTCCTACAAACAGCCCTTTACTGCAGCTTGCTCAGTGATTGCCCTGCAGATTCAGCCACTTGCACCTCCTGGGGGGTGCCACGACTGGGTCCGCTCCAGACAACACCCACTGCATTCCATGGGAGTTACTCCTCTCCTGTGCGGAGTGGGGAGAGCAGACCCCAGCACTTGTGTACAGTGTCATGGCAGAGAGAGGGATCAGATCTAGGCGTGATGGACACAAATGCAGCAGGCCAGAAAGAGCTGAAAAGAAACAAATCAAACCAGCATTTCTTGCATTTCCCAGGTTCCCATTTCCTTTAGTTGGCGGGGGATCCCAGTGGCAATAGGGCATCAGTCTCTGCGTTAGGTTTGCCCCAGGGGAAAGGCCTTTGGGGCCTGCCTGTCATTGCCCAGCTCTAGCTAATGGGCCCGACCATCCTCTCTGGGCTGTCAAAGTGCACAGGGATAAGAGAGACTCTGTCCGGGAATCCCAGACTGGAACAGCCCATTATGCCACCAGGATCGGGAGCAGCAGCTGGCAGGCGTGGTGCCAGGGAGAGCGGCTGTTCTGTGTGAGGAGGAGGCCCTGTTTACCCACACGCTCTGCAGCCTGTGCAGGCCCCGTCCTGCTTCTAGGCGGGGATGAGGATCCATGTTGGCCTGACCAGTGCTGAGGAGGGGAGGTAGCTGCTCTGTGGTCAGGACCCTCGCAAGCCCAAAAGGGCACCAGGATCTCATGCAAATGCCTCCTCCACCAGGCTTCTGCAGCACCTGGTCACTCGGTCTCCCTTAGGCAGGAGCCCTGGAAGCTGCTGCTGCCTGAGGGCAGACATGGGCCCCCTGGAGCCATCTCTATGGGAATGGGAAGAGGGCACCTGGGACTGAGGGGAGCCTAGTGCAAACTGTAGCAGTGTGGTCACCCACTCCTGCCTTAAAAGGCTTAAACCAGCCTGGGGACAGGGCTGAGGCAGGGGAAAGCAGCTACTGGGCAAATTGGGGAAGCAGCCGCAGCTGGGCCTCGCCCCAATCGGGCCTCAGCTGGCCCTATATAAGAGGCTGGGCGTGAGGCACTAACAGTCTCTCTCTGCTTTCAAAGGGAGAGGGGCCTGGCTGCTGGGACGCTCAGGGTGCCTAGAGTGAGGCAGGGCTGGGGAAAGGCCAGAGGGGCTGGGGAGCCCCAGGCTGGCAACTCTCCAGGCTGTAGGGCCTTCTCCAAGGCCCCATAGAGGTACTGGGTTCAGGGGTGAAAGTAACTTACAGGACTTACCGGTACTGCCGGAGTCCTGAGGGGGCGTGGTCTCATCCGGAAGGGGCGTGGCCTCTCAAGATTTAAAGGCCCTGGGGCATGGGCTATGGCTGGGAGCCCCAGGGCCTTTAAATCAACCCGGGGCTCCCAGCTGCAGAGGTGGCTGGGAGCCCCAGGGGCAAATTAAAGGGCCCGGGGCTCCGGCTGCCACGGAGCTCCGGGCCCTTTAAATCCCCACCGCAGCTCCGGCAGCCGGAGCAGCGGGCAGGATTCAAAGGACTCTGGGCTGCCCGCAGCTGCGGGCCCTTTAAATCCGGCCCCAGCCTGGCCGCCAGAGCTGCGGGCGAGATTCAAATGGTTCTGGGCTGCCTTCTGCGGTGGGGAGCCCAGAGCCCTTTAAATCCCCGCTGCGGAAGCCGGTGCGGTCCGGCACGGCGTACTGGCTCTTGCCGGTACGCCGGACCAGCTTACTTTCACCTCTGACTGGGTTGCAGAGAAAGGCAGTGGGTCCAAAACCCTCTTTCCTATGATGAGTGGCTTATACTGCAGTCTGGCCCAGGGAGTGGGGCTAGATGGTGACTGGCAGTAGCCTGTGACTGAGGTGGGGATAGGGGGTGGGGGTTCCCTGGGGAGGGGAGACCCTGAGACTGAGGGGTTACTGCCAGGAGGCAGCATCCCAGATAATGGGGCACTGGAGTCCTGGGAGGGAAACAGGGGCCAGGTGGCAGTAGGACACCAGCCTGCAGAGGGTGCTCCAAGGCTGGAAAATGAGCTAATTCCCAGGACACCAGCAGGAGGTGCTGCAGGAGTGAGCCCACACGGTTACAAGACCCACCAAGAGCAGGTGCTTTTGGGGAGAGGGGGGTAGTCCTGGGAGCTGAGCTGCTGCCTCCTTTCCCCTGTGGGCTGATGTGGCCTGGTGGGCTCCCATTCTTACAGGATGTCAGCTGGTTCCAGGGCTAGGCAGGGACTGAGGGACCTGGTCAGATCCCTCCCTGTCTGTGCCACACACGTACACCCCACCTACCCGCTCCCCAAGGGGATGCACTGGTTCCCCATGGCTTAAGGTGAGAGGTGTTCCTGGGAAGGGGCGGTCTGCCGCCAGCCCCTGCAGAAAGCAGGCAGCTAGACAGAGAAGGGTCCATCCCTGAGGTTTCCACAGGTGCCACTTCCTGATTGGAACCTGCCACCCAGTTGCCCCGGGACGAGAGGATCGTTCCCCTGACTGCTCCTTTGGGGTGTGGGTTGGGTATGGCTTGTGGCACTTCTGGCTCCCAGCTGTGATCGGGGAAGTTTGTCTGAGGCCCGATTTAAGGTTTGCCCATGATTTGTTACAGCCCGAGTCCTCTCTTTGCAGCTCCAGTGCCAGCCATAAGGGGACGCTGTGGTGGCAAAAGGCAGCCAGCCTGGCCAGAGGTGCCATGGGGAACCTTGAGGTGCTCTGCCATGGGTTCAGGTTTTCCACGGGTTGGCCTCTGTGTGCTTTCAAGTCTGTGATTAATTCAGCAAAGCTTCCACGCAGCTTCACAACACCCTTGGGAACACCCTGGCTTTTACAGCATGCAGCCGATACCAATCAACAAGCGGGGTGACTTGCGGCCCAGGCAGCAATTGCACGCCCCTCCCCTTGATCTGACATTGTAATGCCTCTGACAGAGCTGGCAGGACCACTCCTTCCTGCCAGCCCCTGTGGCGCACAGACACAGGAGCACCCCGGTTTGCCTCTGAAAGAATTCTGTACAGGTTCGTGTGCCCCCTCCCCCACATCACCATAGTGTCTGAGCAGCTTCCAATAGTGCGTTAAGTGATGAGGCTAACATCTGCCACATGTGGGCCGTTCTCTGTGGCGGGCTCCGTGCAGGAAGAGACGCACGTGCAGGGGAGGGTTTTGTCGGAGAGGGTTTTTTTTTAAGTGTATGTGCAGCTTTGTGTTTATTTTAGAGGAGTCCAGTTGACAAAATGTGCCTCAACTCTTGGGTCAGAAGGTGGGAAGATTTCTGATGGGCCTTTGTTCCTGGGCGAGCTTGTTCCAAGCGTCCCCTGAAATGGTTCTGCCTCCTGCATGGACAAACTTTACTCTGATGGTCGAGGTTCCATTGTCCTTGAGGAGCAGAGCTGTCCATTGTGGTCCTCAGGCCAGAGCTTCTGGTGATATTTTATTGTTCCGGGCATGGTAGGAGCATATGATGCTGCTGTAAAAAGCAGTCCCTGTGCCTAAGAGAATCACTCCTTTTGGGGTAATTTACTGCTCAGAGAAGAGGTGGACTCCCCAGTTTATTTCAGGATTTTCAGGCTCCTGGCTGTCTCCTTGTCTATCACTCATTCCCCACCCCCAGGGACTCTGTGATGCAATGACAGCAACCTCTTTGATCTTTCCCTGTCCTGGGGAATCATGCACAAAACCGCGCTGTCCTTTTACTGCTCTCTAAATGTGTCTGTCACACTTCACAGGCTGTAAAGTAGCAGCCCTTGCAGTTGTTTGATATTTCTGGACCCCTCTCAATCTCTCTCTTGCACATGCTGTGGCTTGGCGGTCCGGACAGCATTCCAGCCCAGGGTTCAGAATTCAGGGAGGCCTGCTGTTTTTAGGAAAGGCAGCACTGGTCTAATCTGTTTAGCAGCACTGGGCATTCCCCTTCTTCCCCCGACCAATTAAGTTTTCAGTCTCTCTTCCAGCCTGCATCCTCTCTAATCCATCCCCTACAAGCACCCTCCAGGAGACCCATGGCAGTGGGCAGCAAAGGACTCTCCTTGTCTCCTCTCTTTCCATGGTTGCTGCTGTGAGATAAGAGTGCTTGCTGCAAAGTCCTTCTAGGGATGTTCTGGGGAGCATGCAGGCCCCAGCTTGGGCTTTAGACAGGCTTTATTAGTTTTGTGCTGCTGCTTCAGAGGAAACTTGGCTCCTTCTCGCATTCTGTATGTTTTGGTGGCATGGAGCCTGCTGGCCCAAGTGAACGAGCCATGTGCTTCCAGCACTTAAACACTGAGAGCCTGGGGCCAAAATCCTCCTAGCAAGGGTAGCTAGAGCAGGAAGGATCTCGTAAAACATAGGGGACTGTGACGACTCTTGACCTGTTTCCAGGTCTTCTACTCTTCAACCCATCTCTTCTCCCTCCCATTCTGGCATGGAGTCACTGTCCGTACAATTCAGATAATTTTCAGGGCTTTGTTTTCTTGGCTCTCGGGTTCCTGGTGCAGATGGGAGTTCTGCCAGTTAAAGGCCCCTGTCTTGCCCAGGGCTGGGTCCTGAGTAGCTATCCGTTTCCATTCAGTAAGTGGTGTCTGCATGCCTCTATCTGCATCAGAGGAGCTGGGCACAGATCACCCCTGAGGTGTCTTTACCTATGTGACTATTACACCTTTGTTTTCTGTGTACTGCACCTCTCAATCTGTAGGGACCCTCCTGTCTGCGGGGAAAGGCAGGCAGTCAATTTGTGTTCAGTTCACCAGAGCCTGTTTGATTTCCAGGGCAGAGCCCACTAGGGCAACAACAGGTCCTCTTGGGCGATGGGAGGGGGCCACAGATCCCAGAAAATCAACTAAATACCAGGAACCAAGAATGAAAAAACAGACAGGTGCAGGGCACAAGGTCAAAACAAGGGATGCAGAGAGGGACCCGTAGCAGAGAACCCCATGCGCCACCCACTAATCCGAGTAGGAGTCCGTGAATGCCAAATTTACGATGGAAGGCAGCTTACAATGCAGGGATCACTGAGTAGAATTCTCTGGCCTGTGTTATGAAGTCAGACTAGATGATCACCATGGTCCTTTCTGGCCTTGAAATCTATGGTATAAGCCCTCTTCAGACTTCCATGAACCGAATGTTCTGTTGTGGTGGGAGGTGATCTGCATCTGCATGCATTACACATGTCTACACCAGCCCTGTTCTGGGAACTGTTTCCTGCCCATAGCAGCAGGTGCACCAGGTTGGGAATATTTCATTCCTGATTTTGCACATGGTACTTCCCTGGGAATCTTTCATTTCCAGATGTGCATCTCCACCATGCAAGAGGTGTAGCTAAGCCACAGAATTTTAATGCAGCTGCTGCCCATAGGGTGATCTGCTCTCACTTTAAATAAGAGGGTGGGCGGGCGGTGGTTGTTGGTTGGTTTGTTATACACAAGGCTCAGATAACTGAGGTTTTACTGCATTCACAGCTTTTAAAACAATTATAGGTGAATTACACACTGTTACAACAGATTACTTCCTTATAGCTTTTCTGATTTAAATTGTGATTGCCCTTGCCATAAATGGAGTCAGTCTGAAGCTACTGGGACATAAAATAATAAAAATGCTAGGCATGTATCTATCGCCTTTCAGCTGGGGCAGAGACTGACTATGTTTCTGTTCTGCATATATACAGCTCCTAGCACAGCAGGGTGCTGGTCTACAAGTGATGCCCCGGACACAGCCTCCCTGCAAGCAATAGTAGGACTCCCAAAGCACTTTAGGAACCAGGGGTGGTTTTGTATTTCCACTTTTCAGAGAGGGATGCGGAGGCAGAGACATTGACCCAGGGCTTTGCTTAACTCACACAGCAACAGAACCCAGATGGCTGGACTCACATTTCTCTGCGCTGTTAGAGACTGGGACAGGAAAACAGAACAAGCCAGTCTAAGGTGCTGTCTGTAACAAGGCAACACACACTTCATCAGTATGGTTACACTGGGACAAATGTCCTGAATGTGGACAGGGCCTGCCCGGGTGTGACTTGCGCCTCTTTCAATCCCCTTTGGCATGTACACTAAGTTGCACACCTGTGTGCTGCCCTCCATTCAGCCAGGGTCCATGGGCCCCGTTCCGAGTTGGTTGCTGAAGGGTGTGAGACACCTGTTGCGCAGTGGGTGTGAATTTTCAGGAGTCTGAGTGTGGTGGAAGAACGTGTAAGTGACTCCAGTTGGATTCCTTCATGTTCCTTGACACCAGGTCTATGCTATAGAGTTAGGCTGGTCTTGCTTCATCATGGCAGGGTGTGAAAATCTGCACCTTTGAGTGACATGGGTAAGCCCACCTAACCCTGGGTGTAGACAGTGCCAGGTCAGGGGAGGAATTCTCCTGTTGTCCTAGCTACCGCTTCCTGGGGAGGTGGAATAATGACAGCAACAGGAGAATGCTGCCTGTTGCTGCAGTGAGCATCTACACTGAATATTGGAGAATGTATGGAGATATACCTATCTCATAGGGCTGGAAGGGACCCTGAAGGGTCATTGAGTCCAGCCCCCTGCCTTCATTAGCAGGACCAAGTACTGATCTTTGCCCCAGATCCCTAAGTGGCCCCCTCAAGGATTGAACTCACAACCCTGGATTTAGTAGGCCAATGCTCAAACCACCGAGCTATCCCTGCCCCCCAGCTGTGTTGCTGCAGCATTTCTAGTGAAGACAGCCCCAGAGCGCGGGAGTCAGTTCTCTTCATTCCATTCCACAACAGTGTAACGCCACTGGTGTCACTGGAGCCGTTCCTGATTTACACCAATCTTTGGCAGTTGAACAATAACTAAAAATAATGTTGGTTTTTCCTCCAGTGTTACTAATGCAACTAAACTAAACTGCCCCGGGGCTGGAACGTGGCCTGCTGCAACTGTACCGCCTAAGCAACCTCCTAAATCTGAGTTCTATAAACCCCGCTAGGATGGAAACTGTGACAGGATCTCCGGGGGGGCTGGTAGCAGGAGCTGATGCTCTAACAAAGCATTCCTCTGAGGATGATGTCATTGTTTGAACTGGAGAGAAAGCGAGAGCTTTGCTGGTGCCAGATATTCTGAGGTGTTGCTAGAACTGGGCTTTATCCCTGTAATTGCCTTTGATTTAGTGTTGTTGTTCATCTCTCATTCCTGCACAGCCTCTGTGCTCTAGCCCAAGCTATTTCTAGGCTCTGAGCCGGGCTATAAAAAGCATCAGCTGAGCTACAAGTTTGTGGGCGTTGCTAACAGATCTGCACCCACTATCTGATCCTGGGCTCTGTCTGGCTAGTGAGCAGTCCGGGGTCCCGGGCATGCAGAGGTGGCGTGAAGAGGGGGTTAAGAGAGGGGAACAGCAAAAGCACTGGGAAATGTTTCCAGCCCTCTAGCTCCAAGAGTTTTGGGGCTAACCCCATCTCACTCCGACTGGTTGCTGGACAGAGTTGTACGTGTCCATCACATTGTCCAGTGCCCCCATCCCAGAAGGCCTTTGTGGGAGTGTGGGGCTGATAACGATACTAAGGCAAAGTGGAGATTTGTACCTTGAGCCAGGAGGGTCCTAGTCAGCAGACCGGCCTGCTGGTGAGACTGACAGCCTCCCCCCCTCCCTCCCTCCCAACGGTGGAAGGACAGTAAATCTTCTAGCCTGTCCGTGTGGCTGGGCGGCTGCATAGGATGAGTGTGTGTGTGTGGGGGGGGTGCATTTGTGTGCGGTAGGGAGTGTGGTGGGGGGTGCGGGTGTCTCCTCCCTTCGCTGGTACGTGCCTTCTCTACGGAGCACTTCTGCAAACAGAAATCCAGGGCCAAGTGGGAACGTGAGGGTATGGCTACACTTACAAATCTGCAGTGCTGGTAGTTGCAGCGCTGGTCGTCCAGCTGTGCAGGGCCAGCGCTGGTGTGTGGCCACACTCACAGCTACCAGCGCTGCAGTGTGGCCACATTTGCAGCATTTGCAGCGCTGTTGGGAGTGATGAATTATGGGCAGCTATCCCAGCATTCAAGTAGCAGCAACGTGCTTTTCAAAAGAGGGGGGTGTGGGGCAGTGTGACAGGGACCGGGGGGGAGGGGGGGGGAGAGAGAGAGGATTTTTGGAACTGACACTGTGCAAAATCAGAAAATTTTCTCACCCCCTTACTGTTAACTGCAAACAGCCTGCATCCAACATACTCTCTTTCCCCCATCTGCCCCCTCCCCCCGTTTCTCTCAAGCAAAGCAAACACTCAACCCCTGTGAATCACGCAGGGAGGAGGATCTCATTTGATTGTTCACAGATTGATCACAGCAAACAGGAGCTGATAAGCAGCTCCGGTAGAGCAGCTCCGGTAGCACGGAGCTCCGGAGGTTCACAACAAAACAAAGAGAGGCTGCATAACAAAACAAAGGGAGTAATTTAGTTAAAAGCATTCTGGGATACACCCTTATACCCTGGAGGCCAATCACAGTGCTGGTGTGTGGCCACACTTGATGACCAGCGCTGCAGCACCAGCGCTGCAATCCTTATTCCCCATGCTGAGTGAGGTGTACGGCCAGCGCTGCAGCCAGGGAGTTGCAGCACTGGAAGTGCTCTGCAGGTGTGGCCACTTACTAATTGCAGCGCTGGAAAGCCTCCACCAGCGCTGCAACTCGCAAGTGTAGCCATACCCTGAGTAACCAGGAGTGAGGATGGAGAGAAAACTAGTGGGCACGTGTGATCCACTCTCGCGTCCCTCTGCTGGTATTTCTCACCGGAACAGCCCTTTACGTGCCAGAGGATATCTCCCCTATAATGGGGGCAGGGCCCCTCTGCAGGGGTGCTCCCAGGTTACATGTTCCCCCTTGTGTGCTGTACCATGTTAGCAATAAGGCCACCCAACGTGTTACTTTCCATCCTACCCAAAGGAGAGAGGGCTGGCAGAAGGGCACAGTGGGCTAAATGGAGATGGAGCAGCCTAAAACCGGAGGCCAAAGGTGGAAGTAGCAGAGATAGTGAGCTCCCTAGGAGGAGAACTGGCACAGCTGCAGAGCTGGCTAAACAGGATGGAGTGTGACAGAGGCTTGGGGTCGCTGGCTGGGGCTGCAGGTTGAACTACCCGTGGATAAATACAAGGTGCTGGGTACATTTCAGCAGCACTCTGGCAATTGAGAGCAGCACTCTGGGTTGGACGGGACCTAGCTGAGCTGCTGGGATCTTAATGTTGCTGCAGCTCTTTCATTTAGAGGGACTGCTAAATAACTCCCCATCATGGGGACCCATTTAAGGGTGTTTCATCCAGGACACAATTCCCTTCAGGTCTCAGCTCTGCCACAAACCAGCGTGGTTTTTTTACATTTCCTCCCTGCATTTCATAATTCCAGTCTTCTGATTTTCCCCACAGAAACGACTAAGAGCTCAGCCGCCAAAGGGGCAGGTTTCCCAGGAGCTGACAGCCTTGAAGACCGAGAATCATGGTGAGGGGTACATCTTTTTCCTCACAGGGCTTTTCGATGCACCGACCCCTTTAAAAGCATTAAGCTACGACAGGGTCCGAACAGATGGGCCAATGTATTCCATGCACAGATGCACCTATACCTGCTAAGACAGGCAGCACTGTGAGCTCTGATACAGCCAAAGTGGCACTGTGACTAGTGAGTCTTCTGTTCTGGTCCATACCAAAGCCATCTCATCTGTGTTTGCTCAAAGCTTCTCCGGACAGGGAGGCGATGTGTCTGAGGATCACTGGGGTAAAAGGGCTTTACTGACTTGAGTTAAATCAGAGTGGATTCTCTCACTCCAGTGTCCCTGGGGGTCTTGGCATTAGTCCCACCTGAGATGGTGTCACAGAGCCACAGGATTGGTGCTACACGCCAGCTTTTAAACAGTTGTTTGGAGGATCCCCTTCTGTGTGGCAGACCCCAAGGGGTCCCACTCTTCCTTAAGGCAGGTCACGCAGCCTCAGTGCCTCCAAAACTGAGCCTCTGGGCTTCAGCGCTCCTGAGACACACGTCCCACTGAGATAGACGGCTGGTCAGATTCTTGAACACACTTCAGGGATCAGCTCACCTCAGCAAGTATTGGCACAGACACCTGGCAGCCTTTTCAGAACAGAGGCAGATGGAACCCAGCACTGGGAAGGCCTGAGATTAGCATAGAGGAATAAAGGTTAAAACACCATCTCTTCAGGCCACACCAGCCTTCCATCTAGTGTCCTTTTCTGGCTCTGGTTCTCCATGTCCCTGTGTCACTCCCAGGTGAGAGCTGCTGAGACCTCCAAAAGCCAGCTCTTATCCCAGCCACCTGAAACCTTTTGGTCCATTGTCTACCTCCTGCAGACCCATGCTGAGTTCACACGCTCCGCCTGAAGGAGATTCCCAAGGATAAATGTCAGTTGCTCAGTCTTTGGGGCGTCCTTTGTCTTTGTGGAACCTCCATTGATATGGGTCGGTTTCAGCCAGTACTTGACTGACCCATTTAGTTCACCCCAAACAGATACCTGACACAACAGCTCATGTCTCTTTCTCTGCCCCATGAGCAGATTTAACACTTCTGCACCCCCCTGGGGAGCAGTGCAAAGTACAAAGGGAAACTGAGGCACTCATGGGAATAGTAAAATATTACAGGAGATTCCCACTTCATCACAGATGGTTCCTTAGAAATCGACAGAGTATTTGGCCTGCGTTCCTGGAAATGCATCCGTGTTCTAGTGGAAATATTGCAAACTTGTATGAGACAAACTGCACAGTGCAGAGCCAGGCTAGAAATAAAGATCGGTATCCTCATCTGGCATAAATTAGCCAATCTTCATTGACTCAGTGGAGTGACGCTGATTTACACCAGCCGGGGATCTATGCTGAAACTCCATCCATGTCATGCTGCCGCCACAGAAGCCCCTCTACCGATGGAGCAGGCTCGGTATTGGCAGGGCATCAGTGTAAGTTTTCCCTGTGCTGCCCAGGAATGAGAATCAAAGAGATTCACAAACAGTTTCCAAGATGAACAGCAAATTCCACACGCTACTGTTCATGGACTGACCCTATTAGTCACTCTCGAATGCCAGGGTGACAACACTGCTTGTGAAAAGCTGAGCAAGTTCTGAAAAATGTCACGAGTTCGTAAGGGAAGCAAGTTAAAAAACCGAGCTGCTTGCCCAAGGGAAGTGGGTAGGTAGAACTCTGGGAAGCTGCTTTCGTGTTTGTTTGTGGACTGAGAAATGGATGACTGCAGTCTAGTAATATGTATGACCAGGCGAACACCACAAATGGCCAGCTCAAAAACTGCACTAGCTGGCCAAAGCGTCCCACCAAACGAACAATCCCACCCCTAAGGAAGCACTTGGTGCAGTAGTGAGGAGGATATTGCATGGAGCTGGAGAGGATGGTGTCTGTATGCTAGTGGGACAAATTACCTTATGTGTATTGTTGCCCTGTTCGGAGGTGACACACTCTAGCCCAGGGGTCGGCAGCCTTTCAGATGTGGTGTGCCGAGTCTTCATTTATTCCCTCTGATTTAAGGTTTTGCGTGCCAGTCATACATGTTAACATTTTTAGAAGGTCTCTGTCTATAAGTCTATAATATATAACTAAACTATTGTTGTATGTAAAGTAAATAAGGGTTTTAAAAAGTTTGAGAAGCTTCATTTAAAATTAAATTAAAATGCAGAGCCCCCGCCCCCTCCCCCCAGGCCGGTGGCCAGGACCTGGGCAGTGTGAGTGCCACTGAAAATCTTGCCTACCCCTGCTCTAGCCATTATGTGAATGGCTGTCTCAGACAGAGAACTACAGACAAGCTCAGAGATAAGTGCTCTCTACCAGCTGAGTTATTCAGCAGGCAGTGTTTGTCATTCACTAAAGTTCCATTTAAATAGCTTCAGTCACCCAATCAGGAAGTGGACACTGTACCATGTGACCACTCCCATACAACAAACTGATTAGCAGTCAGCTGTAGCCGACTGTTTATGCGGCACTTGGTGGCTGGAAATGATTCGCTCCAACTAGTCATTGAGCAATGAATGCACCCACAGAAACTGGGAACGATTGACAGGAAACAAAGACCTAAAAGAGACATGGTTGTGGTGCAGGGAGAAATAGCCAGCCACACCCCTCAGCCCTGAGCTGGAAGGGTCATCCCCAGGAGTGGGGGTCTCCTGTCTCTATTCGATACTTGTCCCCATTGCGCAGACTGCCAACATGATGCCCATTGGTGCTAACTAGTGCCAGGTGTAGTGTGGGTAATTGTCCAGTAGGAACTGGGCTGAGATCATATTTTATGCAGGCCACCAAACTGCCAAGTGATAATGAGCTTGACCAGGTCTGAGCAGAGAACAGCCCCAGAATCCTGTCAGCAAAACCAGCCAGCCACGGTCTAGCCATTTATGTTTAATTTGCAGTCATCGCAGCTCCCTTGCACGAGGATGTGGAGACGAAGACGGCTCTGCTGCTGGAGGAGCAGAAGAGGGAGATTGCGACACTCCTACAAGGACATCAGGAGGAAACGGAGAGGCTGAAGGAAGCCCACCAGGCAGAGACCCAGAGACTGACCCAAGACATTAAAATCAAGGTTGGGTCAAAGTGGCTTCCCCACCCCAAGAGTGTCTGTCTAGTGTCTCAGCACAGTCACCCCAGTCCTGGGCATTCATGCTTCTGCTTCCTGACCTTCACACTGCACCACAACCACAGGTTCAGAGCTAGGGAGTAGTATATAGCAGGACCTTGATGACCTGATAGTCTCCAAAGACACCAGACACCGTGAAATCCTTTGGGGGGGGGTCAGCTAGCAGGGTTTGACATTCCCCTTCCGACCCTGATCTCGCATTCAGAGCCAGCTGGCCTGCTCCCCCAGTTATAGACACCTGTCGGCCTTCCCCAGGGTTAGTGGACTCAGTATGGTAGGTTAGTGTCCTCAGATTTCACCTCTAGACACCTAAGGCCATGAGTGAGGCTACAATTTTGTCATGGAGGTCACGGAAATCGTGAATTTGAATAAAGTCCGTGAAATCTCAGCAATGGCTGTGAAAACACACTTGACCTGGTGCACCGGGGTCACAGCGCCGTTCAGGTTTGGCCCCTACAGCTCCACCTACGGAGGGGTGGACAGACCCAACCTTAGAGGTGCTGTGACCCACTCCCCAGCTCGCAATGCCCAGAGCAGGAAGCTGTGCCTAGGCCCACGATACAAGAGCTGCTGCTGCCAGGTGAGCTCTCCCCCTCTCTGACTGCACTCTGCTGTGAAATTGACATGCCAAAATCATAGCCTTAGCCCTGAGCGAAACTGAGCTCAGTGGTTTACTCCTCCTTGTCCCCCTTTTACTGATATCGCAGAGCTCTGCAAAAAGGGCAGTTGTCCAGGAAATCCTGGAAAAGCCCAGAGTGGTGCAGGTCAGCTGTCCTAGCAGAGCTGCGTGTGATGCTCTTTCCCCCTCCCCAGGATATATGGTTGCCAGTGATATTAACCCCTCACTGTCATAAGTACCACAGTTAAATTCATTCATAAAAATAGGAACAGGAAACTGGATCCGCCGCCCAGGAGATAAATAAGAGACTGCACAGGCAGGTGCGCTTCTTTCTCTGAGATCCCCGGATGCTTAGGGCTTGTTGTTCACTTTGTTTCTAGGTGGAAAAGGAAAGAGATTTAGAGCTTAACAAGCAGCTCTCAGAGCAGTTCGACACACTGAACAGAGAGCATGACGAGAACCTCCGAGGTAAGGCCCAAGTCTCTCCTCTGCTGGGCGCTGGCTTCCCTCTACACCCCCACTGCTGTGGTTTAAACTTCTCACAGGGCTGATCTTGCATCTCTTCTCCTCTCCAACCTCCTTGGCTCTCTTGAGCGGAGGCCGATCGCTCCTGTAATGAATATTCAGCATTTTCAAGAGACAGGGCCGTCCTTACCCATATGCAAAGTCCGCAGCTGCGTAGGGCACCAGGAAATTTGGGGCACCACATTTCCTGGTGCCCTGCGCAGCTGGGAGCTGCTCCCGCCCCTGCTCTGCCCCCACTCCCCTGAGGACTGCATCAGGGCTGGGCCTGCACTCATTGGTGGCAGGAAGTGCAGCAACCCAGCCCCAGCCGCGCTGCCGGTGAGTGCTGGGGGGTGGTTCCAGCCAGCCCTGCTGCCCCCCCACAGAGGCCTGGGGCCAGCCTCCCCCCCCACGGAAACCTGGGGCCCCACCCACTCCCGCAGGTGGGCTGCGTAGGGCCCAGAATAGCTAGGGACGGCCCTGCCAAGAGATCTGCCTGCTCTTTGACTGGCCCCATTGGCAAGCACCCTCTGGATTACCATACTGTCGCCTGTCACGCTCTCAGGGCCACCCTGGTGCTCCCTTACTGTCATGTTGTCTGCACCTCTTCAAGCCATGAGGGGGAGGGTACCCTGGGAAGGGCATGGAGAAATGCTGGCAGGAGATATTACTCTGTATTTCATTAACTAGCATGGACCGTTTGTAGAAACCCAACCCAATGTCTGGAAAATGGATCCCACTGGGGTATTACGCTTGCAGTGCCAGTGCCTCTGAAATAAACCTAAAATTCTTCAAAAAGGAGACTCCTTCCCATCGGAGCAGGATGCTTCCCAGGGAGCTGGTAGCGTTTACACTGTAGCCAACAATGCGAGATCTGGTCACCCAGTCTCAGCAGTAAGGCTGTGAATGGTGATGGGGTCATTCCCTCTCTTTCTCCTTTCGCGCCGGGCGGCATATTGCCACTCTCCTTAGCGCGTAGCCCTGTGACTTCAGCTGAGCGAGTCCTCCGGGGAGCTCTCAACTGCAAGGCTGCTCCAAGAAACGGCATTTCCTCTGCTTATGGTCCCAAGCCTCTGCTGACGCTTAGCCCAGAGTAACTCTGGTCCCTCTGTGGCAGTGCCATCTACTGCCATTCTGTGCGGGTAAGGGGCTTGGGCAGGGCTTGCTTTCCTGTCTCCTAATTCTGACATTGATTTTGTGTTTCCCCTGCAGAAGTCCAGAGGGCCCATGACCAGGAGATGGTGCTCTTAAGGGAATCCTACCAAAGGTCCCAGTCTTCCTTACAGGTGCTGCTCCCCTTGCTTTGGCTTGCTGAGAAATTCCCTGTGGAGCAGAGCTCTCTAGATTCAGCGCACAGGTCTGAGGGTGCTGGGAAAAACGTGCAAGGGACCTGCCCGAACGATCCCCAGCACTGTCTGCTCCTCACTTTCATGAGAGCCAAATTGAGAAAACAAAGATTATTCGAGCTGCCCGGAGCCCACCACCCTTGGAGTAACCCAGGCTGGCTGTTTGTGGAAATGAGCCCAGAGGGGCCTCTCACAAAGTGATCTTGCCTTAATTTTGCAGCAGTCAAATAGATACTTAAATCAAAATGGCCACCTGGGCTTTAAATTCCCAAACATAAAACAGTCCTTCACTGGCTCAGTCAAAAAAGTGCAGAGTTCCCCACAGCCCCAGCACCTTCTTCAGCCTCGCCACAGCATGCCAGTCCTAGCAGCCAGCCAACCAGGCCCTCCCTCTGGCTCCCTGGCTCTGTCCAAGGTGCTAGCTTCCCTCCACCTGCAAGGCACCCAGCCCTCCCTCCTTGAGTTCCAGGGAGTCACTGACCCTGCTCTGGCCTGGAGCCTGATTGTCTGCTGCTTACAGTCCCTCTCCTATTGGCTGCTTCCTGCATAGCCGCTCTCGAGCTCTATTAACCCATCACACCACCAGATACCCCATCACACCACTACTGACATAGGGGACAGGTGGGTTGTGTTTGGAATGTCTCCATGTTGTTAACGGTGCTCAGAGCTTACTCTACTGGCAGGCAAGTCTGTAACCTGAACACTCCAGAAGTGAAACTGGTGCTAACAAGCTGCCTGACTGCCATACCATGGCTCAGAGCAGAATTGGCAGGGTCAGGGCGTCTGTTCTTATGCAAGCAACCCAGGAAGTGCTGATTATCAAGAGATCTCTCCCGTGGTTACCGACTGACCCATTGTAACCAAGGAAGCCGGATGGCAGAATGCATTACAGTGGGAATTGCTCCCTGCTGCCGTTAAATACTGTATTAGGGAATTGCTGCATGGGGCTTCATTATTCATTGTGAAATGTCTTGCAGTTTGACTCCTGCCACCTCTGTACAACTCAGTAGGTCATTTTCTTCCCTTATATGAACAGTGCCCCTGCTGGAGGGGAGGTTATAAACAGGACTCATAATCACATCCCTCTTTCTTTCTCTTCTGCCCTAGGAGACGATTGACAGGTTAAATTCCCAGCTGAAATCCTTCCAGGAGAAAATGAAACGGGTGGAGGAATCGATCTTGAGCAGAGACTATAAGAAACTTATTCAGGTGCAGGAAAACAAACAAACTGTGGCCTCTTGGGAAGGTATTTCTTTAACCCATCATTTGCCAGGGTCTCTGAGCAAGCCTGTTGGATTCGCAGTAGTGACAATGGACAGCTCAAACTTACAGAGTCAGAGAAGCATCTGTATGCTATAAATGCTTTGTCACTAAAATAAAAGCTAAATAGAGGCCTCCTTGGAAGACTCCCTGTCACTGGATCTGGAGAGGGCAGTGTTCGTAGTGCCTGGTAAACTGTAGTATGGTTGAAGTAAGCAAAGGGATAGAAGTAGATCATGAGAAAATTAAGGGTAACTATTATGTGCATTATGCAGGTAGTTCAAGCTCCTTGCACTCAGGTGGCTAACGCCAATGCCGTAAAGATGTGCATGTAGGGTCTGGATGAACACTAGTAAGCAAATTTTATGGGGTAAGAATCCTATCAATCCAGGACTGAGAAGACTGGACAATTATGACTACTAACGGTCATCATCTTTGGCTCACCTCCGTTCAGGAATAAAGAACCAAACCAGAACCATGCATTAGCCCCTCCAACTTCTCCAGTCAGTGGAGGACTCATGCGTTTTCTTTCTCCCCTTCTAGGATTATGGGAGCCCCAGCCAGTTCTGGGAGCAAGAACTGGAGAGTCTGCATTTTGTCATAGAGATGAAGAACGAACGCATCCATGACCTGGACAAGAAGCTGCTGAACTTGGAAACAGTGGTGGGTTTGATGTTGTTCTACCCAAAAGTGCATGGACTCCTTTCCAGGGGCAGCAATAGCGGAGCTGGAAAAGCACAGCTTGCAGGAGAGCGCTCCACCTACCTGAATGCAAACAGCGTTCTCCAGGCGCATTCCCCTCTGGCTCACCTGCTGCCTAGGGGCAGCTTTATGTCCTGGCTGGCCTCTCAGCCGAGCTAACGTGTCGGGCGCAGACACAGTGAGTGCAGCCAGCAGATGGAGGATTGCACTAATTGGACCAGGCTGCTGCAGTGCTGGGTGCTTCCTGGCATACACAGCAGGTTGCTGCTATGCATCACTAAACTCACATAGAGGTAACTTTTGTCAGTAACCATCAACATTTTGATGTTGGCGCTTAGGCAGGGCCTCATTAACCAGTGTAGGGGATCGTCTGTTGCCAAATCCATGTCACTTCTGACCCTTGACCTCTCCTTTGAATCCTCCCTTCCCAAACCCTTCTGGGATGTCACAGATGGAGAGGAACCTGCTTCTGGAGGAGAAAGTGAAAACCCTTCAGCAGGAGAGTGAGGATCTGCACGTTCAAACACAGAACCACTTGATAATGACAAGGTAACATCCGCAGCCTAGTGCAGAACCAGCTACCTGCGGCCATTGTCGGAGCTCACGGGCTGAGCTCTGGGCTAGGTATGAATTGCACTCAGGAGAGGCTGTTTTCTGAATTGTAGGCTGATAACTAGATGCTGGGACAGGCCCCAAAAGGCAGGTATGGTGGCACCAAAGCTAGCACAGAAGCTGCAGGTCAGGGGGAGCTAGTAGGGGTGCTGCATGATAGGGCTGAGGTTCACTAGCCAGGCGCCCTGTGGGTGTGTGACTTGGTACGGCACTGGTCTGGTTCAGGTGAATATGGGGGTGTATATGTGCATTCACAAACTGGGGCTTGCCTGGCACCCATCTGGCTCTGGGGTATGTGTGAGAGAGCGAGCCCATGACCTTGCACAGCACCAGTTTGGCTCTGGTGAGAGTGTGTGTATGTGCGAGGGAGACCGTGACCTGGCACAGTACCTAACTGGCTCTGGGAGTGCCTATAATCTGCCTCACCCCTTTTCAAGACCATTCCAGGCCCCCACTGCCCTGGCCTCTTTTGGCAGTGACCAGAACAGCTGGCAGGGCCCTGATCCCCATCTCCATCTCGGTCCGGGGTTCTTAGGAGGTGACGAAGCTGAGCTGGTGTTTCTTTGCAGGCAACTGTCTGACAAGCTCCTGGTGGTTCGGGAGGCCCTGGACAAGGAGTCCCAGCTGCGGGAGCAGGCGCACCGGGAGAAGGAAGAGCTGCTGTACAGGGTCCTGAACGGTGACTCCTCCCCCACCTTCCCCATCCCCTCCAGCGAGGTGCCGCTCATCGCCACGTAGCGCTCTGGGAAGCGGCGACGGAGGCTACTGGGATGAGGAAGCAAGCGAGGGGCACCAGAGACTCTTCCACCCCTCGTTTTAGCCCTTCCTTTATTGCACAGGTCCGGAGCGGCTGTCATGGGGACTCTGTCCGGTACTAGGGGAGCTCCTCAGACTTCCAACCTTGGGACAGCCTCCCTCTAAGGGGACCGTGCGGTATTTCTCAGGACCTTTTCAATGTGCTTGTACCCCTCCTGTGTGTCCCCCTGTCTGACTCTGAACATGGGGGAGCTTACGAGACACCCCAGGACCTAGATACGTGCGGTGTGAGGTGTCCTGGCTGCCCCTGGCTTCACATCTCAGTCAGTAGTGGTGGTTACAAGGGGAGCCAAAGGGCTCTCGGTGCATTTGGGGTGGGGAAGAAGAGGCCTGTTTCCCGCACTGGTTTGCCCAGGTGAATCTGAACCGGAGCCCTGCATCTGAACAGCCTCCGCTTTTGGGGAAGTTTGGATCAGGCTTCGGGGCTGAAGTTCGCCGCTCAGGTCCCTCTTTAGCCAGAACCAAAGAGAAGGATGCTCGTCTCAGATGGAACTGTTTAAAACAGCACCTAGCTGAGTCCAGCCTCCGCCCCGGCAGCTTTGTGGTGTACGCAGGCAGGGAGCGGGTCAGGCGACCCCTAGGCGTCCCTCTCTGGTATTCTTCAAGAACAACCCCGCAAGGAAAGTTTGAGAGTCTCTGAGCTGGAACTGTGTGACCCAGGCTCAGGGCTGTCACTGGCAGAAGACGGTGCCCTCTTCTGGCCAAGAAGCAGCACTGGCTTCAGAAGAAGCAGCAAGCCTGCTGTTCCCAGCTGGAGAAACGGCTCTGAGGGCCTGTAGCAGGCACCCGAAGTGGTGCCCAAGGGGGCAAACAGGGAATGTCGTCTGGGCCGTGTGAGGATGGGGAAAGAGAACGCAGTGAGCGAGAGGTGGGCAGAGCTTGTCTCTCCCTGGTGCGCTCACTGCCCAGGTTCCAGCTCCATAGGGTTGCCCATGGACCCCCCTATCCCTGAAAACCGCATGGCAATGGCAACCGGAGCTGGACCAGGGAGCGCTTTCTGCAGGAGTTTGGAGAGCAGCAGAGGAGAAGTTGGATTGTAGCAAACATGCCCCGTCTCAGAAATCCCAGCCCTGCCTGCGGGTGAATCATGTGGTCCAGTAGCAACTCTGGGGAGGAGATGGGGTGCACATGTACAGGGACTGGCCAGAGCTCCTGGTGCCCAGTGACTAGGTTACATGGGCCCATGGAGGGTGACGGGAGTTTCCTCCTGTGAGTGGGGCTGCTTGTCTAGTCCCGCTCAGCTCCCAGGACTTTGCTCAACCTTGGCGAGACCCCATGTCTCCTGCCATGCTGGTCCTTTCTAGCTCCCAGCTCCATAGTGAACCTTCCTTGGGGCCGCTGCAGTGAGAATTACCATCTCCTGTAGCCTTCGCCTTTTGATTGTCCATGGCCCCGGTGGCTTCCCTGACAGCCTCGGCTTCTCTTCCAGGTCCCAGGTCCTCCTTCCTGTTGGCTTCTTGCCAGAGTTCAGCCCACAGCCTGCCGAGTTCTCTTTTGCTCTTGTTTCAGAGCACTGCCTCCCAGGGCTTCCCTCCCTGGAATCTCCCCTCCTCAGGGGCTGCCGCAGGTGCCTGTCACCTTCTGCAGCTCCTCGTCGCAGTCCTCCAAGCTTCAGTCCAAATCCCCCTTAGACTTTGCTGTCACTGCCTCCTGCTTCCTCCTGGCTCAGCACAACAGTCCTATTGCCCCAGGCTTCCTCCTGGGCCAGCACTTTCTAGTTCTGCACCTCCTCTCTGCCCTTAGCCCAAGAGAGGACAGCCCTGGGTCTACCTCTCTCCTGGGTCTCCTCCTTGGCCTGCCTTTCTGCTCTGCTCCTTCCCTTGTAAAGGCCCAGCTCCAGTTACATCTAACACCCCTCCAGCTGCCACCTTGTGGCCTAACAGGGCTCAGGCTGGGTTAAACAAGCTGGAGGTTTATACCCCATCACAGGGCCAGATCTCCTCTTGCACTAGGGCTCCTTTACACCGCTCTGGCAGGGTAAAAGAAGGAAAGGCGGCACAAATGTAATTTATTCCCCCTTTAAGTCCCCTTTCCACTTGCCAGTGTGGTGTCAAGGAGCCTTTTTGTAAATATGACTCTGGCCCCTTGATGTCATATCGGATTCGCTCTGTACGAAGAGCCCCTGATGCCTCCCGGTCGTTTGCAAAGCATTGTCCGCTGCACTCTAGACTCGCCCCTGTTGTCAGTAGCTACCGGTGTGGTGCTCTGCTCTTGTTCGATGATGATAACAGTCGGCTGCGTGCGTGTTCTCTCTGTGTGCTGCCCCAGCTCTGCGCAGATCGCTGACACAGCGAACCCCAAAGACCTCAGACTCTAGTAAGGTACAGAGGAACCCACGCCAGGTTTGTCAAACAAAGCACAGTAATAGTTTCCTGTAGACTCTACAAGACATACTATGAATTTGTGCCCCCTGGCAATGGACACAGCTCAGTCAGTGGCGGGACTTTCCACTGCCCCCTAGGCTGGACAAAGATGCGCATTCCGGGACCTACTTTTATACAGTTACAGGACAGATTACTCATCCCTCCTGACGTATTGAGGTACAGCCCCTTGGCTCATTGGGGGCGGTCTCCTCCTTTGATCATGTTGTTTCAAACAAATCTATCCATCATGCTGTCCTTTTGACCCTGTCATTAAGATTCACCTGCCTGTTCCTTGTTATGTCTGTGGAGTGTCCTTGTATCGAGATGTCCAGGTGCCATCTTGGCACAAGTTCCTCTTATTAGCACTTATATGTGAATGCACCTGCTTCTAACAACCCTCTTCTCACCAGCTTCTGTGAGCGGGGCCTGCCTCTGGCTCACAGCCCAGCTTTTGCTTAGCAATGCCTGGAAGTACTTTGGTTCAGGCTTCAGGCCTCAGACTGGGCCTTTGATACAAGAGTTTGTTTCAGGGCCTCATCTTACTACAACCCCCTCACTCTCTCGTAGCTACAGGACACCTCCTGGAAAAGAATCTTTTTTCCTTGCGAGCTCACCTGTTCCTGCTGTTTACTCCTCCCCACCGTCGCTGTGGAAGTGGCCGTGATCCTGGAAGAACACACGATGGCTGCGAACAAGCAGCTGTGCACCCCACGCTCACTTCACACCGGAGTCATGGCCACTGGGCATCTTGTCCACTCGGGCCCATACGCCACCAACCGTGAAAATTCTCAACCAGTGAGCCCCAGTGCCTCCAGCTCCCATTGTCCTGTTTGTCAGGTGGGAAGAGTTTGTTCCCAGTTTGTTCTCGCGCAACCTGACGGCTGGGCTGGGCAGACCCACCCCTGTCAGCCTGGCCGTGATTCACCTGGGAGAATGGCTGTTTCTTTGGTGAGAGTTTGGCCCACGTGGACATTTTGTCGTCATTTCTGTGCTAGCAGGCTGGGCTCAGAGAGTCACGAGATTCCGTTCAGCCCACTAAGAAACCTGGGCAAATCAGGAATTTGCTTCAGGTGAAAATTGGCCATTTTCCCAAAGAAAGGTCACCATTTTCACAGTGAAATGAGGCTTTTCTGTGTCTGGGAGTTGCCTGTTTCCATGGCGGGGGGATTCAAGATCTTTCCCCCTCCTTCCCTGTCCCTTCTCTTCCTCCTCATCTTTCCATTTTCCTGTTCTCTTCTGTGCCTCTTTCCTTTATAAACCTCAGCCCCAGGAGAGATTTTTAGACATTGCACAAAAACGCTCCAGATTACTGACACCGCAACTAACAAGTAGTTCTCCTCTACCATCTTTGAGAGTAAATGGGGCGCCGGGGAGGAGAAGCTGTGTCTAGAACGTGAACTGCTCCAGGGTCAATCCTCGCAGAGAGCCGAGTGTCTGCACGGTGCCTGTGTTGGCACAACGGGGGCTGGGGGGAAACCAGTCTGTTCTGCTCTGCGTAGCTCAGTCTGTGAGCGGGATAGACAAGATCCCCTGAAGATGTCTCAGACCTTTGACAGTCTTTCTAGAAGCCCCGCGAGCCCGGGGGCCTGAGTGAAGGGAATTTAGTGGGGCTCTTGAGAACAACGGATAAGTCATTGCTCACTCAGTACTGACTAATTACGGCTCCCCGGCTCCCCCATCTTGTACCTTTCCTTGCGGCCCCATTTCTTACAGAGCCCAGGGCACTCCGAGGGGGTTGGCATAGAGAGAGACTGTGCGTGGCAGCAGGCAGGGGCAGCTCTGGTGGGCTCCATTCTCCTTTCGCTTACACTGACGTGACAGGAGCAATTGCCTTAGCGTTACACCAGCCTAAGGGAGCGCTGATGCAGGCTCAAGAACTAGAGATGCACCTGTCTAGGAGCTCAGACTAGGCCACCTCAGTGGTCCCTTCTGGCCTTAAAGTCTACCAATCTTGGCTCTGAGAAGCGCGACAGTCATAGGATGCGTCACGACAACGTGACCTCCTGAATTGTGTGCTCCCTCGCCGAGGGCTCAGAGCCCTGAGACTCTCCCAGGGCCTGTCTTAGATGAGGAGCCAATGCCTGCACTGGTGGCAGTGAGTTAATCCCCCACTCAGCTGAATTAGAATTTGAACCATGGTTGGGTCCCACCCTACAACTCGCTCAGAATACAGTGGCTGTGCCGAGACTAGCTGGGCCTGTGCTCTGCTAGGGTTGGCGCTCTGCCCAGTCGCCACAGGGCTTGGCATCCATCTTAAGACTTGTCTGGGGTCCCTTTGCCAGTGATACCAGCTCCTCCTGCGGAAGCCGAACAGAGGCTGCTAACTTTGGGGCATCTGTTACTCCTCTAGGGTACTCCTCTTCTTTCTAAGTCCCCGTTGTGTTTGTAGTGGTATGTGTAAAGCCAGCCCCCTCCCTGGCTGTCTTCTCTTTCCTCCCCCCCTCCTCCATGCCCTAATGTGCCCAGAGCACTGACGGTGCTCCCCGCAGACAGGTAAATCAGGGCGAGAGGAGATGGCGGCCCAGAGCAGCATGGCTGGGGATCTGACGTGTGCTAATTGGATGCACGCAAGCCCTTTCCACTGGGCGTGTGAATGCTGTCAGACCAAGTGGAGCGTTAGCTCGTGCCACAGACTGCCCCTAAGCTATGCACCAGGAGTGTGGAGCAGTGTGTGTGTGTAACGCGTGTGTGCTAAAGGCTGTAACAATACAGTTCTGGGACAGGAAGATGCCCAAAGAATGAAATGTCAGTATTTTCCACGTGGGGGTGTGTTCGTTTCTTTGGCTTGTGGCACGGATTGCGTCAGTGACTCTTACAGGGGGTTGCAATGGGACGGTGTTGACGGTTGTGTCTGAGGTCGTCCCCTTGGGGTCAGGGCAGGCAGCTACTTACCTCGTAGATCGCTCCCTGGGCAGCGGCAGTCCCGTGGCCTGGCCCGGAGGTAGGGTACAGCCCTCTGGCTGCACCCATTAAAGTCCACCCTTTTCCAGGGGTATGAAACAGTCCAGACAGAAAAGAGAGAAATTCCAGGGCTCAGAAGGGGCCGGATCCCTCTCGCACACAAAGGAGGGAAGCAGCCTCTCAGGCTCCACAGGAAACGCCGGCCCCCACCCTCTGCGTGGCCAAGGTTTTTCCAGAAAAGAAACAAACCAGCCCGTCTTCGCTCCTCAGGTTGGCGGTGCTCCCAAGCTGCTCCTCAGCATGTGAGCCAGGGCCCTGTTCTCTAGCCTTTTCTTGCCTGGTGGGAGGGTGGTAACTATCAGCCCCACCACAGCTGGGCTGCAGAGAACCTGCCCTCTGTTTGGGAGGGAGGGTGTTAAACCCTCGTTCCTAATGCACTCAGTGCTGTGGAGATTCCCACCCTACAGCAGCCTGCTGGGTGGGCTCGGAGGGCCCCGAGGGCCACCTCCCGGCAGAAAGGAGCTGTTGAGACTCAGGTCTGCGGCTAGCATATAGATCTCCATAGGAAGGACCCCCCATGATTTGCCTTCCTTGTCAGAGGTCTCGGCAGAGAAGCCAAGACTGACTGAGCTACCGTCTTACCCATCTCCTGCCCCTCCTTGTCAGGACAGAGACACACAGGCAACGGGCGGGCGGGGGGGGGAGTTTGCATTAATTGTTTTCTAGCTACAGATCTGGCCCCCATCATTATAGTCTGTGAGCCCCTCGAGCACTGGTGAAATTATCTGGGGCGGGGGGAGGGTGCTACGGTGTTTATCCCCATTTTACAGCTGGGGAACTGAAGCACTGAGGCTAAGGATGTTTGAAAGAACTCAGCAGGCTGGGAGCCCATGGGGTGCTGAACTCTTGAAAACCTGGCCACTGGTGTTGCAATGGCAGCGACCTGCCTAAACGACACCCCTTATTCTCCAATCAAAGAAACCCTGAAATAAAGCAGCCTAAATAAACCCCCCTATACAGAGAAATTAACCCTTGTTTTTAAAAAATCCCTCCTGTAAGCAGAGTTTTTCCCAAAAAAGGAGAGGTTGACAGAGACGCCAAGAGGCTCCTAGGAGCCTTTCTGTTGCTACTGATTGTACATGGAAGGAACTGAAAGCCTAATGAACCCCAAGATAGAATAGGGAGCTGAGCTCTTCGGAAAATCTGGCCCTCCGTGACTTTGCCAAGGGCAGCCAGGTTAGCAGTGGCAGAGTTGGGAACTGACTCCTGGTCTCCTGAGTCCTATGCCATTGTGCTAAACACAAGACCTACCCCCGCCCTGCAATGCCGAGGAAGAAAAAGAAATACAAGGCATCCCTAACCCCAGTCCACCCCCCCACATGACGCAGAGACACTGAAATGTGGGGCCCCGCAAAGCACAGGGCCCGGAGCGGTTGCCCCATTTTGCCAGACCCAAGGGACGGCTCTGCATATGCCCCTGCAGGCTCCCATACGCTGCACATCCACACACATATGTGATCACACATGGTACACGGGTAACTAAAATGGTACGACCAGCTGCTAGCCTGAACTAGAGCTGGGCCTGACCCCAAATCCTGGATCCCACCAGCCCTGAGCTTTGGGGTAGGTTGGGCCCACAGTTCTGAACATTGCTGTTGACCCACTCTGTGTCCAATGAGCCCTGGGCAGAATCCCAGACCCCAGTGTGCCTACACCTGGCAGGAGTTCAGACCCTGCTCTGGATTGGCCCAGAGCAGCTTAGACCTTCCATTTCTCTCTTCACCCGGGAGAGGTTTGCCCAGATCTATTTTCTTTCCCAGCAGCTGTGACCCAGCTGACGTGGTTCTGCTACCCTGGGCCCCGCGTCCCACGGTGTTGGGTTGAGAGCTGAAGAGCGCAGAAGCAGTGAGAGAACCTGTCCGCCAGCCAGGTGCCTCTCCAGGGCTTGGGCACAGAGGGACTGGTTTCCCATCTCGGATCCTAGTGAAATGCTCTGCTTGCTCAGCATTGACCCAGACTCACCTGGGGCAGCCTCTCGCCTCCCCTCAGTGCACCCTGTGGACAAAACCAAGTCTCTCCTCTTTGAAGAAGCTGGTCAGTTTAATGAGTAAATAAATCACAGGAAGGGGAGGAGGGAGAATGGAAGCAAATTTGGTGCCTGTGTCACAAAGAGATCTCTGGTCCTTTTATTACTTAGATGCATTGCCATAGCTGACCTCCCTGGCTGTAGCATGGCCGGGCTATCCAGACCGGGCCGCCCTTGGGGCCGGGGTGGCTGGAAGTACCTGGACCCGGGTGGAGACGGTGGTGGTGCCCTGTAGGTTCATGGCGCTGCAGGTGTAAAGCCCTTCGTCTATCGCACGGGCCTCATCTATGTAGAGGATGCTCTCGGATTCCTGCTGCACCTGCCCACCTCGGCGTGCCAGGTCGGCCCGTTCGCGGCTGTAGGGGGGCCTGCCAATCTGAAAAGCAAGCGAGGAGTGGGGGTTGGAGAGCTCCTCTCCCTTCCTAGGCAGCCTGCACCACCTGCAGAGCGAGGGGCTGGTCAGTGCCGGGCTGGAGGCAAAGGAAGGGCTCAGCCGATGCTCAACAGCCCCTCCCGCATAGCCCTGGTCACTGGCATCTGCTGTAGCAAGAGGAGGCCTATTAGCCAACTCCCCCGGGACATCCCCTGTTCCATGCACAGAGCACCATGGGCTCTTTGTATCTCCCCCCTGAAGTGTCACCAGAGATGGGCAGAAGGGACCTCAGCTTCACACCTGGTCTGCATGGCGGCCCCGCCAACCACCCCCCTCCCACTCCATGAAAAGGGCACCATGTGCATTTCTGATGAAGCCCAATTCTCCCCCCACCCCATTTCCCACCCCATCCCTGCCCGCAGCCATTGGTTTCACTGGAACCATCCACCATTCTGGAGGCCCCAGCCCATGTCCTGTTCAGTTCTGTTTCGTTGGCCCTGGTGCGCTGAGTGAACCATGCTTCTGCAAGGGTCACATCAGCCCTTTGTGCTGTTTCCTGTGGGGAAAATGCCGCTGGTCAGCCACAGCGAAGAAGCCCCTGAAAGGAAAGTTGTGTGCAGCACAAGGTCCATTCTTCTCTCTGTGCCCTTTTAGCTGGGGCGGCGCCATGGGCTGGGAGTCAGGAGAACTCGGTTCTGTTTCTGGCTCTGACCTGCTGTGTGACCTGGGGCAACTCATCCTCCCTCTCTGGCCTTTATTCCCAAACACACACACTTTCTCTGTCTAGACTAAGTCTTGGGGGGCGGGGACTGCCTCTTACACTTTGTAGGTACAATGCCTGGTGCAATGGGACCCTGATCTTGGTTGGAGCCATTCAGTATTATCAGGCTAACAACCCCCTTCCCGCCCAGCCACCTCGCTTCCCTACCTGCTGCCCCGGATACTCCCAGGTAAAATCGACCGCGACTTCTGGTTCTCCAAACACCGTGCAGGTCACGTTGAAGTTTTCTCCAGCCCGCACAGTGGTGGCTGAGGCGCTGACTGTGGGTTTGGGAACAGAGGAAGGGTCTGCGAGGGCAAGAGTGAAGTGGTGAGAAGCAGGATTAGGAAGGGCGGCAAAGTACCATGGGTTAGCCACTTCCCGGTCGTAGGAGATGGACTAGTCAACCAACGGCAGTTCAGGGAGCCGTAGTGCTGAGAGTCCATCGGCTCACCACCTCCCTGCCAACCCTTCTGGGCTTTAGGGCTGGGTTAAGGGAGGGACAGGCCTGCTACCAGGTATCTCCAGCTAACGGGGTCACCGCTTCTGCGTAGAGACCTCTGTCTATGTAGCAACCTACCATCTCCTTGTGCTGGATGGCGTGTGTTCATCTGGCGGGCTGACGAATGGTACATCAGCATGTGTATGGGCCTCCATAATTACAGACTGGTGCAGGTGACCGGGGCACTCAGTTAACATGCCCGGATAGCTCAGCTGGCAGAGGGACTGCTCTGCATGAGCAGGTCTGTATGAGCGCAGCAGTGCCCAGAAAAGCTAGTGACAGTGAGGAGAAGGCAACGATACGCAGCCTCGTGGGCTAATTCCTCCTGCTCTGCCTTAGGGAGAGAGGTGGAATTCTGTGTCCCCATTCCTGTCCCCACTGCTAGTGTGGTGGACCGTTTCTGGCTAGCTAGCGTTGGTCCTGAGCTGACGGGGGTGAAGCTGGCTTGGCTAAAGGCCATGGATGTCAGCACGCAGGCAGGTGGAGGTCTCAAAACCAAAGGAACACATAGGTTAGGGGCTGCAGAACCAGTTCTGGCAGCTGGATCTGCCATCCCTGCCAGGCAGCGGTCACTCACAGTTGATGTAGATCAGCATGTACTTGGTGGATATCTGCCGCACGCCGGCCAGGCTGGCCATGCAGAAGAGCGACCCTGCATACGAGGGCCGTGGGCGGTGGATCACGAACCCCCTCTTCACGTCGTACGAGATGTCGATCCCGTCCACGGCCACCTCCTCGGGGGGGAATTCACGGTGCAGCGTCACCTTGGCCAGAGGGCTGGTCACCTGGCATGGTAGGAGCGTGGGATGGTTCGTGCGCAGCTGGACCACTTCGTAGTAATCCTCCGTCGGCACAAACAGCTCCTGGGGGTCTGGGGAGGGAGGAGGGCAGCGGGGTTACATCCTGGAGGCAGGGAGACACTTCCCGGCTCTCCACCTGCGCCGGCCTCCTGTGTAACACGCCCTAGCCCCCAGCAGGCTTCACCCGGGGCTTCCCTGTCCACTGGATAACGAGAGCAGATGCTGATGCTCTCTGTCTCGAGTCCCCTGCCTGCCCCAAACCGGTCTAAGCGCAGAAGCCTGACCTGTGAAGAAGATGAAAGCCTTGCCCGTCCTGTCCTCTCCGTCCTGGCACTCGCTGTCCCGGCACTGGAAGGACCAGCAGCTGTACTCGCCAGTGTCTGCAGCCCTGGAGTTCACCACCAGCAGCTGGCTGTGCCTCTCAAAGTGCTTGATTCTGAAACAGAGGGGAGAGGGCCCCGTTCAGACTCCAGGAGAGTCACCCTGGGCCTCTGCATCAAGCATCGAACATAAGAACGTCCAGACTGGGTCAGACCAATGGTCCATCTCACCCAGTATCCTGTCTCTGATAATGGCCAAAGCCAGGTGCTTCAGAGGGAATGAACAGAACAAGGCAGTTATCAAGTGATCCAGCCCCGGCCGTCCACTCCCAGCTTCTGGCAATCAGAGGCTGGGGCACCCAGAGCATGGGGTTGCATCCCTGGCCATCTTGGCTAATAACCTTTGATAGACTCATCCTCTATGAATGTATCTAATTCTGTTTTGAACCCTATTATAGTTTGGCCTTCACAACATCCCCTGGCAATGAGTTCCACAGGTTGACTGTGCACTGTGTGAGGAAGGAAAACACCCACTTATCTCCACGCCCACAGTGACGGCCTGGGGCCGGGGAAGGGGCTTCCTGTGCCCTCGTTGCCTGTGCCGAAGGACTGACAGGGTCACGGTAACAATTCCCAATGGGCACCGAGTGTCACGCTCCCCACCTACCTGCCCACCCAGAGGGGTGAAGTCCGGAGGTGGTTAATAACCGGAGACGTGGCCAGTGTGCTCCAAATGCTGAGAGGTGGATAGGGCCTGGGACAGCCCCTCCCTTAACATGCTCCCACCTGCTGTGGAGCTCGCACTGTCCCCCAGCCCAGGGCCGTGGGGCGTGAAAGGCGGGACGGGCAATGGAAGCCGCAGCCAGGCTCAAGCTGAACGTCAGGCTTGGGCTCCCTGAGCCTGGCTGAGCACCTGCCAGCTTTGCTCCCTGGCGGATCTCACAGAGCGAGCAGGGGGTGTCTGTGTGTTTGGGCCTGTTAAACGAGCTCCGATTGTCCATGCCAGGGTAACGCGTCTGCTGTATGCCCTCCCCTGTGCTTGGCCTCCAGCACAAGGGTCTGCCCAGTATCCCCAAATCCAGGCCTCCTGCATGTAATTTACTGAAGCCATTTGATGCCTTTGGCATCTCGGGGGAACGGACCCCACACAGGCCCTGCTCACCCCTCATCCATGACAGGCCCTTGTCAATCACCCCGGGCCTGGACAGCCTCCCAGAGCCCGTCGCACATCCCGGACACGCACCTGAGCCGCCCCTCCTCCTCGTCCTCCAGGTACGCAGGGAACCTCCACCTGACGGAGCGCCCTCGGCAGCGCAGCTCCAGGGTGTCGCCTGCCGTCAGCGTCAGGGAGTCAGGCACTTTCTGGAACTGCCCCCTGGTCACCACCCGAGTCAGGATGGACGCAGGCTGGTGCACCTGCCTGGGAGGGGCTGTGGGTTTCACTCGGGCTTTGCCCTTCGGGGGCTTGGCTACTGCCTGGTGGAGCTTTTCACCTGTTGCTTTGGGAGGTTTGAGCTTGTTTGGCTTGGGCTCTTTTGTGACCTTCTTCTCGGTGGCTTTGGGGGGCTTTTCCTTCTCCTGACATTCAGCTGAGGACAGAGAAGACACGTTTGACAGCAGAGCAGCAGCAGGTGCAGGCCCACGGGACGGAGGGCTCAGCGCGACTTTGCAGGTTCTTGGGCTGTTCAGCAACAGGGCCGGGTCAGGTCCCAGGCATTGCAGGGATGTTTATTCTCCCTCCTAACCCACAGCACAGGTTTCATGGACACACTAAGGGGCCGGTTATGAGATGCCCCATTTCTGTGTGTGCAGCTGAGCCAACAAAATGAAGGGGAGGCACCAGTTTACCACAACACGTTGACCGGAATGTGGCCCAGCGCCTCAGCTGATGTTCCTCAGTGTCGTTTCACCAGCTGAGCATCTGGCCCTGGGTTCTTGGATCCCTGAATTCACATCCACAAAAGGCTGTTTGCATATTCAAAATAGGAGTGTGCCTGATACAATGACCATAATCAGTAACGGGTTCAAAATCAGAGACCAGTTCTGGAAATCGGGTCCCAAATGTCATATCCCCTAAGGGGCAGAAATCTGCAATTCTTGCAGGGTAACATTATTTACCAAGGACATTCTTACCTACTCACCGTGCAAAGGACATGACTGGCAGGATCCCTGTGCCATATAAGACAAGACTTTACCTAGTAGGGTTACTTCTCTTCCTACTCTAAGCTACTTCTGGGAATTGGCACAGGAGGATGCTGTGACAGTATCGTAGCTGAGCAGACAAGAGGTCTCTCTGTTCACTCATTGGTTTGCCTGCTCTCTGTTCATTGATTGTTGGGAGGCATTTGTGTAACACATAGCGTTTGCCTCCTACCCGTGATCCCCACATGCACCCACCCAAGCACAGGACATCTGGGATGCACCTGGCAGAGAGCAAGAAATTGGGCATCCTAACTTAGATGTGGATCTCCCAAATCTGCCAAGCCATCAGCCTGGCTCACAACCCTCCTATGTATCCTTCTTCTCTAGCCAGGGAAGAGATGGCTCCTGTACATGATGCATGTCTGAAGGGAAGCTCATCCAGCTTCATTTTATGCTGACCCACAAAGCCAGCAAAACCTGGGATCTTTCCCTTGATGACACCCAAACCAAAATAATTGGGGCTGCGGCCCATTGGCAAAGCTGTTCCAGTACCACGGCCTGACCAAAGCTGCAGAAGCAAGTCCCGATACAGCCACAGTCCCTGAGTTCCTGCTGGTGTTGCAGGCAATAAGAGACTTTCCAGCATGCTGCCCTGCCCTCCAACAAGGCATCCTTGTGTAGGCCACTGAGGAATGCGAGGAGCACCAAGCTAGGGATGGAGAGGGAAGCGTATGGGCTTGGGAAATGAGTAGGAGGAAGGGAAGGAGTCAGAAAAGAAAGACTTACCCAAGATGAGGAGGAGAAGGCTGCAGCCCAGGACAGCCAGGGCCTTGGAGTTCATGCTGGGGCAAACACCAGGGAGCTGCGCTGCTGAAGTGAGGCTGCAGCAGCTGCAACTGTTCACAGCTTCACAGCAATTCCACACTCTCCCGTTCCTTCCAAGAGGGAGGAGGGGGCGCTGCGGGGACGGCGAGTCCGGGGGACTCGGGAGATGAAGGGGAGAGATTTCAAAGCAAATCAAAGGCTTGACTCTTCGCCTCGTTAAACAAAATTCCTTTCACCCCCGCGTGCCATGAAGGCATTCAGGTTCCTTCGGAGGTGATGAATGGAGCTATTCAAAGCCTGGCTCCAGCAGTCACACTCCAGGCTTAAAAAGAAAACAGTGTCCACCTACTCCGTTTCCAGGCGATGCCTGGTCCAAGAGCATGGGGCAGGTGGAGTGGTTAGATGCAAAGCGCTTTGGGAAGGGGCCAGCTCTCCCCCAGTGTTTGAACAAACTCCTAGCACAATGGGGTGCCAATCCTGAGGGAAGACACTGGGTACTAACGACCCCGACAATGGTGATAACACAGTGTGGGTGAAGGGGAGCTTCTTGTTTGAATCCTGTGGTTTGCTTCCCCTTCCAGCTATTACCCTTTGATACACAGTAGTGAAGGGTAAATGTTGCAGCGCAAGATCATGTCACAGAGTGTAACACAGTGCAGGCCAGCGGCCTGGAATAATAGAATACTTTGCTCCTACACGGCACTGTTCATCCTCCGATCTCAAAGCACCATCCCTGCTGTATAGCAGGGGAAGCCAAGGTACTAGGAGATGAATTGACTAGCCCAAGGAAACTCAGTGAGACAGTGGCAAGACCAGGCCTGGCAGTTCAGAGCCCCGGCACCTCCGGCACTGGCAGTTCAGAGCCCGGCACCTCTAGGCCTGGCAGTTCAGAGCCCCGGCACCTCTGGGCCTGGCAGTTCAGAGCCCCGGCACCTCTGGGCCTGGCAGTTCAGAGCCCGGCACCTCTGGGCCTGGCAGTTCAGAGCCCTGGCACCTCTGGGTTTGCTGTATCCATTGTGAATGTAAAACAATTGCTTGATCCCTGGCCTCTCTTCCATTACAAATTAAGCCCTGATTCATGGGGCCTCTCTGTGGTAGGACAGTTCTGCAGGATGCTGGGCAAACTTGTGGAACAAAGCCATCCCCGCAACCTGGAAGATGGGTGCACATATTAACTAGACATGGGGGCTGCGGGGCCTTAAAGGGGGACAGGACGTGGTGTGGAGTGTCCCTGCGGTTTGGGGGAGATTTAGGGTTAGGGTTAGAGCTGCTTGTGGGCAGAGGAAATATTCAGTGTTGACTTTTTATGTATATTTGCTGGAGAAGCCCCGTTTCTGAGCTTCCATGGAGAGCTGCAGGTTAATTCCCTGTGGGACGACGGCGGGACCTGCTTCTATGCTTTTGTTGGGTTCAAGTGCATTGCTACCATGGGTAAGGGAGAAGGGGAAAAATAAGAGAAGTATTATCCCCATTGGACAAATAGGGAAACTGAGGCAGGGAGGGTCAGTGACTTTGCCCAAGGCCATATAAGGGGGGGGGGGTATATATATATATAACAGGATAGGGGGGTTAGTTATATATTATATATACAGATTTTGGGGGGGGGAAAGGAGTTGGTACAGATGCCAAAGTCAGAACTGAGGTGTTCCTGGCTCCCAGCCCTGGGCTGAACCTGCCAGACACACTCCTCACTCTAACTGCTCTAGTGGGGAATGACCCACACAGAGGCCTCGGATGCATTAGGAGGCTGGCCGGCAGGAGAGGAAGAGAAGTCTCCAGTCAGTTCCTTGTAGGTGCCACAATACTGCAGCTGCCAGCAGGGGCCACAGGCCCAGTAAAGAACAAGGATTGCTGATGCCTGCATTGACCAGCCAAGCGTGCCTTTCCCAGAGGAGGAAGTGAAGAACCCCCAGAAATCCATCCCAACAGGGATCGTCATCTCCCTCTGGGTCTGCTTCCTGGCATACTCCGGGGTTTCGGCTGCCCTGACTCTCATGGTGCCGTAGCCCACTGGCACCATGGACCCCAGGAGCCCACTGCCAGTGGTGTTCGAATGCATTGGTTGGAGCATGGCCAAGAATGTTGTGGCTGTGGGGTCGCTGTGCTCCCTGACCACCAGGTGAGAAGAGGGCTGGAGGGGGTGGGGGAGAAGCACATTGGGAAGAAGTTATTTTTGCTGAGTTTAACCTCAGACTCGTTCATGTTCCATAGGCCCAAACAAAGTTTCCAGAGCATCAATAAAGCCTTGGGTGAGCTTTAGTCTTTGTGGAAGTCAGAGATGGATAGAGCCATGCCTGCTTCCCCTCCCAGCCCCAACTCAGCTCAGCCAATGCACCCCCGACATGACCAGCAGCACCCCTGCTTTTCCAGTCCTGGGCCCCAGCAGAGCTCCGTCAACTCACCCCAGTTGTGACCTACTCCCTCCCTTCCTGAGCAAGGATCTGTAGTCAGGCCCATTCGTGTGCAGCTTTTATCATGTGAGCAAACATCTGCTAGAGATGCACCCTCAGCCTGGCAGCTGAGAGCACTAGCCACCATTTATCGAAAATTACACCCCACCTCCCTGTCTCTGCAGGTTTTGCCCTCTACAGACCCCGCAGACCCTCCTCCCCCCCCCCCCCCCAGCTAACGGCTGGCACCACATGGCAGCACCTTCACTGTAAGGGCACCAACCTGCCACTGTGCCAGACGCCAGAGTTGCTACCACTGGGCTTTGGTGGCTGCTGACTGTGGCCAGAGGCCTGAAAAGGAGCCCATCTCCGGTCATGGCAAGTAGGATCTGTGGCATTGGGAACATGGAGCCAAGCAGGCTGCAGGGGAGGGAGGAGCCAGATGGGGAAATAGGTGTAGCCTGACCCAAGCATCCTTCCTTGCTTCTTTTTCCTGCTCTAGGACACACGGAGCAAGCTTTGGCAGATCTGTGCTGTGTACTGGGACAAGCCTTCACAAAACACCACTAGCACTGCCCTGGCCGAGCACCACCGAACGCCTGACCAGAAAACGGCCTGGGGCTACAAGGTAGGAATCCTGGATAGAGTAGGCGGCTGCACTGTGTGACCTCATCCTTTCCTCTCTCCAGAACTGAGTTCAGGTGTGTCCACCTCCAAGCTTTGAACCGGAAGTCCTCGTTCTTTAACACATGCCCTCTGTAGCGGGGTGGTCACCCGCTCCTGCCCTAAGGGGTTAAAACCAGCCCTTGGAGAGGGCTGGGGCTGGGAGCCTTAGGCTGGGCTGATTGGGAGGCAGCCTCCGCTGTGGCCACGCCCCAAACAGACTCAGCTGGCCCTATAAAGGCAGGGAAGCCAGGGGCAGACACATACTCTTTCCCCGTGTTCAGAGGGAGAAGGGCCTGACTGTCGGGAGCTTAACTAGGTACCTGGAAGGGAGCAGGGCTGGGGACAGGCCAAGGGAGCTGGGGAGGCTCCGGCCTAGGAAAGCCCCAGGCTGCAGGCCTGGTGAGGCCTATTAGGTACCGGGGTTGCAAAGGGGCAGCTCACGAGCAGGCAAAGGCAGCAGGTCCAACCCTCCCTGCCTGTGATGAGCGGCTGATACACTGCAGTCTGCCCCAGTGAACGGGGGGGCAGGCGCTCTGATGACTGGAGAGCTAATTCCCAACAGCGACCAGCAGGAGGCGCTGCAGGAGTGAGTCCCACACTGCTACACCCTCATAATAAACCATTACCTTGCTTGCAGAAGCTACCATATCAATGAAGACTTTATGAGAGGAGGAAGAAGCAGGTCAGGAGGCTGAGAAGGTTGCCTGATGTGCACGATAATATTTGTGTGTGCATTACACCTGGCTTGGACGGATTAGATTTTTATCAGTAAATGTTGATTTCGCTGTACGCACGCTCACCCCAACAAAAAAATGTTTCCAGCGATAATAATAAAAATGTAAAGATAGGCAATGCAAGAAAAATGCTGCTTGGGAACGTATTAGAGTTTGATGGGAGGATACTGACTTCGCCTATGCTGATGTGTGATGTTGACCTCCCCCATAATTTTGCACATCTGTGAAAATTTAAATCTGCGAAAAGAGAAAAAGATGCATTAAGATAAACATTGACGTTCTCTTTCGAAAGTCTAAAAAAATAAAAACGGAATTCTGCCCAGCCTAAATACAACACTGCTGAAAAATCTGCAGCAGGAAATACCTGGGATCAAGCCAACAGGAACGGGGCAGACCACGGCTGCACAGTTGTATGTCCGAGGCATTGCTGGTTGATAGAGTAAGTCGCTGGCTTCCAGCGTGCCGTCTCGACTGTGTAGTGAAAAGCCATGCCAATCAGCTTAGAGCGTCGTGGCCAAGCTGCGCTGGAGTGGAGTGCTGGCTGGTAAAAGAGCAGGGAGTGGAGACAAATGTTGCTTTCCATCACAGAGAAGGGGACAGCCTGACAGTTGTTAACAAAGCTTTTATTGTCTCCTGCAACCATCTCCAAGGAGCAACTGCTCCTAATGCACCTAATCGCATCAACAGGCGTGACTGTCACCCCAGCCAACTGGGTTATACAAAGCAGATGGGGTTGTGTCACCCAGAAAACCAGGCTTGGGTGACAATGCTAGTTAAGTGACCTGTCCACGGGGAGGTAGCAATGCCAATCTGTTAGTACTAGGATATGTCTAGTTTGGGGGGGAGGGATATCTCAGTGGTTTGAGCATGGGCTTACTAAACCCAGGGTTATGAGTTCAATCCTTGAGGAGGCTACTTAGGGATCTAGGGCAAAAAATTGGTCCTGCTAGTGAATGAATGCAGGGGGCTGGACTCAATGACCTTTCAAGGTCCCTTCCAGTTCTAGGAGCTTGGTATACCTCCAATTATTTTATTTTTTTATGTCTCATTAGATCCTAGGTGGGGGATGGGGATGCGGAGGGATTCAATTTGTTTTTTTTATACTAGGGAAAGCCCTGCCTTTTCCCAGCGGTTGGACATTTTCCCTCAGGCTGTGCCATCCCCTTCTCTGCCCCTTTCTCACCATGCCCCGCCGGCTTGGGGAGAGAAGGGAAATGGGCTCAGGGAAGCGGCTCGGGGTTATAACCAGGATGCCCGTTCTGCTGATCGCCAGGATGCCACTCTAATTGCCAACAGCAGGAAGTTGGCAGCGGGGTGTTCCTCTCTGCTCCTGCAGCTCTACCCATCTGCAGTGATCCTCTGCTCCCGCTGCTGACCCCGAACTGCTTTGGAGCTCCCTGCAGGGGAGCCTCTGGGGTCCATCGAGCTAATGGAGGGGTTCTCAAACTTTGTACTGGTGACCCCTTTCACACAGCAAGCCTCTGAGTGCGACCCCCCCTTATACATTAAAACCACATTTTTACATATTTAACACTATTATAAATGCTGGAGGCAAAGCGGGGTTTGGGCTGGAGGCTGGCAGCTCATGACCCCCCATGTAATAACCTCACAACCCCCTGAGCGGTCCCAACCCCCAGTTTGAGAACCCCTGAGCTAATGCTGTCTGTTGCTGCTGGGCCAGCAGGTGGCAGTGTGGACTGACACAGATGCTGGAGCCGTATGGCAGGGCTGGCTGTTCTGCCTTGGGGGGGCAGTTCTCCGGCTGGGGTCCGGGGAGCGCAGGCGGCGGAGGGAGACTCCTTTGCACATTGACAGTAAGGCTCCCATTGGGAGAACTGTCTGTGTCTCTGGCAGCTAAGATCAAGCACCTCCGTGCTAGTGTCAGGCACTGTCAGATCTCAAGGGACCAGACAGCAAGTGTGAAAAATCAGGACACCTTTTTTTTTTGGAAGGGGGAGTAGGGGGTGTAGTTGTGCATATAAGACAAAGCCTCTAATATCGGGACGTCTGGGCACCCTAGTCAGACCTGCCAGCACCTGAAAGCGATGGACAGGGCCAGGCTGCAGAAGAGAAAATTCAGTGACACACATTGGGTTGAAAGCGTGATGGAATGGGGTGGGTAGATTTTCACGGACGTGCTTGTCTAGCCGCCTCAGCAGGTGCCTTATTTCTCCCACCCCATCTCCCAACAGGCAGTGCAGCCAACTCTGATGTGTCTCGTAAAGCCCCCGCTGCAGGAATCAGGAACTTGCGGGAGAATCTCCACTGCTCTTTGTGGGGAAAAAAGGAACTTTCAGGCCCCAGTTGATGCAGAGAAAAGCTTGAGACCATGCAGCGAGCGCCACCGAAAGGCTCAGAAACCAGCCGGCAAAGAAAAAGATCCCAGCCTTTATTACTGGAAAAAAATCTCTTGTTTTAAGCAAATCTTTGAATTTGGGGCGCCAGACTCGTGATTTTTTAACGCTTCGGGTTGGCAACGCTGAGTCACTCCCATTGACTTGTATTCTGCCTAGAGCAGTGGTTCCCAAACTAGGGGTGCGGCTTGTGCAGGGAAAGCCCCTGGCGGGTCGGGCCAGTTTGTTTACCTGCCCTGTCCACAGGTTCAGCCGATCACGGCTCCCACTGGCCACGGTTCGCCGCTCCAGGCCAATGGGAGCTGGGGGAAGCGGCAGCCAGCACGTCCCTTGGCCTGCACTGCTTCCTGCAGCTCCCATTGGCCGAGAATGGTGAACTGCGGCCACTGGGAGCTGCGATCGGCCGAACCTGCGGACGCGGCAGGTAAACAAACCGTCCCATCCCGTCAGGGGCTTACCCTGAACAAGCTGCGCCCTAGTTTGGGAACCACTGACGTAGAGGATCAGTCCATCAAGATGGTCAGGGGTGCAATCCCATGCTCTGGGCACCGTTAAACCTCCAGCTGCCAGAAGCTGGGCCTGACGACAAGGGATGGATCACTCCAGCGTGGCCTGTTCTGTTCATTCCCTCTTGACTCCTGTTCTGCAGGGGAGGAGCATAGGGCTTCTGCTGAGGAGCCTTTAACAATCCTTTTCCAAGGGCCCTTCCTGGTGAATTTCCCAGCCGGGCGGCTTGAACCCTAAATCCATGCCTGAGAGTAGAGTGGAAAAATAGGAGACATTTTGCCAACAAATATAGGGCCCATCCCTTGCCAAAGGCCCCGTTGCCTTATGTAGATGGCTCTTGCTCTGCTCTTTCACTGGAAATAGGGGCAGGAGGCGCTGAGCTGGATTTGGGGCCATTCCTTCTGGTAGTGTCATTCCACATGCAGGCCTGGCTGGTGACAGCAGGCAGGGTGCTCCCTGTGCAAACAAGATCTGCCCCTCGACTCCTGAGCGCATCCTGTTAATCACTAACGGTGCCCTGGCCCCACTGATGTCAGCCTGAGTTCTGCCATTGCCTTCAGTCGTGATCACTATCATGGTCCCAGCTCTCCAAGTGCTTTATAGAGGAGGTCGGTATCATTATCCCCATTTTGTAGGTGGGGAAACTGAGGCACACAGTGAGCTGTGACTTGCCCAAGGTCACCCAGTAATGCAGTGGCAGTGCTGCGAATAGAACCACTGTTTCCTGAGTCCCAGCCCACAGCTCAATCCACTAGACCAGTGGTTCTCAACCAGGTGTCCTGGGCCCACCAAGCATGGCCGGCGTTAGACTCTCTAGGGCCTAGCAGAAAGCCAAAGCTCCGCCACAAGTGACTGCAGCCTGGGACCCTGAGCCCCACCACCAGGGCTGAAGCTGAAGCCTATGGCATGGGGACCCCCAAACAACTGCCCTGCTTGCTACCCCTTAACACCAGCCCTGGCTTTTATATGCAGAAAAACAGCCATTGTGGCACAGCTGGGCCGGGGAGTTTATTGTAACTGTGATGCATTTCAGTTTCAAATATAGAAATGGCCCCAAGCCCTCTATCTATGATCAGTGTGTTCACACTGTTTCACAAGAGACTGAACCAATTTCCTGGCCGTTCATGATCATGAAAGAGCAAATATTTGCTTTCATGGGGGCACAGGTCTGCAGGCAAAAGAATTGTGCATGAACTCGTGCACCTCGCTGTGCACATGCAAACCGTCTACCTGCACGTGCAACGCAGGGATTGTTTGCACTGTCGTCTGTTTCATCCCTTGTGCTTTCTACATCTAGGAGAAAACCCCAGCAAATAGACTGGAAGTGCCAAAGAAACAGCCCGGGGGTGGTCGCACAACTGACCCTTTTAAAAACACTTGAGAAATGGACTCGCTATAGGGGCTATCTGTGCAATAGAGAGCAGCAGGCCCGGGGCACACTTCCTGGAAAGAAATATAGGGCCTGATTCTCATTGACACGAAGGCAGTGGAGAGGCCTCAAAGCGGGCAGGCCTCTTTACCCTGCTCGAGTGGTGTAAAAGGGCCTTCGTGTCAATGAGAATCAGGCCCCTAGCGATTTCAATGGGAATCGTTTCCCTCCCCTTCTCTGGAGCATGGCCAGACTTGTGCCTTGGTGCCTGGGACCCTCTCTCAGCTGTTTGCGGTAGCTCTGGCAACTGCCCGCGACACAGCTGCCGAGGGCTGGGCGCTCGCCATGTCATTTGAGTCTCTCTCTGGTAGAGCCCAAGAGCCCCCTGATGTTAGAGCAAGTTCTGCCAGCCAGGAACAGAGCCCCCACTACAGCATGGACTTCAGCTCCAACAGGACAATGCTGGCGGGATTGCTGGGTTAAAATCCCTGCTCCGGGAGGTCCTGCTGAAAGGTGCTAATGGCTGCCACCTGGTGAGCCTTTGACTTATTAAAGTCCAGGGGTGTGCCGAACCCCTGCCCTCAGCCTCAGTGAAAGAGCAATGGGAGTAGGCAGTAAAGCAGCTGCCTGCAGCTGATGGAGGCTAGGACGCAAGGCACTAACGTGCATGGCTAGGCCTGAGCAGAGCTAACCCGGGTAGATTAATAGGGGTTTTCCCTAGGGGCAAGTGCAGGGGCTAGGGCAGACGATTGATTTGCATCCTTTGCAGGCTATTTGGCTGGAGGCAGAACAACCTGTGAGCATGAACCAGAAAGCAGAGACACGTGGAGCTTCTTGGGCGTGCCGGAGCGGCAGACTGGGGGATTTCTGAGCAAGGAAACTGCCTGCTGCTGTTTCTTTCTACCTCTCCTCCCGCTGTGGCTGCAGCAGCCCGGAGATGGAAGTGGCTGCTGCAAACAGCGCACGGGCAGGGGGCTTAGAAATGTCAAGGTGCAAAGCACTGGAAATTGGAGGGCCCCGAGTTCGAGCTGCACACCCCAGAGCTGCTGTAAGCCAGGCCTGGCACGTCACCATGCAGCCATGGGTTACGCCATGACCACATTCAAGTTAAGACTCTTAGTATTTCCATTACCAAGCCCAATTTTTAGGTGCTTGCAAATGGCTGAAAACCCTCGTTGGTGTCTGACCCGAGAGGCTGCTCCTCTCTCAGTGGAGAAGGAATTGGGCCTTTTCAGAGAGCACAAGGGAAAGACACCATATATGGTCTGGCTCTTGCTGGATCTCTCCTCACTCCATCCCTCTGCCCCTCCACTGTCCTCTCGTTCACTCCCATGCAGCATGATACTGACACCGGGAGTGACCACCAGAGATGCTTGAGCTGGGAGCCCCCACAGTTCAACGGGGCAGGGCATTCTCCATGAAGCCCCGAAACTTGCTTCCCTCCATGGTGGGTCAGAGCCCGGCTTCCTTAGTTAACTTTCCTGCAGCCTGCGATTTCCCCTGAATCAGGGTCAGGGATGAGCTGATGGGGCAGAGGGGATCGTTGCGTTACGGTCATTGGTGGATGTAGCTTAGTGGTGGGCACAGGCAGTTTGATTTATATATATTGAGCATTTAACACAATTAAGCTCTTTTGTGTTCAGAGGGTATAAGACTCATGCCATAAAACTGAAATAAGCGTTATCTCCAGTACGTGCCACATAATGCACATCACGAGACTGAGGGCGGTGGCATATGGCCGCTGTGAAAAGCGCCAGGGCTAGCCTTTCCCACCATGCTGTGCCCTACACGGGGGGGCTGCAGTTCTATCTCTGCAGCCTGGAGAGGCACCCAGGTTATCCCTCTCGTTGCTCTTGTCCTGGATGTGGCGGTGCGTATAATGAGATGCACTACTGAGCTCTGCTCCCACTGGGGCAGCGAGACGTTAAATCAGCGTGAGGCAGGAGCTGGATTATTTCTCTGACCCCTGTTGCCTTTTCTGAGTGAGGGTGACATATGGCAGTTTGCTGGTGCGTGTTCTTTCTAGAGTGCCATGGGCGAGGGCCGCTCAGGGCAAACCAGCGGCTCTCCTGGTGGCCTCTGCCCCTGCCTGGGCTAGCTCGGATTGGAAGGCTCTGGAGTGTGTGACGTCGCTCCACCGGAGGAGAGGAAACAGCTGCATTGCAACGAGGGCAGGCTGCACACTGCCATACCGAGCGCTGCTCTGCACAGCTCCTGGGCTGTCTCACTGCAGGCTGAGAAGGGCTGCTCCAGGGAAGAGGCCTTGGCAGGACATGTAAGTCTGAGCCTGGGAAAAGGGTCGAGGGGAAGCTGGAGAGTGCCAGGGCTGATTGCGGGGAAGGGGGTCTGGCGAGCCACTGGACTAAAGGCAAATCAGTAGCCCCTCCTGTGTGCATTGCAAAATGTTCAGCGTGCTGGTGAGTTTCAAGGGTTTTTTCTCTTTTGAGTAAATTAATGATTATTTATTATTAATGAAAATCACCAGAAGTCTACCTGGCGCTCTCCAAACGGAGAGCAAGCCCCATTCAGGGGAACTGGGTAGCGTTTCTGTAACCAGAGACGGCTGGGAGCTGGTGGGTGTGTTCTGGGCCCCTTCCCCAGGGTGTCTGTCTGTGTGTGTGCAAAACCCGGCCACAAGGATAAGCCTGGCTTAGCTTTTCTTGTCCCAGTATTTGGGCAGAAGACAGAAAAAGACAAAAATCCCAGTGACACACACCTTGGGGTATGGGTTAAATCCACGAACTTCGTTTGGGGAAAGCGGATCCCCAGGGAATTTTGCCTCCTGTTTCATAAAATGTCCCGTGCAATAGTTATTTTATAATGTATATTTTTAAAAGAGTCATGACCCTGTGGGTAGATGCTTGAGCTCTGGGACAGTCTTGGGGAGCTGGGGTCACTTGTCCTAAGGCGTAAGGCTGAATTTAGAAAAGCAGACTGCGTTGGATTTGTAGCGTCCCGCGTCTCTGTCTTCTGAGGTGGCCCGTGCATCTTTTTTTAACCCTCTCGATGTTTCATTTGCTGCCCTACAAGGCACTTCTTTTAATGTGAAGAGCCCCAAAGGGCTGTGCAGGAGGTCCCTGAGCCAATACCCCAATTCCAGGGGGATGGGTGGAGACTGTGGCTTCATTTTTGCTCCGGGAATGACTTTCTGAAAACCCCCTCCTGTCTAAAGCAGAAGTAAACCCCTCCTGAGGCTGCAGCCTGATACGGTGCTGGGTAACAGCTGGCAGGGTGTGTTCTCACAGTACCGCTGCCAGCCCGCAAGCTTTCAGAATAACCCCTAGGCCTCTTGTCTCTCTGTCCATGCTGCACCCTGGCATGACTCTGCAGGGCTGGGAAGAATGTAAAACCAAAGCCCTGCTGCTTAGAGGAGCCCTGCAAAGGTGGGCCAGGCTGGCTGGGGCTGTGAATCCGTCAGTAAAACACAGGGGCTGTGGCTGGCCCGCACACCATGGCTTTCACTGGCCCGTTTGGGGAAGGGGAGCTCAGGACAATTATCCTGCCACTGTACCAAGGATTTAAAGGATGTGGGGAGGGGCTGCTGAGCGCCCAGACACCCTGGGTGCAACAGCAGAGAGCTCTCCACTCTGGTCAATTATTTACTAGGTGCTGTGAGAAAATCCCTATAAGCCCTCCGACAGCATAATGAGCAGTGAATCCTTTTGTCCGCCCAAGAGCCAGCAAACATGGACACACCGGCACCGCCTCCTAGATTCCCCCTCCCCCCGCCCTGGCCATCAGGGCTTTCTGTTGATTCCCTTGGTCCAGGTCGCTCTTCCTGGTGTTCAGCAGTCAGGGAACGAGCTGCGCTTGCCAGCAGAGGCGGCAGCCCGAATTGTCATGTGGGGCCAGCCCCCCAAGTAGGGGTCCCATCTGCCCCTCGCCAGCTCACGTGCCGCAGGCGCGAGGCTGTGGGGCACAACGGTGCGTTGACTATCTCATCCCCCATCGGCCTGTCTTTGTCTTCCAATGAGTGTCCCAAGTGGGGATCGGCTCTTGTGGTTTGTCTTTTCATAGCTGGACCTTGCCTAGGCCGTTGTCATGGGAGAGGGGTCTCCCCTAGGAGCAGGGGGCTCAGGAGCATGTTAAAAAGCAGCGCTGGATGGGGCTGTGGTGACTCCAGCATGGACCTGCTCCCATCCAAGAATGGGGATCATGCGGAAGGCCACCTGCAACCCTGAGCAGCTGCTCGTTCCGTGAGCGGATCCAGGTGCTGTCGGGAGCTATCAGATCCCCAGTGAGATGAATTTGGCTGTCTCTGTTGCACATTTCTCTGGGGCTGCATGCAGAGGTGGGAGCCAGGCCCGGGTAGGTGATCTGTATCAGAGGAAGTAAAGCAGGATGCTTGCACAGGGTACAGGCCTCTTCATTTCCTCGCAGCAGTATTCACAAGCAGCCTTCTCCCCCACCCGGGGCCCCAGGGAGGGGCCCCATCTGTGCAAGTACCCTCACACGGTGCCGCCCCCTTTCAGCTCAGCTCTCCCCCTCGTGGAGCCGTGGCAGGTGCTCGGCACCCTTTGCAAAGCCTGTCAGTTCAGCTGCCCTGGGCCCTGAGCCCTGCACGTTCCTGGTATTTCACTCTCTGGGCTTGCTGGCTTCAGTGTTTGTGGATAAAAGCCCAGTTTTTGGAGCTGGCCTCGAGAAAATATGGCCTCAGTGAAAGCCCACATCAGCACCCCCCTAGGCCTGGACAGTGAAGACCAGCAAAGCTGCAGAGTTCTGTGCCTCTTGGCCAGTTTGTGGTCAGACAGCGCAGCCCGTGCTGCTGGAGGCTGAGGAGTGACTCCAGCTGGTTTTTGGATCCCTGCCCTGCAGCCAGACTGCAATGCAGGGACAGGCTGTCAGCCAGGAGCCAGCCAGGCCCCTTACTGCGAGCCGGGCTCTCTCATTGGAGATCTGAGCTGTGCGCTCTCCACCCGCCCCCGCCAGACATTTCTCTCCCACCCTCTCTGGGCAGAGCTGCAGCCAAGAGGATGCCTTCGGAAAGAGAATAGGAAAGCAAAGGGGGCTGAAGAGGCCACTGGGTTTCTCAGCAGAGCATAAGAATCATAAGTAATTCTCAGAATCACCAGTAAAACTGTGACGATGCCGGATGCTTCTGTCGCATCTCAAAGCACTTAATTCATGTTTGGAGAGCACCACAGTGCTCTCCTGAGACAATACTGTTATCACCGTTTTAGCAAGGGGGAAACTGAGGCACGGAGGAGGTTAAGTGACTTGCCTGGGGTCACCCAGGAAGTCGGTGGCAGTCAGTCAAGAAGCGAACCCAGGACTTCTGACTCCTCGCCTCATGAGGAACAATAAGGCAAGTCCACCCTTCCTGCTGCCCCTGGAGATGATTGTGGTGTCCGAAATCCAGCTGGACGACCTCCCCACAGGCTCCTCTGGGGCTGTGCGGGAGATGAGCCTCCTGTTTGAATGCAGTTAGCTTTGGCCGTTCGCACACAGGCTCTGTGGAAGTGGACAGGATGGAAAGTGAAATGTATTCAACGTATGGTTTTGAAAAGTGCTCCCAGCCCGAATTGCTTCTCTGGGGCTTTGCCACTATTGAATTTTCCTGCAACATGGTGCGTTGGCTCCAGGAAGTTGTGGGGAATACGAGTTGTCCCGAGACCCGATGGGTGTCAGATAACACTCAATAGACTCATTCATTTCCAGGCTCCGTTATCCAGCTGCTTCTCTCCCTCCGTCATCCTCTGCTTCTCCCTAGTCCCGAGGAAAATGAAAATGGCTCCCCCTCTTTGGTGAATCTCCTCCCTGTGGGGACGGGGTGTCCGTTGCCTGGTGGCCGGCAGTGACTTTAGCGGTGAGGGCTTGTTTCCGTTGGTGTAAAATCTATCTTAAGGTAGGAGTATGGTGAGCTGCCATGGAAACCGAGCTGTATTTCCTAGGGTCGGGTCTCTGTATATCTCTGGCATCCGGCTTGATTTCTAGTCTAGGCAGAGTGAGGGGCCCCTGAGAGGAGGCTGCACAGCGCGCTGCAGACCTTGAAATGTGGCACTTGGTCCTAGCCCCGGGCTCCCCTGAGAAACAAGGGACTGGTTGGAGCTGAGGCGAGATTCTGTCTCTCGAGGGCCTGCGGGATGAAATGGCGAACAGGGAGCAAACCAGCTGCTCTCTAGAACGCAGTGCAGCCCCATCCCGCCCTGCCGGGTCTCTGAACACAACACCCCACTGCAGGGGGTCTGGATTGTGACGTCGTCACTTGTAGCAGGGGCTTCCTCCATCAGGCATTGACCTCTGCTGCTGCCTCAGTTTCCCTTCTCCCTCTGGTAAGCCTCCCACTGCAGGCGTAGTCATAATAACCCTCCCCTGCTGGGAGTTTGGCTTATTAACAGCGTTCGACACACGAGCCATCTGCCCAGCCTCCTGTGCGTCACAATCTTTGGTGCAGGGCTCTTCGCTCTGTCCCTGACGAGGCTTTCCCGCCATGGGCTTGCTCTCCCCAACCTCTCCTCTCCAGCTCCTGCCTCCTGCAGGCTTGTGCTTGCCAGGACTTCTGCCTGGGAGCTCCTGAGAGCCTTCTCCAGCCTGCTGTCTCCCACAGGCCCCCTATACGCTGTCGCCCGGGACTCACTTGCCTCATCTGTGCCAAATGAAGCGAGGCTGAGCCCAACTGCCTTGTGCCCTGAAAGGGCCAGCATTGGAACTGGTGCTCTGGGACGTGTATGTACCCGGGGACCACTGCCCTGCTCCACCAGCCATCCCTGGCTCCCTGGGTGGCTCTCCTGGCTGGCAGGGCTGCCCAAAGATTTTGTAAGATGTGTCTGAATGTCTTGCGATATCTTGGGGGCCAGCGCAGCATCCTCTCCTCGTGGGGATGCAGCCCCTTGCAAAATAGGATCCCGACCCCCGACTGGGCTGTCTGGACGCTATCGCAGTGCAAAGGAGGATGATACGCGAGCTGAGCTCACCACAGGGTGATGCCAAGCCAAGATGGCATGACGTTGTTCCAGAGGAAAATGTCTCTGAGACGGTTAGCGTTCCGCTGGCTCCTAATATCAAGTGCTATCAGTATCAAGCCCAATTCTGAGGTCCTCGCTCAGGCACACTCCGGTTGACTTCAAGGACTTTGTGAAAACGGCTGAGCATGCCAGGATCTGGCCTTCAGTTTCCACTCCTGATGATCCTGGGCTTGAATGGGGCTTAGATTCCATATAAAACCTGCCTGCTGGTATGGTCGGTGGCTTCCTTGGGAGAAGCCAAGCACTGGAGTAGCAGAGGCCAGGCCTGAGGTGCGTTGGCAGAATCCTGGAGGGGAAGCTTGTTCAGTGCTGCCTGCTCTGTACCTGTCCAGAGCGATTTGTTCCTCCCCTAGAGGCGTTCTCCAGTAAATGGCGTACGTAAGAGAGAACAGCTGAGAAAGCAGAGGGAGAGGAGAATACAAGGTGACTGGAGCAGGAATAGGGGAGCTTTTGTATTCATGGCAAAAGCTGAATCTTCCTGACATGCTCCTGTGGGGTCTGGTTGTTTTATTGTAACACCAGTTGCCATGGTAGTGCCGAGGTTTAATTACAGCCAGATGAAAACACACAGGGCCTGACCCAAAGTCCATTGAATTCAGTGGGAGACTTTCCATTGACTTCAATGGGCTTTGGGTTGGGCCCATCCCCTCTGTAAATTAGTGCCAGAGGAAGGAGGTCTTAAAAATTGAACTGGGCCACGACAAATTGCCTAGGGAGATTGTGGAATCTCCATCTCTGGAGATATTTAAGAGTAGGTTAGATAAATGTCTATCAGGGATGGTCTAGACAGTACCTGGTCCTGCCATGAGGGCAGGGGACTGGACTCGATGACCTCTCAAGGTCCCTTCCCGTCCTAGAATCTATGAATCTGTGAATAACTTGTCGCCAGCAAAGCTATGGAGACTGAGCGGCCGACAAGAGACAGAACACCTCGAAGTGATCAGCCGGGGACAAAACTCTGGGGAGGGATCATCTCCCACCAGCCATGGAGAGCTCAACCCTACGAGGCAACAGCAAGAGCATCTCAACCACTCAGGATGCAGGGAGGCAGAGGGGGTCTCCTGGGTAACCAGGTCTCTGCCCAGCGCAAGACTTCAGGGCTCTGTGCTGAAAAGCCAGTTCCTCTCGCAGGCTTTCCACTGGGGAGCGGGCTGCCAATGGCAATGTTCCCCGGGGACCACGCTCTGCTCCTTGCTGACTCAAGTGCAACTTACTTTGTGTTTCTTCCCATCCCCTTCCCGGGTCTGTCTGGGCCAGGCTGCCTGGCGCGGAGCAGAACGCCAGGGACCGAGAGCGAAGCAAAACTGGCTGCAGAAAAAGAGGCATCTGTGTATGTAGATGTGCATCTGCTGCTCTCCCTGGTGAATGCTGGTTTCTTGGAACGATGCTCCATGTGCCAGCGCATGGCAGCTGGATTTCTGCCCTCCAGGTCTATCAATACATGCAGAGTGGCTCTAGGGAAGAGAGGGGATGAAGGGCAGAGCAAATCTGGGCAGCATCTCTGCCCGACAGAGGCATCCGTGCCCTGCAACAACTGTATTGGGTGTGTGAGCCTGGCCAAGCCTCGGATAGGGGCCAGTAAAGGACGTAACGGACCGAACGTCTTCCCTCAGTTACGCCGGTGTAAATCTGGAGTGGATCCCCTGACTTCAGTGGCGTCACTCCGGGCTTACATGGCTGTGACTGAGAGCACAACCCCCACCAAAGTCATTATAGCTGTTGGGTGAAGGGACATCTTGCCTGACGTTTTTCTTTTTTTCTGCAGCTCCCTCTTCCTCCTCCCGCGTTGATTCTGACCCAGAAGCCATGGCGCCCACAGGCAAGGTACTGTACTAACTCTAGCCCATGGGACATGCACTGGTTACCTCCTGCCGACGCCTCTGCAGAAATGGAGAGGCTCAGGGATCCCCCGTGCACCATTTTGTCCTTGGGACAGACCCACTGGTTCACTTCAGTGGTTTTGTGCCTCTCTGGCAATGTAAAGCAGCCGGTCCTGGCTTAAAGCATTGGCTACCAAGAATCCATCCCATATTTTGCCAGGGGGCTGTGTTAGTGAAGCTAACAGGTTGGTACAATCCACCAACCCAGCTTATAATTCTTGCCATAGTGGTCCTGGGTAACTCAGCATTTCTGCTCAGGGTGGGGGCAGTTTCGTTGTTTCACACAGCTTTAAGGCTGAGAAGCAGGAAAGCAACCACAAGTTTGGCAGCTGGCGTTGCTTTTCATCCACGAGTCATGAGGCTTGAGATCTTGCTGATAGACACTGTTTATGGTCTTTCGGCCAGCGCTCTGTGTAAACACAAAGCAGAGGCACAGTAATCCAAACGATTGTGATCTGAGTGGGGCTGGGAAGAAAGACAGAGGGGAACACAGATGGGAAAAAAGAACTAGTAGGAAAAGAAAGAAGAAAAAAAGTGGGGGCGAGGGAGTCAGGAGCCTGTATGGGGACAAAAGAAGTGACATGTAGCACAAACTTCTCATTATAGATCAGACCAGTTCATGGCCTTCAGCCCAGATTCTGATCTCAGCCATCCCAGTGTAAATCTGGAGCAACTTCACACAAACCGAAGGACTGACTCCTGATTTACACTGGTCTAATGGAGATCACAGCCTGGCACCACTTCCCTGGTTTTCCAAGCAAGTGGTGCAAGTCCTGTTTTTAAAATGCCAGGGGTGACGGTTGTGGCTGGATGCCAGGCAGGCTCTGGAAGTTTGAGAAGTTCTAATCCAGAGCTTGTTGCCAAACCTTTAGATGTAGTGTAGACAGGGGGAGGAGGGGGACGAGTGTGGGAGAAGGGCAGGGTCACCACGGCTGTCCCTGCTCCAGGCTAGAGGAGCTATCTGGGAGTGATGTTTAACAGCCACAGGTGGGGGCTGTTTGCTACAAACCCTGCACTTATATCAGATTGGGAGAAGGGTCTTTCTGCCTGCTCGGCCCTGTCCTTAGTGGGCACTTCAGCGATCCCACAGCGTCCCAGCCTGGCCTCTCATCATGCCTAGAGGAAACCGATCTGGCAGCTCCCCTGAAGGAGAACAACTCTGTTTTGCTAAGAGAGCAAGTCCCTTCACCTGCCAGCTCCATTAGCAAACACCCACTTGCTGCCGAGCCCCGGGGGGGTGGAGGGGTGGAAAATCCCCCGTCTCTGGTGTCGGTGAGGTCTGCACGCACCCACGCCTGTCACTGCTGGAGGGCAGCTCCTGATCGCTCGCAGCCCCCATGTGCAGCTGGGGCTGGCGCTTGCAGTGGGAAGACGTGCCACTGGTCAGCGTGTGTTATGTCTCCCTCTCTGTGCCCGATCCACACAGGCTGTGAGTCTGTTAGCGCCCCTGGCTCCTTAGCTCAGGCTGCAGGGCCTTGTGCGCCTGGATCTAGAGGGCCCAGTTCAATCCCAGTGCTGGCCAAGATGGTGGCTGTCATAGTGGCAAGGGGTCAGCCCCGCTCCTCTCCCTGGGGGTGTCCAGGTGTTCCTACAGGACACTTGGGCAGGAGGGGTGGGTGAGCAGCTGGTGTTCTCTCATCTCATCCACTGGGCAAGTCCTGTCCCTGAAACAGGGGAAGTCCCTTAAAGCGACAGACAAATAGTCACACTGGAAAGAAAGCGACCCCCGAGAGAGGTAGCGAGAGCATAGGGAGGTGAGCACGTGCACCCAGGGATTAGGGTGCTGAGGCTGTGTGAGGAGAAGCGAGTGAAGCTGTGCAGGGAATTCAGCTTCCACCCAGCACAGAGCAGCTGCCTATTTATAGCGAAAAGGACTCCAGCTGTCTAGAGGCCCGTGTGACTCAGAAGTGGGGGATGGGAGCAGGAGGGAGTCTTGAAGTCTATGCGCTAAATAAACAGCTGAGGAAATGGGGGGAAGGCTGCCCGCCCCCATTCCCAGCATCTCACGCTGCTGCGGCCCAGCAAGGCAGGAATGGGGGTGGGGGATGTTATTGCCCCAGGAAAGCTCACTACTAGCACAGAGCAGCCTCTGCTTCCCCTCCTCCGATTCATTGTCATAGGGGCTCTTCAGTCCTGCCAAGTGCGTATATATACAGCACGGTTTTGGGCTCCTGCGTTTTGTTCCCGGCTCTGCTACTGACGCACTGTGCAGCCTTGCCCATGGCACTTAGCCTCTCTGAGTCTCAGTTTCTCCACCGGGCTCAGAGTGGTGTGGCTGTGAGGGTGAACAAGTTAATGTTTGTAAAACACATTGGGACTATGAAGTGCCCTGTCAGTGCTGGGGACGATTAAAGCCTCTGCCCGAGTGGTGGGGGCTGAGTGTGCCCCTGCCAGCGTGATCTATGCCCTCCCAGCCCCCAGGCAGAAAGAAGTTCCGCTGGTACCTGATTAGCCACCCAATGGGCCCCTGCTCTGAGCTCTCCCCAGAGATGAGTATCCACGGAGAACACGCCCCACCCCCCACATTCTGCGGGAGTCGGTGACAAGTGACTCCTTTGCCAGTGGCTTGGCCTTGTAACGGTTATTCACGTCTCTCCAAGGCATTTGTGCGGGAAGCGGCTCACGCTGGGAATAAGGGACTTCAGGAGCTTCCTTACGGGAAAGCAGGGATAGAGCCTTGCCCTGCTGATGAATCACCCGCAACATGATCCCAGCAGGGAGAGTGATCGGCTTCTCTTATTAGCCATGCCAGAGACTCTGCACACGGCAGGCTTGTCCCGCTCCGGGAGGGGATGGTGGCTAGAGCAGAGGTGCTCTAAGAACAGGCTCATGGTCTCCTGCTTGAGTCACCAGACCCTACTGCTTGCTTTTTGCAGCTCTACTTCTCCCTGCTGTGGTCTCTCTTCAATTCCTTGAACTGAACCATTGTGGTGGTTGAGTGTTGTTAATCGGGTGTCATCTGCTGTCCAGTAGAGCCTCAGCGGCTCACAGTTCTGCTTCCGTGTTCCTGCACAAGCTCTTTTCTAGATTCTGCCTCTGTGATGGCTGCTTCAGCACTGGGCTGAGAGGAAGGTGTTGGTGGCTAAAAATTAGCCAGGCACCATGAGGGAAATCCTAGTTTCTCCCAGTTTGACTTGACTTCATTCTTAGACTCTATTCCTGTGCTATAACTGTGCATGGTGACTTGATAGCAACATGGGGCATAGGAATTGCCATGGTGGGTTGGACCATGGGCTAGGTTGGACCTAGGATCCCATCGCTGACCTTAGCCAGTCCAAGAGGCTTCAGAGGAAGGTGCGTGAAACCCCAAAGGAGATAGTGATGGGACAACCTGCCCCTCAGGGAGCCTCCTCTCAACTCCCCGCAGCTGGAGGCTAGCATGTGCCATGAGGCAGGAGGCTTTGCATCTCTCTAGAGCATTTTGGTTTTGAGTGTTCACTATAACAACTCTGGCTGGTCAGTTGTGCTAGAACCGCAGAGCAGCCGCGCACACTGGAGCAGCTAGGACTGCAAAGACTAAGGGTACAGGGAGGATCCTGGGGCCTGATCCCTGTGGTTAGAACAGGCCCAGCTGCCTCAGGGGCCCGGAGCACAGATGATTGCCGCACCGTGGGCTGCTGGCCGGGCTGAGCTGCCTCGCTCCGGAGAAGGGCCAGGCTGGAGCAGAAAGAAAGGCAAGGTTCCATCAGGGCACAGGGAGATGACTCCTCTGGGAAGCCTCCAGCTCTTGGTGGATCTGAGCCCTCTTTCACCGAATCCCCCTGTGGAGGCCGGGTGAGAAGCCCACTGGTGGAATTCAGCTGTGGCTGGGTGGATCAGATGTCGGGTTTGCCCCACGCGTTCACATTGCCGCCCTCACGCCAGCTCTGGCCAGGCGGTGGAGAGGAGCCTCCAGCTGGCGCTTCCTCATTTGTTGTCTTGTTTCCTCTCTCTAGGCTGGCAGGTACAGGGGCTCCGTGAAGGAGTTCCCGAACTTCAACGCGAGCCAGGATGCAGAGGCCCTGTACAACGCTATGAAGGGGTTCGGTGCGTACTTTCCACTGCCGCCACGCTCAGGGCCCAGTCCACTGTCCGTCGAATCTCCAGGGGTCTTGACGTTAGTGGCTTTGGAGCAGGCCTTGTGCTGGCATTCTGCTAACAGCTGCTGGGGCGGCATGGCCGGGTGTGAGCGGAATGGAGGGGTGACACTGGATTGCCCCTTTTCTGAAGGCAGGGGAGAGCATTAGGGGGAGAAGGCCATGAAAGCACCTCCTAGCCCTTCAGTACTGCCCCCTCCGGTGCTGGCAGGCTGCGCACACTTCATCACCTCCCTGTGCCTCCAGGTAATTGGTAAACGAGGACGCACAGTGCATGTGTTTTCAGGGCACCGCTGCCTGTTTCTGTAGGGTGCTGGAGTGGCTTCATGATGCACAAACACCCTTCCTACGGGAAATGCCCCCTGGCTTACCTTGGGGTCAGGGAGAGAGAAGAGGAGGACATGTCTGCAATGTATCTGGGGGGCAGGCAGAAGGCCCAGCGCTTCAGTCTGGATCCGACCTGGGACAGTCCCTGGTGCCCAAGTGCAGGATCCCCACGGGGAAAGCGAATGATTGGGGCATTCCCTGTGCTAGCGTGCTATGCCCCCCTTTCCCGAGTGATGCCCCTGAGACCAATCCGTCCATTGCCCTGGTCCCAGGCAGGCCAGCCGTGGATGGGTGCGCCCTGGTCGCAGCTCTCTGTCCTACCAACTCCAGCACAGAGCTGGAATCCGCTTCTGGTCCAGGCAAAGCTGGATCTTAGAGCAGACCCGGATCAAGGCAGTGGGACGAGGGTGACTGACCATGTCTCCCTGCAGGCAGTGACAAGGAGGCCATACTGGACCTGATAACATCCAGGAGCAACAAGCAGAGAATTGAGATCAGCCAGGCCTACAAATCGCTCTACGGAAAGGTAACCCCAGAGAATCGGAGGGTGACACATCCTGCTCTGTGATCCACAGGAGAGGGAGCCTTTGCTGCCTCCTCCCAACCAGAGCATGCAGGATGTACAGCCCCCTGCTTCTCCCTGTCCCTGCCAGACTGGCAATGGGCGCACAAAGCAAAGCAAAATCATTGGGAAAATTCGCTAGCTAACGGCCGGGTGGGGGAAAGCCTTCCGATACCCATGGCCAGCCCGGACTCTGCCAGCAGCCCTGCTGAGAAGGTCATGACCTCCTCCCAGACAGCTAACGAGGCTGTCTTAATCAGTCCTTTCTCCCGGAGAGTCTGCCACTCATGCATCCTTCTCTCTCTCTCTCTCTCTCTCTCTCTCTCTCCTCGCACTCCCTTCTGTGCCCGGTGGCCAGGACCTGATCTCAGACCTGAAGCGGGAGCTGACGGGGAAATTTGAGAGGCTGATTGTGGGTCTGATGCGGCCCCTGGCATACTTTGATGCCAAGGAGATTAAAGACGCCCTTCAGGTAAGGAGCAGGAAAGGGCACGCTCTGACCATCCTGGAATACGGTATGTGCTACAGCAGGGGTTCTCAAGCTGGGGGTGGGGACCCCTTGGAGGGTCGTGAGGTTATTACATGGGGGGTCATGAGCTGTCAGCCTCCACCCCCGCTTCGCCTCTATTTTGGGTCACATAAATTCAAAGCCATTCTCCCAAATTTCCTAGATTTATGCCTACACGCCTCCAGCATTTATAGTGGTGTTAAACATGTAAAAAAGTGTTTTTAGTTGATAACAGGGGAGGGGGGTCGCACTCAGAGCCTCGCTATGTGAAAGGGGTCAGCAGCACAAAAGTTTGAGAACCCCTGTGCTACAGCCTAGTTCTGGGTGTACTTATTCCCGCTCCCCGACGCAGTCCCCCAGAGGCTGCCCTTCTCGGCTGATACCCACCTGGCGTCAGCACGTGACATCTCACGCAGCGGTTGTGTTTCCTGCTTGCAGGGCATCGGCACCGACGAAAAATGCCTGATTGAGATCCTGGCATCCCGGACCAACCAGCAGATACACAACCTGGTGGAAGCCTACAGAGACGGTTAGCATGGGGGACAAGGGCGTCCTGGCTTCTCTGGGGCCAGGAGGCCAGCAGTCACTGCCCTGTGGGCAAGGGAGGATTTAAATCAGATGGGGCACAGGTTCACCAGAACTAGAATATCCCCCAATAGCCTCTTCCTCTGTGTTTCCCCCTTCACTGCTCCTGAGATGGACTCCTCCACTCCAAACTCTGTGCATGCTTCTCGGGGGCACCTGCCTGCATCCTCGCATGTTGGTGGGAGAAGGCCTCGCACTTCCCAAATGTTGCTGTTGCATTTGTACTCATCTTTCTGATTGGTGCTGGATAGCTGGAGTTAGAGAAGCGAAATATCTTTCTTTGAGAAGACAATTGATTTTTTTAACAAAGGAAATGCAGTAGATTGAATCTGCGTGGATATCAGTAAGGCATTTGACACAGTTCCACATGGGAAATGGTTAGTTAAATTGGAGAAGATGGAGATTAATATGAAAACTGAAAGTTGGATAAAGAAGTGGTTAAAGAGGAGACTACAATGGGTCATGCTGAAAGGTCAACTCTCAGGCTGGAGGGAGGTTACTCGTGGAGTTCTCAGGGATCAGTCTTGGGACCAATCTTATTCAATATTTTTATTATTGACCTGGGCACAAAAAGTGAAAGTGTGCTAATAAAATGTGCAGATGACACAAAGTTGGGAGGTATTGCCAATATGGAGGAGAACTGGAATATTATACAAGAAGATCTGGATGACCTTGTAAACTGGAGTAATAGAAATGGGATGATATTTAATAGTGCAAAGTGCAAGGTCATGCATTTAGGGATTGACAAGAATTTTTGCTATAAAATGGGGATTTATCAGTTGGAAGTGACAGAGGAGGAGAGTATCAGAGGGGTAGCCGTGTTAGTCTGGTTCTGTAGAAGCAGCAAAGAGGAGGAGAAAGACCTGAGTGTATTTATTGATCACAGGAGGATGACTATGAGCTGTCAATGTGATGCGGCCGTGAAAAAGGCTAACACGGTCCTGGAGTGCATCAGGCAAGGTATTTCCAGTAGAAACAGGGAAGTGTTAGTACCATTATATAAGGCACTGGTGAGACCTCAGCTGTGTGCAGTTCTGGTCTCCCATGTTTAAGAAAGATGAATTCAAATTGGAACAGGTGCAGAGAAGGGCTCCTAGGATGATCCGAGGAATGGAAAACCTACCTTACGAGAGGAGACTCAAAGTGGTTCTCAAACTGTGAGTCGGGACCCCAAAGTGGGTCGCGACCCTGTTTTAATGGGGTAGCCGTGGCTGGCTTAGACTCGTTGGGGGCCGGGGCTGAAGCCTGAGCCCCATCATGCAGGGCAGAAGCCAAAGCCCGAGGGCTTTTCAGCCTTGGGCAGCAGGGGTCAGGTTGCAGGCCCCCTGCCTGGGCCTGAAGCCCTTTGGCTTTGCCCCCACCCACACCTAGGACAATGGGGCGCAGGCGGCTCAGGCTTCAGCCCCTCCTCCTGTGGTCATGTTGTAATTTGTCAGACGTTTGAGAACCCCTTGGGCCTAACCCAAAGAAGGCTAAGGGGAGATAGGATTGCTCCTATCAATACATCAGAGGGACAAATACCGGGGAGGGAGAGGAGTTATTTAAGTTAAGCACCAATGTGGACCCCAGAACAAATGGCTATAAACTGACCATCAACAAGTTCAGGCTTGAAATTAGGTGAAGGTTTCTATCCATCCGAGGAGTGACGTTCTGGAGCAGCCTCCAAGGGGAGCAGTGGGGGCAAAAAACCTAACTGGCTTCAAGATTGAGCTTGATAAGTTTATGGAGGGGATGGTATGACAGGACTGCCTACAATAGTGTGGCCCGTCGGTGACTGCTGGTAGCAAAAATCCCCAGTGGCTAGAGACGGGACACTAGCTGGGGCAGGCTCTGAATTACTACGGATAATTTTCTTGGGTATTTTCCTGGTGGGTTTTGCCCACATGCTCAGGGTCTCTCTGATCGCCAGATTTGGAGTGAGGAAGGAATTTTCCCCTGGGTCAGATTGGCAGAGGCCCTGGTGGTTTTTTCACTTCCTCTGCAGCATGGGGCAGGGAGTCACTTGCAGATTTAAACTGTGAATTCTCTGTAACTTGAAGTCTTTAAACCATGCTTTGAGGAAGTCAGTAACTCAGCCAGAGGTTAGGGGTTTATCACAGGAGTGTCTGGGTGAGGTTCTGTGGCCTGCAACGTGCAGGAGGTCAGATTAGATGATCACGATGGTCCCTTCGGAGTAGCTGAGTAAGGATATACATTACCATTTAAACCTAACCAGTGTCCCTTAAGTGACTTCCCACAAGATGTCAGAACATGTTAGTATTGGAGCTGAGTGGGTCTACTATTTATTTAATTTTCTTTCTTGATATAGGAATTAAATACAGTGCTCCTGTCAGATAATTTCTAAGTTATTACCTGCAAAAAAAAAATTAGAGTTTTCAGTTGCCTAAGTAGCCCCTGGAATCATGGTTAAAGTTGCCCCTTCCCCAAAAAAACCTGAAACGGTGCCCCTTTTGGCAGGCACAGAATTAGCCCCCCTGTCCCCCATGTGCAGCGCCATTGGCTTGACGGGAGCCGCCCCCCAAATATGGAAGTCAAACTAGGCCTATGGTGATGGGGCTGTGCGGGCGAGGGGAGTTGTTGGCAGGGGGCAGTGCCTCTGAAATGGGTTTGGCTTGGTTTGGGCTTGTTGTGAAAGGCAGTGCAGCTTTGATTGCATCTGGAAGAGGGATGGCGTGCTGGACAGCAGCTCCACATACATCCTTTGAACCCGGGGTCTGCATCCTGGGAGCCAAGGAATGTACCTTGTCTTGGGCTCCGGCCTAACCTGAGTACAGAGCTGAAGTGCTTTCTGTTTTCCTTTCCAACGCTCCAGCCTACGAGAGGGAGCTGGAGGCGGACGTCCTGGGAGACACCTCGGGCCACTTCAAGAAGATGCTTGTTGTTTTGCTTCAGGTACGTTGATCTGTCCGCCCCTCCCCATTCCCCTCGGTCTGTCCACTGCCCTCATTCCTCTGTGACTGAGGCGCTGGCCTCTCGTCTCTGATGCAGGGCACGCGGGAGGAGGACGATGTCGTGAGCGAGGACCTGGTGGAGCAGGATGCCAAGGTAAGTGCCGCTGAATTGAGACTGGCTTGCTTCCCTGGCAATCACTATGGCACAGCCAGTGACTGGGAGGAAGGATGAGCTTTTCATGGCACTGGCTGCATTCCCAGCTGGTTCAGATCGGAGCAACGCTGATTTATCCCAGCCAAGAACATGGCCTCTCCGACTTCAGTTTGAAACACATTTTTTTGTAGTTTATTCATTGCTCTGCTATGTGTCTGGGCAGCCAGAAAGGGGCCCAAAGCCCTGGCTGCGGACACCCCAGACTGGATAAATTCAGCTCTGACTTCTGCAGCTCAGGCCCATGTTTATCACCCCTTCTTACAGCATTTGAGAGGCTGTGTGGACAAGAGTCACTCAGGAGCTGCTTTCTAACTGAGTAGAAAGCTTCACAAACACACATGGCTGTGGGCCAAACAGGATATGAACCTAGGTGTGTACGTGTACACACACACACACACACACACACACACACACACACACGTCTCTCTTCCAGCCGTGTGATCTTGCAAGGTTGTAGCTGCTTTTATTGCACACAGACATAGTCAGATATGGCAGGGGGGAAGGAAGACAAGACAAATCAGATTTTGAATTGATAAAGTCCCTATAGATGAAGTCAGTTAAACAAATGATCGAGCCTGAGAGCGGGAAGGAGCTTTGCCTTTTGGAAGCAGTGGCATTAGGGTTTGGAGCTGGCACCGAAGGCAGGTGTTGAGCGTGTTCGTTCTGGGTTGCATGGCCAGGATTTTAGCACTCTCTGATTCTGGGCTTTTGCTGCTTTTTTCACCTTTCTGCAAGGATCTTTTGGAAGCTGGCAACCTGAAGTGGGGCACAGACGAGGCCCAGTTCATCTACATCCTGGGAAACCGAAGCAAACAGCATCTCCGCCTGGGTAAGCTGTTTTCAAAGTGATAATGAGATCACCAAACCACAATGCTCCTCCCTCCTCACAAAGCAGCTAGCTGGTTCTTGCAGATTGTGTGTGGGCATGCCAGCCAGTCTGGGCTCTCGCCATCTGGTGGTCATGCTTGGGAAGGACCAGTAACCATTTTCCATGAGATCTAATGAATTTTGACAAAAGAACAGGAGTACTTGTGGCACCTTAGAGACTAACACATTTATTTGAGCATAAGCTTTTGTGGGCTACAGCCCACTTCATCGGATGCATAGAATGGAACATATAAGAAGAGTGTGTATATGTATATATATATATATATATATATATACACACAGAGAAGATGCCATACCAGCTCTAAGAGGCTAATTAATTAAGATGAACTGTTATCAGCAGGAAAAAAACTTTTGTAGTGATAATCAAGATGGTCAGTTACGGACAGTTGACAAGAGGTGTAAGGGTAGTTATCAAAAGGAAATCGATTCAAGTAGTGTAATGACTCAGCTATTCCCAGTCTCTATTCAAGCCAGAGTTAATGGTATCTAATTTGCAAATCTATTCAAGTTCAGCAGTTTCTCCTTGGAGTCTGTTTTTGAAGTCTTTCTGTTACAAAATTGCCACCTTCAGGTCTGTTACTGAGTGGTTAGAGAGGTTGAAGTGTTCTCCTACTGGATTTTGAGTGTTATGATTCCTGATGTCAGATTTGTGACCGTTTATTCTTTATTCTGAATTTTGAGGGAGGAGACCCCGGTGCCCATTCCATCTCTGACAAAATCTTATCGGGCTGTTCCTGGGGGAGCCCTGAGAGACCCTGAATGTTCCTTTTCATCTTCTCTCAGACCTCATGGCTGCAATAACTTGTTCACCCCGAGAGATTTTGTTTCTGTAGAAGTGCTTCGTAGCTTTCATCATTGTCATTGGTGCCTCTGCCGTTTAAAACCCACATCATTTAAGGTAGTTGCCTTAAAAGCAGACTTCCTGTGAAAGTAGAGGAGTAGCCAGCCACTGGATGGCCACCTTCATGCTGTAGTGTCCGAATGACTCGCAATCTGGCTAATGCACAAAGGATGGGAGCGCGCCTGTCTAACCCACTGGTGGGTGTGTTACAGGCAGTGGCGGTGGAGCCATTTGTGTAGTGGAGGTGCTGAGAGCCACTGAACATAACTGTAAACGCTGTGTATGATGGAAACCACTTCAAGCCGGGGGCTGCAGGTCAGAGGGATCCTCTGCGCTGGTACACAGAGGATATGAGTTGTTACAGCCCCAAGCCCTAGGGTGGGGGTTTTAGCTCAAGCTGTGGGAGCCCACGACGCTCTTAGTTCTGGAGGTCCCCAGTTCAATCCCCGCGTGTCAGCTGAAGATTTCAGGTGGCCGACACATGCTCTGTGGCCAGTGGGGGAGCACTACAGGGACAGCTGCAACCCTGGCACATGGCAGTGAAGAGAAAACACAACAGATTAGTGCCTCCTCTCGCCCTCCCACGCAGCAAGGGGCAGGATTACTGAGCACAGCCGGACGCTCTCCTGCCCCTTGCCAGCCAAACACCTAACAGGCAATAATCCCGGCCTCCGAGAGCCCCCAACATGCAGAGCGGTGTCTGCTCCCCCACAGAGACGCTGGCCTCCATTTCCCCCGCCTCTGGGCCAGGCCAGTATGGCTTGTGACGGGGCCTCTCTCCTGCTTTCACCCCACAGTCTTTGACGAGTATCTGAAGATTTCCGGGAAGCCCATCGAGGACAGCATCCGGGGCGAGCTGTCCGGGGACATCGAGAAGCTGATGCTGTCAGTGGGTGAGCTGGTGCTGTCTGGTGGAGGGGCAGGGCTGGAGGAGACCCTCGAGTCAAAAGGGTCAAACGAGGGGACTTAAAGTGAAGGGCCTGTCTCCATATTTACACAGCTGAAGAAGAGACCTGAGCACTCGCCGATACCGTGATCCCACTGACGTCACCTGGTGGTGTGGCTGCTCAGCACCGCTCAGAAATGGGACGCTTTTATTTAGGTGCCTTAACGTGGATTATGGGGCCTCCTCCCAAGCCCACTGAAGACCAGGCAGAATTCCTGACGCTATCAATGGGCTTTAGATCAGGCCCCAGGTGCCCATCTGGAGGCACCCAAGTTTGAAAATTTGACACTAACCCCTGAGGAAAAACACAGACTGGGTCCCCCCAGGCATACGAATGTGGGACTTGCCTGACTGCACGAGGCCGGGGTCTGTCAAGTCTGGTGTCCTGTCTCGGAAAGAGATTCTGGGCGGACAGTTGTTCGTGCTAAAACGTGTAACGTTCCCCTGCGGGTGCAGGGAATGGCTGGAGAGCTCCGGACAGTAGAGGGGAGCCTGCAGCCAGGCTGACTCGCGGAAATATGTGCAAATCCCTGCTGTGTCACGGGGCCAGCTCCGCGCTGTCCTCCCTCAGTCCGTACCCCCGTTATTGTAGAGGGTAAGGAAGAGCTGCGAGGGTCCCGTGTCTACGGGAGTTACCTGTAATCTGCAGCAGGAAAAGAGAGCGCCAAGAGTTGACCCACCATTAAAAAGATCTTTACTGGCTATTACATCACAGCAACATCTGCGATGCGATGCTCATTTCCCTCTAACTAGATTAGCCAACAGCTGCGACACCTGAGGCACCACAATACAATAACTCATCCTGGCTCTTTAGTGGTAACCACTGTCCTGTGGGTGGGTCACACCTTAGAGGGAGCCTCGGGAATTATACTGGGACAGGAGGAAAACAGACACGGTACAGGGAGAATAACTGAGGCTGGGGAAGCTGGGGGTTGGCGGGTTAGGGAGCAGCATCTAATGTGGTGTGGGAGGTGTGGGGAAGAGACCGGGAGCCTGGAAGATTTGAAGGAGTCAGCCGTGCCCGGAGCTGGAGCGCTGTGGTTAGAAGGGCTCAGGAAGCCACTCTGCTCTGCTGGCCAATGGGGAGCCCTGTCTGTTGGGGTCACTGGACTCTTGTGACTCTTCTTGTTTTTTCACCTTCATTGTTTCTCCTGCAGTGAAGTGCATCCGGAGCACCCCAGAGTATTTTGCTGAAAGGCTCTACAAGGCCATGAAGGTGAGTGGTGCAGGACGTTCTCAGGAGCCCAGGCTCCGCAGATGCTGTGTGAGGGAAACTCCACTAGCGAGGCATGAACCCCATTTCCTTTAGTCCGTGAGAGGCACGGGGCTCTCTCTTCTGGGTGCAGGCCTGGCAGGGTTCTAGCACTGGGGCGTGGGTGGGGGGAGTTCAGCAGAGCGTGGGACAGAGGGGTGGGAACAGTCTGGGCAGATTGATTCTGGCCGTGGAAATCTGAGCCTAGGCTTGCGTAATGACACTGTTACTCTGCTCTGAAACGGCGCCCTAGGAGAAGATTGCACAGCTCCAGGAGAATTAACCTGCAAGGGGCTTGGGGACGAGCAGTGTGAATGAGCAGAGATTCTGACAAGGGGCCACGGGGACATTGACTAGCTGGCATTCGGCTGGTTTTGCGAGTTACTGGGAGCCCAGCTGGGTGACCAGCGCAGAGAGAACCCCCCGTCCAGGGTTTTGCCTCTTTCTGAGCCGGTGAATTGTCTGCAAACAAGTTGTGACTTTCTGGCATGATTGTGTGGCTAAGCCATGGCCTGTGGGGCCGTCCGTTCCAGGGGCTGGGGACCAAGGACAACACGCTGATCCGCGTCATGGTCTCCCGCAGTGAGATCGACATGCTGGATATCCGGGAAGTGTTCAGGACCAAGTATGAGAAGTCCCTGCACAGCATGATTAAGGTAAAAGGAGGGCACTGCCGGGAGAATACCCAGTAATTCAGCTTTGATCCCAACCACATATGTAAGGGAGACCCGTGGGGCCAGGGAATCTCATCCTCTCCCCATCTTTTGATGGTGTCGGGAGGGGCGGCAGGGAGGTGGGCTTGGAAAACCAACAGGAGAACGTTGGGGAGCTGTTGGGGTTGATTTTGGCTTTGTGAAAAGCTCTCGTCAGCCTCTTCTCTGACGCGCAGAACCCCTTAATCCCCACTCGCTGCTGAGGCAGCTTTAGGGAGAGACTCTCCGATGCTCCCTGGAATCGTCCCTCAGGCATTTTTGGAAGGATCTGACTAGATTTTTTTCCCCCTCCTGATCTGGATACCCCCAGAACTGCACCCAGCTCTCGGGTTCCACCGCCGCCAGCTAGCTAAAGCTCCTTCTAATATGTTACCAAACTGATTTGTTCCTGAATCCACAGTGTGGTGGATGGTGGCCCCCCAACCAGCCCCAATCTGCCGTGTGCCCTGGCTTCCTTGAATGCAGTCAGGAAATCCCCTCCCGCTCATGAGCTACTCTGAGACCCAGCCTCACGCCCCTCTCTGCCCCGGGGAAGCACATGACCTGCTCGAGCTAGACAACCCCGGCTGAGGCCTGGCTCCGCGATGAGGCTAGAGGCCCATCAGCGAGGTCTGCCCGGTGCACACGTGGTTTTAGCCTCTGCCTCTTCCTTTGCAGGACGACACGTCCGGCGAGTACAAGAAGGCCCTGCTGAAGCTGTGTGGGGGAGACGATGAGTAAGCATGCCCGCCGCGCCCGCTGCCTACCTCGTACTGTCCCGCCAGCGTCCCTCGGGGTCTAGGGGAGGCCAGACTCTAGGCCAGACTGGAGCTCCGTCTGGGGCCCTGCTGGAGGGTTTCCTGCAGTCCAGGGAAAGCCACGGAGCTCTGGTCTGGTGCCAAAGTGGAGCGTCCACATCATGGGCTTGATCCTCTGTCAGTGACGTCAATAGGAGCAGGCCCCGTAGTCCACATAGTCAGCACAACCAGAGGGGTTAGAGTCCTGTCCCAATCCCCTCACTCCCCCTCCCCACCCCCAATTGTTGCCTCTAGGGGTCCCTGTCAGATGTTGGCTTTGGGGGAAGCCCCATCTGAGCTGAAGCGTCTGTAGCTGCTTGAGGGAGCTGCTGAAGGGGTGCTGTGGTAACCCGTATCTCCAGCTTGCATTGGGACGGGACCCCCCTCCACACCTGCAGCTGAGTCGCTCTCCCACTGGTAATATGCCAGCGTGAAACAGCCTCCTGTCATAGGAACCGCCCCTGTAAAACCCCAACCCAACTCCCCCCACCCTGCAGGGACGAGGCCATTGTCCAAAGCCATGAGAGACCCAGCCTTGTTCACAGTCCTGCGGTCCCCCCAGTGGCACCCTATCGCTGCCAGCTGGGGGAAGGCAGGGACGCGAACAGGGGAGCACAGCAGATGCAGGCTATGGACTAGAGTGGGTCCCGTGCTGTAAGCAATGGTGGGGGGAACGCTTTGTCCTTGTCCCCCCAGTGCTGGGTGCAAGGAGCAGGGAAACCTCCCTGCCCTGTTCCCGGCCCACCAATGGAGCCAACGCCTCGTCACCTACCAGGGTCCCAGAGCGCAGTGAAGCAGCTGAGCAGGCGATGCAGTGACCCCGAGTCATGGCAATGCTAGCGTGAAACACACCTCCGCCCCCACGGCTCAACTCACCCGCCTCGTCCGGTCGCTTTATCCTGACAATGCACAAAAGCCCCACTAGTGTCTCAGCAGCTCTGGGTCACGTTAAGATTCAGGCTGTGGGGAAAGGGCTGCAGATTTGGGTTGGGATGCCGGCTGATTTGTCCCTAGGGGCATTAGGAACTGAATTGGAGTGTCAGCTGGTTTGGCCTGGGGGCATTAGAGATCGGGTGATGGTGTCAGCTGATCTGGCCTGGGGGCATTAGAGATCGGGTGATGGTGTGGGCTGGTTTGGCCTGGGGGCATTAGAGCTCGGGTGATGGTGTGGGCTGATCTGGCGTGGGATCACTCAGCGGTTGGGTTATGGTGCTGGCTGATCTCTCCTGTGTTGGTGAGTTCCCCAGTTGCTCACTGTCCTTGTGTCCTATCCACTCCCATTTCAGCGCCGCAGGTGAGTTCTTCCCTGAAGCTGCGCAGGTGGCCTATCGGATGTGGGAGCTTAGTGCAGTGGCTAAAGTGGAGGTCAGAACCCACTCCAATCCCTCCTCCTCTGCTCCCTGCTAGCTTGGAAATCACAGCTTCCTCCCTCTGCGCGCTGGCACCTTCTAACTGGCTGCTGCCCTGGCCAGTCCCGTGCATATTAACACCAAGCTTCCCCTGAGGTTCTGATTTCCAGTGATGCGTTAACCCCAGAAGTGCTGGATGCTCCCCCACACCCGGCGGCAGCACGTGTGTCTACTAACACATGTTGCTGACACTGAAATGCAAGCCTGGTGAATCCTGTTGGTGCTGGTGCTGTCCAGTGCCATGTCAGCACCGTACACTGCGTGCAATCTGGAGCCTGGCTTCAGTGCCTCATGGAGGTCTCAGGCACATGCAGCAGTGGGGCTCAGGGTGCCTCGTGTTCACCACATTAATGCTGTTGCACTCATGAGGCATCCCAGGGCTCTGGAGGGTGGTGATGGGGGTGGATCTGCTTTCAACACCCTGAAGAATGGCAGCGCAGCAGATCATCTAGGAACCTTTTGCAGATCTTGTGTGTGTGACCAGGGGGCTCTGTCCCCAGCAGCAAGGCTGTTCAAGGAGCTCCCTGGGAACGTTGCCTGGCAGAGTATTAGATGAGGAGCCGGGTTGGGTTGTGTGGCAAGGACCTTCCCAGCCCAGTCAACCTGTGGAGGGGGACAGACGGCTCCGTTCCCTTGGGTGGGAGCTGCATGAGGACACCCGAGGGTAGAATTTGGCCTAATGAGGGAGGAGAAAGACTTTCATCCCCTTTGTGCTGCTGACTCTCAGCTCTGTCCCATTGCCTGGCGTGTGAGGTGGTGAAGCCCAGTCTGGCTCTCGTGCAGCATGAGGCGAGGATGGTATTTATACAAGCAACAAGCCTCTTTGGGGCTTCTTTGGCTATTTCCTTCCCCGGGGGCCAGTATCTGGACACTGCTGGCTTGGCATCCACACACAGACCCCCACCTGCTTTCTAATCCCACTAGCTGCTTTGCCTTTGGCTTGCTGGTTAACACGCCTTCTCCCTCTGTTTCTTCTCCTCTCCTGGCCCAGTGGGTTTCTGGATTTAATCTAAAACCTCTTAACGTTTCTGCAGCTGAGAGGAACCGTGCACCCGGCTGCAGACTTTAATGCTGATGGTGACGCAAAGGTGCTGAGGAAGGCAATGAAGGGACTTGGTAAGTAGGACACTGTGTGGGCACTGGTGCAAGGTGGGAGGCCCTTTCTCCTCTGTCTTCTGGGGAAATGTTCCACTCCCTAGTGGATTCTAGAGAAGAAAACCCATGAAGGACTGAGACTATCTGAATAAAGATCTAGAAACATAATTCTGCAGATCGACTGGAATAAAGAACTGTCTGCATTAGGCTCAGGCAGCTGGAGCTGGAGCTGCGTAGAGTGGAAAGCTTGTAGTGAAGGATTTACTCGGAGAGTTTGGCCCATTTTCCATATCCCTGATTGTCCCTCAACAGACAGACTTTGTTTTGCATGTTTTCTGCAAACATATTTCAGCCTAAAAGGCATCTGCAAACTCTTCACACCAGTGAGTATGCCTTCAAGTGTTAGAGATTTGCATGTGTGTGATTGGTCACGAAAATCATGTGATTTTTTTTTTCTGTTCCCCCATTGAATGGCCTAACTTTTAGAAGCTACTTCCACCCAATATGAATTTTATTTAGTTAGGGAACAAACTTTGATTCCTGAATAGATGATTCTGGGCTATGGGCCACAAATCCCTTTCTCATGAACACTCATGTTCTGGCACTTTGCTTGTGCGCATCTTTGTGGGAAGGAAACAACAGGAAGAGATGAGCACCTGAGTGACTGAGATGTTTATGAATAGTTGCTTTCAATTCACCCAGCTCTGGTTTACAAGTAGGAAGGGAGGGGCTGTTTGGGATGGCCCAGGAGGGATATCAGAGGATGTGATTAAATGTGATCAAAGAAAAATTTAGACTAAATATCAGGACACTTCCTGCCAATGGGATCTCCCGGAGTGTGTGTCTCTCTCTGGACAGCTAAAGCCCATCTCTTAAGTAATTGAAAATTAGACTGGAAAACATACAGTAAGAAACAACCCTTCACTGGCAGGCTGATAAATTAATCAGGCCCTTTGGTGTCCTCATTGAGGAAAGTGTCTGGGGTACCTGACTCTGGTTCATCTGACTCTGGCTTTCAGGGTTAGCAGTGTAGACGCTTGGGCTTGGGCTTGGGCTCTGGCTGGAGCCTGGCGTCTGAAACCCAGCAAGGGGGGAGGGTCTCACAGCCCAGGCCTGTACGTCTACTCTCCTATTTGTAGCCCCACAAGCCTGAATCATGCTGCCATGGCTGACACACTATGGGTCAGGAGGAAGCAGGGTTAATGTCAACCTAACAGTTAGCTGTAGCCTCACCTTTCTCCTGGTAGGGGAGAATCCCAGAATCGTAGCTACCCGAGCTAGAAAAGAGCCATTAGACTTTCAGTGGAACTTAGGCGCCTAAGTCACTTTTGAAAATGGGACTTGCTCCTCACTGATTTCTAGACACTTGAAAATTCTCCCCCGAGTGTCCGATTGTTTTGCTGGCGGAAGTTGCCGTTGCGAGCTATGCTCATCTCTCTGCTCAGGTTCTCCCCCATGACTGGCAGACGCTGCACAAGCCCAGCCCTGGGGATTGCTGCCAATTTGGGGTGATCGTGTGACACCACTGCCTTGGACGTGCTGTGCTGTAGCGTCCCAGCCATTCCAGGCTGACTCTGAATACCAGGCCTGTTGTTAGAAACGGCCTCAGGGTGGGGAAGGCTTCTGCCCCAAGACCCTCACAATCCTGCTGAGAAGGGTCTAGATAGCAGAGCTCCCAGTCCCCTAGACACCCAACTTTCCGCCTCACAGGCCTTGTGGCAGCAAATGTGTCTCAGGAGCTTGGACTTTGTTGAGTGGCCCTGTCTGGAGGCCGGACTGGCTTAGTCTATGCCTATCTGTCCTCCAGGCCCGTCCCCCCAGTGCAAAGTCCCGGGGTCTTCACGTGGGCTGGTTTCTGTGTCATTGCAGGCACTGACGAAGGCGCCATCATTGATGTGGTCACACACAGGAGCAACGCTCAGAGACAGGAGATCTTGAAAACCTACAAGTCTCACTTTGGCAGGGTAACGACGAGGCTCCTTTCCCCTGACGCTTCCTACCACCTTCCCTTCCTTTCTGCTCTTTCCCTTCCGTGTGGTTGCTCATTTTCACCTTCTCTTTCCCCACTACTGTCTCCTCTGTCTCCCCCAGGCCTGACGAAGCTGTGAGGGGGGGAAAGACTCACAGACAGAGTTCAGCATCTTTCATATCTGTCCCTTTCCTGTGAGAGAGATCCCAGTCAGGAAGGAGTCTGGTCTTTAGTGGAAAGTTCTTCTGTCCGCTCTCGCCCAAATAACCCTGTCAATAAGGGCCATGTTTTCAAAATGGCCCCAACTTTTGGATGCCTCAAGTTTTGAGTGTCCAACGTTAGATAACTTGGAATCTGATCTTCCAAGAGCTGAGCTCCTGCCTGTGAAATGGGGTCTCCTGTGGAGCATCCCAGAACAGAGGCACTCACAATGAGAGGAGACGCTTGAGAATTTGGGCCCCAATATACCATTTCCATGTCTCCATAGTACCTGCACTTCACACTCATTGATGGATTTTCTCCTCATGCCACCCAAAGTGCAGAAGCATTTAGCCCCTTTTAACAGATGGGGCACTGAGGCACAGGGGATAGCCGAAGTATTCGCCCATGGTCTTTCATCTTTGCTCCCCTCTCTTATTCCTGCGTTCTGCACCTTTCCCCTTGCTGGCCAGCAGGGAGCGCTGAAGATTAGGGGGTAGCCATGACTCCCTCCATCACTAGCTGCTCTGAGCTGTGACTGGTGAGGAAGACAGGGTTAAACATCGGGACATCCATCCCTTTTGCAGGATCTGATGGCCGATCTGAAATCAGAGCTGTCGGGAAGCTTGGCCAAGCTGATCCTTGGACTGATGATGACACCGGCACAGTTTGATGCCAAGCAGCTGAAGAAAGCCATGGAGGTAAATTGTTCAGTGGAAAACTTCTCTACAGCTGTGGCTGAGAGTCAGACATGATGCTCCTGCTGCGTGGCCCAATGCACGGGAGCAATGCCACAGGGTGGCATCTTTCATCCAGCTGGCGATTTCCGTTTGCTTCTCCTGTTGCACCAAACTCACAGGGAGAGAGGCAGGGGACGGGCCCAGACCCAAAGCAGAAATAATCAGACTCAGAATACCTAGCTCTCATACAGCTCTTGTCGTCAGTAGATCTTAAAGCACTTTACAAAGGAAGTCAGTATCACGACAGGTGGGGGAAATGAGTCACGGGGAGGTGAAGTGACTTGCCCTAGGTCATTCAGCAGGCCAGGGGCAGAGCTGGGACTAGGACACACGTTCACTGAGGACCTGTGCAATGCTCTGCCCGCAAGGCCATGCCAGCAGGAGTTTGGGATAGGAGCTATAATGGGAAGGAAAGGAAAATGTGACAACCTGAGACAGCGCCATTTGTCAGCGAAGAGAGAGAGCAGCAAATCTCGGGCAGATGCAGCTCAGAGACTTGATGTGCATCCCACGTGTCCTAATCGTCCCCACCCCAACAAGAAAACATGATGAGGATAGAGAAATACTTTGCTGTGATTCCTACCCTCTCTGGAGCCTGCTGCAGCTCTTAGCATTTAGAACAGCAGAACTTCCCTTTAAAAACCCAATGGGCACCTGCAGGATTTTCAGGGCCAAAGGGATTTTTCTTGCCTCCTTGAATCCTGAGAGCTCTTCAAGGGCCAGTGGATCACTGAATGCCTAACTGCAATGAGAGAATCCCCTGATAACTATGCAGGAGAGGAGCCAAGCCAGCAATCCAAGGAGAATAGCTTCTGTTTGCTGTGCTGTGAATTAGTCATGGCTTGAGGTCCACAAACACAGAGTTAGGTGTCACTGCCTTGGGGGATTCTCGGGTCTCCACAAATACAGAGTAAATAAACAGGAATGAGGACATAGCAGCAGGGCATTTACCCTGGAGTTACCCTGTGCTTAGGGATTTTGTCTCCCGTTGCTGTGATTAAAGAGATCTTCCTTACTGTTACTGTGTGACTGGGATGATGTGGAAATGCCCAGACAGAAGGGTTTTCATTCGAACTTCACCAGCAACATCCCTCTGGAATAGGGTGACCAGATGTCCCGATTTTATAGGGACAGTCCTGATATTTAGGGTTTTGTCTTATATAGGGGCCTATTACCCCCTATGTTCTGTCCCGATTTTTCACGCTTGCTGTCTGGTCACCCTACTCTGGAAGGCACTTCTCATCCCGCAGTGTGTCGTGCGTTGCTAACGTAGGGATGTGCTGTTCTCTTCCCTTTGTGCTTCCAGGGGGCTGGCACCGATGAGAACATTCTCATTGAAATTTTGGCCACTCGGAACAATCGGGAGATCCAGGCGATTAACGAGGCGTATAGAGCAGGTAAGGAAGCCGGAGGAGAGATCTTAGAGAAATGCTGGGGGGAATCTGCCTGGGCAGTGAGCTTGGGGAGAAGAGGGCTACATTTCAGCATTACTGAAAGTGGGGGACTCAAGACCGATGCTGACCAAGCTCCCCCCAGTACAGCTCTGCCAGGGTAAGTGGTCTATGTACTGCTGCTGCCTCAGGCTTAGCTTCCTCTCACAGCTCTATGAAGGCACCTGAAGCCTTCTAGGCATGGTCAGCGTCTCCCACATGACCCTGGCCTCCATTCAGGAGCAATGGAAACGTATGAGGTGCTTGGCACAAGTCCTGGATTTCCTGCATGTCCATCCTCAGCAAACGGGATCCCTGCCCGCCTACCCAGACTCTTGTCTCAGTGCCCATCCCCATCGCTTCTCCCTGAGCGCCTGTTGTTAGAAAATGGGAGAGTCCAGGATCCCATTCCAAGGCCTTCCCCTTCTCTCCCAAACACCTGCTGCCCTGGACCAGCTCCATGCGTGGTAACTAGCTGTACATGCCTGTCCTGGAGCCTCGCCATGGCCTAGTTGTGCAACTCATGTCCTACCCTTGCCCTCTCCTCTGTCCGCTCTTCCTCCATCTGGCCCTTTCATTGGGGAATCTGTGGAACCGAGGGCTTGTCCTTTACCATGTGGGATCCGGTGAAGGCTTTTCAGCCGGCCTCCAATTCTGAGCACCCGTTGTTCCGTGTCCAAAACTGTGCCTGTAAAAGCTGTTGTGTGTCCATTTTATGTGTGCAAAGAAGACAGCTGGATACACAGGCCGTAGGGGCGAAGGACCGCTCCCACCTGCCCCGTTCCATCCCCAGGGCCCGTGTGGCAAGCATGATCAGCTGCCAGAGCAAAACCAGATGCATGAGCTGAAGGCGGGGGGCTGACTCTTGGAGGTGGGATGCATATTTATACTGTGTTCATTTTTGTGCTCCTTTCTCTTCAGCCTATCACAAATCTCTGGAGGATGCGCTGAGCTCTGACACATCAGGACACTTCAAGAGGATTCTTGTCTCCCTGGCTCTGGTAAGGTCACTTTTTCTCCAATGCACTTTGCTTGTGGGACTCTGGTTTTCCAATCTAACCCCTCGCAAAACTCCAGTTTCCTCATAGCCCCCCTTCTCCCCGACAGTTGACAGGGATGTGGTTGTGTGTCTTCAGGTAGAATCTAAGACAGCTTGTCGAACTCGGGAATACACCAGGATGCCTTGGTGTTTGCCCTTTGATTGATTGTACCCACTCAAATCTTTCACTTCTAGCTCTTGCGGCCTATAGTGCCAAGTGGCCATCCAGTCAGACTGCACGCTGGGGTGGGACTGGAGATCTGACAGTGGTCCTGGGGTCTTTGTGCCCCAGTTAAACTCCTGATAAATATACTGTCACTGCAGAGAACAGGGAAGATCCAGGGAGCCAGATGGCTTAAAGGGACATTGCCACACAGATGGTACCATGGACTCTAGTCCTCTAATTTTATATGGAACAGGCAGCAGTAGCGCTGGCTTCCCATCCCCATCCGTGTGTGTCAGGTGTCTTCTGGAGAGACCCCTTGCAGGGGTGAAAAGGGAGTGCAGGCCCCGGGGTGCCCATTAGTGCTAAATGCGTGGCCTTTGGGATGTAGACCTGTGTCCATTAGGAACCAGGCAGAATGTCACCAAACAGTTGTCAGCCGGCCAAGGCTTTTGCCACCAACCATGTGACCTGGCTGTTAAAGACTCTCTCTGCCACTGCTAGTAGCCTCGGCCGTCCAATATCATTTGGGTTTGCAGCAGGGACAAGGACCCTTCCTGCTCTGAGCAGACATTTCTTCCAAGATCCTTTCTCCATGACTGTCATGTTTAAACACAGGGCAACCGTGACAAAGGAGGAGAAGACCTCGCACAAGCTCATGAAGATGCCAAGGTGAGAACTGCACCTGCAGGTGTACACATGCTCACAGATGTGGGAGTGGGTGTTATTTATCAACCTCTCCTTTGCTCTTTGGATCTGAGAATGTCCACCCCGAGACCGCCTACCCTCTCCGTTTCTGATGGGTTCCCTGCACCTAGCACTGAGGCGCAGGGGGCCTTCAAAGAGTTTATGTTGCTTAGTAGCTCTTCTTTTCCCAACCTAAAGGAAAAATCTCAATGAAATTTTCCATGAGAATAGTCTAGCTGGAGCTTGCAGAAATCACACTGTACTGCTAGGAGAACTAGGTGGAGCTGGGGGCGTGGTGCTTCCTTTTAGAATTTAAATCAATCATTTTATTAGTTAAAAAGATGTAGAATTAGTGAGTGGGTTGGTGTCCGAGGCCCTGAATGAAGTGCTGAAACATGTGCCAGTCTGCCCAGAGGTCACTTTGGCACTGAATTGGATGGAATTTTCAGACCATTCTGGAGGGATTTCCTTTCTGGGTTCCATGGCGGTTTCATGCTGGTTAGTGCAATCGTTGACTCTTTTCCTGTTTGTCTCCTGTCTTCGCTTTGCTCCTTCCGCCTGCCTTGAACAACGCCAGCTGCTGCACTTGGAAAGTCAACAAAGCCAAAATGTTCAAACCGGGAGCCTAACATCCGGCACCTAAACAAGGAGCCCGGTCTTCTGAGGTGCTCCGATGGGAGCTGTGAGGTCTCAGCACCTCTGCAAATCAAGCCACGGCTTCAGGTGTCCAACGTCAGGCCCCCGTGTTCGGAACGACTGGTCTTCATGACTCAGATGTTTCCATGCATAAACCCACATGAAAAATGCTTAGTGAAGCGGAACCATTTCTGGGACAAAACTATGTGTGTTTGGATAAAACTGCCACCCTTGATTTCTGCAAGCCCTAGTTCTAATATCCTGGAGCCATTGCTGTTGGCAGAGCTCTGTAAACATACAGGGCGGCCCCAAACCATGACAGAAGACAAGGTCCCTCTCCTGAGAAGCTCCCAGTCTGGACTCCTGGATTGTAAATGTTCTTATCAAAGGAAACACCTCCCCCCTGCCACCATCACTTAGTTGCTCAGAAGCTAGTTTGCAAAATAGCCACCATTTTTGTGGGCCACACAAATAAAAGTCAGATCCCCTTGCTGGCAGCACCGCTGCAGTTAGCTTAGGAAGGCTGTCCCGTGGGGAGAAGCTCAGCGCTTTCGCTTCGCACAGGCTGGCGTCAGTAGCTGCTGTGGTTTTGATCCGCGGGAGTTACCGATCCCTTGCGTTTTGCTGGCAGTGACACTGAATCGCAGAGTGGAAGGCAGCTGAAACAGCTGAGCTGCACCTGCTTCCTAATCTGAATCAACCAGGAACTGCTGAATTCATGATTTCAGCACAAACCCGTAAACCAGCCCCCGTCCCCAGTGAGCATGGCACAAGCGCCCGGTTGGTTAGTCAACTGGAACCAGGCAAGGTTAGCCTGGTGGGATCAAGCATGAAGACCCCTTGACACAGCTCTGCCATCCGCAGAGCTCACACTTCAACCCCCTTGACAAGAATCATCTCCCTTCCCCCCCACCCCCGCACTACACCACCTGGAGCTCCAAAGTCTGTTTACGAATCTCGCTGGCACTGAGCTATCTGAGGTGGCTTCCAAGGGCTGTTTGAATATTCTGCTGCTGCAACGCCTGTGGACACGGCTGCTCCCTGGCCCCGCCATTTGCTGCTCTCTGTGCTTGAAGCCTGTTGACATGTGCCTTTCATTAGCACGGCCGGCACTGTCCTCCTGGAGAATGTCGTTAGCATTGCTACCAGCAGAGGGGGGGCTAGCATCACTACCGCATGCTGCTGTGCTTTCCTACGCCTGTCCCGGGCCTGTCCCGGGCAGTGCTGTGCCTTCCTACGCCTGTCCCGTGCTGTGCTTCATTCGGACCTGCCGCTGATTGTACCGGAGAAAGAGAGAGGCAGCGATCAGTGGCTAAAATGACTTATGCTGAGCAGATGAACTCGAAATCCCAGGCCTCTATTCAGGCCATTCCAGCCAAACTACTCCCCATGGCTCAGCCCTGGAGGAATGCACTGGAATAATCTCACATTTCATCAGATAGCAAGACCAATGCCCTCACCACCCAGTGCCTGACCTTCACGCGGGCTCGGAGAGGGCAGAGTAGTTTTTCGAGGCTGGCAGAAGAGAACAACGGTCCCCATGTATTTTTGTAGGCCACCTCCTATGTGTGGAACACCTTCCCTCTCTCCCTGCACCAAACAAACCCCCTGAGCTCCCAATTCCTGTGGCTTGGCCTCGCATCACCCAGCTCCTCTCTGGCATGTGCACAGGTGGCCCTTCACGTCCTCATTCCTCTCGTGCTCCAGGCATGTCCACACTGCAGTCACGAGGTGTGATTGCTGCTCAGGTAGACAGACCCGAGCTAGTTTTAATCCAGCCAGAATGGGTACCAAAGCAGCGAAGAGGCAGCAGCTGCACGCCTGGCCCCGTAATTACCCTGGCTTGGACAGCCTGTGCTGAAGTGCGCACCGCCGCCTTCACTGCTGCTGAACCCGAGCTAGTGAGATTGAAGCTGTAAGCACCCCTGGGACTGCAGCCCAGACATTGCCTTAGCCTGCAAGCTCTTCAGAGCAGGGGCCTTGTCTTCCAATGTGTTTGCAAAACTCCATTCACTCTGTGAATAATAATGATGGGCAGGGATGGTGCCCCTAGCCTGTGTTTGCCGGGAGCTGGGAAGGAGCGACAGGGGATGGATCCCTTGATGATTATCTGTTCTGTTCATTCCCTCTGGGGCACCTGGCATTGGCCACTGTCAGAAGACAGGAAACTGGGCTGGATGGATCTTTGGTCTGACCCAGTAGGGCCATTCTTATGTTTTTATGCTCCATCACCCTGCTGGGAGACCACCCCCCCAACGGGATTTCCACTGCGCGCTCCGTTCTCCTCTGACCCACACGAGGGCCGTCTCTGGAAGGGATTGTTAGCAGAGGAGGGGTAATGGAGTTTTCTATATTTTACCTAATGCACTTGTGAACAGCCTGACTGCCTGCCCTGGCGACCGCTGGCATTTTCAGCAGCCGGGTCAGCAAAGGGCATGGCCAAGCCGCTCAGTGGCCAGAACGGTGGGCGCCTCCCCAGGCGAACACGAGTCCTCTTCTGCTACCCTTGTCCCCCTCTCTCTCGGTGGGGGGAATGATCAGTGCCTGCCCCAGGAAAGGGGGTGAGCTGCACATCTCTGACCCTGTTGCTTTCCTCTCCCCCCCTCTCTCTTTCTCTCTGCCAGGTGGTCGCTGAGAGCCTGGTGAGTGCCTGCCCTTTTATTCTTTGACCCCCATCTGCATGATTAACGGGCTCCTACCTCGTTTGTTTGCAGTGCTGGAGGGGGAGGGGGCAGTAAAACCCTGCCCACTGCACACCCAGACCAGGCCGCAGGCTCCTCCTGCTGGGCCTGGGAGCTCTCCATCTCGCTCACCCCTGCCTCTGTCGGAGCTCCCGGGAGGTCAGCTGGG